>NC_089240.1:40827395-41456562 GCF_963924675.1 Phocoena phocoena | reverse complement strand
ATTTGGGATTTGGACCAGGCGAGGCAGAGTCTCTAGGCCAGTGGTGCCTCTCGCAAGCGATTGGGAGCCTGTGCTGGGCATTCTTGGGCAGCAGCCTTAATGCCTCTGGGCCTGTTTCCTCATCAGGTTCAACAACAGAAGGGAAATTAAACATACACATACAAGGATGAAAAAGAAAGACACAGAGGAGCAGATCAGAACTGCTAACACTCAGGGAGAGCTCAGGAAACAGCTAGAATGTGGGCTCTGGGGTTCAGCTGTCCAGGTTCAGACCCCAACTCTGCTGTGCCACTCACCGGCTGTGGGACCTGAGGCAAACTGCTTCACTGCTGGGGGCCTGGCTTCCTCATCCGTAGAATGAAAATACAAAAGTACCTTCCCTACAGGGTGGCTGTGCAGATTAAATCAGACCTGACATGTGGCCCACCCTGTGATAAATCCTCCACAGATGTCAGCACTCAGTTACCGTCTGACCCTGAACAGTGGAGGTGGGCCAGACCTGAAAGCTCTCAAGCACACAGGTGGGGTTTTCTCTGTGACAACATAGGCAGCCAGCAGGTTTCAGAGGAGAGATGAGCAGAGAATTCACGGGCAGTGGGGAGGAGGCGGAGAACTGGGGAGGCTAGTGAGGAGGCTGTTCTAGTGGCCCACTTGGGGTTTTCCTGCTCTCTAGGAGAGGTCTGCACGAGAAGGGAGGAGGATCGGAGGGAACGTCACACAGGAAAACAGGGTGGGAAGGCTGCAGCAGCAATGAAGTCAAAGGAGAACCCAAGGCTCTGTGGTCGTGCCAGTGAGGAGATCTGATGCTGCTGGCAAAAGAGGGTGGAGGGCGGGGAATGAGAATAAAACCTCAGAAAATCCCACGGGGAACCACCCCACCCCCCAGGCCGCAGGGTCTCCACAACATCTCTGTCACCAGAAATATCTGGCACTGGGACTGGTGAGCATCTGGCCTTTGATGGACATTTGCAGAATGGATGGATGGCCAGTGGAACGTGCAGAAGGAATGCTCTGTTCCCTCCCCCACCCACCACCACAGCCCCTGGGCCAAGTCAGCCTATCCAACGCTCCTCCCTTCCAGACTAGGAGACAACAAGGCCTATCCGGGGGATGGATCAGTGCTGGCGGACAGAAGCTAGTGGGGATAAGGCATGAAAAGTGCTGAGGTTGTGGGTAAGGGAGAAGCTGAGGGCCCTGGAGGAGACCCAGCCTGGCCTCCTGCTCTGCCACCTGCCCAGGGACACGGGGGGCACGTACGTCATCCTCAGTGGCTGCCTGTGGCAGCATCCTCAGCATGACGATGTTACTGGCCTTCTCCTCCTCCTCCTCCTCCTCCTCCTCCTCCTCCTCCTCCCCTTGCTCGGTCCGATAGTCCTGGTCCCGATAGTCGCCGTCTCGGGGGAAGCCTGGTGGGCCGGTGGGGCTGTGCCTGTGCCGCCGCCGCCGCCTACGCTGAGTCTCGGAGCCCGGGGAGGCCTCGTAGGAATCCTGGCCAACAGAATGAGACGAGAGACACCAGACGGGCAGTCAGTCTGGGGTGGGCCTAGGAGCTGGCCGCTGGCTCTCCGAGGCAGGCAGGCTCTGAAAGCCAGGGGTGGGCGGGCTCCGGCTAAAGGCTTGGGGCAGGCAATGTGGGCAGGCCCTGGACTGCAACCCTTCTGGGGTTGGAGATTCTCCCCAGGATGCTTTTGGGGGCTGCTTTGGTGGGGAGTGGGGAGAGGCCGGTGGCGGTATTGGTGTGGGAGAGGAACTCCCACAGACAGGTGACCAGACACCATTTAAAACCTCCTTGGGAAGAGACCATTTGGGGTTGGCACACTAAACCCTGCTCTGTTTCTCCCCCCTCCTCCCTCGCCAGCTCAGCTAGCATGTGCACAATTTTTCCCTGTGCCATGGAAGGCCACACCTCGCTTAAGATTCCCAGCCTGGGCCCTGCCACCAAGTCGTGGGTTTAGGAATAGCTTAAGACCTCAGCCAGAGCCAGCCAGCAGGGCCTGGCAAAGGTGTGAGGGCTACAGCGCTGCCTTCCGGTCCCTGATCCTCTGCCTGGCCAGTCCTCCATCACCACCAGGCTCTCTCCTAACAGGGTGTGGTCACTGGATTCCTGGGCGTTGCCCAAACCATCCTTTCAGGACTAAGCAAGCCAGGCCTGGGTCCACACCCTACTGCCCTCACGGAGGCCAGATAACTCAGCACTCCACTCTTCCTGGTCCACCCAGGGCCCAGCCAGTGCCCTGGAGACATCCAGGCACAGCTCACAGCTGCCATCAAGGAAGCTTGGCTGCCCACCACAGGGGTCTTTCCATTGGACCCCCCCAGAGGGTGGCCGGCAGCCCACACTCTGCTTCCCACTGGAAAGGAGAGCTGTCTGCTTGTGTGGACCAGGGCCCTGACGCCCCCTCAACCTGGGCTTCCCATAAGGCAAGGCTGCTGCTTCCCGTCAGATGGGGGCTCCCTGATGGTGAACATCATGCCTCCCCACTCAGGCCAGGGCTAACTATACAACATGGAAATGGCTAGCTTCTGAGCTCAAAGGAGAGGCCTGAGGGGACTTCCCCTTCTGTCTAGAGGCTCTGCCACCACTGGGAATGCCCACGGTCAGCCCCCCAGAGCTGCTTTGCTTGGTGATATCCAAGTGCCCTCCCAACCCTAGATGCCGGGTCCCCAAATTGGCTGGGAGCAGGCAGTATAGGGCTTGCAGTGAACCCCGAACAACAGGGAAGAAGGGAGACAGGTGGTGGCCAGGGGCCCTCAGAAGTATAGAGCCAAGCACGTGGAAGTTAGGGAGACCCAACTTGGGAGAGGAGCCCTCAGAGAGGGGAGTGGGGACAGACCCTCCAGGTGAGGCAAAGCCACCGAGCACAGTCTGAAGGCATGGGAGCTGAGAGCTACCTGCACACGGTGCTACAGCCAGACAGAGGCCCTGCAGGAGCTGGCCCTCCCCTGCCCTCACCTCTGCACTCTGCTCTTCGGACGAGTCATCATAGTCGTGCTTGCCCTCCTGGCTGCCATACTCGCGGGGATATGAGCGGTAGTCCATGTCCCGGTAGTCGTGATCCCGGCTGCGGTTCTCCCCACCATCATCCTGTGAACGATCGGCGGCTCCGTAACGGCCAGTCCTGTCTCCACGACCCCCTCTGGGGAAAGAAGGATGGGGAGGGAAGAGAGGGCAGTCCTTTCTGAAAGGTGCAAGAGGTGAGAGTGACCCCACCCACCCCCTCCCCCTAGACCCTCAGCCCCACCCCCTGACAGGGATCCCTACATGCTGACCCCGTGGGGCCAACTGACTCCCACCTCTCCCTCAAATTCAACCCACTTCTCTCCTTCCCTTCCCCACCTCTCCATTCCCTCACTGGGCTCTTAGATGTGGAACCCCGACTGGTCTCCTCACCTCCACCCAGGCCTCCCCTAGTTTACTCTCTATACCCCAAATGTGAGTGAGGGTTTCACAAGGCAAAGTCAATCAAGCCCAACCATATTGCTCCTTACAAAACACCAAAATGCTCACCAAGGTCCTACAAGGTCTGCAGGGTCCTGCGGGATGAGGTCCCTGCTGACCTCTTTCCTTCCACCTCATCGTGCACTGCGCTACCCTGCCCCCCTGTTCCACAGTCACCTTGCTAGCCTGGCAGCTGTCTGTTTGCACGTATGTATATATGTATGTATTTATTTTGTGCGGGCTTTTCTCTGGCTGCAGCGAGCGGAGGCTACTCTTTGTTGCGGTATGCAGGCTTCTCATTCTATGTATGTATTTATTTATTTCGCGTGGGCTTTTCTCTGGCTGCGGCAAGCGGAAGCTACTCTTTGTTGTGGTACACGGGCTTCTCATTGTATGTATGTATGTATTTATTTATTTCGCGTGGGCTTTTCTCTGGTTGCGGCGAGCAGAGGCTACTCTTCGTTGTGGTACGCGGGCTTCTCATTGTATGTATGTATGTATTTATTTATTTCGCGTGGGCTTTTCTCTGCTTGCGGCGAGCGGAGGCTACTCTTCGTTGAGGTACGCAGGCTTCTCATTGTGTGTATGTATGTATTTATTTCGCGTGAGCTTTTCTCTGGTTGCGGCGAGCGGAGGCTACTCTTCGTTGCGGTACGTGGGCTTCTCATTGTATGTATGTATGTATGTATGTATTTATTTCGCGTGGGCTTTTCTCTGGTTGCGGCGAGCAGGGGCTACTCTGTTGTGGTGCGCAGGCTTCTCATTGCGGTGGCTTCTCTTGTTGCGGAGCACGGGCTCTAGGCATGAGGGCTTCAGCAATATGGGCTCGGTAGTCGTGGCTCGTGGGCTCTAGAGCACAGGCTCAGTATTTGTGGCACATGGGCTTAGTTGCTCCGCAGCATGTGGGATCTTCCTGGACCAGGGCTCAAACCCGTGTCCCCTGCATTGGCAGGCGGATTCTTAACCACTGCACCACCAGCGAAGCCCCTGGCAGCTGTTTTGTTAAAATTTCTCCTACTGCAATAACTGTAAAATAATTATCTCAACATTGATTTAATGTGCATTTCTTCGATGATTTAAAAAATTACTAGACTGGCTTCCCTGGTGGCGCAGTGGTTGAGAGTCCGCCTGCTGATGCAGGGGATGCGAGTTCGTGCCCCGGTCCGGGAAGATCCCGCGTGCTGCGGAGCGGCTAGGCCCGTGAGCCATGGCCGCTAAGCCTGCGCGTCCAGAGCCTGTGCTCCGCAACGGGAGAGGCCACAACAGTGATAGGCCCGCGTACCGCAAAAAAAAAAAAAAAAAAATTACTAGACTGTGTTTTGGGAGATGAGGGAACCACCTGTTTGGTTCACTGCCCTATTCCCCAAAGCTTAGCTTAGTGCCTAATACTCAGCAGGTGCCCAATAATTATTCTTTGATAAAATAATGACTCTAAAGAGCACTGAGGAACCACTGGAGCACCAGGAAACTCCCTCTAAAAGTATTCTAAAAGCAACCAATACATATCTACTTAAAACAAGACAAAAATGGACATCACCATAGACTACTACTAGCAGGATCCCAATCCTGGTCAGAAATGATACTAGAATATCCATTATCCACACCATTATTAACGTTATTCTAAGATACTCGCTATTAAACAATTAAACAAAGGAAAAAAAAGATTAAAAGCTGGAAAGGAAAAGGTAAAATTACCATTACTTGTAGATGATATGAGGATGTATCTGCCTAAGCCTAAGAGAATCAACTGAGAAATGATTATAAATAATAAGATAAATCAGTAAAGATGCTGGGTTCAAAATTAATAAACAGAAATAAATATTGTGCTCAGAGAGCCACTGTTTAGAAATAGGAAATAGGAAGATCCCAAGGATCACTGCATCAAAAAGGTTAAATACCTAGACATGTGCGAGATCTTATGACTATACTTCACACATATAAGCCAGGATACATTTGAAATGGGTCAAAGATTTAAATGGAAGAAATGAAACCATAGAGGAAAAGAAGAATAAAACACGAGATAGTTTTTTGATAATCTTGAAATGGGGAAAACTATGACCCAAATCCAGAAGCCACAGAAGAAAAGACTATTAAATCTGACTACATAAAAATAAAACATTTCTGCTTGGAAAAAACAAAAACCATCACAAGTCAAGTCAAGACAAACAATGAACAGGGAAAAGATAAGGGATAAAGAAAAAGGGAACTGAATTCACAGAAAATAATACAGCTGACCTTTGAACAATGCGGGGGTTATGGGCACTGACCCTCTGCTCAGTTGAAAATCCGAGTATAACATATAGTCAGGCCTCTGTATCTGTGGTTCCTCCACATGCTCAGATTCAACCAACCATGGATCCTGTAGCATTGTAGTATTTACTACTGAAAAGAATCTGTGTATCAGTGGACCTATGCAGTTCAAACCTGTGTTTTTCAAGGGTCAACTGTACAGATGGTTTATATTTGAAAAGATGCTCTATCTCACTCATAATGAAAGATGAAAATTAAAACTATACTGGGTAGGTCATTTTTATAACACTTAAAATTTATTTTTGTATATTTTTCCTAAATCATTTTTACTGTGATAAAATATATATAACAAGAACTTTACCATTTTTTAAAATAAATTGTTTTATTTATTTACTATTTTTGGCTGTGTTGGGTCTTCGTTGCTGCACGCGGGCTTTCTCTATTGTGGTGAGTGGGAGCTACTCTTCATTGCGGTGCACGGGCTTCTCTTGTAGCGGAGCGCAGGCTCTAGAGTGCGTGGGCTTCAGTAGATGTGGCACGTGGGCTCTAGAGCGCAGGCTCAGTAGTTGTGGTGCACAGGCTTAGTTGCTCTGCGGCATGTGGGATCTTCCCAGACCAGAGCTCGAACCCGTGTCCCTTGCATTGGCAGGCGGATTCTTAACCACTGCACCACCAGGGAGGCCCAAGGACTTTACCATTTTAAAGTGTACAACTCAGTGGCACAAAGTACACTCAAAATGTTGTACAGTCATCACCACTATCTATTTCTAGAACCTTTTCATCACCCCAAACAGAAACTCTGTACTCTAATTAAACAATAATTCCCCACACCACCTGGCACCCTCTACTCTACTTTCTGTCTCTATGAGTTTGCCTATTCTAGGTACCTCATATAAGTGGACTCATATAACATTTGTCCCTTTGTGTCTGGCTTATCTCACTTAGCAGAATGTTTTCAAGGTTCAGGTTGTAGAATGCATCAGAATTTCATTTCTTTTTATGGCCATATATGTATGTATGGTATATGCTACCTCTCTTGATGGACACCTGGGTTGTTTCCACCTACTGGTTGTTTTGGATATTGTGAATAATGCTGCTATGAACACTGGTGTACAGGTATCTGTTTGAGTCCCTGCTTTCAGTTCTTTTGGGTACACACCCAGGAGTGGAATTGCTGAATCCTATGGTAACTGATTATTTGAGGAACTGCCAAACAGTGTTCCATAGCAGCTGTACCATTATACATTCCTACCAGCAATGCACAAAGCTTCCAATTTCTCCACATCCTCATTAACACTTGTTATTTTGCATTTTTCATGTGCTTATTGGCCAATTATACATCTTCTTTGGAGAAATGTCTATTCAAGTCTTTTGCCCATTTTTGAATTAGGTTTTTCTGTTGCTCTTGTAGGAGTTCTTTATATATCCTGGGTGTAATCCCTTATCAGATATATGATTTGCAAACACATTCTCCCATTCTGTGGGATGTCTTTTCATTCTTTTTTTTTTCTTTTTTTTTTTCATTCTTTTGAATAGCATTCTTTGATGTATAAAAGTTTCTAATTTGATAAAGTCAAACTTATTTTTAAGAAATGATAATTTTGGGCTTCCCTGGTGGCACAGTGGTTGAGAGTCCGCCTGCCGATGCAGGGGACACGGGTTCGTGCCCCGGTCTGGGAAGATCCCACATGCCGCGGAGCGGCTGGGCCCGTGAGCCACGGCCGCTGAGCCTGCGCATCCGGAGCCTGTGCTCCGCAATGGGAGAGGCCACAACAGTGAGAGGCCCGCGTACCACAAAAAAAAAAAAAAAGAAATGATAATTTTAGATTTACAGAAAAGTTCAAAGATAATACAATTCTCATATACTTTTCACCCAGTTTCTCCTAATGTGAAGAGAACCATGGTACATTTGCCAGAACTAAAAAGTTAACTAAACTGTAGACTTCATTAGCATTTCACCAGTTTTTCCACTACTATCCCCTTTCTGTTCCAGGATCTAATCCAAGATACCACATTGCATTTAGTCATCATGCCCCCTTAGTCTCCTCTGGCCTGTGAAAGTTTCTCAGTCTTGCCTTGTTTTTTTATGACCTTGACACAATTTTGAAGCATACTGGTCAGTTATGGTTTTTTGAAGAATACAATAGAGGTGCCCTTCTGATCACATCAGATCTCAGGGGCATGCTATCAATGTGACTTACCACTGGTGACACTGAACTTGATCATCTGGTTATGGTGGGGTCTGCCCGGTTTCTCCGCTGTAAAGTTTCTTTTTCTCTTACACTCTATTCTTTAGAAGCGAGTCACTAAGATCAGCCCACACTCAAGAGGAGGAAAATTAAGCTCTACTTCTTAGAGTGGGGAGTATCTACATATATTATTTGGAATTCTTCTGTAAGGAAGATCTGTGATCGAATGTTTTTAACTCAACAAATCTGCAGAAGTCCAAATGTTTGACAACAAACTGTTGGCAAGGCTGTATGGGAAATAGGCACTCTCATATTGGTAGTAGGAGTGAAAATGGAACGATCCTCATGGAGGAGAATTTGTCAATAGCTGGCAAAACTAAAAATCTATATACTCTCTGACCCCCAATTCTCCTTCTGGGAATTTAATGTACTGATACACTTGCACATATACAGAAACAGTATTCTCAATGCAACACTGTTTATAACAGCAAAGGACAAGAAACAACTTAGAGAAGAGTCAGGAAAATTCTGTTTAAAAAAAGACTAATGATGGAGAGAGGAACCCCACCAAATATTAAAACATATTATAAAGGTGGAGCAATTGAAACACAAATGGACAGATCGGTAAAATCAGAGTTCATAGTACACAAACACACATATGGAAATTTAGAATCAGGCAAAGGTTGCAATTCAAATGAACAAGGAGAAAATGGATTAGTCAATAAATATTAGTTGTGATAACTGTCTAGCTCAGGAATTGGTAAACCACAGCCAGGGGGCCAAAATCAGTCACCTAAATAAAGTTTTCTTGAACACAGCTATACCCGTTCATTTACATATTGTCTGTGGTTGCTTTCCGCAGACCGGTTGTGACAGACTGTATGGTCTTCGATGCCAAAAAATATTTACTATCAGGTCCTTTACAGAAAAAGTTTGTTGACCTTTAAGAAAATAAAGTTGTTTATCTACCTCATTTCTTACACCAAGTAAATTCTAGATGGATCAAAAATTTAAGTCCCAGAATAGACACCTTAAAAATATTAGAAAGAAAATGTAAGAAAAAACTGATTACCTCAAAAATGGGGAAGACCTTTATAAGTAAGGCAAAACCCAGAAGTCATAAAATTTAAAAAAAAGATAAATCTGGCTTCATAAAAAATTTTAAATATCTAGAGTATAAAAAATACCATAAACAAATAAACATGTGATAAAACAAATATGATAAAATGTTAATGGTAGAATCCAGTGGATGGATATAGAGGTGTTCACTGTAAAATTCTTTCAACTTTGCTGTATGCTTGAAATTTTACAATAAAATACTGGAAACCCCCCCAAAAGCTAAAAGGTAATTAACAAATGGGAAAAATAAAATGTTTCCAGACATTTCAGTTGGTTTGCAATTTTGCAAAATTGTTCATTCATTTATTCATTCAACAAATAGTAATGTAACATTTGCTATGTGTCAGGTGCTATTCTAGGTGCTGAGGATACTGCTGTGAACAAAATGAAGTCTCTGTCCTTGTGAGCTTGGCTTAGAACCCAAAATGTTTCCTTAATGATAAATGCCTAGACAAGAAGTGGCTGGTGTGAGAGATATGAGTATTTTTTAGGTTTTTGATATGAACAATGTTTTTCATTGTTGCTTAATGTAGGTATTCCTCAATATTTGTACTCTAGTTATCAGAATCTAAGAACTGAACAGATTTAGGGACTTCCCTGGTGGTGCAGTGGTTAAGAATCTGCCTGTCAGGAATAGAGGCGCAGACCTACTGGAGAACGGACTTGAGGATATGGGGAGGGGGAAGGGTGAGTTTTGACAGGGCGAGAGAGAGTCATGGACATATACACACTAACAAACGTAGTAAGGTAGATAGCTAGGGGGAAGCAGCCGCAAGGCACAGGGATATAAGCTCGGGGCTTTGGGACAGCCTGGAGGGGTGGGAGGGGGAGAGTGGGAGGGAGGGAGACGCAAGAGGGAAGACACATGGGAGCACATGTATATGTATAGCTGATTCACTTTGTTATAAATCAGAAACTAACACACCATTGTAAAGCAATTATACCCCAATAAAGATGTTAAAAAAAAAAAAAAAAGAATCTGCCTGTCAATGCAGGGGACACGGGTTCGAGCCCTGGTCCAGGAAGATCCCACATGCCGCAGAGCAACTAAGCCTATGCGCCACAACTACTAAGCCCGTGTGCCACAACTACTGAAGCCCGCGCACCTAGAGCCGGTGCTCCTCAACGAGAGAAGCCACTGCAATGAGAATCCCACACACCGCAACGAAGAGTAGCCCCCGCTCGCCACAACTAGAGAAAGCCCCCGCACAGCAACAAAGACCCAACACAGCCAAAAAAAAAAAAAAAAGAACAAAAAACAAAATAAAAACCAAAAAAACTGAATAGAGTTGAATAAATGTTCAGATGAAATCCTTAACTGACACCCAGCATCTAAACCAAATAAATTTGGATACTGAACTCTTGCTGTCTAAACTCAGGAAAGGAAAAGATTTGGATAGTAAGGGATACTTTTCATTGGCCACAGAGCACTTTGACTAAATACCTTCCAAAGGTAGTCCCCATTCATAATACATTTCTAGGAAGCTGGACTGAATCATAATATAAGAGGATCTCCACAAAATGAGTATATTTCTGGAAAACATAAAATGCCATAATTGGCAGAAGTAGACAAAATGATAATCAAAAACCCAGGCCCCTTTAAAGGTGAGTTTTACCAAACTTTCAAGGGACAGATAAGTCTTATATGAGTTCCTCCAATAAGCAGAGAAATAGCAAAAGATGCCCAATTCATGTCATGAGGCCACCTTGATTCAATGCCAGATAAATACCAGAAAAGGAATTATAGGACCCCATCACTGATGGACACAGATGCAAATATCCTAAATAAAACAATTATCTAATTAAATGTAACAGTGTTTTAAAAGTATACACAACATTATTTAAATAATTTTTCTTCCAAAAATTCATTAGTAAACATTAGAAAAACACAAATTGAGAAACATCTACAAAACAACCAACATGTACTCTTTAAACATCAAGTTCATAAAAGACAAAGACTGAATAACTATTCCAGATTAAAGGAGACTAAAAAACAAAGTAGCTCAATGTGATGTGTGATCTTGGATTGGATACTGGATTAGGGAAAAACAGCTATAAAAGACATTTTTGGAAGAACTGATGACATCTCAATATAGACTTTAAGACAGAAGTATTGTATCAATGTTAAATTTCTTGATATTGATAAGCATCCTGTGATTATGAAAGAGAAAGCGGGACGAACATGCTGTAGTACTTACCGGTCATGTCTGCCACTAACTCAAATGAGTCAGAAAAAAATGTTATGTATAGAAAGTGGAGGAGGGGTAGAGGGAAGGGAGAAGGAAGAGGGGAAGGGAGAGGGGAGGGGAGAAAAGGGAGAGGGGAGAAAAAAGAGGGGGAAGGAGGAAGGAGTAGGCTTGTAGGTAGGTATAGCGAATGTGGCAAAATGTTTACAATTAGTGTTCTGGGTAGAGGATTAAGGGAGTTCGTTGTACTTGGAATTTTTTTTTGTAAATCTGAGGTTTTTTCAAAATGAGAAGTTATAAACATACACATACATACCATGATCAAAGAGGGTATATCTCAATAATATCAAGGATGCAATTGAATGCAATTTATGAAGTTGATGGACAAAAGGAGGGAAAAAAGCATGTAATTATGAAGTTCAATACTCATTTCTGTTCAGTCTTAGCAAACTAAAACTAGAGAATTTTCTTGATTTATTGAAGACTATTCTAAAAGCCTGCAGTACACATCACACTTGATGGCTAAGCAAAAGGGGCTGCCTATCAGGCCTGGACTGACTGTCTGTCTGCAGATGTCCTTTATGGGAAAGAAAATAAACTATATTGTTTAAGTCATTATTCTTTGGATTTTCAGTTACAACCTACCAAAATGAATCTATACTTGTGACTCTTAACTAAAATGAATCTTAATCAGCATCACAGATACTATTTAACATGGTATCAAAAGTTATGGTCAGTGCTATAAGTGAGGAAAAAGAAATAAGAAAAGCCAGGATTGGTTTGTATACAACATGGCTAACTACTTAGAAAGACCATCAAAGTCAACAATGAATGAGTAGAAATAACAATGGAACACAGCAGAGATAAGATAACTTAAAAAAACCAACAGCTTTCCTCTACCCCAGTAAATACCAGCTTGGAAAATAAAAAGACAAGATGCGAATAAAAACTACTGAAGCATCTAGGAATTACTTTAACAAACAATACACGACCAGATTAAACTTAAAAGCTTTTGCACAGCAAAGAAAACTATCAACAAAACAAAACTACTGACTGAATGGAAGAAAATATTTGCAAATGATATGACCAATAAGGGGTTAATATCCAAAATATATAAACAGCTCATACAACTCAATATCAAACAAACAAACAGAAACAAACAAACCCAACTTCAAAATGGACAGAAGGGGCTTCCCTGGTGGCGCAGTGGTTGAGAGTCCACCTGCCGATGCAGGGGACACGGGTTCGTGCCCCGCAACGGGAGAGGCCACAACAGTGAGAGGCCCGCGTACCGCAAAAAAAAAAAAGAAGACAGAATTGAATTATTGCAACAATGTTTCTTTCTCCAGCATAAGATTCCCTCTTGAATTCCACTTTTGCCTGTTGTCAGCAACATTCCGTTAAAAAGGTATCAAGAGAGCTACCGCTTTGTGCAATTCAGACATAGCCTGTGCTCCGCAACGTGAGAGGCCACAACAGTGAGAGGCCCGCGTACCGCAAAAGAAAAAAAAAAAAAAAAAAAGGGACAGAAGACCTGATAGACATTTTTCCAAAGAAGACATACAGATGGCCAAGAGGCACCTGAAAAGATGTTCAACATCATTAATCATCAGAGAAATGCAAATTAAAACCACAATGAGGTATCACCTCACACCTGTCAGAATGGCTATCATCAAAAAGAACACTGACAACAAATGTTGGTGAGGATGTTGAGAAAAGGGGACCCTCGTACACTGTTGGTAGGAATGTAAACTGGTGCAGCGACTGTGGAAAACAGCATGTATGAAGGCATCTCAAAAAACTAAAAACAGTCTACTCCTGGGTCTGTATCTGAAAAAAATGCAAACACTAATTCAAAAAGATACATGTACCCCAATGTTCACAGCAGCATTATTTACAACTGCCAAGATATGGAAGCAACTTAAGTGTGCATCAACAGATAAATGGCTAAAGAACATGTGGTACATATATACAATGGAATACTACTCAGCCATAAAGAAGAATGAAATTTTGCCATTTGCAACATGGATGGACTTGGAGGGTATTAATGCTAAATGAAGTAAGTCAGAGAAAGATAAATTCTGTATATCACTTATATGTGGAATCTAAAACTTAAAACAAACTAATGACTATAACAAAACAGAAACAAATTCACAGATTAGAGAACTAGTGGTTACCAGTGGGGAAAAGGAAGAGGGGAGGGACAAGATAGGGGTAGGGCATTAAGAGGTACAAACTACTATGTATAAAATAAATAAGCTATAAGGATATATTGTACAACGTAGGGAATATAGCCAGTATTTTATAATAACTATGAATGGAATATATAATCTTTAAAAACTGTATCACTATACTGCACACCTGAAACCTACATAATATTATACACCAACTATACATCAATTTTAAAAAAAGGAATACCAAAGACCTGTATTTTGGTTTATTCAGATTTTTATGTCCTTTAAACGAATTTTATAGATCTTTGTGACCTGTTTCAGAGGATGAGATGACTACTTACAAAGCTGACAATTCTCCCCAAATTAATATATAAATTCAGAGCAATCTCAATCAAAATTCTTGAACTTTTTGAAGGACTTGATAAGTTTTTTATATAAAGCTCCAAAATGACTAAATCAACTTTGAAAAATAAGAGCAAAGTAGGACCTATTAAGATATTCTATAAGGCCACAGTAAGAAAAACAGTAGGGTTCTACACCAGAATAACAAATAGACCAATGAAACAAATCAGATCACTCAAGACAGATCCATGTACATGAGGAAACTTAAAATGAGATGAGGTACTGCAAATCAATAAAGCAAGAATGGAATATCTGGGGGGCTGTACTGGGAAAACTGCCCACTATATGGAGGAAAATAAAACCAGAACCTACATTATAACATATTCAAAAGTGGCCTCTAGATGGATTTAAAGATGTGAATGCAAAAGGTAAAACTATAGAGTGAGAACAATCTTTGTGATCCAGAGATAGGAATAGAGAAGATTCTGAAAGGAAAGGTTATAGGACAAAAAGTGATGAATTTCAGCACACCAAAATTAAAAACAGGTATCCATCCTTGAGGGAATCATTAAGTAAAAGGCAGTAGGCACACCCCATGGTGTCTCTGGGACCAACTAGAAGCAAAGCACTAACATACACATGGCAATACAGACAGATCTTAAGAATGCAGGGCTGAGTAATACAAAGTCCAGGAAACAGAATGAAGACTGTAATACTCTGCCATTTGTGTAAATTGAAAACACACACACTCGAAACAACACCACATATTTTAGAAGGATACGTTTCAAACACAACAGAGCAGCTGCCTACAGCTATGGGTACTGGAAATAAAAAAGGAAAAAATAAATATGGCAAGAGAAGGTCTTGTACCAACCTATGATAGAAATGTACCTTGAACTGGAAAAGTATGATTAACTCAAACCTCTGCACTTGAGGTCCTTTAAAAGCCAAAAGAAAGCTAGTGGCTTTATTTGGTAATAAAGTCTCAGGCAAGTATCTTACCTACTCAAACTCAGAAACTGCCACAGAGCTCTTCCAGTGAATACCATCCAAAATCGAATGCCTTTCAAAAGACATTCTGAAATAAAGTCAAGGCTGAATAACACTAGAGAATGACCACACCTCAAGTTTGGGCTCATCACTTTTCAGAAAACAAAATATTATAATTCTATATTTTTGAAAAGGTGGTGGTAGCAGAAACCCTTTGTAAGACATTAAAAAAATTATTTCCTCCCTGACTTTTCATAAATCTACTGACTCTTAATAGAGGCTCTCTGGGACAATTAGGTCTACTTTCCTATACAATCTTTAAATGTCAGGAATAAATCACCTTCGTTAGAATCAAGCAAGGTGATCCACCAGTACGGTAAGGGTATGGCCCAGGATCTCTGTATTTCACCAAGTGTCCCAAGTGTTTCTTGTTCGTACCAGAGTTTAAAAATAACTGTATAAGAGTGTCCCATTCCAAGACAAGTATCACAGCAGCTTCAGCCCACCCTGTCCCTGAATCCTAAATCTTAAAAATGCAGTGCTGAGTAATACTATCTGACCTGGCTTGCCCCATACATTTTCTGGGCAAATTCCTGACTCTGAAGGCACCACTCCTCTTCATCCCTCAAACCCAAAGCTACAGCCTACACCTCTCTCCTGAGAATCCACAGCACTTACAACCCACCCACTGCCCATCTGTCATGCACCTCTGCCTCTCCTCCTGCAGTGGCTGTCCACACCTTGGTGAATGGCACCATATACCTATCTGGGTCATCCAAACTGGAAACCTAGGCATCAGTCTCCATTCCTCCCTTTCTCTGGATCCCTTCCCACTCTGCAACCAAACATGGCACCTATCAAGCTGTTTTGTAATGATCTGTAAACTGTGTGGTCTCCCTTGTGAGACCCTAAGTAAGGAGAAGGCTACAATCTTATTTGTCTCAATTCACCAATGCACTCCCAGAGCCTAGCACAGGTCCTGGCTCACAAGTGCCAAGGTAAATGTCTGCTGAAAAGAAACCAATTATCTGCTGTGCTGTTTTTTTTGTTGTTGTTTTTTTCTGCACAAAAGCCCCCTCCCAGCACTTTCCTGGATCAACTCTCACACAGGGACAAGCCTAGATTTCTTGGCAAAGGTGGGAGCAGGTAACTCACCGTCTTTCATACTCCATGTCCTGATAGGGCCTGCGGGGGCTGCTGGGGCCCCTCCTCAGCCGCTGGCTCCGTTTCACTTCCCAGCCACCCCCACTGCTGCCACCATGATCTGCCAGCCTGGGTGATGCCTCCTGCAGGGACTCTGGAGAGAGCAGAAGGAAGAAAGGGGTCACGGCAGTTGGGGCAGAGAGGGCCTCCTTGAGAAACGCTTATTGCGAAGGCTTTCTGCTGTCCCTGAGCCCAGCGACGCTGTTTCCCAACTCCTAGAGCTCCTGTGGACCAGAGCAGGAAGGCAGTCCCTATTTGGCCTGCTGCTTCGTTTCCCTACAAACGTGAGGCTAGAGCCGGCCGCCCTAGAAACAGCATGGCCTTCAGCAGACAGCATCTTGCAGAGACCCGGTGGTGCCACCAATTCTGTGATCAGGGCTTTGCCACCTGAGACTGGTAGACAAGTCAAGCCCGGAGCTACCTGCCCAGGGGGCTCTAAGTGCTGGATGACTTGTCTGAGATCAGGCACATTAGGCATGGAGGCGAGACTTCACAACGGGAGTCCCAGGCACCCACCAGGCTTCTTCCATGAGCCCTCAGGTGCCATTTCATCCTCCCAAGAAGATGCTGGCTGCCCACTATGAGACAGCAGGAGACCACGAAAGGCTCAGGGGGTGAAGGGTAACTTGGCAATGAGACAGCTGCCGCCTCCCTAGGCTCCCGGCTAACACAGTTTTGGCCCTCACAGGGCAACTGGCTCAGCCCTGAGCCCTGTCTCTTATGCACAGCCAGGTCCCCCAAGGCGGCTCCCTCCCCAAGGCTCTGGGCCCAAGTTATTCAGAGGTAAAAAGGAGCCCTTTTGGAGCCTGTTTTGAACCACTGTTACTCTTCTGGGATGGAAGGGCAGCCCCTTCCCGCAACCCTCAGGGCTGCGGTGAGAACGAAGGAAGGCCTGAAAGCCATGTGACCGGGCCAGGGGTCACCACGAAGTATCCCAGAATCTTCAGGCCCCACCCTCTAAACAAGAATCAGGCAAAGTCAGGCGTTAACAGCACCTGCCCAACACTAGGTTGCCACCACACCTTTCCTCCTTGTATACACTCACACCAATTTTCTCTTCCTCTTCAAGCCACAGGGAACCAGAGTTACCTGCTCCCAGATGGGTAAGAGAATCACAACCAGGGGCCCCAGTGGATGAGAGCCAGAGACAAAACCCTCAGTAGATCTGGCAAAGGGGCCAGAGTCATACATACACTGGTATCCAAAACAGATAGGGACCAAAGTCACAGACTCGAGCCCCAAATAACTACGGGCCAAAATCACAGACAGGAAATCACAAACAACACGGGCCATAATCACACACTGAGGCCCCCTTTCACAGGATGAGCGTCAGAGTAATAGATACGAAGCCCCCTCCCCAAAAAAAAGACGGGGAAATAACTCTTACACACGTTCCTTGCACTCCCCGCCCCCACCCAGTAAGTGGATTAGGGCCAATCGTAAGAAGACTTTCTATGGATAAGGACCCCTCCCCATGGATAAGGACCAGGGTTACAGACACACACTCCGAGGATAGAGACCCGAGTCATACCGACGTTCTCCCTCCTCCCCCACCCAAGAATAAGGACCAGAGCCACAAAACACTTCCCCATGGGTAGATAAGTACCAAAGTCACACAGGATTGCAGAGAGCACACTTCTATGAATAAAAAGCAAAGTCGCAGACATCCGCCTCCCACGGATAAAGTTCGGCGTCGCAGACACAGTGAGCCACAGTAGCCCACTCCCATTCGTCCCTCCCTTCCCCCAACCCGCGTGCACCCATCCAGTGTCCCAATCGCGCACGCGCCTCTGCTCTCTAAAGGAGAAAAACAAAAAACAAAAAGACACCCCCTCCCCGGCTCAGACCGTGCAAGCATCGATCGGTTCTTCGCGAAGCCCAGACCCGCCGCCCGCAGTCCGCCCTCCCGCCTCCTCTACGCACCCCCTCCCCCACCCCGGCCCCTTACCTCCGCCCCCACGACCAGCGTCGACGCTCACCTTCTCGGCCCGGGCTGTCAAGGGAGGGCTCTCGGACATCACCTCGGCCCGCCGCCACCTCCTCCAACTCTCGCAGCTCAGCCGGAGCCGGTCCGCGCAGCTACCAAGTCCGAGGCTAGGGGCGGAAGGGCGGAGGAGGGGGGGAAGGGCGGAGATGGGAGGGAGGGGAGAAGCGCGAGGCGCGCTACCCTCCCCTGGAAACCCACTGCCGCCTACTCCCAGCCGGCCGCGATCACCAGCACAAAATGGCGACGACAAGAAGGGAGCCGGCGCTTCAACCACCATCCACCTACTAAGGGAGCGCGCTCTGGCCTGCCCAGTCTATTGGTCGCCGTCCGCCGTCGGCCAGCCCCGGCTTGCTCTGATTGGCAAGTGTACGCCATTTCCCCGCTCCCCATGCAAACTCCCACAAGTCGAGAAAAGGAGCAGCAATTGGCCAATCCGGCGAGGCGCTTTTAAGAAAGGTTGGCTTCCGGGCTTCCCTGATGGTGCAGTGGTTGGGAGTCCGCCTGCCGATGCAGGGGACGCGGGTTCGTGCCCCGCTCCGGGAAGCTGCTACGTGCCGCGGAGCGCCTGGGCCCGTGAGCCGTGGCCGCTGAGCCTGCGCGTCCGGAGCCTGTGCTCCGCAACGGGAGAGGCCACAACAGTGAGAGGGCCGCGTACTGCAAAAAAAAAAAAAAAAGGTTGGCTTCCTTCTAAGATGAAAGAGCAACGGAAGCTCCGCCCTCCTCGCCAGAGGGCAAGGGAGCTCTCCGTGCGATTGGTTGGGAACGGAATTCACACGAGTGTTACCGCTTTATTTTCAAGGAAATTCCACAGCCTTTCGGTCAGAAGTTCCATAGCCTGATTGAGAGGATAAGAAGATGGTCGCTTCCGTGGGGCCGTGACAGAGGGAGGGAAAGAGGACGCCTCGCCCTTTTGAAAACAAAATCTCGACTCGGGACCTATTGCGGTAGGGGCGGAGCGACAATTCTCGCGCTCGGACCAGCTGCAGCTGCGCAGTCACATTTCCGTCCCCGCCCCCGATAAACTGCAGAACGTCTGTCATGGTGGCCGGGATGTTAGGTTTGTGCGGCCGCCGCCTTTTGGCGGTGGCGGCGAGGCGAGGGCTCCCGGCTGCCCGTGTTCGCTGGGAATCCAGCTCCTCCAGAGCTGTGATCGCCCCGTCCGCTGTGGCGGGAAAGCGGCCGCCGGAACCGACTTTACGCTGGCAGGAGGACCCGGATCCCGAGGACGAAAACCTCTACGAGAAGGTGAGAGGGAGGGGATACGGGACGCCGGAAGGGTCAATCGGGGACCGGCGGATGGGCGCCGTAGAGGACGTTCTTAGTAGGCTGAAGATTGCGCAGCTGGCGAAATCCTCGAAGATTTGGGAATTTTGCCTAGCTTGTTTTCCTCCTTTGTCCCCGATCACCTTCGGGTTCAGGGCCAGAGGCGAGATTGGCCTTATTTTGCAGACAGATACCAACCCTGAAGTGGACAGTGCTCAAAACACGTTTGAAGCAATATAACAACAGTAATACTAAACACTGATATAGTGCTTGCTCAGGTGTTTGAAACAGTTTACGTATATTAACTCAATCCTCATAACAACCTTATTTCGAGGTAGGTAGTATTAGTGTACCCATTCTACAGATGAGGAGGCTGAGGCCTAAAGATGTTAAGTGACTTGTCCAAGCTCACATAACTGAATGTGTGGTGGAGCCAGGTCTGCTGTGCTATACCGATATCAGAGACTGAAATCAGAACGCCCAAGTTGGAATACAGGCAGTGACCTTGGGCAAGTAGCTAAACCCCTTGGTGCCTCAATTTCTATGTAAGATGGGGAAAGTGTTAGGACACCTTCTAAAAAAATAAAATACTACAGTACACCTGCCTCGTGTAATTAAATGAATCAAAATGCTCAAAACAGCAGGTGGCACTTGGTAAGTACTCACCATTATAAGGTGTTAATTATTCTTGCCACTTTCCATTTCACTGGGATATTGTGCAGTTTGTGCTTGTGAAAAGGCCTGGCATATAATAGGTTCTTCATTAATACTAATCTCTGGTTGAGGGGCTGTGATATATAGGATGCTTATTCATTTATTCATTCATTCTGTAACTATGTATTGAGGGCCTGCTGTAATGCCAGGTTAAGTTCAGGGTGCTAGGGATTCAGCAGTATGGAAATCAGATAAAGCCCCTGCTTTCACAGAGCTTACGTGGTAGTGGAGAATACTGAAAATAAAGACGTAAAATGTTAGAAAACAGTAATAAAGAGTATGTAATCAATAATATAAGATGATGTGATCAGAGGATTTGGAGGATATGCTACTTTGGTAAACTAGTAAATGCTAGAAAGTTAAGCAAGGTAAGAGATGGAGAGTGACTTGGGGGTAGGGAGTTAATAGGTTGAGCCATTTTTGACCTGTAAAAATGGCAGTTTTCTATAGTTCAACTTAATAGATAAGGTGACTAGGGAGTGCCTCCTAAGGGGAGTGATGGTGAAGCCAAAACCTTGAATGAGGAGACAGATCCAGCCATGACTAGATCTGGGGGAAAGGCTTTCCAGGCAGAGGGAACAGCAGGTGCAAAGGCCCTGTGGTGGGAAGGAGCTTGACAAGTCCTAAGAATAGAGAGGAATTTAGGGAGGGAGGGGAGATTGATCCAAGGTGAAATTGGAGACCAGGTTATGCAGCACCAGCATAAGGCTTTGTGGAGCAGCAGGAAGCCCTCATTGACCTCTTCTTCTCTTTGCCATAGAACCCAGACTCCCACGGTTATGACAGGGATCCTGCTGTGGACCTCTGGAACATGCGGGTCGTCTTCTTCTTTGGCTTCTCCATCATCTTGGTCCTTGGCAGCACCTTTGTGGCTTATCTGCCTGACTACAGGTGCATGGGGTGTCAAAGGGAGTGGGACGGGTCGGGGCAGAAGCAGGGGTGGAGGTTGAAGGAGACTGCCAGAAATCCTGTCCTTGGGGAGCTAAGATGGGGATTGGTGTCCATTGAAGCTCCCTCACGTCTACCCTCACGCTGCTGCCTCCAGGATGCAGGAGTGGGCCCGCCGGGAAGCTGAGAGGCTTGTAAAATACCGAGAGGCCAATGGCCTCCCCATCATGGACTCCAACTGCTTCGACCCCAGCAAGATCCAGCTGCCAGAGGATGAGGACTGACCGGTTACTGAAAGGGGCTTAAGAAGCACCACCTTCTCCACCCCTTGTCTGCCATTCTGCCCTCTCTTCAGAGCACCTAATTAAAGGGACTGAAACTGTGACTGGCTGGTGTTGCTTTTGTTGTAAGGGGGATGTGGGAGTGGGATGTCAGGCTTTAAAAGCCTTTTTTGGGTATTCTGGTTACCTGTTGCCATGTGACAAACACCCTAAAACTCAGTGGCTTAAAACGACAATTTACTATTACCTTTCATGGTCCTGTGGTTGACCAGGCTCAACTAGATGGTCCTTCTTGGGGTCTTGGGTGGCTTGGGCTGGAATCACCTGGAGGCTCAACGGGGCTGGACATCCAAGATGACTTCTGTATTCCCATGTTTGGTACTTGAGTCTTCTATGTGGCCTCTCTCTCCAGCAGAGTAGCCTGGGCTTTTTATGTGGTGGCTCAGGCCTTCTCTGGATCAAGGTGTAGCATATGAGAAGAAATTGACGGCAGCCGTATTTAGAAAAAAGCTACCGCACTGGGACCGCCTATGTTGGAAGAAGGGCCAGGGTGACCAGGGATTGAGGGTGGTGGGTCAGAGCAGGGCTTTTCTATTGCTGAGGATGAGTGTTTGTCTCGCTCCCTGCCTTCTTCTCTGTTTCTCTCATCTCTGGGGTTTCTGCCTCTGTCTTGTGTCTTGGTGAGTGTGGATGCCTCTCTCTTCCCCTCTGCCCCAATCTGGATGGTCTCTAACTCAAGATGCACATCTCTGTGTGTGTGCATGTGTGTCTGTTTCTCTCCCTGCCCCCTTATCTCTCTCTCTGTCTTTCTGTGTCTCTCTTTCAAGCAGGAAGTCTCTCTCCACTGCCCACCCCATCCCCCATTCTTTTTCTCTGGGAATAGGCCATGTCCTTGCGTCAGGGGCTCATTCTCAGGCTCTCTCTGTCTCCGTCTCTCTGGATCTGGCAGATGGAGTTGGACACTTGCTCTGGCTCTTTGTTTCTTTCCAGGGAGTCTCTCCTAGATCCCCATTAAGTCTGGGCATCTGGGCTCCCCTTCGTGCCCCTGGCATCTCTGTGGCCCCCTTCCACAGCTCACACTATGAGATTCCCATATCACATGCTCATTGCTGCCATCTCTGTGCATGTCCCTGCCTGGGGTGTCGGAGAGGGCAGGAGCCCCCAGTCACTGGCTACCGAAGAACATCTGGCCTGATGGACCCACCACTACAGGTGATGCCCCTAACCCTAGCTTCTGAGTCAGGAGGAGTCCTAGTTCACTTGTATGAGGCTAAGGTGGGAGTGATATCCAGGTGAACCTTCCTGGAAGTGAGCAGTGTCACTCCCTGAATGCTTCCTTGTGGAGCCAGTCTCCCAACTCGAGGGCAGCTCCAAAGCAGAGAGTACTAATGTGTAAAGCGAGCACTCTCCACTCTCCAGCCAACAGTTACGGGGACTGTGGAAGTGAAAGGGGCGTGTTATCCCAGCCACCAGGTACCTGAGTATATGAGGGGAATATCCCCATAATAAACCTCAGCCTGTTGCAGCCATAGCTACCCTTGGCCCAGAGAATATGTCCCCCCACTAACCCCCACCAGGATGTAAGCTCCACGAGGGCAGGTATTTGGGTATATCTGTTCACTTAGAGCAGGGATTGGCACAGCATGTGCTGCAACACACTGGTATTGTTACCTCTGGTATAGGTGCCATTCCCTACCATCAATGCCCTTCAGGCTTACAGCCCCTGAGGAAGAGCATTTCTGATCGCCCCCTCTGACCCCCACCCCACCCCGCCTCCTCATCAAGCTCTCAAGCTCTCAAGAAACCTCCATTCTGGTCAAACAAGAAGCTGCACTTAGACCAAATCCTAAAATTCATGTCCTTGCCCCCTTTCTGACAGCAACCTTTCCTCTCCTTCATGGGCCCCAGCCACACTGGCCACCTCTTCTTAAATCATTAAATTAAAATGTACATACAGAAAAGTGTACACACCGTAAGTTTACAGAGCTCATTTACTTTTTACAAACTAGTCACACCCATATGACCAGCACCCAGGTCAAGAAAGAGAATGTGAAACAAACGCCAGAAGCTCCCTTCAAGTCCACCCCCCTCCCCCAAGGGTAATCACTCTCTGGACTTCTAACAACGTTCAATCTCATTGATGTTTGCAAGATGGATCCACGTTGTTATGTAACTAGTAGTTTGCCCATCCTCACTGCTGTATTCTCTTGCATTGCCATGAATAGACCACACTTCATCTATTCCACTGTTGATGGGCATTTGGGTAGTTTTCTATTTGGGGCTATTAAGAATAATTCTTCTGTGAACATTCTTGTATATATCTTTTGATGGATATATGCACTCATTTCTCTTGGGCATATACCTAAGAATGGAATTGCTAAATCATGGGAGTAGACATACGATCAGCTTTGTAAATCATGCCAATTCTCCAATCTACACTTCCCCAGTGGTGAATCCTCAGCATCACTCAGCACTCCCCATCTTTTTCATTGTAGCCATTCTGGTGACTGACTGACATTTTAAGGACCACATTGGGATGAAGGGGTGGAAGTTGAGTGCCTACTATGTGTCAAACCCTGACAGTGCCAGGCACAACAGATACCAGGATCCCTGTCCTCAGGAATTTCCCAGGGTGGGAGTGGAGGCCAGTGTGAGTGGTCAGAGACTTTACACTCAATGTTTTCACCATACTGTTTGGCCCCAAGGATATTTGAACCTTGATGTATGGGGCCCAGCTTTGCTCTGGCAAAATAACAGGTACGAACCAGCTTCACCTTTCAGTCTAATAGAGCATGTACTATGTGCAAGGCCCAGTGAACAAGACAGTCACAGTCCCTGTGGCAGATACTGTCAGTTCCCTATCCATAGTCCCTGTGGCAGACACTGTCAGCTCCCTCACTGCTCCGGTGTGCACTGGCCAACAGCCAACTGCCAGGGTCTGCATCTCTTGGCTGGAGGACTTCTCTCAAGCTGCATAAGGCCATTCTGCCTCTGGGCCTGGCAGGCTGTAGGGGCCAGGAAATGAACACCTCCTGGCAGTAGCCCTCAGCCAATGACCGACAAGAGCTGGTAGATAAGTACCCCTGCCCTCTTGCCCCTCAGATGTGACATCCCCAAGCTGTGTGTTCTCCACTGGCCTCCAGAACTCCACAGTGGGAACAAGTTCCGTTGCCCACAGCACTAAGTTGTTTAATAACACTCTTCATTGGCTGCCCTCCCTTCTTTGTCTCACTTCCTCACTTCCCCACTGCCTGACAGGTGCTTCCTGGAAAAACATCCTAGATAAACTACTTGACTTCAATCTTTGTCTCAGGGTCAGCTTCTGGAAGGACCCAAACTAAGACAGTCTCTGTCCTCATGGACTTTACCTCAAGGCTGTGGGTGAGACAGAGGATAAACAAGCATGGAAACCAACAGATGAGATAAATTCTGCCAGAAAGCGAGTGTGGCTGGAATACTGTGCTTACTAGAATCACTGGAATCATCCAGCAAAAGAGTGGTTAGAAACGAGGTTATAGAGATGGTCATGGGCCAGATCTGTAGGGCCCCATGGGCCATGGTTAGAAGGAGTTTAGATTTTTTTTAAAAATTGAAGTATAGTTGATTTACAATGTTGTGTTAGTTTCAGGTGTACAGCAAAGTGATTCAGTTATATATATTTTCAGATTCTTTTCCATCATACGTTACGACAAGATACTGAATACAGTTTCCTGTGCTAGACAGCAGGTCCTTGTTGGAAGGAGTTTAGATTTTACATACTACACAAAGTTGACCAGAAGCTGACTGAAAACCCAGCTTAGCAAAGCCCATCCCAAACAATTCTGGACTGTCTAAGGGGATTGCGTACAGTTTTTCTCCTGGATTACCCAGGAAATAAAAACAAAATACCTTACCGGATTCACAATGACTATTACTGATAGACATAATCACTGCAGAACAAACTGACAACAGCTAAAACCGTGAACTTTAAAATGTGTTAAGGGAAAACAGAACCAATGCTCTCAACCAAACATGAACCTGCAAATTGCAATCTTGAAATATTAGACTTGGTGAAAACTTGCCACAAATAAAGCTCAGAAGAACAGGAGCTATTCATTCAGCAAATATTTATTGAGTGCCTACTGGGTGCCAGGCACTATTATAGGTAGTGGGGATACAGCCAGGAACAAAAGATTCAAAACTTCCTGCCCTTGTGGAGTTTTATTCTAGCAGAGGGAGACAGACAATAAACAAGACAATAAATTACATTATATTTGTGTATTGGGAGGTGATAAGTATGCATTAAATTAAAAATAAAGGCGGGGGGCTTCCCTGGTGGCGCAGTGGTTGAGAGTCCACCTGCCGATGCAGGGGACACGGGTTCATGCCCCGGTCCGGGAAGATCCTACATGCCGCGGAGCAGCTGGGCCCATGAGCCATGGCCGCTGAGCCTGCGCGTCCGGAGCCTGTGCTCCGCTACGGGAGAGGCCACAACAGTGAGAGGCCCGCATACCGCAAAAAAAAAAAAAAGAAAAAAAGAAGACAGAATTGAATTATTGCAACAATGTTTCTTTCTCTAGCATAAGATTCCCTCTTGAATTCCACTTTTGCCTGTTGTCAGCAACATTCCGTTCAAAAGATATCAAGAGAGCTACCGCGTTTTGCAATTCAGACATAGCCTGTGCTCCGCAAAGTGAGAGGCCACAACAGTGAGAAGCCCGCGTACCGCAAAAAAGAAAAAATAATAAAGGCGGGGGAGGGATAAATTAGGAGTTTGGGATTAGATATGCACTACAATATATAAAATAGATAAACAACAAGGACCTACTGTATAGCACAGGGAACTATATTCAATATCTTGTAATAACCTATAATGGAAAAGAATCTGAAATATATACGTACATATATATGTATACATATGTATATATATATATAACTGAATCACTTTGCTGTATACCTGAAACACTGTAAATCAATTATATCTCAATAAAAAATAAATAACAGCAGTAAGGGGGATCAGGAGTGCAGGATGGGAGAAAATTGTATTTGAATAGGGTAGTCTGCTTAGGACTTATTGAAAGACAATTTTTTTTTTTGAGGAAAAACATGTGAAGAAAGAAAGAGATGAACTACAGATGCAAGAGCATTTCTGGCAGAGGGAACAACCAGTACAGTCCCCAAAGCAAGAATGTGCCTGAGCTGTTCAAAGAGCAGCCTGAGGGCAAGGAGATATCAGGGGCAAAGCTATTATTGCTGAAATATGACACAGATAAGAATACTGATGTGTGGATCTAATTATCACTGTAAATATTAACCCGAAAATGATTCATCCCACTGAAAACAATTTCAGAAAAGTGAAAATGGACAAAATTGGCTTTGGGTTAACTTCGCCACTGTACGGCATTGAACAAGAATTTACATTGACTCAGAATTAACTCCAGAGCAAACTTCCTCAATAGAAATTAATCTGAATTGGTATAATTCTGATTTTAAACGTTAACATTTGTAAACAGAGCCAATACACTTGCGGTCAGAAGCATGGGAGTCAGAGGGGTGAATCCAGAGCCAACCAGGATCCAAGCAAGGCAGCCTGGAATCAGCCATCATTGGCAGGGTTCATTCACTCACTTATTCATTCTTTCATTCCACAAAGGAAGGGTTCATTCATTCATTCCACAAATATTTACCAAGTGCCTACTGTGTGACAAGGGATACAGCAGCAAATAAAACAGGCGAAAATCCTTGCCCTTTTGCAGCTGAGTTCTAGTGCAGGACACATATTAAATGTAAAGAACAAATAACAATTTGGGGTAATAATTGCTAGATAAATAAATAAAATGTATAATATAGTGATAAATGTTAAGGAGAAAAATGATGCAGGAAAGGGTATAGTGAGTGTTTGTGTGTGTGTGTGTGTGTGTGTGTGTGTGTGTGTGTGTGTAAATTTTAGCTAGAATGGCCATGGAAAAGGCCTCACTGAGCTGACATTTAAGAAAGACGTAAGGGAAGTGCCTAACTGAAGAGAGAACTTTGAAACAAGACCCATGATTGCAAGACAGTCACAGGGGTTAAGGGCATGGATTCTAGAGCCAGACTGGGTTCAAATCACAGCCCTCTCCACATCCAATGTGTGACCTTATATTCCCATTTTCCTCCTGTATCAACTCGGGCTAATGACATTAACTACCTCCTAAGGATCTTGAGAGGATTAATCTGAGAGTACTTATAACACTGCCTGCCACAGATTAGGTGTTTGTAAATATTGGTTGAATGAATGAATCCTCATTAACATTAATGTAGGGGCCATGGAAGTGCCCTATAAAATGAACTTGTGGTAACTATGGTTTTGGGGATGTTCAGATTGTGGACTCGGTATGGAAGGTGGTTCTGGAAACCTGGCAGTCACTACTGAGAGGTTTAGGGTGTGGTATTGAAAGTTGTGGTTCCAGTAGGCAAGGTTTGAAAAATTACTTAGGCCAGTCAGGTACTTTAGGTAGCAGTTGTCAGAAAAGCTGCAGGATTCTTGGAGTCAATTGCCTCAAAGGTAGAGAGAGTTTGGGGAACTCTGACAGGGTCAGAATGAGGATCCAGGGTCTCAGCTGAACTTTAGGAAAAGAGCAGAGCAGCCATCAACAAATGCCGCGAGGTGTCAATTAGAGGCCCTGAACTGGGGCCCTGAAATGCTGTAGCCTTGTCTTTTTATCCTCTTTCCAACTCCCTCACCTCCTTCAAGTGTTTTGCTAAACATCAGCTTCTCAAAGAGGACTCCCCTCGTTTAAAGGTACAATCCCCCTTACTATTCATTCTCTAGGTTTTTTTTTCTTTTGGAGTTTTTTTCCCCCTACAGCACACACAAGCTGCATTAGTTGTGTTGTCCTTATAATTGAGGTCATGCTACCAGCAATTAAACAAAAATAAACTAGGTTGTTATTTTAATGAGGGGGAGAGAGAAAGGAAGAAGAGAAAGGAGAGAGGAAGGGGAGATGGAGGAAATCTTCAAAAACCCTAAACCCATCAAGACGTGGCAGGAATGGTGGTTTGGGGCCAGGTGTCACACCGAGGTTTGGCGTGTGTGTGTGTGTGTGTGTATTTGAACAAATTCCATCTAAATGAAAAACATTATTTGCACAGTTTCCAGCCTCTGTTTCTGCCAAGATTCTAAGTCATAACAACCTCTGGGCCGCTATTTTTCTAAGCTAGAATCCACTTTCTCCCTTTTTCAGAAAATTCCACTTGCCCTACAAACATGGCCTCTTTGGGGGGAGATTCATTTTGAAAAAACAAGCTCAGAGGGGCCATTTGGGATCTGACCCTGAAAAAGGCTTTTGATTAATAAAATTTACCATTTTTAATTTAAAGTCTATTTTGTCTGATATATAGCTACACTTGCCTTTTTGTGTGTGTGTGTGACCATTTGCTTGAATTACCTTTTTCCATCCCTTCACTCTCAGTCTATATGTGTCTTTAAGACCAAAGTGAGTCTCTTGCAGGCAGCATATGGTTGGGTCTTGTATTTTTTAATCTATTTTATCTATGTCTTTTGATTAGAGTATTTAATCTATTTACATTTAAGGTAATTATTGATAGGTAAGGATTTACTATTGCCATTTTCATTATTCTCTGGCTGTTTTGTAGACACATTGTTCCTTATTTCTTATCCTGCTGTCTTTTTTGTGTGTTTTGATTTCTTTCAGTATCAGTATGTTTTGACTTCTTTATCATGTTCTTTTGTGTAGTTACTGCAGGTTTTTCCCTTATGGTTACCACGAGGCTTGTAAATTATCTTGAAATTATAACACCCTAGTTTTAGCTGATAACGTCAATAGCACTCCTAAACTTTACACTTTTCCTCACAATTTAGGTTTTTGATGTTACAGTTTATATATTTTTTACATTGTGTAACCAATAAGAGTATTGTAGTTATGGTTATTTTTACTACTTTTGTTTTTCAACTCAAACTAGAGTTGTAAGTGAATTACTCACCACCATTACCATATTACAGAATCTTACAGAAAACACAATTACAGAAAGTTCAAATATATTTTGAAAATCAGACATGCACACATGCAGGTAAAATTTCCCATGCAGTCTGAAGGAAAGCCAATACCTAAGCGCTAGGTGAGAACTCCAAAGAAGCAGCTCGCTGAGTTAATCTTTAAAAGTGTTTTGGACCCACCCCCAGGTTTTTGTTTTTCCAGAATGTGGCTGCGTAGGGACTCTTTCCCTCTGCGCTCTTACAGTCTGGGAAACCTACACTGCGCCACGGTCTCTCTTCCCTGGTGGAGACTGGGCTCCAAACTGGACACCTTAAAAGGACCAGCAGAGGGAAGCTGGGATGAGCACAGAGCCTGTTTGCAGGCACGCCCGTCTTCGTGTCAATAGATGTCTGGGAAGAGGTGGAGCCAGTCGTGACAGATCTGTGGGCCAGTGACAGCCTTTGGGTTAATCAGCTGTTCATCACAGCAGCTTTGCCACCTTTAGACGGTGGGTTCTCCATCTGAAAGGGCAGCAGATGGCCAATCAAGAGCTCTTGCTCCTGGGGTACTGGGTGTGCTGAGCGAGAGGGTGGAGGACTGATTGACCAGCCAGCCTGTTTGCGAGTGCAGGCTCTGGACCCGCCGCTCATCTGCGAGCAGGGGGCGGGAGTGGGGACTTGATTGATAGCCTTTCCAACGAGTCAGAATGTCTGAGCCATGGGGCCCTGCGTAGCACGGGTCTATTGGCAGTTGAGGGGAGGGTCTTGCTTTGACTGACACATTTATCATCCAGTAAGCAGGTCTACTTGAGCTGGGGGCAGGGCGGCTAGTGGCAGAAAAGGCAGGGTCTTGTCCTTGACTGACCCTTGTTTTGCTCAACGAGGAAAACCAAATTCCACAAGTAGCACTCCCCCTTTTCTGTTTTTCTTTTAATTTTTTCCCCTTTTCTGTTTTTGAAAAGGCTATGATACTTTAAAAAGTTGGAAAATCACAGCTTTAGAGCAATTTAGCTTTCTCATGCTGGACAGGAATGGTGGCCTCACTGTACCTGTGAAAAAAAGAGCAGCCCTTAGAAAAGGTGATCTTAGTGGTGGGGACTGGAAATGGAAGTGGTTCTCAGAAGCAGCTGAGCAGCAGTTGGCATAGAATTGGAACTTGATTTGAATTTTAGGGCTTGAGAGATGGTGATGGAGGAGGTTGTCTGATAGAGGGTCTCTGGTGAGAGTGAATGGGGATTTCTGAGGACAATGATGGTGGCCTGTGGGAATCTGTAATGGATGGTGAGTGGTTGAGGTCAGTCTGGGTGACTGATGTAGACGCCCATAGTATGGGCCTGTTCTCTGATGAGACCAACTAGAATCAAGCAGCGGATGGAGTCTGTGCTGCTCAGATCACTGCAGTTTTCCCTTGGACATGGTAACACATCCACCATCAGAGACTGGGTACAAAGTAAAAATCTCTATGTTTCTGATACAGACTGTTTGCAGTCTGACAGTGGTGCACCCAACAGTGCTCCCTACCATCAGCAGGTATCTTATATTGTTGAACATTGAACAGCCTCCTCAAAAGTGGACTCAAAAGGATTTCAGACTCTACCTCTCTCTACCTCTTTCTGGTCCACACACTTAAGTAAGTCAGTTTGGTCACTGGATGTGGCTGCCACCAGAAAAGGATCATTGCCTATTGGATACCTTCTGGGTAACGGTCAGGACAAAAGGGGTGGCAACTCAGCCCAAAAGGGGCCTAGGGGATTTGAACTTCATTCTGGTTCAGTCACCTGGATTCTTTTGTTGGATGGACGTGGTCGTAGATCATAACAACACTGACCACTTGACTGAAGACACTGCTTACCGAATTCCCATCCAGTGGCCCACAGGGGCCAAGATAGAAGACATTAAAAAAAATCTCCATAAATGTTATAAAAATGCCTTTTGTCCTCTTGCACCTGACCCTGCATCTGGATGAAAGGTCTGTGTGCAAACAGGAAATGATTGAATAAAAGTGAAGTTATAGGCACTGGGATGGGACAGAGCGATTTCATGGCTATGGAAGGAGTGTACTTGGGGAAGGAACATCTTAGACCCTGAGAGGTGCGAAATGGGGAGCCAATTAATGTTCTTTGTCCCCTAGATTGAGCACTACAGCCTGGCAAAACAATCGTGTGGTTTCCCAGAGTCAAGCAGACAGCTGGCAATCTGACCTGCTACCAGGTGTGTCATCACTTCCTTGGGATGACAAAAACAGAAAAACTCATGAGAACATGGCTGGTCCTAAACTAGTCTACTGTGCCCGAGGCCATCAATGTCAACTCCTGAAGACAGACGGCCCTCATAACTGTACAAACACATGGGCCAGCATGACCTTGTTTAGATCTGACCGATACAAATTCATCTGCTTCCCCCAACACCTGAATGGTCTCAGATTATGCTGTGTTTAGCGATTGATGTTACCACCTATTGGACTTCACCAAACCAATGTCATGGTGTTCCCAGTCAAGTCTAACAATAAATTCTGAACTGAAATGAACTGTGTTCCTTTGGGTTATGTGTTTGTATATGGAGGAAAGACTGGGGGATAGAACGTCTCTCCACTGGGGATGGGGTTTGCTTTTGGATGCTGTCATTATTGATGCTGACACCAAACATCCAAAAGTCAGTCTAAACTCCTTTGTGTGGGGTGCAGTATAATAGCCTGACCTTAGACTACTTCCTGGTTGTCTAAGATGGGCTCTGACCACTTATTACCTTGGCCATTTCTCAGGGCTGTGTTGACAGTGAGGAACCTTGAGGGATGAGGTAATGTCTCCCTCTGGGACAAAGAGCAGGCTGGATTCCCCAAATTCAGCTTTTCATGGCTGTGATGTAAATCCACTGTGTGTGCAGCATCCACCAGGGTCCCTCTATGTCACCCCTGTGCGACTTCGAGGACATGGGGTGCCGATATGATGTACGTGCTGCTTGCTGCTCCGTGAATAGTAAACTCCTTTGTCTCTGCCCCAGGAATCTCATGTCTTCTGTCAGCATCTCTAAAACTTGCTCTCTTCTAAGAGGGTAAAATCTCAGACCCTTTACAAAAATATCTTGACCCTGACAGTCAAGGACTGAGGGATGGTTCTGTATACTCTGATAGTCCCTATGATTTGGCCATTGGCAGTTTTGGAAGGTCAGTGATCAGCTGCAAGTGATGTTGGGAATGTGGCGCCATTAGTGAGTCCTGAGGGAAATAGTGATTGAGGCCTGCGAGGCTGCTGACTGAGGATACGTGACTGTCGATCACTGGAAGAGGGGCTGTGCTGCTCGTGTTTATGTGGGCCAGTGATGAGCGACACTCTGATGGGGGTTTCTTTGGCGCCTTAATTGGATTCTTTAAGGGTCAGTGTTTGGGGCTGTGTGTCATTGGTGTTTGGAGATTTTGGAGGACGCTGTGAGAAATACAGCTGCCCTTCAGGAAGATATACAATCTTCAGGAAGATATGGGATAGGATTTTTCTTAGATAATAGTCACCCTTTAGATTCAGACCTACCTGCATTTGGTACTTAGCTCTACCACTTACCAACTATGTTAGAAAAAAATCACCCAGTTCTCCCTCTTGCGTATAGGAAAAAATATCCCACCCGCGCCCTTCCCTGTGTCTCCCTTACTTCAGGGAGACACAGAGAAGGGAGAGGATGGGATTTCTGACACTCTGGTCACCAAACATGTGGAGGTTTTTCCCACAGCAAGGAATTCTCTGTGACATCAGCTGGGTATCCTACAATTGAACTCAATTCTAACACTGTCTACCTGGAGAGCACATCAGATCCCACAGGTTAAGGGCTCAGCCCCACAAGACTGCCCCCCACCCCACTTCAGATGCCATTTGCAAGTAGTAGGTCCCTAGGTTACCCACAAATTCTGTCCGATTTGGTTGCAACTTGGAGGTTCCCACGACCTCCTCTTCAGGTTGGATTAATTTGGTAGAGCAACTCACAGAACTCAAGGAAATACTTACTTACATTTACCAGTTTATTAAAGGACACGATAAAGGATGCCGATGAACAGCCAGATGAAGAGATACATAGGGTGAAGTTTGGGAGGGTCCCTAGTGCAGCAGCTTCTGTCCCTGTGGAGTTGGGGTGCATCACCCTCCTGGTATGTGGATGTGTTCACCCACCCGGAAGCTCCTGGAACTCCATGCTATTGGGATTTTATGGAGGCTTCCTCACGTAGGCATGATTGATCATTAACTCCATTTCCAGCCCTCTCTCCTCTCTGGAGGATGGGGGCCTGGGGCTGAAAATGCCAAGCTCCTAATCATGGTTTGGTCTTTCTGGTGACCATCCAGGAGCCCACCCAGAGCCACCTCAGTAAAATAAAGGTGCTGCTAATGCTCTTATCACGTAGGAATTTACAAGGGTTTCAGGAGCTCTGTGTCAGGAACTGGGGGCAGAGACCAATATATTTATTTTCCTTTATTTCACACCAACATAGTTTGACTTTTGTTAAATTCCTTATTCCTTCTGAGCCTCAGTTTCCTGATCTGTAAGATGGAGATAATATATAATACATATAGTATATAAAATGTATAATATCTTAGTATTATTGTGGAAAGTGCTCAGCATGTCTGTAGTGTAAGACCATACACAATTTGGGGGAATAGGGACAGTAATACACTGGGGTAACCCCTATGGATTCAGGACTTGGAGGATGGGGTAACAGTGTGGATAGGGAGTGGCTTTTTTATATTGTAAAATGCATTTATTAGGATTTGGTTTTAAATGTTAGCAATTACTTTTTAGACATCTATTATATTATTATGTGATGTTATTTTCTTATTTAACTTGAAATGATATTATGTTAAAATTTGTCTGATACTGATATTGATCCTTGGACTTCTTTTTCTTTTAAAATTTATTTTATTTAAGTATGGTTGATTTACAATGTTGTGGGGTTTTTTTTGTTTGTTTTGTTTTTCTCTTTTTGGCTGCGTTGGGTCTTCGTTGCTGTGCATGGGCTTTCTCTAGTTGTGGCGAGCAGGGGCTACTCTTCGTTGCGTTGAGCGGGCTTCTCATTGCGGTGGCTTCTCTTGTTGTGGAGCACAAGCTCTAGGCATGCGGGCGTCAGTAGTTGCAGCACGCGACCTCGGTAGTTGCGGCACGCAGGCCCTAGAGTGCAGGCTCAGTAGTTGTGGCGCACGGGCTTAGTTGTTCCACGGCACGTGGGATCTTCCCGAACCAGGGATCGAACCTGTGTCCCCTGCATTGGTAGGCAGATTCTTAACCACTGTGCCACCAGGGAAGTCCCTACAATGTTGTGTTAATTTCTGCTGTACATCAAAATGATTCAGTTATACATATATATACATTCTTTCTCATATTCTTTTCCATTATGGTTTATCACAGGATATTGTATATAGTTCCCTGTGCTCTACAGTAGGACCTTGTTGTTTATCCATCCTATATATAATAGTTTCCATCTGCTAATCCCAAACTCCCAATCCTTCCCTCCCCTCCCCCTTGGCAATCACAAGTCTGTTCTCTATGTCTCTGAATCTGTTTCTGTTTTGTAGATAAGTTCATTTGTGTCATATTTTAGATTCCACATACAAGTGGTATCATATGGTATTTGTCTTTCTCTTTCTGACTTACTTCACTTAGTATGATGATCTCTAGTTGCATCCATGTTTCTGCAAGTGGCATCATTTCATTCTTTCTTATGGCTGAGTAGTATTCCATTGTGTGTGTGTGTGTGTGTGTGTGTGTGTGTGTATGTATATATATCATATCTTCTTTATCCATTCATCTGTCAATGAACATTTAGCTTGTTTCCATGTCTTGGCTATTGTGAATAGTGCTGCTATGAGCATAGGGGTGCATGTATCTTTTTGAATTATAGTTTTGTCCAGACATATGCCCAGGAGTGGGATTGCTGGATAATATGACAACTCTATTTTAGTTTCTTGAGGAACCTCCATACTATTTTTCATAGTGGTTGTACCAATTTACATTCCTACCAACAGTGTAGGAGGGTTCCCTTTTTGGAGATATATATTTTTTCATGTGCCATTGGTAATGTCCACTAGGCAATTAGATATACATAGTGAAATGATTACTACAGTCAAGCTAATTTACATATCTGTCTTCTCACATAGTTACCTTTTTGTGTATGTGTGCTACAAGCCCCTGAAATCTACTCTTACAGAGCATTTAAAAATTTTTTATTTATTTTTGGCTGCGTTGGGTCTTCGTTGCTGTGTGCAGGCTTTCTCTAGTTCCTGTAAGCAGGGACTACTCTTCATTGAGTGTGCAGGCTTCTCATTGCAGTGGCTTCTCTTGTTGCGGAGCACGGGCTCTACGGTGTGTGGACTTCAGTAGTTGTGGTGCATGGGTTCAGCAGTTGTGACTCGCAGGCTCTAGATCGCAGGTTCAGTAGGCGTGGCACACTGGATTAGTTGCTCCACAGCATGTGGGATCTTCCTGGACCAGGGATTGAACCCATATCCCCTGCCCAGCATTGGAAGGTGGATCATTTTTTTTAAACATCTTCATTGGGGTATAATTGCTTTACAATGGTGTGTTAGTTTCTGCTTTATAACAAAGTGAATCTGTTATACATATACATATGTTCCCATAACTCTTCCCTCTTGCATCTCCCTCCCTCCCACCCTCCCTATCCCACCCCTCCAGGTGGTCAGAAAGCACCGAGCTGATATACCTGTGCTATGTGGCTGCTTCCCACTAGCTATCTACCTTACGTTTGGAAGTGTATATATATGTCCATGCCTCTCTCTCGCTTTATCACAGCTTACCCTTCCCCCTCCCCATATCCTCAAATCCGTTCTCTAGTAGGTCTGTGTCTTTATTCCTGTCTTACCCCTAGGTTCTTCATGACATTTTTTCCCCTTAAATTCCATAGATATGTGTTAGCATACGGTATTTGTCTTTCCCTTTCTGACTTACTTCACTCTGTATGACAGACTCTAGGTCTATCCACCTCATTACAAATAGCTCAATTTCGTTTCTTTTTATGGCTGAGTAATATTCCATTGTATATATGTGCCACATCTTCTTTATCCATTCATCCGATGATGGGCACTTAGGTTGTTTCCATCTCTGGCTATTGTAAATAGAGCTGCAATGAACATTTTGGTACATGACTCTTTTTGAATTTTGGTTTTCTCAGGGTATATGCCCAGTAGTGGGATTGCTGGGTCATATGGTAGTTCTATTTGTAGTTTTTTAAGGAACCTCCATACTGTTCTCCATAGTGGCTGAACCAATTCACATTCCCACCAGCAGGGCAAGAGTGTTCCCTTTTGTCCACACCCTCTCCAGCATTTATTGTTTCTAGATTTTTTGATGATGACCATTCTGACTGGTGTGAGATGATATCTCATTGTAGTTTTGATTTGCACTTCCCTAATGATTAATGATGTTGAGCATTCTTTCATGTGCTTGTTGGCATTCTGTATATCTTCTTTGGAGAAATGTCTATTTAGGTCTTCGGCCCATTTTTGGATTGGGTTTTTTTGTTGTTGTTGTTATTGAGCCGTATGAACTGCTTGTAAATTTTGGAGATTAATACTTTGTCAGTTGCTTCATTGGCAATTATTTTCTCCCATTCTGAGGGTTGTCTTTTGGTCTTGATTATGGTTTCCTTTGCTGTGCAAAAGCTTTGAAGTTTCATTAGGTCCCATTTATTTATTTTTGTTTTTATTTCCATTTCTCTAGGAGGTGGATCAAAAAGGATCTTGCTGTGATTTATGTCATAGAGTGTTCTGCCTATGTTTTCCTCTAAGAGTTTGATGGTTTCTGGCCTTACATTTAGGTCTTTAATCCATTTTGAGCTTATTTTTGTGTATGGTATTAGGGAGTGATCTAATCTCATACTTTTACATGTACCTGTCCAGTTTTCCCAGCAACACTTATTGAAGAGGCTGTCCTTTCTCCACTGTACATTCCTGCATCCTTTATCAAAGGTAAGGTGACCATATGTGCCTGGGTTTATCTCTGGGCTTTCTATCCTGATCCATTGATCTATCTTTCTGTTTTTGTGCCAGTACCATACTGTCTTGATTACTGTTGCTTTGTAGTATAGTCTGAAGTCAGGGAGCCTGATTCCTCGAGCTCCATTTTTCGTTCTCAAGATTGCTTTGGCTATTCGAGGTCTTTTGTGTTACCATACAAATTGCGAAATTTTTTGTCCTAGTTCTGTGAAAAATGCCAGTGGTAGTTTGATAGGGATTTCGTTGAACCTGTAGATTGCTTTGGGTAGTAGAGTCATTTTCACAATGTTGACTCTTCCAATCCAAGAACATGGTATATCTCTCCATCTATTTGTATCATCTTTAATTTCTTTTATCAGTGTCTTATAGTTTTCTGCATACAGATCTTTTGTCTCCTTAGGTCGGTTTATTCCTAGATATATTATTCTTTTTGTTGCAATGGTAAATGGGAGTGTTTTCTTGATTTCACTTTCAGATTTTTCATCATTAGTGTGTAGGAATGCCAGAGATTTCTGTGCATTAATTTTGTACCCTGCAACTTTACCAGATTCATTGATTAGCTCTAGTAGTTTTCTGGTAGCATCTTTAGGATTCTCTATGTATAGTATCATGTCATCTGCAAAGAGTGACAGCTTTACTTCTTCTTTTCGATTTGGATTCCTTTTATTTCCTTTTCTTCTCTGATTGCTGTGGCTAAAACTTCCAAAACTATGTTGAATAAGAGTGGTGAGAGTGGGCAACCTTGTCTTGCTCCTGATCTTAGTGGCAGTGCTTTCAGTTTTTCACCATTGAGGATGATGTTGGCTGTGGGTTTGTCATATACAGCCATTATTATGTTGAGAAAAGTTCCATCTATGTCTACTTTCTGCAGGGTTTTTATCATAAGTGGGTGTTGAATTTTGTCAAAAGCTTTCTCTGCATCTATTGAGATGATCATATGGTTTTCTCCTTCAATTTGTTAATATGGTTTATCACATTGACTGATTTGCATATATTGAAGAAGACTTGCATTCCTGGAATAAACCCCACTTGATCATGGTGTATGATCATCTTAATGTGCTGTTGGATTCTGTTTGCTAGTATTTTGTTGAGGATTTTTGCATCTATGTTCATCAGTGATATTGGCCTGTAGTTTTCTTTCTTTGTGACATCTTTGTCTGGTTTTGGTATCAAGGTGATGGTGGCTCTGTAGAATGAATTTGGGAGTGTTCCTCCCACTGCTATATTTTGGAAGAGTTTGAGAAAGATAGGTGTTAGCTCTTCTCTAAATGTTTGATAGAATTCTCCTGTGAAGCCATCTGGTCCTGGGCTTTTGTTTGTTGGAAGATTTTTAATCACAGTTTCAATTTCAGTGCTCATGATTGGTGTGTTCATATTTTCTATTTCTTCCTGATTCAGTCTTGGCACGTTGTGCATTTCTAAGAATTTGTCCATTTCTTCCAGGTTGTCCCTTTTATTGGCATAGAGTTGCTTGTAGTAATCTCTCATGATCTTTTGTATTTCTGCAGTGTCCGTTGTTACTTCTCCTTTTTCATTTCTAATTCTATTGATTTGAGTCTTCTCCCTTTTTTTTCTTGATGAGTCTGGCTGATGGTTTATCTATTTTGTTTATCTTCTCAAAGAACCAGCTTTAGTTTTACTGATCTTTGCTATCGTTTCTTTCATTTCTTTTTCATTTATTTCTGATCTGAATTTTATGCTTTCTTTCCTTCTGCTAAGTTTGGGGGTTTTTTGTTCTTCTTTCTCTAATTGCGTTAGTTGCAAGGTTAGGTTGTTTATTCGAGATGTTTCCTGTTTCTTAAGGTGGGCTTGTATTACTATAAACTTCCCTCTTAGAACTGCTTTTGCTGCATCCCATAGGTTTTAGGCCATCGTGTCTCCATTGTCATTTGTTTCTAGGTATTTTATTAAATTTCCTCTTTTTTTTTAACATCTTTATTGGGGTATAATTGCTTTACAATGGTGTGTTAGTTTCTGCTTTATAACAAAGTGAATCAGCTATACATATACATATGTTCCCATATGTCTTCCCTCTTGCGTCTCCCTCCCTCCCACTCTCCCCATCCCACCCTTCCAGGCTGTCACAAAGCACCGAGCTAATATCCCTGTGCCTTGTGGCTGCTTCCCCCCAGCTATCTACCTTACTACGTTTGTTAGTGTGTATATGTCCATGACTCTCTCTCGCCCTGTCAAAACTCACCCTTCCCCCTCCCCATATCCTCAAGTCCGTTCTCCAGTAGGTCTGCGTCTTTATTCCTATCTTACCCCTAGGTTCTTCATGACATTTTTTCCCCTTAAATTCCATATATATGTGTTAGCATACGGTATTTGTCTTTTTCTTTCTGACTTACTTCACTCTGTATGACAGACTCTAGGTCTATCCATCTCATTACAAATAGCTCAATTTCATTTCTTTTTAAGGCTGAGTAATATTCCATTGTGTATATGTGCCACATCTTCTTTATCCATTCATCCGATGATGGGCGCTTAGGTTGTTTCTATGTCCTGGCTATTGTAAATAGAGCTGCAATGAACATTTTGGTACATGACTCTTTTTGAATTTTGGTTTTCTCAGGGTATATGCCAAGTAGTGGGATTGCTGGGTCATATGGTAATTCTATTTGTAGTTTTTTAAGGAACCTCCATACTGTTCTCCACAGTGGCTGAACCAATTCACATTCCCACCAGCAGTGCAAGAGTGTCCCCTTTTCTCCACACCCTCTCCAGCATTTATTGTTTCTAGATTATTTGATGATGGCCATTCTGACTGGTGTGAGATATCTCATTGTAGTTTTGATTTGCATTTCTCTAACGATTAATGATGTTGAGCATTCTTTCATGTGTTTGTTGGCATTCTGTATCTCTTCTTTGGAGAAATGTCTATTTAGGTCTTCTGCCCATTTTTGGATGGGGTTGTTTGTTTTTTTGTTATTGAGCTGCATGAGCTGCTTGTAAATTTTGGAGATTAATCCTTTGTCAGTTGCTTCATTTGCAAATGTTTTCTCCCATTCTGAGGGTTGTCTTTTGGTCTTGGTTATGGTTTCCTTTGCTGTGCAAAAGCTTTGAAGTTTCATTAGGTCCCATTTGTTTATTTTTCTTTTTATTTCCATTACTCTAGGAGGTGGGTCAGAAAGGATCTTGCTGTGATTTATGTCATAGAGTGTTCTTCCTATGTTTTCTTCTAAGAGTTTGATAGTTTCTGGCCCTACATTTAGGTCTTTAATCCATTTTGAGCTTATTCTTGTGTATGGTGTTAGGGAGTGATCTAATCTCATACTTTTACATGTACCTGTCCAGTTTTCCCAGCACCATTTATTGAAGAGGCTGTCCTTTCTCCACTGTACATTCCTGCCTCCTTTATCAAAGATAAGGTGTCCGTATGTGCATGGGTTTATCTCTGGGCTTTCTATCCTGTTCCACTGATCTATCTTTCTGTTTTTGTGCCAGTACCATACTGTCTTGATTACTGTTGCTTTGTAATATAGTCTGAAGTCAGGGAGCCTTATTCCTCCAGCTCCTTTTTTCGTTCTCAAGATTGCTTTGGCTATTCGGGGTCTTTTCTGTTTCCATACAAATTGCGAAATTTTTTGTTCTAGTTCTGTGAAAAATGCCAGTGGTAGTTTGATAGGGATTGCATTGAATCTGTAGATTGCTTTGGGTAGTAGAGTCATTTTCACAATGTTGATTCTTCCCATCCAAGAACATGGTTTATCTCTCCATCTATTTGTATCATCTTTAATTTCTTTCATCAGTGTCTTATAATTTTCTGCATACAGGTCTTTCGTCTCCTTAGGTAGGTTTATTCCTAGATATTTTATTCTTTTTGTTGCAATGGTAAATGGGAGTGTTTTCTTGATTTCACTTTCAGATTTTTCATCATTAGTATATAGGAATGCCAGAGATTTCTGTGCATTAATTTTGTATCCTGCTACTTTACCAAATTCATTGATTAGCTCTAGTAGTTTTCTGGTAGCATCTTTAGGATTCTGTATGTATAGTATCATGTCATCTGCAAACAGTGACAGCTTTACTTCTTCTTTTCCGATTTGGATTCCTTTTATTTCATTTTCTTCTCTGATTGCTGTGGCTAAAACTTCCAAAACTATGTTGAATAAGAGTGGTGAGAGTGGGCAACCTTGTCTTGTTCCTGATCTTAGTGGAAATGCTTTCAGTTTTTCACCATTGAGGATGATGTTTGCTGTGGGCTTGTCATATATGGCCTTTATTATGTTGAGGAAAGTTCCCTCTATGCCTACTTTCTGGAGGGTTTTTATCATAAATGGGTGTTGAATTTTGTCGAAAGCTTTCTCTGCATCTATTGAGATGATCATATGGTTTTTCTCCTTCAGTTTGTTAATATGGTTTATCACGTTGATAGATTTGCGTATATTGAAGAATCCTTGCATTCCTGGAATAAACCCCACTTGATCATGGTTTATGATCCTTTTAATGTGCTGTTGGATTCTGTTTGCTAGTATTTTGTTGAGGATTTTTGCATCTATGTTCATCAGTGATATTGGCCTGTAGTTTTCTTTCTTTGTGACATCCTTGTCTGGTTTTGGTATCAAGGTGATGGTGGCTTCGTAGAAGGAATTTGGGAGTGTTCCTCCCTCTGCTATATTTTGGAAGAGTTTGAGAAGGATAGGTGTTAGCTCTTCTCTAAACGTTTGATAGAATTCACCTGTGAAGCCATCTGCTCCTGGGCTTTTGTTTGTTGGAAGGTTTTTAATCACAGTTTCAATTTCAGTGCTTGTGATTGGTCTGTTCATATTATCTATTTCTTCCTGATTCAGTCTTGGCAGGTTGTGCATTTCTAAGAAATTGTCCATTTCTTCCAGGTTGTCCATTTTATTGGCATAGAGTTGCTTGTAGTAATCTCTCATGATTTATTTTATTTCTGCAGTGTCAGTTGTTACTTCTCCTTTTTCATTTCTAATTCTATTGATTTGAGTCTTCTCCCTTTTTTTCTTGATGAGTCTGGCTAGTGGTTTATCTATTTTGTTTATCTTCTCAAAGAACCAGCTTTTAGTTTTATTGATCTTTGCTATCGTTTCCTTCATTTCTTTTTCATTTATTTCTGATCTGATTTTTATGATTTCTTTCCTTCTGCTAGCTTTGGGGTTTTTTTGTTCTTCTTTCTCTAATTGCTTGAGGTGCAAGGTTAGGTTGTTTATTCGAGATGTTTCCTGCTTCTTAAGGTGGGCTTGTATTGCTATAAACTTCCCCCTTAGAACTGCTTTTGCTGCATCCCATAGGTTTTGGGTCGTTGTGTCTCCATTGTCATTTGTTTCTAGGTACTTTTTTATTTCCTCTTTGATTTCTTCAGTGATCACTTCATTATTAAGTAGTGTATTGTTTAGCCTCCATGTGTTTGTATTTTTTACAGATCTTTTCCTGTAATTGATATCTAATCTCATGGTGTTGTGGTCGGAAAAGATACTTGATACAATTTCAGTTTTCTTAAATTTACCAAGGCTTGATTTGTGACCCAAGATATGATCTATCCTGGAGAATGTTCCATGAGCACTTGAGAAAAATGTGTATTCTGTTGTTTTTGGATGGAGTGTCCTATAAATATCAATTAAGTCCATCTTGTTTAATGTATCATTTAAGGCTTGTGTTTCCTTATTTATTTTCATTTTGGATGATCTGTCCATGGGTGAAAGTGGGGTGTTAAAGTCCCCTACTATGAATGTGTTACTGTTGATCTCCCCTTTTATGGTTGTTAGTATTTGCCTTATGTATTGAGGTGCTCCTATTTTGGGTGCATAAATATTTACAATTGTTATATCTTCTTCTTGGATCGATCCCTTGATCATTATGTAGTGTCCTTCTTTGTCCCTTTTAATAGTCCTTATTTTAAAGTCTATTTTGTCTGATATGAGAATTGCTACTCCAGCTTTCTTTTGGTTTCCATTTGCATGGAATATCTTTTTCCATCCCCTTACTTTCAGTCTGTATGTGTCTCTAGGTCTGAAGTGGGTCTCTTGTAGACAGCATATATAAGGGTCTTGTTTTTGTATCCATTCAGCCAATCTGTGTCTTTTGGTGGGAGCATTTAGTCCATTTACATTTAAGGTAATTATCGATATGTATGTTCCTATTCCCATTTTATATATTGTTTTGGGTTCGCTACTATAGGTCGTTTCCTTCTCTTGTGTTTCGTGTCTAGAGAAGTTCCTTTAGCATTTGTTGTAAAGCTGGTTTGGTGGTGCTGAACTCTCTCAGCTTTTGCTCGTCTGTAAAGGTTTTAATTTCTCCATCAAATGTGAATGAGATCCTTGCTGGGTAGAGTAGTCTTGGTTGCAGGCTTTTCTCCTTCATCACTTTCAGTATGTCCTGCCACTCCCTTCTGGCTTGTAGGGTTTCTGCTGAGAGATCAGCTGTTAACCTTATGGGGATTCCCTTGTGTGTTATTTGTTGTTTTTCCCTTGCTGCTTTTAATATGCTTTCTTTGTATTTAATTTTTGACAGTTTGATTAATGTGTGTCTTGGCGTGTTTCTCCTTGTATTTATCCTGTATGGGACTCTCTGTGCTTCCTGGACTTGATTAACTATTTCCTTTCCCATATTAGGGAAGTTTTCAACTATAATCTCTTCAAATATTTTCTCAGTCCCTTTCTTTCTTTCTTCTTCTTCTGGAACCCCTATAATTCGAATGTTGGTGCGTTTCATGTTGTCCCAGAGGTCTCTGAGACTGTCCTCAGTTCTTTTCATTCTTTTTTCTTTATTCTGCTCTGCAGTAGTTATTTCCACTACTTTATCTTCCAGGTCACTTATCCGTTCTTCTGCCTCAGTTATTCTGCTATTGATCCTATCTAGAGTGGTTTTAATTTCATTTATTGCATTGTTCATCGTTGCTTGTTTCATCTTTAGTTCTTGTAGGTCCTTGTTAACTGTTTCTTGCATTTTGTCCATTCTACTTCCAAGATTTCGGATCATCCTTACTATCATTATTCTGAATTCTTTTTCAGGTAGATTGCCTATTTCCTCTTCATTTGTTAGGTCTGGTGGGTTTTTATCTTGCTCCTTCATCTGCTGTGTGTTTTTCTGTCTTCTCATTTTACTTATCTTACTGTGTTTGGGGTCTCCTTTTTGCAGGCTGCACTTTCGTAGTTCCCGTTGTTTTTGATGTCTGTCTCCAGTGGCTAAGGTTGTTTCAGTGGGTTGTGTAGGCTTCCTGGTGGAGGGGACTAGTGCCTGTGTTGTGCTGGATGAGGCTGTATCTTGTCTCTCTAGTGGGCAGATTCACGTCTGGTGGTGTGTTTTGGGGTGTCTGTGGCCTTATTATGATTTTAGGCAGCCTCTCTGCTAATGGGTGGGGTTGTGTTCCTGTTTTGCTAGTTGTTTGGCATAGGTTGTCCAGCACTGTGGCTTGCTGGTCGTTGAGTGAAGCTGGGTGCTGGTGTTAAGATGGAGGTCTCTGGGAGATTTCCACCGTTTAATATTATGTGGAGCTGGGAGGTCTCTTGTTGACCAGTGTCCTGAAGTTGGCTCTCCTACCTCAGAGGCAGAGCCCTGACTCCTGGCTGGAGCACCAAGAGCCTTTCATCCACACAGCTCAGAATAAAACGGAGAAAAATTAGGGAGAATTAGTAGAAGTATGAGTAAAGAAAGAAGGAAAGGAGGAAAGGAAGGAAGGAAGAAAGAAGCAGAGAAGGAAAGAAAGGAGGGAGGGAGGGAGGGAGGGAGGAAGGAAGGAAGGAGGGAAAGAAGGAAAAAAGACAGAAAGAAAGATGATACAGTAAAAATAAAATAAAGTATAATATAGTTATTGAATTAAAAAATATTTAGAAAAAAAAAAAGGGACGGATAGAACCTTAGGACAAATGTTGGAAGCAAAGCTATACAGAGAAAATCTTACACAGAAGCATACACATACACCTTCACAAAAAGAGGTAAAGGGGGAAAAATCATAAATCCTGCTCCCTGAGACCACCTCCTCAATTTGGGGTGATTCGTTGTCTAAAGGAGGGAAGGAAGGAAGGAAAGAAAGAACGAAGGTAAAGTATAATAAAGTTATTACAATTAAACTTAATTATTAAGAAAAAGAATTTTTTAAAAAAAATCATGGACGGATAGAGCCCTAGGACAAATGGTGGAAGCAAGAGTATACAGACAAGATCTCACACAGAAGCATACACGTACACATTCACAAAAAGAGGAAAAGGGGAAAAAATCATAGATCTCGCTCCTAAAGTCCACCTCTTCAATTTGGGATCATTCCTTGTCTATTCAGGTATTCCACAGATGCAGGGTATATCAAGTTGATTGTGGAGCTTTAATCCGCTGCTTCTGTGGCTGCTGGGAGAGATTTCCCTTTCTCTTCTTTGTTCTCCCAGCTCACAGGAGCTCAGCTTTGGATTTGGCCCTGCCTCTGCATGTAGGTCGCTGGAGGGCGTCTGTTTTTTCGCTCAGACAGGACGGGGTTAAAGGAGCCGCTGATTCGGGGCCTCCAGCTCACTCAGGCCGGGGGTTGGGGGATGGGGGAAGGAGGGGCACTGCGTGCGGGGTGGGCCTGCGGCGGCAGAGGCAGCGTGACGTTGCGGCAGAGGCCGGCGTGACGTTGCACCAGCCTGAGGCCCGCCGTGCGTACTCCCGGGGAAGTTGTCCCTGGATCCCGGGAACCTGGCATTGGCGGGCTGCACAGGCTCCGCGGAAGAGGGGTGTGGGGAGTGACCTGTGCTCGCACACAGGCCCCTTGGTGGCGGCAGCAGCAGCCTTAGCGTCTCCCGCCCGTCTCTGGGGTCCGCGGTTTTAGCCGCGGCTCGCGCCCGTCTCTGGGGTTTGCGCTTTCAGCCGCGGCTCGCGCCCGTCTCGGGTTCGCGCTTTTAGCCGCGACTCGCGCCCGTCTCTGGGGTTCGCGCTTTTAGCCGCGGCTCGCGCCCTTCTCTGGAGATCCTTTAAGCAGCGCTCTTAAACCCCTCTCCTCGCGTACCAGGAAGAAAGAGGGAAGAAAAAGTCTCTTGCCTCTTCGGCAGGTGCAGGCTTTTCCCCGAACTCCCTCCCGGCTAGTCGTGGTGCACTAACCCCTTCAGGCTATGTTCAAGCCGCCAACCCCAGTCCTCTCCCTGAGCTCCGTCCAAAACCAAAACCCGAGCCTCAGCTCGCAGCCCCGCCCGCCCCGGCGGGTGAGCAGAGAAGCCTCTCGGGTTGGTGAGTGCTGGTCGGCACCGATCGTCTGTGCAGGAATCTCCCCGCTTTGCCCTCCGCACCCGTCGCTGTGCACTACTCCGCGGTCCCAAAACTCCCCCCTCCGCCTCCCGCAGTCTCCGCCCGCGGAGGGGCTTCCTAGTGTGTGGAAACTTTTCCTCCTTCACAGCTCCCTCCCACTGGTGCAGGTGCCGTCCTTATTCTTTTGTCTCTGTTTTTTCTTTTGCCCTACCCAGGTATGTGGGGAGTTTCTTGCCTTTTGGGAGGTCTGAGGTCTTCTGCCAGCCTTCAGTAGGAGTTCTGTAGGAGTTGTTCCACGTGTGGATGTATTTCTGGTGTATCCGTGGGGAGGAAGGCGATCTCCGCGTCTTACTCTTCCGCCATCTTCAAGGTCCCCCCCTAAATTTCCTCTTTGATTGCTTCAGTGATCACTTCGTTATTAAGTAGTGTATTGTTTAGCCTCCATGTGTTTGTATTTTTTACAGACCTTTTCCTGTAATTGATATCTAGTCTCATAGCATTATGGTCGGAAAACAAACTTGATAGAATTTCAATTTTCTTAAACTTACCAAGGCTTGATTTGTGACCCAAGGTATGATCTATCCTGGAGAATTTTCCATGAGCACTTGAGAAAAATGTGTATTCTGTTGTTTTTGGATGGCGTGTACTATAAATATCAATTAAGTCCATCTTGTTTAATGTATCATTTAAAGCTTGTGTTTCCTTATTTATTTTCAATTTGGATGATCTGTCCATGGGTGAAAGTGGGGTGTTAAAGTCCCCTACTATGAATGTGTTACTGTTGATCTCCCCTTTTATGGTTGTTAGTATTTGCCTTATGTATTGAGGTGCTCCTATGTTGGGTGCATAAATATTTACAATTGTTATATCTTCTTCTTGGATCGATCCCTTGATCATTATGTAGTGTCCTTCTTTGTCTCTTCTAATAGTCTTTATTTTAAAGTCTATTTTGTCTGATATGAGAATTGCTACTCCAGCTTTCTTTTGGTTTCCATTTTCATGGAATAACTTTTTCCATCCCCTTACTTTTAGTCTGTATGTGTCTCTAGGTCTGAAGTGGGTCTCTTGCAGACAGCATATATATGGGTCTTGTTTTTGTATCCATTCAGCCAATCTGTGTCTTTTGGTGGGAGCATTTAGTGCATTTACATTTAAGGTAATTATCGATATGTATGCTTCTATTCCCATTTTCTAAATTGTTTTGGGTTCGTTATTGTAGGTCTTTTCCTTCTCTTGTGTTTCTTCCCTAGAGAAGTTCCTTTAGCGTTTGTTGTAAAGCTCGTTTGGTGGTGCTGAACCCTCTCAGCTTTTGCTTGTCTGTAAAGGTTTTAATTTCTCCATCAAATCTGAATGACATCCTTGCTGGGTAGAGTAATCTTGGTTGCAGGTTTTTCTCCTTCATCACTTTAAATATGTCCTGCCACTCCCTTCTGGCTTGCAAAGTTTCTGCTGAAAGATCAGCTGTTAACCTTATGGGAATTCCCTTGTGTGTTATTTGTTGTTTTTCCCTTGCTGCTTTTAATATGCTTTCTTTGTATTTAATTTTTGACAGTTTGATTAATATGTGTCTTGGTGCATTTCTCCTTGGATTTATCCTGTATGGGCCTCTCTGTGCTTCCTGGACTTGATTAACTATTTCCTTTCCCATTTTTGCGGAAGTTTTCAACTATAATCTCTTCAAATATTTTCTCAGTCCCTTTCTTTTTCTCTTCTTCTTCTGGAACCCCTACAATTCGAATGTTGGTGCGTTTAATGTTGTCCCAGAGGTCTCTGAGACTGTCCTCAGTTCTTTTCATTCTTTTTTCTTTATTCTGCTCTGCAGTAGTTATTTCCACTATTTTATCTTCCAGGTCACTTATCCGTTCTTATGCCTCAGTTATTCTGCTATTGATCCCTTCTAGAGTATTTTTCATTTCATTTATTGTGTTGTTCATCATTGCTTGTTTTATCTTTAGTTCTTCTAGGTCCTTGTTAAATGTTTCTTGCATTTTGTCTATTCTATTTCCAAGATTTTGGATCATCTTTACTATCATTTTTCTGAATTCTTTTTCAGGTAGACTGCCTACTTCCTTTTCATTTGTTAGGTCTGGTCGGTTTTTATCTTGCTCCTTCATCTGCTGTGTGTTTTTCTGTCTTCTCATTTTGCTTATCTTACTGTGTTTGGGGTCTCCTTTTTGCAGGCTGCACTTTCGTAGTTCCCGTTGTTTTTGATGTCTGTCTCCAGTGGCTAAGGTTGTTTCAGTGGGTTGTGTAGGCTTCCTGGTGGAGGGGACTAGTGCCTGTGTTGTGCTGGATGAGGCTGTATCTTGTCTCTCTAGTGGGCAGATTCACGTCTGGTGGTGTGTTTTGGGGTGTCTGTGGCCTTATTATGATTTTAGGCAGCCTCTCTGCTAATGGGTGGGGTTGTGTTCCTGTTTTGCTAGTTGTTTGGCATAGGTTGTCCAGCACTGTGGCTTGCTGGTCGTTGAGTGAAGCTGGGTGCTGGTGTTAAGATGGAGGTCTCTGGGAGATTTCCACCGTTTAATATTATGTGGAGCTGGGAGGTCTCTTGTTGACCAGTGTCCTGAAGTTGGCTCTCCTACCTCAGAGGCAGAGCCCTGACTCCTGGCTGGAGCACCAAGAGCCTTTCATCCACACAGCTCAGAATAAAACGGAGAAAAATTAGGGAGAATTAGTAGAAGTATGAGTAAAGAAAGAAGGAAAGGAGGAAAGGAAGGAAGGAAGAAAGAAGCAGAGAAGGAAAGAAAGGAGGGAGGGAGGGAGGGAGGGAGGAAGGAAGGAAGGAGGGAAAGAAGGAAAAAAGACAGAAAGAAAGATGATACAGTAAAAATAAAATAAAGTATAATATAGTTATTGAATTAAAAAATATTTAGAAAAAAAAAAAGGGACGGATAGAACCTTAGGACAAATGTTGGAAGCAAAGCTATACAGAGAAAATCTTACACAGAAGCATACACATACACCTTCACAAAAAGAGGTAAAGGGGGAAAAATCATAAATCCTGCTCCCTGAGACCACCTCCTCAATTTGGGGTGATTCGTTGTCTAAAGGAGGGAAGGAAGGAAGGAAAGAAAGAACGAAGGTAAAGTATAATAAAGTTATTACAATTAAACTTAATTATTAAGAAAAAGAATTTTTTAAAAAAAATCATGGACGGATAGAGCCCTAGGACAAATGGTGGAAGCAAGAGTATACAGACAAGATCTCACACAGAAGCATACACGTACACATTCACAAAAAGAGGAAAAGGGGAAAAAATCATAGATCTCGCTCCTAAAGTCCACCTCTTCAATTTGGGATCATTCCTTGTCTATTCAGGTATTCCACAGATGCAGGGTATATCAAGTTGATTGTGGAGCTTTAATCCGCTGCTTCTGTGGCTGCTGGGAGAGATTTCCCTTTCTCTTCTTTGTTCTCCCAGCTCACAGGAGCTCAGCTTTGGATTTGGCCCTGCCTCTGCATGTAGGTCGCTGGAGGGCGTCTGTTTTTTCGCTCAGACAGGACGGGGTTAAAGGAGCCGCTGATTCGGGGCCTCCAGCTCACTCAGGCCGGGGGTTGGGGGATGGGGGAAGGAGGGGCACTGCGTGCGGGGTGGGCCTGCGGCGGCAGAGGCAGCGTGACGTTGCGGCAGAGGCCGGCGTGACGTTGCACCAGCCTGAGGCCCGCCGTGCGTACTCCCGGGGAAGTTGTCCCTGGATCCCGGGAACCTGGCATTGGCGGGCTGCACAGGCTCCGCGGAAGAGGGGTGTGGGGAGTGACCTGTGCTCGCACACAGGCCCCTTGGTGGCGGCAGCAGCAGCCTTAGCGTCTCCCGCCCGTCTCTGGGGTCCGCGGTTTTAGCCGCGGCTCGCGCCCGTCTCTGGGGTTTGCGCTTTCAGCCGCGGCTCGCGCCCGTCTCGGGTTCGCGCTTTTAGCCGCGACTCGCGCCCGTCTCTGGGGTTCGCGCTTTTAGCCGCGGCTCGCGCCCTTCTCTGGAGATCCTTTAAGCAGCGCTCTTAAACCCCTCTCCTCGCGTACCAGGAAGAAAGAGGGAAGAAAAAGTCTCTTGCCTCTTCGGCAGGTGCAGGCTTTTCCCCGAACTCCCTCCCGGCTAGTCGTGGTGCACTAACCCCTTCAGGCTATGTTCAAGCCGCCAACCCCAGTCCTCTCCCTGAGCTCCGTCCAAAACCAAAACCCGAGCCTCAGCTCGCAGCCCCGCCCGCCCCGGCGGGTGAGCAGAGAAGCCTCTCGGGTTGGTGAGTGCTGGTCGGCACCGATCGTCTGTGCAGGAATCTCCCCGCTTTGCCCTCCGCACCCGTCGCTGTGCACTACTCCGCGGTCCCAAAACTCCCCCCTCCGCCTCCCGCAGTCTCCGCCCGCGGAGGGGCTTCCTAGTGTGTGGAAACTTTTCCTCCTTCACAGCTCCCTCCCACTGGTGCAGGTGCCGTCCTTATTCTTTTGTCTCTGTTTTTTCTTTTGCCCTACCCAGGTATGTGGGGAGTTTCTTGCCTTTTGGGAGGTCTGAGGTCTTCTGCCAGCCTTCAGTAGGAGTTCTGTAGGAGTTGTTCCACGTGTGGATGTATTTCTGGTGTATCCGTGGGGAGGAAGGCGATCTCCGCGTCTTACTCTTCCGCCATCTTCAAGGTCCCCCCCTAAATTTCCTCTTTGATTGCTTCAGTGATCACTTCGTTATTAAGTAGTGTATTGTTTAGCCTCCATGTGTTTGTATTTTTTACAGACCTTTTCCTGTAATTGATATCTAGTCTCATAGCATTATGGTCGGAAAACAAACTTGATAGAATTTCAATTTTCTTAAACTTACCAAGGCTTGATTTGTGACCCAAGGTATGATCTATCCTGGAGAATTTTCCATGAGCACTTGAGAAAAATGTGTATTCTGTTGTTTTTGGATGGCGTGTACTATAAATATCAATTAAGTCCATCTTGTTTAATGTATCATTTAAAGCTTGTGTTTCCTTATTTATTTTCAATTTGGATGATCTGTCCATGGGTGAAAGTGGGGTGTTAAAGTCCCCTACTATGAATGTGTTACTGTTGATCTCCCCTTTTATGGTTGTTAGTATTTGCCTTATGTATTGAGGTGCTCCTATGTTGGGTGCATAAATATTTACAATTGTTATATCTTCTTCTTGGATCGATCCCTTGATCATTATGTAGTGTCCTTCTTTGTCTCTTCTAATAGTCTTTATTTTAAAGTCTATTTTGTCTGATATGAGAATTGCTACTCCAGCTTTCTTTTGGTTTCCATTTTCATGGAATAACTTTTTCCATCCCCTTACTTTTAGTCTGTATGTGTCTCTAGGTCTGAAGTGGGTCTCTTGCAGACAGCATATATATGGGTCTTGTTTTTGTATCCATTCAGCCAATCTGTGTCTTTTGGTGGGAGCATTTAGTGCATTTACATTTAAGGTAATTATCGATATGTATGCTTCTATTCCCATTTTCTAAATTGTTTTGGGTTCGTTATTGTAGGTCTTTTCCTTCTCTTGTGTTTCTTCCCTAGAGAAGTTCCTTTAGCGTTTGTTGTAAAGCTCGTTTGGTGGTGCTGAACCCTCTCAGCTTTTGCTTGTCTGTAAAGGTTTTAATTTCTCCATCAAATCTGAATGACATCCTTGCTGGGTAGAGTAATCTTGGTTGCAGGTTTTTCTCCTTCATCACTTTAAATATGTCCTGCCACTCCCTTCTGGCTTGCAAAGTTTCTGCTGAAAGATCAGCTGTTAACCTTATGGGAATTCCCTTGTGTGTTATTTGTTGTTTTTCCCTTGCTGCTTTTAATATGCTTTCTTTGTATTTAATTTTTGACAGTTTGATTAATATGTGTCTTGGTGCATTTCTCCTTGGATTTATCCTGTATGGGCCTCTCTGTGCTTCCTGGACTTGATTAACTATTTCCTTTCCCATTTTTGCGGAAGTTTTCAACTATAATCTCTTCAAATATTTTCTCAGTCCCTTTCTTTTTCTCTTCTTCTTCTGGAACCCCTACAATTCGAATGTTGGTGCGTTTAATGTTGTCCCAGAGGTCTCTGAGACTGTCCTCAGTTCTTTTCATTCTTTTTTCTTTATTCTGCTCTGCAGTAGTTATTTCCACTATTTTATCTTCCAGGTCACTTATCCGTTCTTCTGCCTCAGTTATTCTGCTATTGATCCCTTCTAGAGTATTTTTCATTTCATTTATTGTGTTGTTCATCATTGCTTGTTTTATCTTTAGTTCTTCTAGGTCCTTGTTAAATGTTTCTTGCATTTTGTCTATTCTATTTCCAAGATTTTGGATCATCTTTACTATCATTTTTCTGAATTCTTTTTCAGGTAGACTGCCTACTTCCTTTTCATTTGTTAGGTCTGGTCGGTTTTTATCTTGCTCCTCCATCTGCCGTGTGTTTTTCTGTCTTCTCATTTTGCTTATCTTACTGTGTTTGGGGTCTCCTTTTTGCAGGCTGCAGGTTCGTAGTTCCCGTTGTTTTTGGTATCTGTCCCCAGTGACTAAGGTTGGTTCAGTGCGTTGTGTAGGCTTCCTGGTGGAGGGGACTAGTGCCTGTGTTCTGGTGAATGAGGCTGGATCTTGTGTTTCTGGTGGGCAGGTCCACGTCTGGTGGTGTGTTTTGGGGTGTCTGTGGACTTATTATGATTTTAGGCAGCCTCTCTGCTAATGGGTGGGGTTGTGTTCCTGTTCTGCTAGTTGTTTGGCATAGGGTGTCCAGCACTGTAGTTTTCTGGTCGTTGAGTGACGCTGGGTGCTGGTGTTGAGATGGAGATCTCTGGGAGATTTTCGCTGTTTGATATTATGTGGAGCTGGGAGGTCTCTTGTTGACCAGTGTCCTGAAGTTGGCTCTCCCACCTCAGAGGCACAGCACTGACTCCTGGCTGGAGCACCAAGAGCCTTTCATCCACCTGGCTCAGTATAAAAGGGAGAAAAAATAGAGAGAAAGAATTAGTTGAAGTAGGAAGAAAGAAAGAAAGAAAGACAGAAAGGAAGGAAGGAAGGAAGGAAGGAAGAAAGAAGAAAATAAGGAAAGTAGGAAAGAAGGAAAGAAAAAAAGGAGGGAGGGAGGGAGGGAGGGATGGTGGGAGGAAGGAAGGAAGGAAGGAAGGAGGGAAGGAAGGAAAAGAGAAATAAAGAAAGAAGATGAAATAAAATAAAATAAAACAAAATAACGTTATTAAATTAAAAATAATTATTAAGAAAATAAATTTTTAAAAAACAGAAAACGGACGGATAGAACCGTAGGACAAATGGTGGAAGCAAAGCTATACAGACAAAATCTCATACAGAAGCATACACATACACACTCACAAAAAGAGGAAAAGGGGAAAAAATCATAAATCTTGCTCTCAAAGTCCACCTCCTCAATTTGGGATGATTCGTTGTCTATTCATGTATTCCACAGATGCAGGGTACATCAAGTTGATTGTGGAGATTTAATCCGCTGCTTCTGAGGCTGCTGGGAGAGATTCCCCTTTCTCTTTTTTGTTCTCACAGCTCCCAGGGGTCCAGCTTTGGATTTGGCCCCGCTTCTGCGTGTAGGTCGCTGGAGGGCGTCTGTTCTTCGCTCAGACAGGACGGGGTTAAAGGAGCCGCTGATTCGGGGTCTCTGGCTCACTCAGGCTGAGGGGGAGGGAGGGGCATGGAGTGCTGGGCGAGCCTGCGGCGGCAGAGGCCGGCGTGACGTTGCACCCGCCTGAGGCACGCCGTGCGTTCTCCCTGGGAAGTTGTCCGTGGATCCCAGGAACCTGGCAGTGGTGGCCTGCACAGGCTCCCCTGAATGGAGGTGTGGATAGTGACCTGTGCTTGCACACAGGCTTCTTGGTGGCTGCAGCAGCAGCCTTAGCGTCTCCTGTCCGTCTCTGGGGTCCGCGCTTTTAGCTGCGGCTCGCTCCCGTCTCTGGAGCTCCTTTAAGCAGCGTTCTCAATCCCCTCTCCTCGCGCACCAGGAAACAAAGAGGGAAGAAAAAGTCTCTTGCCTCATCGGCAGCTCCAGACCTTTTCCCGGACTCCCTCCCGGCTAGCCGTGGTGCACTAACCCCTTCAGGCTATGTTCACGCCGCCAACCCCAGTCCTCTCCCTGCGCTCCGACCACAGCCTGAGCCTCAGCTCGCAGCCCCGCACGCCCCGGCGTGTGAGCAGACAAGTCTCTCGGGCTGATGAGTGCCAGTTGGCACCGATCCTCTGTGCGGGAATCTCCCCGCTTTGCACTCCGCACCCCGGTTGCTGTGCTGTCCTCTGCGGCGCCGAAGTTCCCCTCTGCCACCCGCAGTCTCCGCCCGTGAAGGGGCTTCCTAGTGTGTGGAAACATTTCCTCCTTCACAGCTCCCTCCCACTGGTGCAGGTCCCGTCCCTATCCTTTTGTCTCTGTTTTTTCTTTTGCCCTACCCAGGTACGTGGGGAGTTTCTTGCCTTTTGGGAGGTCTGAGGTCTTCTGCCAGCGTTCAGTGGGTGTTCTGTAGGAGTTGTTCCACGTGTAGATGTATTTCTGGTGTATTTGTGGGGAGGAAGGTGGTCTCCGCATCTTACTCTTCCGCCATCTTCCCCTCGTCCCCCCTAAACAGCCTCGGAAGGTGGATTCTTAACCACTGAACCACCGGGGAAGTCCTGTGGAATCTACTCTGTGATTTCCTGTGAAATCTAGCAAATTTCCAGTATACAGTACAGTATTATTAACTATAGTCATGCTATACGTTAGATTTCTAGAACTTACTCATCCTCCAAAACTGCAACTTTCTACCCTTTGACCAACATCTCCCTATTTCCCCCACCTCTCAACCCCTGTTAACCACCATTCTACTCTCTGCTTCTATGAGTTTGACTTTTCTAGATTTCACACATAAGTAAGATCATGCAATATTTTCACACATAAGATCATGCTTATTTCACTTAGCTTAACGTCCACTATGTTCATCCACATTGTTGCAAATGGCAGAATCTCCTTCTTTTTAAAGGTTGAATAATATTTCATTGTATATATATCCACCACAATTCCTTTATCCATTCATCTGTTAACAGACACTTGTTTCCTTATCTTAGCTATCATGAACAATGCTGCAATGAATATGGGAGCACAGATGTCTCTTCAAGGTACCGATTTCATTTCCTTTGGGTATATACCCAGAAGTGGGGTAAATGGATCATATGGTAATTTTATTTTTAATTTTTTGAGGAATTTCCATACTGTTTTTAATAATGGCTGTACCAATTTATATTCCCACCTACAGTGCACAAGTGTTCTCTTTTCTCCACATCTTTGCTAACACTTGTTATCTTTTGCCTTCTTGATAATAGCCATCCTAACAGGTGTGAGATGATATCTCACTGTGGTTTTGATGTGCATTTCCCTGATGATTAGTGATGTAGAGCACCCTTTCATGTACCTGTTGACTATTTGTATGTCTTCTTTGGAAAAATGTTTATTCAAGTCCTTTGAGGGACTTCCCTGGTGGCACAGTGGTTAAGAATTTGCCTGCCAATGCAGGGGACACGGATTCCATTCCTGGTCCGGGAAGATCCCACATACTGCAGAGCAACTAAGCCAGTGTGCTGCAACTACTGAGCCTGTGTGCCACAGCCACTGAAGCCTGCGTGCCTAGAGCCCATGCTCCGCAACGAAGAGTAGCCCCCACTCACCACAGCTAAAGCCCACGTGCAGCAATGAAGACCCAACGCAGCCAAAAAATAAGTAAAAAAATTTTTAAGTCCTTTGCCCATTTAAAAACTTGGGTTATTTGTTTTTTTTCTATTGAGTTGTGGGAGTTCCTTATATACTTTGTATATAACCCCTTATTAGATATATGATTTGCAAATATTTTCTTTCATTCTGTAGGTTGACTTTTTATTTTGTTGATGGGTTCTTTTGCCGTGCAGTTGCTTTTTAGTGCGATGGAGTCCCACTTACTCATTTTTGCTTTTGTTGCTTGTACTTTTGCTGTCATATCCAGGAAATCACTGCTGAGACCAATGTCAAACAGCTTTTCCTCTATGTTTTCTTCTAGGAGTTTTATGGTTTGGGGTCTTAAAATTTAAGTCTTTAATCCATTTTGACTTGATTTTTGTGTATGGTGTAAAACAAGGGTCCAATTTCATTCTTTTGCATGGGGATATCCAATTTTCCCAAGATTTATTGAAGAGATTATCATTTCCCCATTGTGTATTCTTGGCACCCCTGTTGAAAATTTGTTGACTCTATATGCTTGGATTTATTTCTGGGCTCTCTATTCCATTTCATTTCTCTATGTGCCTGTTTTTATGACAGTACCATACTGTTTTGATTACTATAGATTTGTAATATAATTTGAAATCAGGAAATGTGATGTCTCCAACTTTGTTTTTCTTTTTCAAGATTGCTTTTGGCTGTTCAAATTTGGAATTTTTATAGGGATTGTATTGAATCTGTATATCACAATATTGATTCTTCCAATCCATGAACACAGGATATCCTTCCATTGATTTGTGTCTTCTTTAATTTATTTCATCAATGTTCTATAGTCTTCAGTGTACAAGTCTTTTACCTCCTTGGTTAAATTTATTTCTGAGTATTTTATTTTTTTTGTTGTTGCTATTGTAGATAGGATTGTTTTCCTGATATCATTTTCAGATAGATCATTGTTGGTGTAAAGAAACACTACTGGTTTTTGTATGTAGATTTTGTATACTGCAACTTTACTGAATTCTTTTATTAGTTTTAACAGTTTTTCAGGGAAGTCTTTAGGGCTTTCTACAAGTAGGATCATGTCATCTGCAAACAGAGATATAATTTTACTTCTCTTATTTGTATGCCTTTTCTTTTTCTTGTCTGACTATTCTTGCTAGTACTTCCAGTACTATGTTGAATAGAAGTGGTGAGAGTGGGCATCTTTGCATTGTACTGGATCTTAGAGGAAAAGCTTTCAGATTTTCCCCATTGATTATGATATTAGTTATGAGATTTTTATAAATGGGCTTTATTGTGTTGAGGTAAGTTCCTTCTATACCTATTATGTTGAGAGTTTTAAAAAATTATTATGAATGGATGTTGATCTCTGTCAAATGCTTTTTCTCCTTCTATTGAGATGATCATGTGATTTTTACCTTTCATTTTGTTCATGTGGTATATCACAGTGATTTATTTGCATATATTAAACCAAACTTGCATCCCAGGGATAAATTCCACATGGTCATGTTGTATAATATTCTTGATGTGTTGTTGAATTCAGTTTGATAGTATTTTATATAGGATTTTTGCATCTATGTTCATCAGAGATGACCTTTGGGTAGCAGTTGGGAAAGTCGGGACATTAGATAGCAGTCTATCACCTTTCAGGGAGAAACTAGGAACTGGGTGCTTTTGCCCATTTGCTCTGGGCTGAGCCAGGGGGAGCAGCCATCAGGAGTGCTTGTGCACCCATTTTATTTTATTTTTTTTGATTTTTAGAATTTTATTTTTTTATACAGCAGTTTCTTATTAGTTATCCATTTTATACATATTAGTGTATATATGTCAATCCCAATCTCCCAATTAATAACACAGCCACACACCCTCCCCCCCATGACTTTCCCCCTTGGTGTCCATATGTTTGTTCTCTATATCTGTGTTTCTATTTCTGACCTGCAAACCGGTTCATCTGTACCATTTTTCTAAGTTCCACATACATGCGTTAATATACGATATTTGTTTTTTTCTTCTGACTTACTTCACTCTGTATGACACTCTCTAGATCCATCCACATCTCTAAAAATGACCCAATTTCATTCCTTTTTATGGCTGAGTAATATTCCATTGTATATATGTACCATATCTTTATCCATTCATCTGTCGATGGACACTTAGGTTGATTCCATGTCCTGGCTATTGTAAATAGTGCTGCAATGAACATTAGGGTGCATGTGTCTTTCTGAATTATGCTTTTCTCTGGGTATATGCCCAGTAGTGGGATTGCAGGGTCATATGGTAATTTTATTTTTAGTTTTTTTTTTTTTTGCGGTACACGGGCCTCTCACTGCTGCGGCCTCTCCCGTTGCGGAGCACAGGCTCCGGACACGCAGGCTCAGTGGCCATGGCTCACGGGCCCAGCCGCTCTGCAGCATGTGGGATCCCCCTGGACCGGGGCACGAACCCGCGTCCCCTGCATTGGCAGGCAGACCCTCAACCACTGCGCCACCAGGGAAGCCCTTATTTTTAGTTTTTTAAGGAACCTCTATACTGTTCTCCATAGTGGCTGTATCAATTTACATTCCCACCAACAGTGCAAGAGGGTTCCTTTTCTCTGCACCCTCTCCAGCATTTGTTGTTTGTAGATTTTCTGATGATGCTCATTCTAACTGGTGTGAGGTGATACCTCATTGTAGTTCTGATTTGCATTTCTCTAATAATTACTGATGTTGAGCAGCTTTTAATGGGCTTCTTGGCCATCTGTAGGTCTTCTTTGGAGAAATGTCTATTTAGGTCTTCTGCCCATTTTTGGATTGGATTGTTTATTTTCTTAATATTGAGCTCCATGGGCTGTTTATATATTTTGGGGATTAATCCTTTGTCAGTTGATTCATTTGCAAATATTTCCTCCCATTCTGAGGGTTGTCTTTATGTCTTGTTTGTAGTTTCCTTTGCTTTGCAAAAGTTTTAAAGTTTCATAAGGTCCCACTTGTTTATTTTTGTTTTTATTTCCATTACACTGAGAGGTGGATCAAAAAAGGTCTTGCTGTGATTTATGTCAAAGAGGGTTCTTCCTATGTTTTCCTCTAAGAGTTTTATAGTGTTCGGTCTTACATTTAGGTCTCTAATCCATTTTGAGTTTATTTTTGTGTATGGTGTTAAGGAATGTTCTGATTTCATTCTTTTACATGTAGTTGTCCAGTTTTCCCAGCACCACTTATTGACCATAGCTGCATGGGTTTATCTCTGGGCTTTCTATCCTGTTCCACAGATCTATATTTCTGTTTTTGTGCCAGTACCATATTGTCTTGATCACTGTAGCTTTGTAGTATAGTCTGAGGTCAGGGAGTCTGGTTCCTTCAGCTCCATTTTTTTTCCCTCAAAACTGCTTTGGCTTTTCAGGGTCTTTTGTGTCTCCATACAAATTTTAAGATTTTTGTTCTTGTTCTGTAAAAAATGCCATTGGTAACTTGATAGGGATTGCATTGAATCTGTAGATTGCTTTGGGTAGTATAGTCATTTTCACAATATTGATTCTCCTAATCCAAGAACACGGTATATCTCTCCATCTGTTTTTATCATCTTTAATTTCTTTCATCAGTGTCTTATAGTTTTCTGCATATAGGTCTTTTGTCTCCCAAGGTAGGTTTATTCCTAGGTATTTTATTCTTTTTGTTGCAATGGTAAATGGGAGTGTTTCCTTAATTTCTCTTTCAGATTTTTCATCATTAGTGTATAGGAATGCCAGAGATTTCTGTGTATTACTTTTGTATCCTGCTACTTTACCAAATTCATTGATTTGCTCTAGTAGTTTTCTGGTAGAGTCTTTAGTGTTCTCTATGTATAGTATCATGTCATCTGCAAACAGTGACAGTTTTACTTCTTCTTTTCCAAATTGCATTCCTTTTATTTCTTTTTCTTCTCTGATTGCTGTGGCTAGGACTTCCAAAACTATGTTGAATAATAGTGGCGAGAGTGGACATCCTTGTCTTGTTCCTTATCTTAGAGGAAATGCTTTCAGTTTTTCACCATTGAGAACGATGTTTACTGTGGGTTTGTCATATATGGCTTTTATTATGTTGAGATAGGTTCCCTCTATGCCCACCTTCTGGAGAGTTTTTCTCATAAATGGGTGTTGAATTTTGTCAAAAGCTTTTTCGGCATCTACTGAGATGATCATATGGTTTTCATTCTTCAGTTTGTTAATATGGTTTATCACATTGATTGATTTGCATATACTGAAGAATGCTTGCATCCCTGGGATAAATCCCACTTGATCATGGTGTATGGTCCTTTTTTTTTTTTTTTAAACATCTTTATTGGGGTATAATTGCTTTACAATTGTGTGTTAGTTTCTGCTTTATAACAAAGTGAATCAGCTATACATATACATATGTTCCCATATGTCTTCCCTCTTGCGTCTCCCTCCCTCCCACTCTCCCCATCCCACCCCTCCAGGCCGTCACAAAGCACCGAGCTAATATCCCTGAGCCTTGCGGCTGCTTCCCCCCAGCTAGCTACCTTACTACGTTTGTTAGTGTGTATATGTCCATGACTCTCTCTCGCCCTGTCAAAACTCACCCTTCCCCCTCCCCATATCCTCAAGTCCGTTCTCCAGTAGGTCTGCGTCTTTATTCCTGTCTTACCCCTAGGTTCTTCATGACATTTTTTTCCCTTAAATTCCATATATATGTGTTAGCATACGGTATTTGTCTTTTTCTTTCTGACTTACTTCACTCTGTATGACAGACTCTAGGTCTATCCATCTCATTACAAATAGCTCAATTTCATTTCTTTTTAAGGCTGAGTAATATTCCATTGTGTATATGTGCCACATCTTCTTTATCCATTCATCCGATGATGGGCGCTTAGGTTGTTTCCATCTCCAGGCTATTGTAAATAGAGCTGCAATGAACATTTTGGTACATGACTCTTTTTGAATTTTGGTTTTCTCAGGGTATATGCCCAGTAGTGGGATTGCTGGGTCATATGGTAATTCTATTTGTAGTTTTTTAAGGAACCTCCATACTGTTCTCCATAGTGGCTGAACCAATTCACATTCCCACCAGCAGGGCAAGAGTGTCCCCTTTTCTCCACACCCTCTGCAGCATTTATTGTTTCTAGATTTTTTGATGATGGCCATTCTGACTGGTGTGAGATGATATCTCATTGTAGTTTTGATTTGCATTTCTCTAATGATTAATGATGTTGAGCATTCTTTCATGTGTTTGTTGGCATTCTGTATCTCTTCTTTGGAGAAATGTCTGTTTAGGTCTTCTGCCCATTTTTGGATGGGGTTGTTTGTTTTTTTGTTATTGAGCTGCATGAGCTGTTTGTAAATTTTGGAGATTAATCCTTTGTCAGCTGCTTCATTTGCAAATGTTTTCTCCCATTCTGAGGGTTGTCTTTTGGTCTTGATTATGGTTTCCTTTGCTGTGCAAAAGCTTTGAAGTTTCATTAGGTCCCATTTGTTTATTTTTGTTTTTATTTCCATTACTCTAGGAGGTGGGTCAGAAAGGATCTTGCTGTGATTTATGTCATAGAGTGTTCTTCCTATGTTTTCCTCTAAGAGTTTGATGGTTTCTGGCCTTACATTTAGGTCTTTAATCCATTTTGAGCTTATTTTTGTGTATGGTGTTAGGGAGTGATCTAATCTCATACTTTTACATGTACCTGTCCAGTTTTCCCAGCACCATTTATTGAAGAGGCTGTCCTTTCTCCACTGTATATTCCTGCCTCCTTTATCAAAGATAAGGTGTCCATATGTGCGTGGGTTTATCTCTGGGCTTTCTATCCTGTTCCACTGATCTATCTTTCTGTTTTTGTGCCAGTACCATACTGTCTTGATTACTGTTGCTTTGTAGTATAGTCTGAAGTCAGGGAGCCTGATCCCTCCAGCTCCTTTTTTCGTTCTCAAGATTGCTTTGGCTGTTCGGGGTCTTTTGTGTTTCCATACAAATTGCGAAATTTTTTGTTCTAGTTCTGTGAAAAATGCCAGTGGTAGTTTGATAGGGATTGCATTGAATCTGTAGATTGCTTTGGGTAGTAGAGTCATTTTCACAATGTTGATTCTTGCCATCCAAGAACATGGTATATCTCTCCATCTATTTGTATCATCTTTAATTTCTTTCATCAGTGTCTTATAATTTTCTGCATACAGGTCTTTCGTCTCCTTAGGTAGGTTTATTCCTAGATATTTTATTCTTTTTGTTGCAATGGTAAATGGGAGTGTTTTCTTGATTTCACTTTCAGATTTTTCATCATTAGTATATAGGAATGCCAGAGATTTCTGTGCATTAATTTTGTATCCTGCTACTTTACCAAATTCATTGATTAGCTCTAGTCGTTTTCTGGTAGCATCTTTAGAATTCTCTATGTGTAGTATCATGTCATCTGCAAACAGTAACGGCTTTACTTCTTCTTTTCTGATTTGGATTCCTTTTATTTCCTTTTCTTCTCTGATTGCTGTGGCTAAAACTTCCAAAACTATGTTGAATAAGAGTGGTGAGAGTGGGCAACCTTGTCTTGTTCCTGATCTTAGTGGAAATGCTTTCATGTTTTTCACCATTGAGGATGATGTTTGCTGTGGGCTTGTCATATATGGCCTTTATTATGTTGAGGAAAGTTCCCTCTATGCCTACTTTCTGGAGGGTTTTTATCATAAATGGGTGTTGAATTTTGTCGAAAGCTTTCTCTGCATCTATTGAGATGATCATATGGTTTTTCTCCTTCAGTTTGTTAATATGGTTTATCACATTGATAGATTTGCGTATATTGAAGAATCCTTGCATTCCTGGAATAAACCCCACTTGATCATGGTGCATGATCCTTTTAATGTGCTGTTGGATTCTGTTTGCTAGTATTTTGTTGAGGATTTTTGCATCTATGTTCATCAGTGATATTGGCCTGTAGTTTTCTTTCTTTGTGACATCCTTGTCTGGTTTTGGTATCAAGGTGATGGTGGCCTCTTAGAAGGAATTTGGGAGTGTTCCTCCCTCTGCTATATTTTGGAAGAGTTCGAGAAGGATAGGTGTTAGCTCTTCTCTAAACGTTTGATAGAATTCACCTGTGAAGCCATCTGCTCCTGGGCTTTTGTTTGTTGGAAGATTTTTAATCACAGTTTCAATTTCAGTGCTGGTGATTGGTCTGTTCATATTTTCTATTTCTTCCTGATTCAGTCTTGGCAGGTTGTGCATTTCTAAGAATTTGTCCATTTCTTCCAGGTTGTCCATTTTATTGGCATAGAGTTGCTTGTAGTAATCTCTCATGATTTTTTTTATTTCTGCAGTGTCAGTTGTTACTTCTCCTTTTTCATTTCTAATTCTATTGATTTGAGTCTTCTCCTTTTTTTTCTTGATGAGTCTGGCTAGTGGTTTATCTATTTTGTTTATCTTCTCAAAGAACCAGCTTTTAGTTTTATTGATCTTTGCTATCGTTTCCTTCATTTCTTTTTCATTTATTTCTGATCTGATTTTTATGATTTCTTTCCTTCTGCTAGCTTTGGGGTTTTTTTGTTCTTCTTTCTCTAATTGCTTGAGGTTCAAGGTTAGGTTGTTTATTCGAGATGTTTCCTGCTTCTTAAGGTGGGCTTGTATTGCTATAAACTTCCCCCTTAGAACTGCTTTTGCTGCATCCCATAGGTTTTGGGTCGTTGTGTCTCCATTGTCATTTGTTTCTAGGTATTTTTTTATGTCCTCTTTGATTTCTTCAGTGATCACTTCATTATTAAGTAGTGTATTATTTAGCCTCCATGTGTTTGTATTTTTTACAGATCTTTTCCTGTAATTGATATCTAGTCTCATGGCGTTGTGGTCAGAAAAGATACTTGATACAATTTCAGTTTTCTTAAATTTACCAAGGCTTGATTTGTGACCCAAGATATGATCTATCCTGGAGAATGTTCCATGAGCACTTGAGAAAAATGTGTATTCTGTTGTTTTTGGATGGAGTGTCCTATAAATATCAATTAAGTCCATCTTGTTTAATGTATCATTTAAAGCTTGTGTTTCCTTATTTATTTTCATGTTGGATGATCTGTCCATGGGTGAAAGTGGGGTGTTAAAGTCCCCTACTATGAATGTGTTACTGTCGATCTCCCCTTTTATGGCTGTTAGTATTTGCCTTATGTATTGAGGTGCTCCTATGTTGGGTGCATAAATATTTACAATTGTTATATCTTCTTCTTGGATCGATCCCTTGATCATTATGTAGTGTCCTTCTTTATCCCTTTTAATAGTCCTTATTTTAAAGTCTATTTTGTCTGATATGAGAATTGCTACTCCAGCTTTCTTTTGGTTTCCATTTGCATGGAATATCTTTTTCCATCCCCTTACTTTCAGTCTGTATGTGTCTCTAGGTCTGAAGTGGGTCTCTTGTAGACAGCATATATAAGGGTCTTGTTTTTGTATCCATTCAGCCAATCTGTGTCTTTTGGTGGGAGCATTTAGTCCATTTACATTTAAGGTAATTATCGATATGTATGTTCCTATTCCCATTTTCTATATTGTTTTGGGTTCGTTATCATAGGTCGTTTCCTTCTCTTGCGTTTCTTGTCTAGAGAAGTTCCTTTAGCATTTGTTGTAAAGCTGGTTTGGTGGTGCTGAACTCTCTCAGCTTTTGCTTGTCTGTAAAGGTTTTAATTTCTCCATCAAATGTGAATGAGATCCTTGCTGGGTAGAGTAGTCTTGGTTGCAGGCTTTTCTCCTTCATCACTTTCAGTATGTCCTGCCACTCCCTTCTGGCTTGTAGGGTTTCTGCTGAGAGATCAGCTGTTAACCTTATGGGGATTCCTTTGTGTGTTATTTGTTGTTTTTCCCTTGCTGCTTTTAGTATGCTTTCTTTGTATTTAATTTTTGATAGTTTGATTAATATGTGTCTTGGCGTATTTCTCCTTGTATTTATCTTGTGTGGGACTCTCTGTGCTTCCTGGACTTGATTAACTATTTCCTTTCCCATATTAGGGAAGTTTTCAACTATAATCTCTTCAAATATTTTCTCAGTCCCTTTCTTTTTTTCTTCTTCTTCTGGAACCCCTATAATTCGAATGTTGGTGCGTTTAATGTTGTCCCAGAGGTCTCTGAGACTGTCCTCAGTTCTTTTCATTCTTTTTTCTTTATTCTGCTCTGCAGTAGTTACTTCCACTACTTTATCTTCCAGGTCACTTATCCGTTCTTCTGCCTCAGTTATTCTGCTATTGATCCTATCTAGAGTACTTTTAATTTCATTTATTGCATTGTTCATCGTTGCTTGTTTCATCTTTATGTCTTCTAGGTCCTTGTTAACTGTTTCTTGCATTTTGTCCATTCTACTTCCAAGATTTCGGATCATCCTTACTATCATTATTCTGAATTCTTTTTCAGGTAGATTGCCTATTTCCTCTTCATTTGTTAGGTCTGGTGGGTTTTTATCTTGCTCCTTCATCTGCTGTGTGTTTTTCTGTCTTCTCATTTTGCTTATCTTACTGTGTTTGGGGTCTCCTTTTTGCAGGCTGCACTTTCGTAGTTCCCGTTGTTTTTGATGTCTGTCTCCAGTGGCTAAGGTTGTTTCAATGGGTTGTGTAGGCTTCCTGGTGGAGGGGACTAGTTCCTGTGTTGTGCTGGATGAGGCTGTATCTTGTCTCTCTAGTGGGCAGATTCACGTCTGGTGGTGTGTTTTGGGGTGTCTGTGGCCTTATTAGGATTTTAGGCAGCCTCTCTGCTAATGGGTGGGGTTGTGTTCCTGTTTTGCTAGTTGTTTGGCATAGGTTGTCCAGCACTGTGGCTTGCTGGTCGTTGAGTGAAGCTGGGTGCTGGTGTTAAGATGGAGGTCTCTGGGAGATTTCCACCGTTTAATATTATGTGGAGCTGGGAGGTCTCTTGTTGACCAGTGTCCTGAAGTTGGCTCTCCTACCTCAGAGGCAGAGCCCTGACTCCTGGGCTGGAGCACCAAGAGCCTTTCATCCACACGGCTCTTTTGGGAGCTCTGAGGTCTTCTGCCAGTCTTCAGTAGGTGTTCTGTAGGAGTTGTTCCACGTGTAGATGTATTTCTGTTGTATCCGTGAGGAGGAAGGCAATCTCCACGTCTTACTCTTCCGCCATCTTCCCGATCCCCTGGTCCCTATCTTTGATGGAAGCAGAACCAGAATCATACATTCTTCTCCAATATAACCTCTCAATGTGACTTAGAAGAAATCTAGACAAAACCAAGCAATTTACTTTCAAATAACTTAGAACCTTAAAAAAATCTTAATTGGGGACTTCCCTGGTGGCACAGTGGTTAAGAATCCACCTGCCAACGCAGGGGACATGGGTTCGATCCCTGGTCCGGGAAGATCCCACATAAGTACTTATATGAAAACAAGCTCAGAATTGCACATTCTTCTCCAAAGTAATTTCTCAATACACTAGAATAAATCTAGTGAAACTAAGCAGTTTGTGTGCAAATTATTTATTTAATAAATTTATTTATTTTTGGCTGCGTTGGGTCTTTTTTGCTGTGCGTGGGCTTTCTCTTTTTGCGGCAAGTGGGGGCTACTCTTCGTTTGGGTGTGTGGGCTTCTCATTTTGGTGGCTTTTCTTTGTTGCAGAGCACGGGCCCTCGGCGTGTGGGCTTTGGTAGATGTGGCACAAGGGCTCAGTAGTTGTTGTTCACGGGCTGTATAGTGCAGGCTCAGTAGTTGTGGTGCACGGGCTTAGTTGCTCTGCAGCATGTGGGATCTTCCCAGACCAGGGCTCGAACCCATGTCCCCTGCATTGGCAGGCGGATTCTTAACCACTGTGCCACCAGGAAATTCCCTGCAAATAATTCAGAATCACATATTTCCTGTAAATAAACTCTTTACAGTGAGTTAAAGCAAATCTAGGTGAAACTAAGAGCTTTACTTAATTAATTAATTCATTTATGGCCACACCACCTGGCTTGTGGGATCTAGTTCCCCAACCAGGGACTGAACCCAGGCCCTTGGCAGTGAAAGTGTAGAGTCCTAACCACTGGACCACCAGGGAATTCCCAAGAGCTTTATTTTAAAACATATTCAGAATCACAAATTTTTCACAAAAGTAATATGGATAGAGTACATGAAGATGAAACTAAGCTTTATATGTATAAATAAGCACAGAATCACACATAATTCTAAAAAATAACTCGTGGTGATTTAGTGCAACTTAAATGGATTTAAACAATATAAGTGAAAACAAGCTTAGAATCACACGTTCTTCTTAGAAGTAATTCCCCAAAGCAGGTTAGGGCAAACCTAGATGAAGAGAAGCAGTATGTTTTAAAACAAGCTCAGAACCTCACACTCTTTGCCAAGGAAACCAATTCCTGAAAGAGCAAATTTAGATTAATCTAAGCAGTATAAGTAAAAATGTGCCCAGAATCACACATTCTCCTCCAAAGTAGCTTCTTACTGTAAGTTAGGGTAAATTTAGATGAAACTCAGCAGTATTTGTGGGGACAAGCTCAGTGAAAACAACATCAAAATAACCCAGTTTTCTTAAAAGTAACTTCTTATGGCTAGAGAAAATCTTATTATTATAAACAGTGTATGTAAAAATAAGATTAGAATAACACATTTTCCTACAAAGTCAGCATAAGGTTAGGTTTAGGGTTAATGTTAGTGTCAGGGATATGGCTAGTTTTAGTATCAGGGTAAGGTGCAGGATCAGGGAAACAGTTAATTTCATGATTAGGGTCAGGGTTAGTTTCAGAATCACTATCAGGGTGAGTCAAGTTCATTGTCAGGGTCAGAATTAGGGTTATGTTTAGTATTAACATCAGGGTCAGGGTTAGAGTTAGATGTCGAGTTAGGTCAGGTTCTGTCTGGGTGAGGGTCAGTGTTCTGGTTAGGTTTAAGTCACGGTCGGGTTCATGGTTAGGGATAGGTTTAGTGTAAAGATCAAATTTAGGATTAGGTTAGGGGTTAGGCTTAGAGTCAGGGTCATGATCAGGTAATGTTTAGGATGTAGTTTATGGTTAGCTTTAGGGTTAGGGTTTATAATCAGGTTTAGAACCAGGTTTAGGATTATGATTAATGTAAGGGTTGAGCTCATGGTCAGAATCAGTGTTAGGGTTAAGTTTAGGGTGAGGTCAATGTTCAGTTGTTTGATTTCAGGGTCAGGGTTAGATATGGGTGAGAAAGAGGGCAAAGAAGTTCTTTACTTGAGATTGGTTAGATAGCTGGCTACAATTGGGATTGGGGCGGCACATCTTGGGGATCAGGATCACCCCAGTTCCACAGTAAGCCTCTTCTAAAAAGTCTCTGAGTCCTCTGTGTTGGCCTCCATGGACTTCCCAGAGACAACTCCCACAGTCTCTGCACCCCCTGACAGGTCCTAGAGGCCTCCTGGTGCTAGTCCTTCTCTTCCTTGACCTCCTCAGATTAAGAAGGGGGGTCAGAGGACAACCAGGTCTACGTTAGACAGCTAGCTGTTTACAGGTGAGGGAGCATAGTGTTGGGCTTCAGATGGCTCCTGGTCTGCTGAAATTCCACCTGAAAGTCTTCTTCCTTCACTGCAGGGACTCTGAGGGACTCAAGTCACTTCACATGCTATCTGATTTCTCCTAGCTGATAACCAAGGCCAGGATGTCACTGGCTTGCAGTAGCCTGGTTAACTTGCTGCAGTTGGAGAAGGAGTTTGGTCTGGAGGTAGGGACCAGCCCTGAATGTCAGGACATTCTTCAAAAAGGCCTCTTCTCCCCCTGAAGAGGCCACAGGGGCTCCTGGCACTGGTCCCACTGATTGCAGAGGTAGGAACCCAGGGCCCAGCAAGCCTATCCTCTGTTGAAGCCTTCAAAGGACCAGGGAGCCTGTCCTACTTCTTTCTGACCTCACCTGCTGAGAACTGGGGCTGGGAAGCAACAGGATAGAGGTGGAAGAGTTAACCTCCTGAGGTGTGAGGAGCTTGATCTTGGGCTTTTCCTAGAGCTAAGTGTCTGGAAGGGACCTCCTAAAAGGTCTCTGCACCTTGTGTGGAGGTCCATGGGGGCTGAGCAAGTCAATCTAGCTTCCAGAGTCAAGCTGAGCAAGTCAGTCAACCTTCCAGACCATGGCATCAGAGAGTGACAATGTCAGATCACAAGCTGGCTGAAAAGGGTGGAGCTTAGATGAGGTTTCAGATAGTCCCTGTTCCATAGGAGGTTCCCCTGAAAGATTTTTTTATGCTTCACATTGGTCCCTGGGGTCATTCCATGAGATTCCATTGTTCCCTCACATGATAAACTGGGCCACAGATCCCTGGTAGTTATTGGAAGACCAGCTGGATGCAGAGAGGGGCACTGCTTGGGGCCTCAGATCCATCCAGTTCCTGCATTGCCCCTCCTGAAAGGCCACTCACTGCACCCACCACGGAGAACCCCAGGGTTGACTTGTGCCATTTTCATGAATTCTTTTCTCCCCTGCATAAGAGATGAGGTCACTAAGTGCCCAGGTGCAGGCTGTGTGTCTAGCCAACTCTGTTGCAGGAGCATGTGCTGGTATTTGGTTTTACCTCTTTTTCCCAGTGAGTCCTTCCTAAAAGGCCTCTGTACCCTTGGTGTTGGCCCCTGAGGTTGTTCCCCTGCTCCCCAACCTCCTCTACCCAAGAAATGGGGCTTCTAGGCGCCTGGGTCATTATCGACAGACCAACCAGCCACAGAGGGTAGAAAGGGCCTGCTCAGGGTCTGTTACTGTTCCTGGTTTTCCTAGGATCAGTCCTGAATGGACCCTGTACCTTCTCTGTAAGACGCCAGGGTCTACCTTTGCTGGTCTCTCCCCATTCCTCTCTCCTCTGCATGAGAAATGGTATCATGAAATACTTGGTTGAGGTCAGGTGGCTAGACAGCTTTGGTGACCACTTGTGAAAGTTGGGACATCCTCTGCAGTGAAAATTGGAGACTTCATCTCATGACTAAGAATGAGGACTTAGATTCTGGAGCTGAAATTGGGACTTAGCATCTCAATGGGTACTGAAGGTTTGGTCTCTAGAGGGGAAATTGGGGAACCTAGTTGATCATGGCACAGGTTGGGAGGCAGAGGTCCTGACAATCTCTGGCAGGAGAGGTCAGGACTTGGTCTCTGGAGGGAGAGGTTGGAACCTAGTCTCTGAAGCAAAAGGTAAGAGGTAGGTTCTGGAGCTATTTGTTAGCCTCTGGAGGGGGAATTGGGGCACTAGTAATTGGCAGCAGAGGTTGGAGTTGGTGTCTGGCAGTGGGGAGACAGGACCTAGTGCCTGGTGTGAGGAGCCTGGTGTTACCACCTGGCCTGAGGACATTGGACTCAGTGTCTGATGGGTGCAGGTCAATGTCCAGAAATGTAAAGGGTCTGAGATTTTACCCTACTTGCAAGCTAACAATCTGTCCTGTTTTATGGATACAAGCAGAAGACATGAGACTCCTGGGTCAGAGATAAAGGATTTTACTATTCACAGCAAAAGCAGTAGCCAGAGTGCTAGTGTGTTGTTTGAACTGGTTCTCCAAGGGGGTAATACAGGTGGGCTTAGATGCATGCCTGTGCACATAGTGGGTGGTGTTATAGAAGAGGAACACTGAATGTGGGGGATTAATTGCTCCTATAATGAGCAGCAACAAACCTGCTTTTTGTCTGGAAGAAAATACTACCTCATTTCTCAAGGGAGCTTGCTACAAATACAACTCTGAAACTGTGTAAAGAGTGACTAGGGCCTTGCATTCTTGGCATGCCCAGCAAGAAAGGTGCAGGTACCCTCAGGGATGATGAAAGATTTCCTTTTGTTAAGTCAAGCTGACCACATGACCTGCTTTGGGGTTTGACAAGGTGTTCTGATTTGGGGGTTGATCTTACTTCTGTGTTCGTAAGTTAACCAGATGTCTTGATTCACTGCCAAGTAGACGTCGTTTTAGAAGTTTGGTTGATTAGATGGTCATCTGGACAATTAGCCAGAAGAGACTCAGTGCAAGGGGGTTAATGTTTGTCATGGGGGAGGCTTCCACCACCAGGGGAGGGGGCTAGAGCCTGGGTCCCACTAGGTTGAGTTCCTGGGGCTAGGGGTCCTGGAGAGAGCAGGAGAGCCACTCTGGGGGCTTGGGATCAACTGAAATTCCAGGAGATTTCCTCCTCACAGTCCTCAGAACACCCCACCTTGGTCCCTGGAGCTCCTCAGACATTTCACCTATCTACCTCTCTGACCTACCTCCTCAGCCATTCCACCTCTATCTCTGTTTGGAAGTGAATGGGTTAAGAGGCTAGCCAGTTGTATTGTGGGGAAGGGGAAGGTGCTCTATTTTGTGCTTCAGATCATCCCTGGTCTCTTGATGGCCTACAACAAAGCTTTCTACATCCTTGGAGTGCTGGGAGTCTCCTCGTGCCAGCTCTGTTGCTCTCTGAACTCTGTTGAGAAATGGGGCTGGGAAAGGACAAAGCAGAGATCAGACAGCTAGTGGACTGCAGTGAAGATGGGGGGAGAGGCTGGCTGAAGCTTCAGACCCACATGCTCCCTGGAGATCCTTGATGAAAAGGCCTTTGCAGATTGGGTTTGAGCCGAGGTATTCATAAACAATTTTATGGAGTTGCTTTTCCCAGCTCCTGACCTGCATGTGCATGGATTGGATCCTGATTAATATACCAAAGACTTTGAGAACTGAGCTAGTGCTAGATCCCTTCCCTGGTCCCAGACTGACCACTGGGGGGTACACACATGAGACAGACATGAATAACACTGAAAAGCCTGTGAAAACTGAACTGACACTGGAACCAGACTCACAGAAGACAGGATGGAACTTGTGGACTGAACCTAACCATGCAGATTGTCTGCTAAAACAAATGTATCAACATTCTTCATAGGATTTATTTATTTATTTATTTATTTATTTTTAACATCTTTATTGGAGTATAATTGCTTTACAATGGTGTGTTAGTTTCTGCTTTATAACAAAGTGAATCAGCTATACAAATACATATATCCTCATATCTCTTCCCTCTTGTGTCTCCATCCCTCCCACCCTCCCTATCCCATCCCTCTAGGTGGTCACAAAGCACCGAGCTGATCTCCCTGTGCTATGTGGCTGCTTCCCACTAGCAACCTATTTTACATTTGGTAGTGTATATATGTCCATGCCACTCTCTCACTTTGTCCCAGTTTACCCTTCCCCCTCCCCGTGTCCTCAAGTCCATTCTCTAGTAGGTCTGCGTCTTTATTCCCATCCTGCCCCTAGGTTCTTCATAACCTTTTTTTTTCTTTTTTTAGATTCCATATATATGTGTTAGCATACAGTATTTGTTTTTCTCTTTCTGACTTACTTCACTCTGTATGACAGACTCTAGGTCCATCCACCTCACTACAAATAACTCAATTTCGTTTCTTTTTATGGCTGAGTAATATTCCATTGTGTACATGTGCCACATCTTCTTTATCCATTCATCTGTCGATGGAAACTTAGGTTGCTTCCATCTCCTGGCTGTTGTAAATAGAGCTGCAATGAACACTGTGGTACATGACTCTTTCTGAATTATCTTCATAGGATTTAAATAAGACCTAGAGTTTCATAATGTAATATTCAAAGTGTCCAGGATACAATCCAAAATTACTCAGCATACAAAGAACAATGAAATATTCAATTCAAGTGGGGAATGACAATCAACAGGTGCCAAGAATGAGATAATGCTGATGTTGGAATTATCTGCCAAGCACTTTAAAGAGCTATTATAAAAATGATTGACTGAGCAATCATGAAAATTCTCAAAACAAATATGAAAACAGAAAGTATTGGAATAGAAAAAAGACATAAAGATTAACCAAATGGAAATTTTAGAGCTGAAAAATAAAATAACAACAACAACAAAATCACTCAATGGACTCAACAGCAGAATAGAGATAACAGAGAAAAAAGCCAGTGAACTTGAAGATAGAGCAATAACAATCATCCAACCTGAACAAGAGAGAAAAAATATTGAAAAAAATTACCAGGAACTGTTAATTTCAGGAACCTGTGGCACAACAACAAAAAGTCTAACATTCAAGTAATTGGAGTCCAAGAAAGAAGAATGTGAGGCAGAAAAAAGTATTTTAAGAAATAATGGACCTCCAAACTTCTCAAGTTAGGTAAAAGACATAAGCCTACAGATTCAAGAGGCTGAGCAAACCCCAAACAAGATAAACCCAAAGGAATCCATATCCAGACACATTATAATCAAATTGCTGAAAACTAAAGACAAAATGAATAATCTTGAAATCAGTGAGAGAAAAATGACTCATTACCTGTAGGGGAACAATGATTTCAGCAACTGCAGATTTCTCATCAGAAACCATGAAAACCAGAAGGAAATGGCACAACATTTTAAAACTGCTAAAAGGCTGAAAGAAAAGAACTACCAACCATGAAGTCCATATCCAGTGAAAATAGCCTTCAGGAGTGGAGGTAAAATAAAGACATGGAAAATTAAGAGAATTCATAGCCAGCGTACGTGCTCTAAATGAATTGCTAAAGGAAGTTCTTCACACAATAAAAAGGATGTAGGAAGGAAACTTGGAACATCAGAAATGAAGGAAGAACAACAGAAATGGTAAGTATCTTGGTAAATATAATAGACTATTCTCCTCTTGAGTTCTTTAAAACATGCTTGGGAGTTCCCTGGTAGTCTAGTGGTTAGGATTCCAGGCTTTCACTGCTGTGGCCTGGGTGCAATCCCTGATCACAGAACTGTGACTCCTCAAGCCATGCAGCATGGCCAAAAACAAACAAACAAACAAAAAGAATAAAACATGCTTGACAGTTGAAAGCAAAAAATTTAACATTGATGAATTTTCAGTGTATATAGATACAGTATACAATACACTTATACATGAAGGAGGAAGTGTAAAGGGACCTGTATGGTGGTAAGTTTTATACATACCAATTAAAGTGATTCTAAATAGACTATGAAGAATTAACTATGTGTTTTATAATCCCCAAAGTAGTCATAAAAATTAACGCAAATAGATATAGTCAAAATCACGATGGGTACAAGAATAAGTTCAAATAACCCAAAAGAAGGCAGGGAAGGGCAAACAGAAGAACAATAAACAGGAAAAAGAGAGAGAGCGAGAGCAAATAATAAAATGGCAGACTAAATGCAAACATACCAGAAATTATCCCAAGTGTAAATGGTTTAAACACATCAATTAAAATATGAGATTGTCAGAAGATTAAAAAAATGACCCAGCTTACACCTGAAACTAACACAATATTGTAAATCAACTATACCTCAATTTAAAAAATGACCCAACTATATATGCTATCTAGAAGAAACTCTTCAAATATAATGATATAGGTAGTACTTGAAAAGTAAAAGGTTGGAAAAAGATATACCATGCAAACATGAACTAAAAGAAACTGACAAAGTAGACTTTATTTATTTATTTATTTTTGGCCATGCCATGGGGCATGCAGGATCTTAATTCCCTGACCAGGGATCGAACCCATGCTCCCTGCATTGGGAGCACGGAGTCTTAACCACTGGACCGCCAGGGAAGTCCCTGACAAAGTAGACTTTAGAGCAAAGAAAATTACCAGAGATAAAGAAAGACCTTACATATTAAAGAAGAGTCAGTTTACCAAGAAGACAAACAGTTCTAAAGGTATATGTACCTAACAACAGAGTTCCAAAGTACACAAACCAAAAACTGTCAGAACTGAACAGAGAAATAAACAAATCCAAAATTATAGTTGGAGATTTCAACACTCCTTTCTCATTAATAGAACTAGAAAACAGAAGCTTAAGAAGGATATAAAACTGAATAACACCTGGGGGCTTCCCTGGTGGTCCAGTGGTTGGGAATCCGCCTTCCGATGTGGCTTCGATCCCTGGTCGGGGAACTAAGATCCCACATGCCGAGGGGCAATTAAAACCCACACACCGCAACTAGAGAGAAGCCTGTGTACCACAACTACTGAGCCCATGTGCTCTAGAGCCCACGCACCACAACTAGAGGAGCCCATGTGCCACAACTAGAGAGAAGTCCACAACGAAGAGCCTGCACGCTGCAACGAAGACCCAGCGCAGCCAAAAAAAATAATAAAAATAAAATAAAATAAAATAAAAAATTAAAAAAAATCGAACAACACCATCAACTGAATCTGACAACTGTAGAACACTCCACTCATAACAGCAGAATACACATTTTTCTCAAGTGCACATAGAACACTTAGCAAGATAGACTATAACCTGGGTCATAAATCAAACTTTAATAAATTTCAAAGACTTGAAATTATAGAAAATATGCTCTCTGACCATAATGGAATTAAACCTGAAGTCAATGCCAAAAAGATAACAGTAAACTCTCCAATCATTTGGAAATTAAACAACACACTCAAAAATTCTCCAAGGAAATTAGAAAATATTTTGAACTTAACAAAGATGGAAATACAACATATCAGTCTTTGTGGGCTGCAGAAAAAGAAGTGCTGAGAGGAAAACTTATGCATTAAATGCTTATTTTAGAAAAGAAGAAATGTCTCAAATTCATAATCTAAGATTCCAATTTAAGAAGCTAGAGAAAGAACAACATAAATCAAAATAAAGCAGAAGGAAGAAAATAATGAAGATAGGAGGATAAATCAGTGAAATAAAAAAATCAGTTCTTTTAAAAGATCAATACACTGATAAACCTCTGGCAAGACTGACAAAGAATAGAGAAGACACAAATAACCAGTACCAGGGAGAAAGGGGGATGTTACTACAAACCTCATAGACATTATTAAAAAAAATAAGGAAATACTATGAACAACTCTAAGCACATAAATTTGACAATTTACACGAAAATGAATAGTTCCTTGAAAGCCAGAAACTACCAAACCTCACCAAGATTAAATAGATAACGCGAGTAGTCCTATAATTATTAGGGAAAGTTTTAAAAACCTTCTGAAAAAGAAATCTCCAGGTCCAAATGGCTTCACTGGTGAATTTCGCTAAATGTTTAAAGAATAAATAACCATAAATAGACACTATCTTTTCCAGAGAATAAAAGAAGAGGGACTACTTTCTAACTCATTTTCTGAGGTCAGTCTTACCCTGATATCAACACCAGGCAAAGACACTAGAAATATAGAAAACTAGAGACCAATATCCGTGATGAACATAGATGTAAAAATCCTCAACAAAATTTTAGAAGGTTGAATCCAGTAATATATAAAAAGAATAATATGCCACCACCCAGGGCGGGGTTTATCCCAAGGATGCAAAAATCTATCATATTAATGTCTAAAGAAGAAAAACCATATGATCGCTATCAACAAATGCAGAAAAAAATTGATAAAATACATCCAGAATACTACTACTGGGCTTCCCTGGTGGCGCAGTGGTTAAGAATCCGCCTACCAATGCAGGGGACATGGGTTCGAGCCCTGGTCCAGGAAGATCCCACATGCCGCGGAGCAACTAAGCCCACGCGCCACAACTACTAAGCCTGCGCTCTAGATCACACGAGCCACAACTACTGAGCCCACGCACCACAACTACTGAAGCCCACACGCCTAGAGACTGTGCTCCACAAGAGAAGCCACCACAGTGAGAAGCCCGTGCACCACAATGAAGAGTAGCCCCTGCTCGCCGCAACTAGAGAAAGCCCGTGTGCAGCAAGGAAGACCCAGCGCAGCCAAAAGTAAATAAAAAATAAAATAAAATAAAATAAAAAACCAAAATACTACTACTAATAAAAACTCTCAGCAAACTAGACAAGAGGAGAACTTACTCAACCTAAGAAAGGGCATCTACAAAAAATTCTGCAGCTAACATCATATTTACTGAAGAAAGACTGCATGCTTTTCTCCTAAGATTGGGAACAAGGCAATGATATCCACTCTTACTATTCCTATTCAACGTAATGCCGGCAGTTTTAGTCAGTGCAATAAGGTAAGAAAAAGAAATTAAAATATACATATTGGAAAGGACAAAATAAAACTGTCTACTCACAGAAGACATGATTATATATCCAAAGAATCCCAGAGAAGTTATAGAGATACTCTTAGAACTAATAAGTGAGTTTAGCAAAGTCATTAGATACAAATTCAAGCTACAAACACCAATCATACTTCCATAAATGAGCAATGAACAACTGGAAACAAAAAATTTAAATAATAATAACACAATAGCTCGAGAAAATGAAATACTTGGATATAAACCTAACAAAACATGTACAAGATCTGTATGCTTGGGACTTCCCTGGCGGTCCAGTGGATAAGACTCCACTTTTCCACTGCAGGGAGCGGGGGTTTGATCCCTGGTCGGGGAACTAAGATCCCACATGCTGCATGGTGCGGCCAAAAACAAAAACAGAACAAAACAAAAATCTGTATGCTGAAAACTACAAAATGCTGATGAAAGAAATCAAAGAAGACTTAAATAATTGGAAAGACATGCCATGTTCATGGGTTGGAAGATTCAAAATCGTAAAGATGCCAATCCTCTCCAAATTGTTCTACAGATTTAAAGCGATTCCAATTAAAATTGCCCCTGGATTTTTTTGTAGATATAGTCAAGCTGATTCTAAAATTTATATGGAAGGCCAAAGGAACTAAAAGAGCTAAAACAATTTGGAAAAACAAAGTTGGAGAAATTACAGTACCCAATTTTAAGGCTAATTTATAGTGACAGAAATCAGATCAGTGGTTTCCTGGGGATGGGGGCAGGCATACAGAAGGACCAAAGGGAAGGATTACAAAGGGACACAGGGAAAATCTTGGGGTAGTGGATAGATTCATTATCTTACTTGAGGTGTTGGTTTCATTAATGTGTATATATATGTCAAACTTATCAAATTGTACACTTTAAATATGTGTAGGTCAATTATAACTCAATAAGGCTATTTTTAAAGTATTCTTTCCAAAGTGATACATTACATCTACTAGGTGGCAGTCGGAACCATAGATTTTGCCAAAATGTTTGATTCTTATCCTCCAGCAATATTTTAATTTGTAAAATAACATACAGGAAAAGTAATATGAAGGTAGGTTGGCACTGCAGCATATTTTATAAGATTATGATGAAAATAAAAAGGAACATAATCATAGCAAGTCATTACCAGACTACTATTTATTAATGTTTTAAAGCTTTAGGTATAGTAAGTATCGAATGCAGAGTAAAGAACAAATATGGTTCCTTCCCCCTTCCCCGATTCCACCAGCAATTTGCAAAGAATCAAGAGGCTGGTTGACGGTTGAACACCTCTATATTTCTATAGTACTTTTGCAGAAGGCCTTATAGTATGTTATCAAAACCACCTGTCACCCTTGTTAAAAATGCTCTATGTTTTAAAAATTGTAATTAAAAATTTAATCCTATTAATATCATTACTTCATTTTTTTTTGTAACTAGACTGAAATTTCAGCACCAGAATTTTCTAGTTGTCTTCTAAGTCTCTTCCACTATGAAGGAAGGCCTGTCACTCATCCTGCATAGGGATAGGGAGGAATTCCTTTGACCCCCAGGCCAGTTATCTGTTAAAAAAGAAAAGAGAGAAACTCTGATACAAGGTAATTCACAAGTATTCTCCAAAAACATTTTTATGATCCACAATAATATATTTAGCCACCTATTATCCTTGTTTTGTTTCCTATAATAAAAAGGAACTATTTGATTAGGTATTTATGGTCCAACCCAATTATTCACATAGATAATAATTCAACTAGCAACCATTTACAACTAGGATTGAAAACTGAATTTATTTCTATCTTCTTCCCATCTGTTAAGAAAGGGGTTTGCGCCAGATGATTTCTACATTTCTTTTCAGCTCAAGAGATCTATAACTCTTATCAGTGTTTATTTCACTGCCAAAAAAAGTTAAGAACCTGAAAATATTCTTGCAACATCAAAACAATCAACTAATCTTATAAATGTGTTTCAAACACTGGTTTTCCAAGCCTATTCTACTGATTTATAGAATTTCAAACACCACTGAAGCAAAAAAATATTTTAAAGCACTGTACAAAGTGGGCTAAACACATTGTCCTGGACTTCAGGTCTAGAAAATCTCAATAAAAAGTTTTTAAGTCTAGCATGATGAGCTTAAATGCCAAATACAGTTGTATTTGGGAAGTATGAAAAAGCACCAATCATTCAGTTACTTAACCGAAGATCTCCCACCTCACCCTCAAAATAAAAGATATAGCCAGATCACCTTGAAAATTCCACCAGCTTCAGGTTGCTGCAGTAGACCCTCGGGGTCCATCCCATCCCGGGCACTGGTCACATACATTTCAGAGTAATCCTTCCCTCCGAAGCAGCATGAGGTTATTTTAACAACAGGCAACTTCACAGTTTGGAGTCTTTTCCCTAGGTCACCAAATATTTCATTTAAGTCTAGCTCTAGCAAATTTCCACCCGCACAACTTTTCGGGACCCCTTGTGGAGCAATAGGAAAGTTCAAAGAAGATTTGGAGGTCAGACTTTGCCCAGGCATTTCACCTACCTTCCCTGACAATTTCTTCTGGGCAAAAAAGATTTACCTCTACAGGAAAAAGAGTTCTGACTATAACATTTTGGGCTATATCTTTGGCCTTTATTTCCAAAATCATCCAATTGAGACCTTTGAATATATCTCTATATAACTTTATTAGTAATGAAATTTCTCTGGCCCCTAGTGTCTGGTATTTTCTAGACATGGCGGGGTTTTTCCATTCTGCTGTGGGCCTACCTGTCTCAGGATCCAAACGGATCACTCTTCCTCCATTGTAACAGGCCACCCAGAGCTTCCCCTCAACATCAATACACATTCCATCAGGGATTTGTTCTTCTTTCTCCAGCTTGTAAACACTTCTGCGGTTGGCTATGGTTAAAAAAACAAACAAACAGACAAACCAACCACACACACACACCCCAAAACCACAGGCCACTCAATACTGAGCATCAAACAATGAGCAATCAAGTTGATTATAAATACTGATCGCTTCTGCTTATCCAGTGTCTGGCAAATGGGTACCACAGGCGGGATGATTCAGGAGGATTCCTAACTCTAAAAATGTCTAAAAACATGAGTGGGCACCCCTCAACAAAGGATTTGTACTGTAGGATTTGGGGTGGATTCACTCCCTTTGGTTTGGGTACAGACACAGCTACCTAAGCTTTCAGAGGAGGAGAGAAAAAAGAAAGCAGAATTCTTAATAAAATAACAAAAGATCTTTTTGAGGGACCTGAACTGAAGCCCTGCATGCCCACCTCAGACACACTTCAGTCTGTGGTTAGACCTTTGCTGTTTTACTTCCAAAAATGCCTACTTTGGGGAATTCCCTGGTGGTACAGTGGTTAGGACTCCACGCTCTCACAGCCAAGGGCCCAGGTTCGAGCTGCCAACAGTTCACGCACAAAAACTAACAAGGTGTATGAGTTCTGTTTCTGCCCAACTAAATGCTCCAAAATCACCTTATCTAAATATTAGAAGAGCTTGTTTCTGAAAAGAGGGGTATTCTGAAACCAGCTGGCCAGCCTTCAAGGGAATCATAATATACAAAAAACAAGCATCAAAATCCAGAGGAACATTACACTACAAAATCCAGGTCATTACAGTAATCAGATTGAGGTATAAGGGGAAAAATGTTAAAACCATGTGTAAGTAAAGTGGGTAAAAACAGTCATGAAAAAGAGCACTACATATTTCAAAGCAAAACATCTGTGCTGGAATATTTAGCCTCTGATTAAATCTACATGAGACTCATGATTTTTTTCAAGTCATTTTTATGATTGGTTTTGCTCTTGTGGTCTGGCACCTTTCATGAAAGTTTCAAGCACTCCTTTTTAAATTCTTTCCAATAATTCCTTCCCTCCCAGTTTCCAACTATGGCTCATTTAGATCCGTTGGTGGAGTTGAACAATCTGCAACTACTTTTTTTACTTTTCCATTTTGAAAGGTTGTTAATTTGTCTTTAAGTACTTGCCTATCGTTAGCTAAAGTACAAATAAGAAATATCAACCCCGAACTCTAATTTTCTGTTCTTTTGTCCCGTTCTGCTGTATACTATTTGCCTTTAAGCACCAGCTGGTAGAACAGGATCCGTTTTACAGTGAGCCTCTTTCTAGTGATGGTTGCAAGAAAAAGGATTAAGGATCTAGCCATATTATGCAAACTGTGGCCATATTTAGTTGTGCTGAGAGCCATGGCTTGACTGGCAGCAGAGTCAAGTCTGTGTAATCATTACAATATTGGAATCATAACATTAGGCAGTTCTTTGTTTGAAAAGTAAGGACCTTTTCAAATGGGTTAAGGGCGAGGCAGCCTGCTAGTCATATGCATATGAAAAAAATACCAGCAATATTAAGAAAAATAATGAAAAAATACATACAGATCTTCCCTGTTTGCAGGTCATAGTCAAAAGCATCCACCGAGTAGGACAGGCTATCAATGTAATAGAAGATTTTGTGGTCCAGAGACCAATCCAAACCATTGGAGATGTCCACCTGGTCAAAGTACTTTTCCACATGGTGGTCAGGAAAGAGGGAGTACAGGGACCCTTGGTACCGCTCCAGAACTGCTGGAGCTGTTTCCTCAGCCATGGTACCTACAAAACCCAAAGAGTATGGAGCTCAGCTGCACAGCATCCCGCCCATGCACTGCACCATCTTCTCTCACCAGGACTCCTTCCCTGTGATGAAATCAAGGAAATTATTATACAATCCCAATCTGGGTCCTATGGGTTTTTTTTTTTAAATGACAACTACCTTGCTTATAATGCAAATTAAAACTACCTTGAGAGGTTCTGGTTCCAGACATCTGCACCAACCTCATTTTCTCGCACTGAACACAATTCTAAGACCTGGACAAAATGCATGGCACAGCTATTTGACAACTCTGCAATGTGAATTATCAGGCGGCTCAGAGAAGAACACAGAATTTGAAGTATCACCTAATTGGTGGCGAGTTCTTGAGCTCTCCATTTTATCCTCTAGTATGTCCTGGCCTGAACTCAACCCAGCTTGAAACTTGGAAGTGAGCACCATGGTGCAGGCAGAAAGAGGTCGGAGAGAAACCTTTAGATCTGGTGCAAGGAGCAGAAAACTCTCCTACAGCTCAGAGAGAGTGGAAGAAACCCCCTGCTTATTTTCTACTCCTTTTTCTCCATTTTCTCATGCACCAGCCCCCAGGCAATTCTGCAGTGAGGGTAGCAAAGGCAGAGAGAGGTCAGCAACAGGAAACTACAGGAATCAAAACTCTGAGGGAAGGCGACATTCCTCTGCATTTAGTGAAGCTGCAGGAACAAAAGGGCAGATCAAACACTGTTGCTTTCATGTTCTCTCTCTCTCCCCTGATGCCACTTGGCCCTGGAGGCAGAACAGTCATAGAAGTGGGTGGTTTCTGACTGGAAGAATGAAAAGGAGCTACAGGAAGCTGGAAAGTACTAGAAGAGGGATGATGCTCAGGAATGCAACCCCATAAAGTTGTTTGTGATCTGCTGGGCTCATCTGTTTGTACATGCATGGATCTGATTCTAATTAGCATGCTAAAGATTTGGAGAATGGAGCTAATGGATAGAACACCTTCTAGGTCTCAGACTGACCACTGAGTGGCACACCTAATGGCACCTAATAGAAAGTAGGTTGGAACTTGTGATCTGAACCTAAACATACAGATTGCTTACTGAAACGAATATATCAACATTCTCCATAGGATTTAAACAAGACCCAGCATCTCATAAGGTAATAGTCAAAATGTCCAGGATACAATCCAAAGTTACTTGGCAACACAAAGAAGCATGAAAATCTCAAGTCGTATAGGAAAATGAATCAAGAGGCAGACAGTGAGATGGCACAGATGTTGGAATTACTTGACAAAGACTAAAGCAATTCTTATAAAAATGCTCAAATGAACGATCTGCAAAGTCTTAAAACAAAACTCAAAATAGCAGCAAAGGAGGAGAAATATAAAGAATCCCCAAGTGAAAATTTTAGAACTGAAAAATAAAATTAATGAAATAAAAAACCCACTGGATGGATTCAATAGCAGAATAGAGATGACAGAGGAAAGAGTCAGTGTATCTGATGCTAGATCAAGAAATTATCCAATCTGAACAACAGAGAGAAAAAAGACTGAAAAAAAATAGTGTTAGGGACCTGTGGGACAACAACAAAAGAGCTAACATATGTGTCACTAGATTCCTAGAGAAGAGGACAAAGAATACAGGGCCAAAAAATATTTGAAGAAGTAATGGCTCAAAACTCTCCAAGTTTGGTGAAAAGCATAAAACTATATATTTGAGAAGCTGAGAAAACCCCAAACAGGATAAGCCCAAAGAAACCTATACCCAGACACATCATAATCAAATTTCTAAAAACTTAAGTTAAATAGGGACTTCCCTGGCAGTCCAGTGGTTGGAACTCCATGCTTCCAATGCAGGGGGCATGGGTTTGATCCCTGGTCAAGGAACTAGGATGCCACATGCCATGTGGCATGGCAAAAAAGAAAGAACAAACAAAAACCCAAAAAAACAAACAACCAAACTTAAGTTAAATAGAAATCCTTAAGATTAATGAAAGAAAAATGACATACATACAACATATAGGAGAATAATGATTTCAATGACTGTTGATTTTTCATGAGAAACTGTGGAGGTCAGAAGAAAGTGATACATTTTTAATTTGTTGAAAGAAAAATAATGTGTCAACCTAGAATTTTATATCAAGTGAAAATATCCTTAAAGAATGAAGGTGAAATAAAGACATTCTCCTGTGAAGTAAAACTAAGAGAATTTATAGCCAGCAGACTTGTTCTAAAAGAATTGCTAAAGGAAATTCTTCAGACAGAAGGGAAATACCAAAAGGAACAACAGGAATGAAGAAAGAGCAATAGAAATAGCACGTATATGAGTAAATATAATAGACTATTCTTCCTTTTAGTTCCTTAAAATATTTCTGATGATCGAAAGCAAAAATTACATTTTCTGATGGGATTTTAAATCTATGTATATAAAGACAACTATGACATAAATGGGTGATTGTCAACTGAAGTGGTAAAATATTGGTTCTAGACAGACTGTGAAAAGTTAAGTATACATTTGTAATCCTTCAGGAACCCTTAAAAAACTATACAGAGATATATAGTGAAAAATCACAATAAGTAAATTAAAATTGAATTCTAAAAAATATTCAAATAACCTAAAAGAAGGCAGGAAAGGGGAAACAGAGTAACAAAAACTACAGAGGGAAAGAAGAGAAAACAAATAATAAAATGGTGGATCTAACTCAAAGCATATCAATAATTACATTAAATGTAAATAATCTAAACACATCAATTAAGATAATGTCAGAATAAACTTTTTGAAAATAGAACTATATGCTGTCTATAAGAAACTCACTTCAAATATAAGGATATAGGTAGCTTAAAAGTAAAAGGATGGGAAAAGACCTATCCTATGCAAATATTAATTTAAAAAAACTGTAGAGGCTATGTTAGTATCAGACAAGATATACTTAGAGCAAAGAAAACTACCAGGGATAAATAGGAGTGACTACATATTGTGAAAATAGTCACTTCACTAAGGAGACATAATAATCCTAAATGTGCATGTGCTTAACAACAGACCTTCAAAATACACAAGGCAAAAGTCAGAACTGAAAGGAGAAACACACAAATTCATAATTCCGGTTGGAGATGTCAGCATCCCTTTCTCCATAATAGACTCAAGTAGATAGAAAATCAGCAAAGAAATAGAAGAACTGAATACCATTAACCAAACTGGACTTGAGTGACAATTATAGAGAACACTCCATTCAACAACAGCAGAATACACATTCTTCTCATGTGCTCATGGAATATGCACTTAGACTTGAGTGTGATCTCAGAGGACAGAGCAGAATTTAACATAATGAAGAAATTGGAAAGCTCATTTACTATAACATGCTCTATCTGAAAGAAGAGTGAGTTAGAGGAAAATGGACTGAAACTGGGAAGCCTGAACAGCAAGCCAGACCTCCCTCCTTGTTTTTTTGCTATAGGGCAGTTGGGCTTGTTTCTATTATTTCTATTCCACCCCACCCACCCCCTTCCTCCACTATCTGCCTCACAGAAGGAGATGCCTGGAACATGAATGTGGATCCCCCACTGCTTAGAAAGGGCTCTTCCTTAGTGAGAAAGAAACTGGAGCCCTGGTTTATCATTATCTAGTAGTGAGCCCAGACAGGTGAGACCTTGGGTGTTGGGACACCTTCAGGGTACTACCCACCACTAAGAGACCCCCATCCAGACTATCAGATGACCCCACCCTTTTCTGGGCCAGGGACAGCTCTCCACACCTGCTGAAAGCTATAAACTCTCTCTAGAAAAAGTTTCTCAGGTGCTTCTGACAGATGCACATGACCAGTATGTATGCACACTGATGCCTACAATTTTAAGGGGTCTCCAGAGGGCAAAGGTTAAGAATTGGGGACTCCAGGCTAAGAACTCAGGCCTCTGAGGGCATTTTAATTTTGTCTCACCAAGTGCCACAGAGCTGTAAACTTCTAGCCATAAGGGAGAGAGAAAATCAACTTCAACAGGAGGTAGAGTATCCAATCATATTTCTTCATCCTGCAGAAATTACTGGCAGAAGGGCTTCCAATGGATTCTCATCTTTAATCTTTCAACCTGTCCTGGACTAGATCTGTGGTTGTGTAAAGTCCAGGAAGATGGGAAACAATCCACACCACCTGCTCAGATCTTACTTACCTTCCATGTTGAAAGTGAATGGAGGAACTTCCCTGGAGGTCCAGTGGCTAAGACTCCGTGCTCCCAATGCAGGGGCCCCGGTTTGATCCCTGCTCAGGGAACTAGATCCCACATGCATGCCACAACTAAGAGTTCACATGCTGCAACTAAAAGATCCCGCATGCCACAACTAAAGATCCTGCGTGCTGCAACAAAGACCCAGCACAGTGAAAGAAAGAAGGAGATAGAAAGAGAAAGGAAGAAAGAAAGAGAGAGAATGGAGCCAGGACAGCATGGCTGATGATGTGAGAGGCAGAGTGGGGAGGTGGAAACAGCAGGGATTTAGAATCAACTTTGGCTAACTATAGGGTTGTTAGGATGGGAGCTAAATGAGAACTAAATGTGAAATGCATTATTTAATTTCAAACTTAGAGTTAAAATTCATTTAAATCTGTATATAAGTCATTCTGCAGCCATCATAATAAAGATGGCTTCAAGTGAGAATCATCAAGGAATGTAAAAGCTAAGGAAGATATTTTGATGAGGACCAGGATATTTGCTTGGACTTAAAGTATCTCCCCATGTTGTAGCCAGCCTCTAAGTTGACCCATAATGATCCCTGCCTCCCAGTATTCACACCCTTGTCTAGTCCCCTCCATAATTTTGTGACCAATAGCACATGGCAGAAGTGATGCTATGTCACTTCTGAGATTGGTTATAATAGGACTGTAGCTTCCATCTTGGGCTTTCTCTCTTTCTCTCTCTCTCTGCCCCTCATCACTGGCTCTGGCGGAAGCCATGTCCCAGGCAGTCCTATGGAGAGGCCCACGCAGTAAGGAAATGAAGCCTCCTGCCAACTGCCTGCCATGTAAGTTAGATTTGAAGCAGATCCTCCAGGCCGCTTCAGAGACTCCAGCTCCCTCCAAGGCTGTAGCCCCAGCCAACAGCTTGACTGCAACTTCAGGACATAGCCTTGAACCATCCAGCCAAGCCAGACCCAGGTTCTTGACCTTCAGAAACTATGTGAGATAATATATGTTTGCTATTTTAAGCCACTTAATTTCAGGGTAATTTGTAACACAGCAATAGATCACTAACAGACCCCACAAACTGCTTATAAATTGCAATTTAAAAATAGTAACTACGTAGTAGAGAAATCTAAGACCTCAACTGGGTGATCAAAACTGACATCACCAATGAGGGACAGATGGTATCCAGATGGGATACCCTGAGAAGGACAGAACAGCACCTATGCAGTGATTCCAGCCATGAATATATAACATCAATCTAATCACAAGGAAACATTAGACGCAAAAACATGAGGAATGTTCTGTTAAAAAAGAGGGGAGTTGGGCGAGATTGTAGTCTTCAAAAATGGCAATGTTGAGACGCTGGCAGAGCTCACGCCAAGGAGTACTTCCCAGAACTTCTGCTGCCAGTGTCCTTGTCCCCACGGTGAGCCACAGCCACCCCCTGCCTCTGCAGGAGAACCTCCAACACTAGCAGATACACCAGAAATACATTTACACGTGGAACAACTCCTACAGAACACCTACTGAACGCTGGCAGAAGACCTCAGACCTCCCAAAAGGCAAGAAACTCCCCACGTACCTGGGTAGGGCAAAAGAAAAAAGATAAAAACACAGACAAAACGATAGGGATGGGACCTGCACCAGTGGGAGGGAGCTGTGAAGGAGGAAAGGTTTCCACACACTAGGAAGCCCCCTCACGGGCCGAGACTGCGGGTGGCGGAGGGGGGAGCTTCGGAGCCGGAGGAGAGCGAGCAACAGGGGTGCGGAGGGCAAAGAGGGGATATTCCCGCACAGAGGATCGGTGCCGACTGGCACTCACCAGCCCGAGAGGCTTGTCTGCTCACACGCCGGAGCAGACGGGGCTGGGAGCTGAGGCTCAGGCTTTGGTCAGAGCGCAGGGAGCGGACTGGGGTTGGCGGCGTGAACACAGCCTGCAGGGGGTTAGTGCACCACAGCTAGCCGGGAGGGAGTATGGGGAAAAATCTGGAGCTGCCGAAGAGCCAAGAGACTTTTTCTTCCCTCTTTGTTTCCTGGTGCGCGAGGAGAGGGGATTGAGAACGCTGCTTAAAGGAGCTCCAGAGACGGGCGTGAGCCACGGCTAAAAGCACAGACCCCAGAGACAGGCAGGAGATGCTAAGGCTGCTGCTGCCGCCACCAAGAAGCCTGTGTGTGAGCACAGGTCACTATCCACACCCCCCTTCTGGGGAGCCTGTGCAGCCCGCCATTGCCGGGGTCCTAGGATCCAGGAACAACTTCCCCAGGAGAACGCACGGCGCACCTCAGGCGGGTGCAACGTCATGCCGGCCTCTGCTGCCGCAGGCTCGCCCCGCACTCCGTACCCCTCCCTCCCCTCGGCCTGAGTGAGCCAGAGACCCCGAATCAGCGGCTCCTTTAACCCCGTCCTGTCTGAGCGAAGAACAGACTCCCTCTGGCGACCTACACGCAGAGGCGGGGCCAAATCCAAAGCTGGGCCCCTAGGAGCTGTGAGAACAAAGAAGAGAAAGGGAAATATCTCCCAGCAACTTCAGAAGCAGCGGATTAAAGCTCCACAATCAACTGGATGTACCCTGCATCTGTGGAATACATGAATAGACAACGAATCATCCGAAATTGAGGAGGTGGACTTTGAGAGCAAGACTTATAATTTTTTCCCCTTTTCCTCTTTTTGTGAGTGTGTATGTGTATACTTCTGTGTGACATTTTGTCTGTATAGCTTTGCTTGCACCATTTGTCCTAGGGTTCTATCTGTCCGTTTTTTTTTCTTAATTATTTTTTATTTTAATAACTTTATTATAATTTATCTTACTTTATTTTACTTTATCTTCTTTCCTTCCTTCCCTCCTTCCTTCCTTGCTCCCTCCCTCCTTTCTTTCTTTCTTTCTACTTCTACTAATTCTTTCTTTCTACTTTTTCCCCCTTTTATACTGAGCCGGGTGGATGAAAGGCTCTTGGTGCTCCAGCCAGGAGTCAGTGCTGTGCCTCTGAGGTGGGAGAGCCAACCTCAGGACACTGGTCCACAAGAGACCTCCCAGCTCCACATAATATTAAATGGCGAAAATCTCCCAGAGATCTCCATCCCAACACCAGCATCCGGCTTCACTCAACGACCAGCAAGCTACAGTGCTGGACACCCTATGCCAAACAAAGAGCAAGACAGGAACACTAACCCACCCATTAGCAGAGAGCCTGCCTAAAATCATAATAAGTCCACAGACACCCCAAAACACACCACCAGACGTGGACCTGCCCACCAGAAACACAAGATCCAGCCTCATTCACCAGAACACAGGCACTAGTCCCCTCCACCAGGAAGCCTACACAACGCACTGAACCAACCTTAGTCACTGGGGACAGATACCAAAAACAACGGGAACTACGAACCTGCAGCCTGCAAAAAGGAGACCCCAAACACAGTAAGATAAGCAAAATGAGAAGACAGAAAAACACACGGCAGATGGAGGAGCAAGATAAAAACCGACCAGACCTAACAAATGAAAAGGAAGTAGGCAGTCTACCTGAAAAAGAATTCAGAATAATGATAGTAAAGATGATCCAAAATCTTGGAAATAGAATAGACAAAATGCAAGAAACAGTTAACAAGGACATAGAAGAACTAAAGATGACACAAAAAACGATGAACAACACAATAAATGAAATGAAAAATACTCTAGATGGGATCAATAGCAGAATAACTGAGGCAGAAGAACGGATAAGTGACCTGGAAGATAAAAGAGTGTAAATAACTACTGCAGAGCAAAATAAAGAAAAAAGAATGAAAAGAACTGAGGACAGTCTCAGAGACCTCTGGGACAACATTAAACACACCAACATTCGAATTATAGGGGTTCCAGAAGAAGAAGAGAAAAAGAAAGGGACTGAGAAAATATTTGAAGAGATTATAGTTGAAAACTTCCAAAAAAATGGGAAAGGAAATAGTTAATCAAATCCAGGAAGCACAGAGAGTCCCATACAGGATAAAACCAAGGAGAAATACGCCAAGACACATATTAATCAAACTGTCAAAAATTAAATACAAAGAAAACATATTAAAAGCAGCAAGGGAAAAACAACAAATAACACACAAGGGAATCCCCATGAGGTTAACAGTTGATCTTTCAGCAGAAACTCTGCAAGCCAGAAGGGACTGGCAGGACATATTTAAAGTGATGAAGGACAAAAACCTGCAACCAAGATTACTCTACACAGCAAGGATGTCATTCAGATTTGATGGAGAAATTAAAACCTTTACAGACAAGCAAAAGCTGAGAGGGTACAGCACCACCAAACCAGCTTTACAACAAATGCTAAAGGAACTTCTCTAGGCAAGAAACACAAGAGAAGGAAAAGACCTACAATAATGAAGCCAAAACAATTTAGAAAATGTGAATAGGAACATACATATTGATAATTACGTTAAATGTAAATGGACTGAATACTCCCACCAAAAGACACAGATTGGCTTAATGGATACAAAAACAAGACCCATATATATGCTGTCTGCAAGAGACTCACTTCAGACCTAGAGACACATACAGACTGAAAGTAAGGGGATGGAAAAATATATTCCATGCAAATGGAAACCAAAAGAAAGCTGGAGTAGCAATTCTCATATCAGACAAAATAGACTTTAAAATAAAGACTATTAGAAGAGACAAAGAAGGACACTGCATAATGATCAAGGGATCGATCCAAGAATAAGATATAACAATTGTAAATATTTATGCACCCAACATAGGAGCACTTCAATACATAAGGCAAATACTAACAGCCATAAAAGGGGAAATTGACAGTAACATATTCATATTAGGGGACTTTAACATCCCACTTTCACCCATGGACAGATCATCCAACATGAAAATAAATAAGGAAACACAAGCTTTAAATGATACATTAAACAAGATGGACTTAATTGATATTTATAGTACACGCCATCCAAAAACAACAGAATACACATTTTTCTCAAGTGCTCATGGAACATTATCCAGGATAGAGCATATCTTGGGTCACAAATCAAGCCTTGGTAAGTTTAATAAAATTGAAATCGTATCAAGTATGTTTTCCGACAACAACGCTATGAGACTAGATATCAATTACAGGAAAAGATCTGTAAAAAATACAAAAACAAGGAGGCTAAACAATACACTACTTAATAACGAAGTGATCACTGAAGAAATCAAAGAGGAAATCAAAAAATACCTAGAAACAAATGACAATGGAGACACGATGGCCCAAAACCTATGGGATGCAGCAAAAGCAGTTTTAACAGGGAAGTTTATAGCAATACAATCCTGCCTTAAGAAACAGGAAACATCTCGAATAAACAACCTAACCTTGCACCTAAAGCAATTAGAGAAAGAAGAAAAAAAGAACCCCAAAGTTAGCAGAAGGAAAGAAATCATAAAAATCAGATCAGAAATAAATGAAAAAGAAATGAAGGAAACAATAGCCAAGATCAATAAAACTAAAATTTGGTTCTTTGAGAAGATAAACAAAATTGATAAACCACTAGCCAGACTCATCAAGAAAAAAAGAGAGAAGACTCAAATCAATAGAATTCGAAATGAAAAAGGAGAAGTAACAACTGACACAGCAGAAATAGAAAAGATCATGAGAGATTACTACAAGCAACTCTATGCCAATAAAATGGACAACCTGGAAGAAATGGACAAATTCTTAGAAATGCACAACCTGCCAAGACTGAATCAGGAAGAAATAGAAAATATGAACACACCAACCACAAGCACTGAAATTGAAACTGTGATTAAAAATCTTCCAGCAAACAAAAGCCCAGGACCAGATGGCTTCACAGGCGAATTCTGTCAAACATTTAGAGAAGGCCTAACACCTATCCTTCTTAAACTCTTCCAAAATACAGCAGAGGGAGGAACCCTCCCAAACTCATTCTACGAGGCCACCATCACCTTGATACGAAAACCAGACAAGGATGTCACAAAGAAAGAAAACTACAGGCCAATATCACTGATGAACATCAATGCAAAAATCCTTAACAAAATACTAGCAAACAGAATCCAACAGCACATTAAAAGGATCATACACTATGAACAAGTGGAGTTTATTCCAGGAATGCAAGGATTCTTCAGTATACGCAAATCAATCAATGTGATAAACCATATTAACAAATTGAAGGAGAAAACCATATGATCATCTCAATAGATGCAGAGAAAGCTTTTGACTAATTTCAACACCCATTTATGATAAAAACCCTGCAGAATGTAGGCATAGAGGGAACTTTTCTCAACATAATAAAGGCCATATATGACAAACCCACAGCCAACATTGTCCTCAATGGTGAAAACCTGAAAGTATTTCCACTAAGATCAGCAACAAGGCAAGGTTTTCCACTCTCACCACTCTTATTCAACATAGTTTTGGAAGTTTTAGCCACAGCAATCAGAGAAGAAAAGGAAATAAAACGAATCCAAATCAGAAGAGAAGAAGTAAAGCTGTCACTGTTTGCAGACGACATGATACTATACATACAGAATCCTAAAGATGCTACCAGAAAACTACTAGAGCTAATCAATGAATCTGGTAAAGTTGCAGGATACAAAATTAATGCACAGAAATCTCTGGCATTCCTATACACTAATGATGAAATATCTGAAAGTGAAATCAATGAAACACTCCCATTTACCATTGCAACAAAAAGAACAAAATATCTAGGAACAAACCTACCTAAGGAGACAAAAGACCTTTATGCAGAAAATTGTAAGACACTGTTGAAAGAAATAAAAGATGATACAAATATATGGAGAGATATACCGTGTTCTTGAATTGGAAATATCAACATTTTGAAAATGACTCTACTACCCAAAGAAATCTACAGATTCAATGCAATCCCTCTCAAACTACCACTGGCATTTTTCTCAGAACTAGAACAAAAAATTTCACAATTTGTATGGTAACACAAAAGACCCCGAATAGCCAAAGCAATCTTGAGAATGAAAAGTGGAGCTGAAGGAATCAGGCTCTCTAACTTCAGACTATACTACAAAGCTACAGTAATCAAGACAGTATGGTACGGGCACAAAAACAGAAAGACAGATCAATGGAACAGGATAGAAAGCCTAGAGATAAACCCAGGCACATATGGTCCCTTTATCTTTGATAAAGGAGGCAGGAATGTACAGTGGAGAAAGGACAGCCTCTTCAATAAGTGGTGCTGGGAAAACTGGACAGGTACATGTAGAAGTATGAGATTAGATGACTCCCTAACATCATACACAAAAATAAGCTCAGAATGGATTAAAGACCTAAATGTAAGGCCAGAAACTATCAAACTCTTAGAGGAAAACATAGGCAGAACGCTCTATGACATAAATCACAGCAAGATCCTTTCTGACCCACCTCCTAGAGAAGTGGAAATAAAAACAAAAATAAACAAATGGGACCTAGTGAAACTTCAAAGCTTTTGCACAGCAAAGGAAACCATAAACAAGGACAAAAGACAGCCCTCAGAATGGGAGAAAATATTTGCAAATGAAGCAACTGACAAAGGATTAATATCCAAAATATACAAGCAGCTCATGCAGCTTAACAACAAAAAAACAAACAACCCAATCCAAAAATGGGCAGAAGACCTAAATAGACATTTCTCCAAAGAATATATAGAGACTGCCAACAAACACATGAAAGAATGCTCACCATCATTAATCATTAGGGAAATGCAAATCAAAACTACAATGAGATATCGTCTCCCACCAGTTAGAATGGCCATCATCACAAAACCAAGAAACAATAAATGCTGGAGAGGGTGTGGAGAAAAGGGAACACTCCTGCACTGCTTGTGGGAATGTGAATTGGTACAGCCACTATGGAGAACAGTATGGAGGTTCCTTAAAAAACTACAAATAGAACTACCATATGACCCAGCAATCCCACTACTGGGCATATACTCTGAGAAAACCATAATTCAAAAACCAAAATGTTCATTGCAGCTCTATTTACAATAGCCTGGAGATGGAAACAACCTAAGTGCCCATCATCAGATGAATGGATAAAGAAGATGTGGCACATATATACAATGGAATATTACTCAGCCATAAAAAGAAATGAAATTGAGCTATTTTTGATGAGGTGGATAGACCTAGAGTCTGTCATACAGAGTGAAGTAAGTCAGAAAGAGAAAGACAAATACCGTATGCTAACACATATCTATGGAATTTAAGAAAAAAAAAGTCATGAAGAACCCAGAGGTAAGAGGAATAAAGAACCAGACCTACTTGGGGAACGGACTTGAGGATATGGGGAGGGGCAAGGGTGAGCTCTGACAAAGCGAGAGAGAGGCATGAACATATATACACTACCAAACGTAAGGTAGATAGCTAGTGGGAAGCAGCCGCATAGCACAGGGATATCAGCTCAGTGCTTTGTGACCGCCTGGAGGGGTGGGATAGGGAGGGTGGGAGGGAGGAAGATGCAAGAGGGAAGAGATATGGGAACACATGTATAACTGATTCACTTTGTTATAAAGCAGAAACTAACACACCATTGTAAAGCAATTATACCCCAATAAAGATGTTAAAAAAAAACTCTTTTAAACTACAAAAATACAATACAAATTTTAGTCTGCTAGAGACAACAAGTGAAAGGGATATCTATGAAGTTTTTCTCATGGGATTTTTTTTTTTTTTGGATACAAGTGACTTAAGTAATAATGAAAGAAGAACCCAAGACCCATTATGAACACTTATTTTACTACTGCAGCTGTGAGGCTTTTGTAAGTCACATTCTGGTCTTCCCCAAAGCTCAGTAAGTAGGTGCTAAAGGTAAACCATACCGGCAAAATATCTCCCAGCGGGATCCACCTTCCCGTCGTTGAATCGATTGTTTTTCTTGTCTTTATCTACTGTGGCCAAGACAACTGCTGACTGATCTTCCCAGTTCAAAGCACAGAACTTTGTTCCAACTGTGGCAACATAGCCTCCTGACTGGCGAAGGGCCACAGAGCTGACTGGGGCATCTGCAGAGGTAAAAGCAGCAGTCAGGGGGCAGCCAGTAGTCACACTGTGTCCATCACGCCACCCGGCATCTCTAAGAGGTTGCAGCTCTTTTGACAAGGGGAGTGCTCCCTCCTCTCTGTTGAACAGTGAAGGTTACATAACCCAGTATATTCGTTGACCATGAACTCCGTGTGCTGTTCCGGGCAGCATGGATGTAAAGATGAATGAAACCCAACTCCTCTGGAAGCTCCGAGTCTAGCGGGAGAAGCAGAGAAGTCAAATCACAGCAGCCACCATACACTGGGGCAGGTGTCACAGCAAGTTCAGAGGAGAGGTTCCTAAGGGGGTGGTGTGTAAACCAGGGCAGTTTTCACAGAGCAAGTGATGCTCAGTTTGCCTGATCTTCAGGAAATGCAGGGACACAAACTGTGTTTAGTTCCAGCAACTGGGTTTTGTGACATCTCTCTCTCCCTCAAGTACAGGGCTTGTCTTTTTTTTTTTTTTTTTTTAAATTAGGACTTGTCTTTTTAAAGGTACCCTGTTTTGTATGTATTTAATTGAAAATTGTTTCTTAAATCCTTTTTGGAAGTAAGCATGATTAAAAAATAATAGAGGGACTTCTCTGGTGGCACAGTGGATAAGACTCTGCGCTCCCAATGCAGGGGCCCGGGTTCGTTCCCTGGTCAGGGAAGTAGATCCCACATGCATACCGCAACTAAGGAGCCCACGTGCTGCGACTAAGGAGCCGGCAAGCCGCAACTAGGGAGCCCGCCTGCAGTAACTAAGACCCGACACAACCAAATAAATAAAAATAAATAGTAAAAAAAAAAAAAAGAAATGTAGATGCAGTGATTTAAAAAATCACGTCTTCCTTATACTACTATATTTTGTATATTTAAATTTTAGGTTTTCTGGGTTTAACATTTTTCCACATATAAGGAAACTTTTTTTTAAGTGGAGAGATTGATTACCATGGTGAGTACTCACAGGAAACAAATTGACAGATTTTATTGTGAAAACATTTCCTAAGCATCTATTCAGTGCAAGACGCTTGGTGCCCTGTGCAGAAGTTGATTGGAGCCGTGGAGGGTCCCAGGGAATGTGCAAGACACTAGTAGGAGCGTCATATCCTCATCAGGGATCCCAACCTGTGGCCTGAGGCTTCTGTTAGCTTTTAAGCTGCTGTGGACACCACAAGCCCTTCCCAGGGTTTGGTGGGGGGGTTTGTTTGTTTTGTTTTTGTTTTGAAGATTAGGGGTAGGAATATATCCCTAATGTGTGCATACTGGGAAAGAGAGACTAGGGAAGGTGATGGGTCCCTCCCCCAAGTCTGATCACAGTGGGTCACAGTCATTTTGCCTCGAGCCACAGTCATGCCCGTGAGTGAATTAAAAGCTGTTCCCTCTCATCTAAAAAAAAAAGGTTCCCAGTTCTGGGTTGAGAGTGTCCTGAGGTCACAGGAATTCCTGGTATCTCTTTCCCAGGAACACAATAATGAAAAGAAGAAACTTCTTTATCTCTAGTCAAGCCCATATCCTTGGGCCATAAAATGTGATAAACCCCTCCATGGAAATCACAGGGCCATTAACTGAATCATACTCCAATGCACTCGAAATTCCTTTGTGAATCCTGTTTTGAACAGTGAACAGAAAGCCCCAGTTAATGCTTTCTAAGTCCAAAAGCTCCTCTTTGCACAAAGAGGGGATATATCTGTTGTTATTATTATTATTTTGTTTTTCAAATTAAGGCCTTGGCCTGACCCAAGGTAGATAACCTTTGCTGTGCCACAAACCGGGTCTCCAACTTTCACGGCTGTTAACTGAAGGTATGAAGGAAAGATCCTACCGTGACTCACCATCCAAAACATAATGGGGAATGTTGCCCGGCACCCGCAGGGGAAGAGGAAAATATTGACCATCCAGATTTTACTCCTGGGTCAAAGTGGGGGACACAGAAAGGATGACAATCCAACAGTTTTCAAGCATATTCAGTACGCTTTAACAAGAAGGTTCCGGAGGAATGACACAATAGGTGACCGCACCTCCCCAGGGAAGAGATGGCTGTCTGGGCAGATCCAAGCCCATCCTTCATCCTTACCCACGGTCACTTGCTGCACTTGCTTGCTGAGCGAATCCCACCGGCAAACCTTTTTTGCAGGAATATCTACGAAGAGCAGAGAGTTGGATGCCTCCTCCCACACTGGAGACTCACCGCAGCGCCAGTTCTCCCGCAAAACACACTCAATCTTAGCGGAAGACATTGTCATGGGGGAGATTTACTGAAGACAACAGAGATAAAGTGAAATGTCATCGCATGGAGCAAATTCAGCAAAACACCTAAGACGCTGGTAAGATCCCAATACAGATTGAGTTTTTAAAATCAGAACTGGAAAGGCTGGACACACTTTCCCCAGATCAGAACAAAATATGCAATGTAGCAGGAGGAGACAGATAAAAAAGAAGAAAGAGCTGATAGGCCATAACACAAGACATCTTCAATCAACTTACCGGTGCTTTTTTTTTTTTTTCAAGGTTTCTCTTAAAAAGAGAGAGAGAAAAAGCAACACTCCAACATCCACACCTTGGCGCTAGTGACCTCCAGAGAGAGCTGGCTGCTTCTACAAGGCAAGGCTGCCTTTAAGCCAGCACCCAAGCCCCCAAGGCGGGTCAGGGGGTGGGAAACTACCTCATTGGTGGCCCTCTGGGCATCCTTCTCCTGCTGCCCTTCCCATCCGTGCACGGTGTTGATTTCCTTTTCTAATGGCCCAAAGGCCAATCTTCCTGCTCTGCACTTCTCTGAACTGCATTTTTCGAAATGCAGTTCATCAGTGATAATACATTAAAGTAGAAATAACGTCCATATTCTTTTTTTTAATTTAAGTCTAGTTGATTTACAATGTTGTGTTAATTACTGCTGTACAGCAAAGTGATTCAGTTTATATATATATATATATATATATATATATACATTCTTTTTTAATATATTCTTTTCCATTATGGTTTTTCATAAGATGTTGAATATAGTTCCCTGTGCTATACAGTAGGACCTTGTTGTTTATCCATCCTATATATAAAAGCTTACATCTGCTAATCCCAACCTCCCACTCCATCCCTCCCCCAGCCCCCTCTCCCTTGGCAACCACCAGTCTGTTCTCTATAACATCCATTTTCAAATTCAGACAATGGAAAGGGGGGAGAAAAGGACATTGTTGGGGCACCACTGTAAGAAATGACAGCCCCTCAGCTATTTCTTGCTGCCTAGGAAGGCACCATGCCAGTTTGGCAAGGAGTCTTGAACTCCATAGGCAGGAACATTCTATGCTGGGACTTTAGGCCAGAGGTTGTGACCAGCGAACAGGTAGAAGAAAAAGAAAAATAATCAGAAAAGAAAAAATCCTTACTTAAGAAACCCACGTGGGAGAGGAAAGACAGACAACTTTCAAGAGCATTCTCTCTTTCCCAGACTGTGTTCTGATGGTGATCAAAACTGCCTGCATCTTCACCCTTCTCCTTGACAATTATCTGATTTGAAGTCACTGGTCCCACACATGGATGGGCAAATTAATGGTAGGGGAAAATAATCTTTGGTTTAATATTACCTTTGATAAATCGCTTTTTTTTTTTTTTTAAGAAACACAGCTCAATTCGTCTTCAAATGCTGCCCGCCAGCGCTGTAGCATTTGCAGTCCTCACTGGCTGTTAAAAATTGGCAGAGGTTCTAAAGGCCTTCCTGCTGTCTATCTGAGATAAGGCCCAAGATCAGACGCGGGACTTTTGCAATCGCAACTTTTAACCCCACGCTCCGTGGTGCAAGCCGGGGGGAGGGGGTGTCTGGCAAATGTCCCTTTTCTGCTCGGGCCACCTGTGCGGGCGCGGGGCCGGGTACCGGCTGGCGGCGCAGCCGCGGCCTAGGGTGCCGCGGGGAAGCTGAAGGTTGCGCCCGCCTCCTCCCCAGCCCCGGCCGGCCGAGTGGGGCGCGGGTCCCCGGGTGGCAGAGGGGGTCGGTCTCCTTTCAGCCGCGCGGGTTTGGGGGTGGGGCTGGCTGTCGCCAGATGTCCCCTCTCCAGGGAGGGGGCGGGGAGGCCGGCCTAAGCAGGGCACTCACCAGCCTGATGACTTGCAGGTGGCTCAGAGGTCAGGTGGGGCCCGCGGTGGAGAGTCACCCGGCCGGGGCTGTGGGTGGGAACCGATTCCCTCCACGCCCTCCCTCCTCCTCGGCAGGAAGAATCCAGCAGAGCCCGCCGGGGCAGGGAGGTGGGATAGAGGCTTGGAGCCCAGTGAACCTAAGCTTTGGAGTTTGGACGGATAGCTAAACGTAATCTCTGACTTAACCAAAAAAAGTTATCCAAATGCCTCACTGAGAGATTGGGTCGAGGGTCCGGTTAAACACAAACAGGTTCAAAAGGAAAGTTCAAACAGTTAAACAAATCCTATTTTCCTAGTGGAGAAGAGTCAACTGGAGGCCAACTATTGCAAAACGTTTTTGGTGGGGCAAGAGGAGAGGCTTTATTTGATGCTTAGTGAAATAAGTCAGACAGAGAAAGAGAAATCCTGTGTAATATCACTTATAGATGGAATCTAAAAAATACAACAAACTAATGAATATAACACAAAGAAGCAGACTCACAGACACAGAGAACAAACTGGTGGTTACCAGTGGGGAGAGGGAAGTGGGGAGGGGCAAGGTAGAGGTAGGGGAGTAAGAGGCACAAACTACTATGTATAAAATAAATAAGATACAAGGAAATATTGTACAGCACAGGGAATATAGCCAATATTTTATAATAACTATAAGTGGAATATAAACTTTAAAAATTGTGAATCACTATGCTGTGCATCTGAAACTTATGTAATATTGTACATCAACTATACTTCAATAAAAAAAAATCCTGTGGAATAAATATTCCCAAACTGCACTCAGTTTCACACTCTCCATTGAGAGCCTAAATGCATTCCTGGCTCTGCCACCTGACCATCCATACTTTCTCTAAATAACCCACAAGTTTAAAACATTAAAAAATAAAATTAAGGGAGGGAGGCAAACAGAATGGTGGCTGCTCCTGAGGGATGCGAGTCAGGTATTAACTGTGAAGGGGAGTTGAGGGAATTTTCTGGGGTGATGGAGCTGTTCTGTAACCTGATGGAGGCGTGAGTTGCACAGGTGTATGTACTGTCAAAAACCATCCAGTGCCACGCTTGAGATTTATGCATTTTACTGTATGTGTTGAATCCAAGGTCAGTGTTACCTCATTATTTATATCTCTCAATCAAGTGTCCCATTCTTTGCCATCTGCACTATCAAATCGCACTCAAATCACAATCATTGTGGCATTCTAATTTCCTTTAATTCACTAAGGAGGAAGAACCAGAAATCAATACCTAAAGGCACAGGCAGGAGATGGCTGGAGCAATCTCAGTTCAGTTTACGGTCAGTACATAGAATAACTGGTGTTTATGGCCTCAATTATTTCGCCTTCACACCGGGAGGTACTTAAGACAACTACTCTCCCATGTCCCCATTTACGTGTGGGAAGGAAGTCTACAAAGTGAGGAGCCTCCGAAAGCCGCACATCCAGCTGGGAAAAATCTGGCAAAGAGCCCAAAACATCGGTAGAAAAGTAAGAACTTGAAGGACATTTTCTTGGGTGAGGCAAAGACTGGGACTGCGATCTCCAGATGTTGGGGTTCTCTTGTGCCTTCTTCTCATCTCGTGGCTTCCTCTAACTCCTCAATGCTGATGACTCCTCCAAATATATCTCAGCTCAGATCTTTCCCCTAAACTACAGTCCTGTAGCTCAAACCCTCTACTTAACAGCACCACTGAGCTGTCCAAACTCAATCCCATTACTCTCCACAAACTGCCTGAGCACTCTGTCTTGGTGACTGGGACCATGGTCCAGCCAATGGACTGTGTAAGAAGCCCAGACACCTCACTAGACTTCTCTTGTTCCCTACCTCAAGTGCAGTTAGTCACCAGATCATAAATATTGTCCCTTTAATGTCCTTCCAGCTACGTTGGCACTGCCCTAATTCATTCAGGCCTTCCCCATTTCTTGCCCAAATTGTTGTCATCTTCTTGGAGGTCTTGTCTCACACCTTTGGATCTGCTGCCAAGATGGCCCGCTAGACCATGAGTCCTGTAGAGCAGGGGATGCATCTTATTTACCCTCTCCTTCCCAGGTCCCACCACAGTACTGACACATAGAGCTTGTTCAACTACATGCATTTTTTTTTTTTGGTAGGGAAGGGGTAACTATATTTTGAAAAAATTTCAGTCTTACAGAAAAGTTGCAGGAATAATATAAAGAATTCATGACTACCCTTCATCTAGATTCCCCAAATGTTAACAGTTTACCACATTTGCTTTATCCTTCTCTCATTTACATATATACATATATATATTTATGAACAGTTTGAGAGTTAGTTACAGACATGGTGCTCCTTTACCTTTAAATACTGTGGTGTGCATTTCCTGAAGACAAGGACATTCTCTTATATAACCACAGTACAGTTATCAAGATCAGGGAATTTTTTTTTTTGGCCACACCACGTGGCTTGTGGCAATCTTAGTTCCCCGAACAGGGATTGAAGCCGGGCTCACAGCCGCAGTGAAAGCATAGAGTTCTAACCAGTGGACCACCAGGGAATTCCCAAGATCAGGCAATTAACATCCATACAGTATTATCTAGCTGAGTCTCATCAGTTGTCCCACTAATGTTCTTTCTAGCAAAAGAAAAAAAGTATTTCGTTCCCAATTCCAATCCAGGGTAAAGCATTGTGTTTAGCTCTGTTTAGTCTCCTTTAACCTGGAACAGCTCCTTAGCCTTTTTTTCCTTTATGACATTGATATTTTTGGATTAATTCAATTTATGCCTTTTTGGTGATACAATAAAAGTGATGCTGTATCCATCTTAACATCTGGAGGTAAATGATTTGTTAACTTTGATCACATTATGTGGTTATTGAATCTTTATAAAATACAATCTAATCCTACCACCCTTCAATGGACCTAAAAGCATATAAGGCCCTGAAGACTTGCTGGTAGTCCTTTCTTGACCTCAGTCATGGTCTAGCTATATATTCTCTCTGCTTCTTGCCTTTGAACTTTCTATTCTCTGCCTAGACACGTTTTTCCTCCCACTAAATCCAACCCCTACCTCTGTACTGGGCTAACTCCTACCTAAGATTCACCCTAGTGTCCCGTCTACCAGGAAGCCTTCACTGAAACCCCTGGCTCTGACATGTCACTTGTACAGCACCCTGTCTTTACGTTTTATTATAATACTCATCACACTGCCTGAGAACTGTTGGTTTGTCTGTCTCTCCTGCTACATTATGAGCTCTTAGAGGGTAAGTCCTGGATCTTTTATTATAAGTCCCTTCATTCATTAATCTCTTCATCCAGTCACACAAATCTGGGTTCATTGATTCCTTGCCATGAAGGAGAACATATACACCATGCGATGTCTCGGTAAGAAGGTGTTAGATTCTATTATGGGATGTGGCCTTGTGTTAGGCGATTTGAGGGGAGAGTCCAAGGATTGGAGGCTGTCAGAAAGTGGGGGTGATTCTATGATTGGGTATCTTAATCCTTATCTAGAAAGGTGAGGCGAAGGGAGTGATTGATAAAGAAGCAGCACCCATTCATATGAGCTAGGAGACGGTGATGTTTAGTCATTTGGGGAATTTGGACAATGCTTATTAGTCTAGTTTTTGTCTTGATCTATTACAGTCATAGAGTGGCCTTGTCTGATGTTTGGAATCTGTGAAATTGGTCATGTCCATCGGGAGAGCACCAAGGCCTTGCTGTGAGTGCCAGGCCAGCTCCTGGATGTCAGGGGCTGCATTTCTTTCTCATTCCCCCCCTTTCATCCAAGGTCAGATGAGGTCAGGCCACAGGACATGAATTTATATATTCTAATCATCACCATTGCTGAGATATTGCTGATCTGGAGGGGGCACCGAGAAAATTGTCTGCAGGAGGACTTGGGCAAGTTTCTCCTGCTCCTTTTGTTGCAGGATGAGGTATTGAATCTTCTGATGTGACAAGGGCTGCACAGTGGCATTTATGACTCTGGACAGGATCCATCGGCCAAAAGCACCACAGGCAGTTACCAGAAACAAGATGATGATTCAGCCTCGTAATAGACTCTGGGCACAGGGGCCTAGATGACCCAACCCAGGCCATGGAAATGTGTCCCATGTTTCAGCTGGTCTCTTGTAGAGAGCCAGGTGCCTTTTTCTTTTAGCCTCATCAGAAATTGTTCTACTTGACCTGTAGTATTTATATAAGTGCAGCAAGAGGTATTGCTAAAGCTAACTCGCTCCTCGGATTGCTCGTGACAGCCTGGCTAAAGAATTTAGACTTTTCTGGGGGTGGGGGAGCCTTCTAGGGTAGAAGTTGTGTCATTTATGGCATCTGTGGGAACCGCAGCTCACAGAGAATGCAGGAGGAGCCAGTTATCTCTCTGGGAGTTGTCCAGATTCTGCTGTGCTGCCCTCTTCTTCTTCTTCTTCTTCTTTTTTTTTTTTTTTGCGGTACGCGGGCCTCTCACTGTTGTGGCCTCTCCCGTTGCGGAGCACAGGCTCTGGACGTGCAGGCCCCGCGGCCATGGCTCACGGGTCCAGCCGCTCCGCGGCATGTGGGATCCTCCCAGACCGGGGCACGAACCCGTGTCCCCTGCATCGGCAGGCGGACTCTCAACCACTGCGCCACCAGGGAAGCCCCTGCCCTCTTCTTTTCATGAAAATTTGATCCTCTGGAAGAGAGGTAGTTTTAAATATCTGAAAGTCTCTAACAATTACCCCAAATATATTGGATAAGTTAGTGTGTGGCAGGTTGGTGTAAGTCTGAGGTCCACCTCAGAAATGGTATCCCAGTGGAGCACAGACTTTATTGGGAGTATAAGTATCATTTTGCATGAGCTAATTATATGTCCCTTGAAATGGGCGGATAACGCGAGTGGAGGTAAACAGTTCCCAAAAAGAATGTCTCTGAAGAGAACAAATGTTTGTAGGGAATTCCCCGCGGTCAAGTGGTGAGGACTCCAATCTTCCACTGCTGGGGTCCCGGGTTCAATCCCTGGTCGGGGAACTAAGATCCTGCAAGCTGTGTGGTGCGGTCAAATTAAAAAAAAATGTTTGTAGCTAATATTAGTTCTCATTCCTTACGGGCTACGTTTTGCTGATAGGGTTGTAGTAACCTCAGTAGAAGCATTTTGTTGATGTGAGGTCAATTTTTATGTGACTGAAGCTTGGGATTAATGATGTGGGGGAAACTTAAGAACCAGAAAGGGTCTATAAAAGGAAACGTACCTTCTCAGAGGTGTTTAAAAGAAAAAAGATTAAATTTTTGTCAGCAAACAGTTAAATTCAGAGCAGTAGCTATGGTCTGAGAAAAACCCATCAGAACATTTTATTTTTTCTGAAGTGGGAGAAGATCATAAAGGGTCAAAAGTCATAGGATGAAGATAAGGAAGAACATATTGAGCCTTAGAGTCAGTTCCTAGGGAGTGTAAAGTACAATAACAGGCAAGATGAGTGGTAAAAGGAAGGAAAAAGGCCACTGAAGAATTAGAAAATTAACCTTGGGCAGAAGCTGTCAACTTCTGCGGTCAGCAGTTTCTGGAGGGATCCTAAGAATCCTGAAGTGATGTATATCTTTTTTTAAATTTTCCACATCTTTATTGGAGTATAATTGCTTTACAATGGTGTGTTAGTTTCTGCTGTATAACAAAGTGAATCAGCTATATGTATACATATATCCCCATATTCCCTCCTTCTTGCATCTCCCTGCCTCCCACCCTCCCTATCCCACCCCTCTAGGTGGTCTGTATATCTTATAAGCTGGGAAACATGAACTTCAGTACCAGTACCTTGGAGTTTTAGTGTTGTGTCGGTTGCTAATAGTACCTGAAAAGGTCTTTTCCACTGAGGCTCAGGGGCGGTTTTTCTCTGATGCCTCTTCAGAAAACCAAGCTTTCAGGTTTGGGATCATGCAGAGGCTGCTTAGGTGGGTGTTTTGAAAAAGCAGCTGTACTTGTTGGTGATAAAGCTGGAGGTATTTTATGAGTCCCCTGCTGTAATTAATGATATCAGCATGTCATAGGGTAGAGTCTAGGATTGGGATTACTTTCCAAATCCATGGGGCAACTCGTTATTAACTCAGAAGGAGGTAACCTGTGGATCCTAGAGGGGACAGATCTTACTGCTATCAAGGATAATGGCAAGACTTTAGGCCATGGATGTTCAAGGGGTTTCTGAGAACTTTAAAAATTTTGGTTTTAGAATTCAGTTAGTTCTCTGCACTTCTCCTGAATTTATGGACGATAAGTACAATGCCATTCTAGGAGATAAGAATAAAGAGTTATGTTCAGTGGCCAGTGTTTTGTATCTGTTTCTTACTTAGAAGCTGTCCAGATATCCAAAGATTATTTATTAATTAACTTAACTATTTATCTAAGGCCTTAAAATTAGTCAGGATCTGGAAATTTCAAGTTTAGCTAATACGTTAAATCTTTGTGATTTGTAGCAGTTTAAGAATTTCATAAAATTTCATAACTCTTTAAAAAGTTATTATCATTTCATTTAATTGTTCATAAATATATTTTTTCAGGAAGTTATGGAAACAATGGTAACTTACTTAACTCATAAAACCAGTGTAGGAAATTTAGAAAGGTTAAATAATTTAACCCTGGTTTTGTACAAACCAAAATACTGTGCTGACATTATTTTTAAATGGTAAACTAATTTTTAAAAACTCTCAGTCATGGGACTTCCCTGATGGTCCAGTGGTTAAGACTCTGTGCTCTCAGTTCCGGGGGTCCAAGCTCCATCCCTGGTCAGGAAACTAGATCCCCCATGCCACAGCTAGGAGCCCACATGCTGTAACTAAGACCCGGCTCAGCCAAATAAATAAATAAAGACTAAGTTGTATCAAAAGCTCTTCTCCATCTTGGAATTAAGCTCTTCTTTTCTCATAACTAGAATAACAAAGGCTATTATGCAAGTACACTTTTCAGTGTCTACAAAAAGAAACAATTTAATAACATTTTCTTTTTTTTAGACATTTTTGACAGTTTATCTGAACTAGAAAAAAAAGTGTACACATAACAACTGAATGTTTTTTGATCAGTTAATCTTTAAAAGTTTCCTAAGGGGGTAAAACAGAGGGAGAGGGACAAAAATTGAGAGGGACCCAGCTTCAGACAAATATGAAATTACAATTTTTAAAGGGTAATTATGTTGCTTTTTGAAGAAGGAAGAGTGTATTGATACAGAAACCCCATTTTGACAAACACAAGAAATAGAAAGATAAATAGATATATAGATATTGAGATTACAGCTGGTTTAGACAATAACTCAGGCCACTGACAATTTTACCAATCTACATAATTTTAAAGCTACCATTCATTAATCCTTGAAGTATAGAAACAAAGCTAATATAGTCTCCTATGTTAAAAAAAATTCTCTTTTAGATAAAAGCAATCTCCTCATGACTCATGAGGGTTTCTTCCCTTTTTGTTCTAAGGTTCCCCCCCCCCTTTTTTTTTTCTGGCCGTGCAGCACAGCTTAGTTTCCGGACCAGGGATTGAACCCAGGCCACGGCAGTGAAAGCTCCGAGTCCTAACTACTGGACCACCAGGGAAATCCCCTGAGGTACTTCTTAAATGAACAATCTTGTTCAGGTCAGAAATTCCCCAGTGTGGCCATGGTAATTTCAAATTGACCCTAGATAAATTATGCCAGGTAGAGAACATGATAGTGGGAAAATATGAAGGAGGCAGGTGTTTAGCATAGAAGGGTTGCAGTTTTAGATTCAGAAGACGCCATGAGAACTTCCATGGGCCATAAGGATGGTGCTTGTGCAATCTTGTGTCTCTAGAGCGAGGCTGAAGCCGAACCATTACCCATCAGAAGCTGAATAAAACTTCCTGTTTGCAGGCTAATGAAACAGAGTTCCTAGGGACACAGAGACATAATTGAAGAAGTCTTTCTAAGGTTTTATTTTAATAGCTTTATTGATGTATAAGAGACATACAATAAACTGACATATACAAAGAGTATACTTTGGTTAGTTTTGACACATACACATATGCCTGAATCCATTACCATCATCAAGATAATGAATATATCCATCACTCTCAAAAGTTTCTTCTGGCCCCTTTATTATCTCTCAGTCCTGCCCCTCTGTGCTCCTAACTCCCAGGCAACCACTGATCCACTGTTACTCTAGATTAGTTTTCATTTTCTAGATTTTTATATACATGGAATTATACAGTACGTTTTCTGTTTTGTCTGGCCCCTTTCACTGAGCATAATTATTTTGAGAATCAAAATATCTATCCTGCTGTGTGTAGTTCATTCCATTTTTTTAAACATCTTTATTGGAGTATAATTGCTTTACAGTGGTGTGTTAGTTTCTGCTTTATAACAAAGTGAATCAGCTATACATATACATATATCCCCATAGATCTTCCCTCTTGCATCTCCCTCCCACCCTCCCTATCCCACCCCTCTAGGTGGACACAAAGCACAGAGCTGATCTCCCTGTGCTATGCGGCTGCTTATTACTAAGAGGTATTTCACTGTATGTAAATAGCAAAACTTGTTTATCCATTTAAGTGTTGTTGGACATTTGAGTTGTTTCTAGTTTCGGCAATCACAAACAAAGCTACTATGAACATTTGTGTACTAATCTTTATATGAACATTTGCTTTCATTTCTCTCCAGTAAATATTTAGGAGCAGAATGGCTGAATCTTATGGTAGGTGTATGTTTAACTTTGTAAGAAGCTTCCAAACTGTTTTTCAAAGCGGCTGTGCCATTTTACATTCCCACCACCCACTTATGAGAGTTCCAGTTCACGTGGTATGGTGAGTCTTTTAAATTTTAGCCATTCTAATAGGGGTGTAACAGTATCTCACTGTGGTTTTAATTTGCATTTCCCTAATGACTAATGGGGTTGAGCATCTTTTCATGTGAGCATTTGCCATTCATTGTCTTCACCAAAGTGCCTGTTGAGATGGTCTGCTCATTTTTTAATTAGGTTATTTTCTTGTTATTAAGTTGTGAGGATTCTTGACACATTCTGGATACCACTCCTTTATCAGATAAATGATTTTGCAAACCTTTTCTCCCAGTCTGACTTCTTTTTTCATCCTAGCAACAGTGTCTTTCAAAAAGAAATTTTAATTTTGATGAAGTCCAATATACCAGTATGTTCTTTTAAGGAAAGTGCTTTTGGTGTCATATCTAAGAAGTTTTTACCTAACCAAGATCCTAAAGGTTTTCTTCTTTGTTTTTGTCTAGAAGTTTTATAGTTTTAGATTTAGTTCTTTGATCCATTCTGAAATTAATTTTATATATGGTGTGAGGTATTGATAGGAGATGTTTTACTTTTTACATATGGGTATCCAATTTTTCCAGCATGCTTTTTGGGAAGAGGATTGTTGAAGACACTCCTCTTTTCACTAAATTGCTCTGTACCTTTGTTGAAAATCAGTTGCCCACATATATGAGTCTACTTCTGAATTCATTCTGTTCCACTGAGCTATATCTCTATCTTTACCCCAATACCACATTGTTTTGATTATTGTAGCTTTATAATAAGTCATGAAATCAGGTAGTGTCAGTCCTCTAACTTCATTCTTTTTGTTCTAAGCAGTTTTGCCCATCCTAGGTCCCTTGCACTTTCATATGAATTTTAAAATCAGTTTATTAATTCACCCCCCCAAAAAAAAACCCAGGTGTGATTTTGATTGGAATTGCATTGAATCTATAGACCAACTTGGGGATAATTGAAATCTTGAAAATATTGAGCCTGCTGATCCATGAACATGGTGTCTTTCTCCATTTATTTAGGTCTCCTATTTTTCTCAGTAATGTTTTATGGATGTCATTGTAAAGGTCTTTCACATCTTTTGTCAGATTTATACATAAGAATTTCACATTTTTGGTGCTGTCATAAATGGTATTATTTTTAAAATGTCAACTTCTGATTGTTCCTTACTAGTATATAAATATAATAGGTTTTTGTAAGTTGACCTTTTATCCTGCAGCCTTGCTAGACTTCCTTACTAATTCTGGTAGCTTTTTTTTGTCGATTCCATCTGATTTTCTACATAGATAATCATGTCATCTGAAAATAAACAAATATTTATTCTTTTCTAGTAAGGATGCCTTTCATTTATTTTTCTTGCTTTACTGCACTGACTAGAAATTCCAGTATAGTGTTGAAGAGAAGTAGTGAGTTCAGATACTCTTGTCTTATTCCTGATCTTAGGGGGAAAACATTGTCTTTCACTATTATGATGTTAGCTGTAGGTTTTTTTTTTTTTTTTTTTTTTTTTTTTTTTTTTTTTTTTATGCGTTATGCGGGCCTCTCACTGTTGTGGCCTCTCCCGTTGCGGAGGACAGGCTCCGGACGCGCAGGCTCAGCGGCCATGGCTCACGGGCCCAGCCGCTCCGCGGCATGTGGGATCTTCCCAGACCGGGGCACGAACCCGTGTCCCCTGCATCGGCAGGCGGACTCTCAACCACTGCGCCACCAGGGAAGCCCTAGCTGTAGGTTTTTCATAGATGTTCTTTATCAGGTTCAGAAAGTTCCCTTCTATTCTTCATTTGCTAAGCATTATTATCAGGAGTGAATATTGGAGTTTGTCAGATGCTTTTTATGTATCGTTGAGATATAGCAAATTACACTGATTATTTTTTGAATGTTCACTCAAACTTGCATTTCTGGAATAAACCTCACTTGGTTGTTATAGACTGAAATGTTTGTGTGCCCCCAAATTCATATGTTGAAGCCCTAGCCCACAATGATTTGGTATTTGGAGGTGGGGTCTTTGGGAGATAATTAGGTTTAGATTAGGCCAGGAGGGTGGGAACCTCATGATGGGATTAGTGCCCTTTTAAGAGGAAGATTTCTCTCTCTCTCCATGAGAGTAGGCACCAAGGAAAGGCCATGTGAGCACACAGTGAGAAGGCAGTTGTCTACAAGCCAGGAAGTGGGCCCTCACCAGACATGGATCTGACAGCAACTTGATCATAAACTTTCCAGCTTCCAGACTGTGAGAAATAAATTCCTGTTGTTTAAGCCACCCAGCCTATAGTTTTTTGTTATAGCAGCCCAAGTGGACCGAAATAGTCATGATGTATTATCCTTTTCATATATTGTTGGAGTTCAATTCGCTACAGTTTTAAGAACTTTCTTTTTTTTTTTTTATGGTACGCGGGCCTCTCACTGTTGTGGCCTCTCCCGTTGCGGAGCACAGGCTCCGGACATGCAGGCTCAGCGGCCACGGCTCACGGGCCTAGCCGCTCCGTGGCATGTGGGATCTTCCCTGACCAGGGCACAAACCCGTGTACCCTGCATCGGCAGGTGGACTCTCAACCACTGTGCCACCAGGGAAGCCCCTTAAGAACTTTTTTGCATTTACTTTATTTATTTTTATAAATTTATTTATTTATTTATTTTTGGCTGCGTTGGGTCTTCGTTGCTGTGTGCGGGCTTTCTCTAGTTGCGGCGAGCAAGAGCTACTCTTTGTTGTGGTGCACGGGCTTCTCATTGCAGTGGCTTCTCTTGTTGCGGAGCATGGGCTCTAGGTGCAGGGGCTTCAGTAGTTGTGGCTCACAGGCTCTAGAGTGCAGGCTCAGTAGTTGTGGCACACGGGCTTAGTTGCTCCGCAGCCTGTGGGATCTTCCAGGACCAGGGCTTGAACCCGTGTCTCCTGCATTGGCAGGCGGATTATTAACCACTGTGCCACCAGGGAAGCCTGCATTTGCTTTAAATAAAGGATATTGACCTGTATTTTTTTAGGAGGGGTGCCGTGCTGCCAACACTGCTTGCAGGATCTTAGATCCCTGACCAGGGATTGAACCCGGGGCCACGGCAGTGAGAGTGCCGAGTCCTAACTACTGGACCACCAGGGAACTCCCGATCTGTAGTTTTCTTATGTCTGTGTCTGGTTTTTATATTAGGTTAATGCTGACCTCATAGAATGAGTTGAGAACTATTCTCTCCCGTTCAATTTTTTGGGAAGAGTTGTGTAGGATTGATATTATTTGCTCCTTAAATGTTTGTTAGAATTTACCAGCAAGATCCTTTGGGCCTGGAGTTTTCCTCATAAGAAAGTTTTTAACTGCAAATTCAATTTACTTAGTAATAAAGGGCTTTTCAGGTTATCTATTTATTTTTGAATGTGCTTTAGTAGTTTGTGTCTTTGAGGGAATGTATCCATTTTGTCTTTGTTGTTGAGTTTACTGGCATAAGGTTGTTCATAATATTCCTTTATTAGTCTTTTAATATCTGTAGAATCTGTAGCAACGTCATTTCTTTCATTTCTAATGTTGATAATTTGCCTTTTTTTTTTTTCCTGATCAGTTTCACTAGAGGTTTATCACTTCTCAAAGATCCAGCTTTTGGTTTCAATGATTTTCTCTACTGATTTTCCTTCTTAGTTCACTGACTTCAGCTCTGATCTTTATTATTTCCTTTCTTCTACTTTGGATTTCATTTCCTTTTCTTTTTAGAATTTCTTAAGGTGGAAGGTGAGGCCACCGATTTGAGACCCTTCTTTTCTAATATAAGCATTTGGTGCTATAGAATTTCCCCAAGGCACCGCTTTAGCACCATCCCACAAATTGTATTTTTTCTTTTTCATTCAGTTCAAAATACTTTCTATTTCCTTTTTCAGTTCTTCTTGGACTCATGTGTTATTTAGAGGTGTGTTTAGTTTCCAGTAATCACATTTTCCAGAGATGTTTCTGTTATTGATTTCTAATTTTATTCCATTGTGGTCAGAGAATGTTCTTTGTTTTTGAATCCTTTTAAATTTATTAAGACTTGTTCAATGGCCCAGAATATGGTCTAACTTGGTTAATGTTCCATTTGCATTTGAAAAAGATGTATATTTTGCTGCTGTGGGGTGGAGTGGTAAATGTCAATTAAATCTAGGTGGTTGATAGTTTTGTTCAAATCTTCTATATCCTGATTTTCTATGTACTTGTGCTACTAATTAGACATAAACTGTAATTGCAGGTTTGTCTGTTTCTCCTTGAAGTTCTACTAGTTTTTCCTTAGTGTATTTTGAAGTTATGTTATTAGGTGCATAAACATTTAGGGTTTTTATGTCCTCTTGATGAATTTGCTCTCATGTGATACTAATATAGCCACTCCAGCTTCCTTTTGGTTAGTGTGAACACGGTATCTTTCTCCATCCTCTTACTTTTAACTTGTGTCTTTATACTTAAAAGTGTGTTTCTTATAGGCAGCATAGAGTTGCATTCTTTAATCCCCAAGCTCTGTTCAGGTCCCTGGGATCTTCAAGAACTCTCTAACTCTCCAAGCTACCCATTTCCTTGTAGGAGGCTCTGATAATTAGAGCATCATTCCTCATAATGAGCCCCACCTACCTTCTATCACCTCTCCCCCCGCTCCCCAGAGTTACACTCAGTGAATTATTTCCACTTCCCGAGGACAGTTTTTCAGACAACAGGGACATCCAAACCTATGGCAAGTCCTTAGGCAGTGCCAGATCCAGGCACACTGGATCAAGCAAGCCATGGAAGATTACCCAAGGCTACCTGAGACGTACCAAAGGCTACCTTGGAAAAAGTGGGTGGGAGGGAGGAAATAGAAAACTAATTTGTATAGGGAAGGATCTTATTGATTGAAAAAAACACGTATTTTTCCATTTCCAGAAAGTGTTTCAACTAAGATAGAAAGCACAGGACCAACCTAGAGTGGTCAGCTGCAGCCCAGGTGGGCCCTTTGAGGAGGAGGAATGTGCCCCTGAAAGGATAAGGAACACTTGCTCTATGCCTAGTGTATTGGCTTTCTATTTCTGCTATAACAAATTACCACAAATTTAGTGGCTTAAAACACCATAAATTTGTTCTCTTATAGTTCTGGAATTCAGAAGTCATGGTGTAGACAGGGCTGGGTTCCTTCTGGAGACTTCAGGGGAGAATTCATTTCCTTGCCTTTTTCAGTTTTTAGAGGTCACCTGCATTCCTTGGCTCACGGCCCTTCTTAGCATCACTCCAACCTGTTGCTTCCATTATCACAACTCCTACTGCTACTGACGCTGATCCCCCTGCCTCCCTCTTTAAAGTACCCTTGTGATTATACTGGTTGGGCTCACCTGGATAACCAAGGATAATTTCCGTATCTCAGGTCCTTAACCTTAGTCACATCTGCAAAGTCCTTTTTGTCATGCAATGTAACATATTCACAGGTTCCAGGGATTAGAATGTGGACATCTTTGGGGGGGCCATTATTTAGCCAACTACACTCAGTTACAGGTTAGACTAGCTATGGAGAAGGCAAGTTCACCAGGTCCTAGCTCCATCGCGAGGCCTGTCCAGTCTAGATTTATGTGAATTATCTTGCTCTTTGGATGTGAGCTTCTAAACTGTTTGCCTTTGTGTCAGATGACTAGTCCAATCTTCTGTTCAGGATGGCAAGAATGGAGCAGTACAGAACTCATGAGTAAACCCCCTCTCAGGTTGTTTTCTTCAGGGAGAAGCTGAGGAGAAACTTGCTGTAGTAAGTACAGCTTAATCAGCCCAATTCCATCTTTCTAGTTTGTTTATAACCTGACAATCGGTAAAAATAAAGGAAACTAAGAAGGTGGGGTGGGAGAAGTAGTCAGGGGAAGAGAAATTAATGCTTGGGGGTGTCCAGGCTGTGAGGTTGGAACGCTCACACCCAAACCCACTTTAACAAGATGAGAAATGATGGATGCTCTGAGAGTTTGTCAAGATGATTAATATATTTAGGGAGCATCAGGTCGAAGAACTCATCAGTGACCGGACAGGGCAGGAAGCACCAATCTGGGGCGTGACCACCCCCATCATCTCGGCTCATTTCAAAGACAACTATCCTCATGGTTTCAGGTCATGCAATCTGCTCCAATCCATGAAGTAAAATTAACTGAATTCACAGAAGCCTCCTTCAACAATGATGAACTGAGTATTACAGAGCTCCATATGTGTAGGAGAGACAGCCTCAGGGTAGGCCTTTATTTATTAAGTTATTTTTAAAAATCAATATGTAATTGCTGCTTTCCATAAAACTTGAAAACAGGTAAATTAAGGTTGTGAAAATCTAATAAACATGTGTTATAAATAAGATACATTTTTGAAAATCTCCCATGAAGGTTATTCAGTGGTGAATAAGGTTTTAATCCTATCATGTATTTTTCCTCCATTCTTAAGGGTCAGCAAGCATGCTGAGGATTGTAAAGTCCTGGAGGGAAAAAGCCCTGGGACTGTGCATCCTCTAGTTTATTCTATGAATTTAAAAGTTTCTTCAACATGAAAACAAAGGTTCACCTCTTATTAGAGATATAGACATTAGAATACATCCAAAGCTTCTGTTGGCTATAACAGAGTGGTATTTGTAGTTTTAGTACTCCACCATTTTACCTAGAAATTTACTGAATCAAAACAGTTATCTATGAAGGAGAGAGAGGAGGTGGTGGTGGAGGGAGAATGCAGGGGAAGAAGGGGAGAAGGAGGGGGGAGAGAAGATGGGGGAGAGAAACAACCTTATCTTTTAACTATCTTCACTAATGATTTACCCAATGACCTTCAGCAAATTTCTCAAACATAATGAAAATGTTTATAAATGCTTTCAAAAATCCCTCCATGACACTACATAACCCCTATAATCTTAATATTCTCACGTGACTCCAAAATAGAATGAATATTGTAAAGAATGTACATTTAAGTGAGGCCTGATCTAAGCCTTCTGAACTTTGTGACTTTAGACAGCCTCCATTCCCCTAGTGATTTATGTTGATCCTAAGGTTCCGTCTTATCGGCCTGATGAAATCATGATTTGCAGGTAGAGTCCAATTTCCGAGTTCTCTTTGTTCCCTGGTATTGACATGAATCACAGATTTGTGCTTCTAAACATTCAATTCCTCCTTCCTTTCCCCTTACCATCTGTTGTGCTTAATGAATAAGATTTTTTTTAAATATAGAAGAAACATATGTAAGCTTTTCTTTTTTTTTTTTTTTTTTTTTTTTTTTTTTTTTTTTTTTTGCGGTACGCGGGCCTCTCACTGTTGTGGCCTCTCCCGCTGCGGAGCACAGGCTCCGGACGCGCAGGCTCAGCGGCCGTGGCTCATGGGCCCAGCCGCTCCGCAGCATGTGGGATCTTCCCGGACCAGGGCACGAACCTGTGTCCCCTGCATCGGCAGGCGGACTCTCAACCGCTGCGCCACCAGGGAAGTCCTATGTAAGCTTTTCTAAAACCCATACGCCAAAATAAAAAATTACCACACCGACAGTAGTTAACAGTTTTCATAATTTAATGAAAAAGTATCAGTAAAAAGGTGACATTTGAAAAAAGACCGAGTTTATCTTTGAAAACTGGACTATATAAGACAAAACGAAAAAAAATTTAACAAAGAAGATTAAGAGGTAATACTTCAAACAACAGCAAAATGTAGCAAATACATTTGGGGGCAATTGAAATGTACACAACTGAAGGCTCCTTCATTTACCTAGGAAAATCCTGTAAAAATATTACAACTATATTTCCCTGACTGAAATTATTTTAGTCAATACTCTCCCAATGGCATTACATATGGAATTTGGCTGAAGCACTTTTTCAATGTTTGCTTTTCTTCCTCACTCAGAATTGAAAGGCATGAAAGGACATAGGCTACTGCACTGGCCTCTAACAGAAGGAGTTTATAACATAGATCCACTACAATTTTATTACCATGAAGGTATCAAATTAATATCGAACCCAGGAGAATGCAAAGAAAAAGCACAGAAACCTAGTGCATAAATAGGAGAACTACTGTTCCTCATTTGGATAATCCATAGCTTTTTCCATTCAAACAAAGCATAGGACACCTATTACACATGCTATGGCATGTTCACACATGTACACAGGCACAAAAGAAACATTTTGAAGGTGTAGCCAAAGGAGAGGCAAAATACAGAAGTTTTCAGAAAAGGAGGAAGAAATAAAAGCAAAGGAATTCATTAACAAAGCTACAGGCTACAGGAACAAAAGTGGGGGAGAGGAAAACTGCTGAGCTTCCCATATTGACGGAGAGAAGAGGGGCCCCTGCCTTTACTGCAGCTGGGCTGTTTCACCAGGAAGCAACTTAAAATATCTAAAATGGCCTCTTTTGTCTGAAAAGTCTCACTACATGTTCCCAAACTAGAAGAAAGAGAATATTAATTTAAGGCTAAGAAGAAAAGAGAGCAGAGAATTATAGTTGGCTTCACACTTTAAAAACTGTAACATTTTCCTCTTCTTTAAACACGAAGCAGGTATGTTTTATCTCCCACTAATGTAATTATTCTCTTCCTCCCAGAAATTAATAAAGGCTGATAGTTTGGGAACAGAGTATGAGTAACTTCTGAAAAACAGCTCCAGCCCTTTTGTTTGGGAAATTGCCTTGGATTCAAAGTTGGTACAAAGCTAAATTATATCCATGTGTTAAACACATGCTTTCAAATTCTGTTTGACAATAAAAATCTGTTTCAAAATTAAAGCAGGTAAGAATACTTAACCTCTCTGCATTTTACTATATCTTAATTATACCTCAATAAAAATTTTATAAACATTAAAGCAGGTATACAAAAACTGTCAGCCAAACTTATTTAAGTCAAACTTATTTGAAAACAATAACACAAAAACCCTGACCTGATACAAACCCTCCAGAAATGTTCTCACTTTGGGAAAGGCTCTGGGATCCTTCACAAATGCCTAAACTGAGAGGATCAGAGCATTTTCCTTGGAAGTAGTACTTTTGTAAACACTATCCACAAGTTAGCCTTTTACGCTTGTTAGCTGGGTGAAATAGTTACAAGTGCGTCCCCAACAAGCAAGTCTAGGAACAGGCACTGGACACTTATAAGCATTAGGTGTATTGACTTGGTAAGTTAAGATACTGTGAAAGGAACTCAACCTTGTTCAGAGCAAAGGAAGAGAGTAGTGAGTTTGACAGTATCTGAGATATTGGTCCCTGGTCTCTCCCTAAAGAGGGTTTCCAGGTACCAGTGGAAACTTCTTACAGACAGGAGCTCTGGAAGTCACATGCTGTAGCTTCAAAAGATAAGTAGTTTTAGTGTCTGATAATCATGGTCTCCTGCAAATCAAGGACAATGCAAGGACTCTTAATACATATGTGTTAATATAATTGGAAAGCTGCCCCAAAGTATTTACTGAGCAAATACTCTGGTCCCAGCTGTTCTCACTAGCCTCTGGCAACAAAACAAAACAAAACAAACGCCTAGACTTTTGGACAATATGTAATTTCTATGATGTGCTCGTGAAAATTGGACTTGAAACTGGTTCAAAAACTGCAAGCCAATTTACTGTGGAAAAATTTTATCCTTTTCACTACAATTCCTCCTAACATATACTAGAATCCTTTTGGTGTATGGGTTTTCCCCAATATATGAGGCAAAGGCAAAGATGGAGTTTTTCTTGGAATTTCTAATCACCTATGCATTGAACTGTGGGAAAGGGGATATGTCTTGCTTTTACCATGGCAATCCCGTCTGGAGTCATGGGGAGGATTTTCCCTGTCTAAGCTATCTCTCTTTACCCTAACTTTCTCTTTATTCCCATCACTTTCTGCTTCTGAATCACTCAGCTCCAAATCTGGGCAATACCCATCATTTTCCTGATATGGAGCTCTCCCTGCAGACCGCCTGACAAACTGCCTGCCCCAGAGCTGCTCCTTGGGGTTAGTATTCTTGGTTGGCTTCACATAGCACGGGAGGTCCTCTGTGGTCCTCACCCACCTGTTGGTGGCCTCCTTAAAGGACCTGCTGAAGTGTTCCATGGTAGATTTTCTAAAGCTGCCCTGACTGCCCAAGTGGGAGCTGAGCATGGGCTCCTGGTCACAGAACATCTCACTTGAGCTGTCTTTTTGGGTGGCATCCCCAGACCAGCTGCCCTCCAGGCCATTGGATTTGGCAAACTTGGAGTTAGGCTGACTTTTCCCATTCCCAATGGAAGACTGTCCATGCAGGGCAGCCTGAAGGACCAGAGGCTTTCCCAGAGACTGCCCATGATAGAACTCTGGAGATGGAGTTATCCAAGCAGGACTGGGATCCTTTGCTTCACTCCTAGCATGGCTGAGACTGGCCGGCAAACAGTTATTCTTGCTCTCTAGTGGATACCTTGGGTATGACTTCATTCTCATTTCTAGTGATTCCTGAGCCACCTGCATGCTCCTCATATTGCAAACAGGGGAGCTGCCGTCAGGAGAGATAGGTCCATGATCAGGCTCTGTGGAGCTGTTTCTGCAGTCTTCTGGGGCTGATTTGGGCATTTTTAACTTTAAGGTAATTCTTGGTGGTGGGTAAAACAATGAATTTTCTAGTGCATTTGTCAAAGGAAGTCCTAAGATGAAAAAGAAAGATTCATTTTAAATGACAGAGTACATTTTCATGCAAATGGACATAACAAGAAAGTGGGGGCAGCAATACTCATAATCAGACAAAGCATACTTTAAAACAAAGGCTATAACAAAGACAAAGAAGGGCGTTATATAATGATGAAGGGAGCAATACAAGAGGAGGGTATTACATTCATTAACACATATGTACCCAATACAGGAGCAACTAACTATATAAAGCAAATACTAAAAGATATAAAGAGACAAATTGACAATAATACAATAATAGTAGGAGACTTTAACCCTACTTACATTAATGGACAGATCACCCAGGTAGAAAGTCAATAGGCAACAGTGGTCTTAAATGACACAATAGACCAGTTGGACTTAATAGATATCTATAGGGTATTACATCCAAAACCAGCAGAATACACATTCTTTTCAAGTGCACATGGGATGTTCTCCAGGATAGATCACATGCTAAGCCACAAAACAAGTCTTAACAAATTTAAGAGGAGAGAAATTATATCAAACATTTTTTCCAACCACAATGGTATGAAATGAGAAATCAATTATAGAAAGAAAAAAGTGAAAATAAACACGCAGAGACTAAACAACATGCTACTAAAAAAACCAATGGGTCAATGATGAAATCAAAGAGATCGGAAAATACCTTGAGACAAATGAAAATGCAAACACAACTTTCCAAAATCTATGGGATGCAACAAAAGCAGCTCTAAGAGGGAAGTTTAGAGTGATACAGGCCTTCCTCAAGAAACAAGAAAAAGTCTCAAGTAAACAACCTAACCTACCACATGAAGGTATTAGAAAAAGAATAAACAAAGCCCAAAGTCAGCAGAAGGAAGGGAATAAAGATCAGAGAAGAAATAAATAAAATAGAGATTAAAAAAACCCAATAGAAAAGATCAGTGAAACCAAGAGATGTTTTTTTGAAAAGATAAAATTAATAAACCTTTAGCCAGGCTCACCAAGAATAAAAGAGAAAGGACCCAAATAAACAAAATAGGAAAGGAAAGAGAAGAAATAACAACAGATACTACAGAGATACAAAAAAATCATAAGAGAATACTATGAATGGTTACATGCCAACAAATTGGACAACCTAGAAGAAATGGACAAATTTCAAGAAACACACAACCTGCCAAGATTGAATTGAGAAGAAACAGACAATTTGAACAGACTGATCACTAGTAGTGAAATTGAATTTATAATTTAAACAAACTCCCAGCAAACAAAAGTCTTGGACCAGACGGCTTCACAGGGGAATTCTACCAAACATATAAAGAAGAACTGAGACCTATCTTTCTCAAACTAGTCCAAATAATCGAAGAGGATGGAACATTCCCAAATTCATTCTGCGAGGCCACCACTACCCTGATACCAAAACCAAAGACACTACAGAAAAAGAAAATTACATGTCAATACCTTTGATGAATACAGATGCAAAAATCCTCAACAAAATATTAGCAAACTGAATCCAACCACATATAAAAAGGATCATACACCATGATAAAGTTGGATTTATTCCAGGGACATAAGGATGGCTCAACATTTGCAAATCAATCAATATGATACATCATATTAACAAAAGGAAGGATAGAAAGCACATGATCATCTTAATATATGCAGAAAAAGCATTTGACAAAATTCAACATCCATTCATGATAAAAACTCTCATCAAAGTTGGTACAGAGGGAACATAGCTCAACATAATGAAGACCATTTATGCCAAACCCACAGCCAACATCATACTCAATGGTGAAAAGCTGAAAGCCTTTCCTCTAATTTCAGGAACAAGACAAGGATGCCCAATCTCACCACTTCTATTTATCATAGTACTGGAAGTCCTAGCCACAGCAATCAGACAAGAAAAAGAAATAAAAAGCATCCAAATTAGAATGGAAGAGATAAAACTGTCACTATTTGCAGATGACATAATTCTTTATATAGAAAACCCTAAAGTCTTCACCCAAAAACTATTAGAATTAAAAAATCCAGTAAAGCTGCAGGATACAAGATTAATATACACAAATCTGTTGCATTTCTATACACTAATAATGAACTATTATTTCTCAGAAAGTAAAAAAAAAAATCCCAATGGGCAGCATTTGTTCCCTAAGGGTCCATACTGAACACTCATAGCCCCCATCTCTACCAGGGCCTGCCACCTGTTGCTGCCACAAGCAGTTATGGGGCTGGGTCCCACTAATCAGAAGCCACATGGTCTAGGGGCCAATTTCCTTGGCACCATGGAGGCTCTTCCTGCTGTCCTTTGGTTCTTCTTGTCTTGTCCATCATGGTGCTCTTGTGGCTGAGCAGCCCTGCTGTCTCCTGCTACACCATTTTGCTGTGACCTGTGATACTCACAACTGACCACGAGCCTTTGATACCTACCTGACACCTTATTTCTGGGTGCCTCTCTTGCTCTATAGCTGGCCCTTGGCAGAAGCTGGCTTCTGCACACCCTGCCCAGTGACCCCTGGTTGCCCAGGCTCTGCCACTGACCTCTGTGTTAAATGAGGCACAGGGAGGTTACAAATCTCTGAATACGACTGTCATTATTCCAGCCAAGCTCCCATGCTTAGAGCACTGTAATTATGATCACTTGTTTCTCTCACCAAGTGGGCAGAATTCTCTGAAGGAATTCTGTCTTGCTGACTGCTCTGTCTTATAGCTCAGCTCTTAGTCCATAGGAGGTGCTCAAAAAATATCAGTGAATAAATGAAGAGACAAGAGCCCAGATCTCCTAACTTCTGGCTAAGGATCTGTCATAACAGACAGATTAAGTTAAGTAACCCTGGAATTAAATGTTTTCTGGAAACTAGGATTAGATCCTATCCTACTGACTTTTTCTTTTTTTTATCCTACTGACTTCTAAATGAATCCAATGAGTTTAGAATAATTTCACGGCTCCAACTAATAGCCTCAAATATCTGTCTGGGACCTAGGGTATCTGTCCTAGGCCTGCCACTCCATCAACCCCACCCCAGGATTTCTTGCCTCATGAGTCAACAGTGAAATGGGCCATGTTATATCAGGGCTGGACTAGAAGAAATGAATTTAAAAGATTTTTAAATTAAACAATTGATATAAAATTTATACAGGTTACCTGCAGCAATTTCCTGGTTAGCAAGCTGGACTTGCAAACTGAAGATCTGTTCCTGTATTTTGGTTTGTGACAGTTTCAGCTTCTCTCGCCTGGTTATCATGTAGCACAGGTTTCGGACCTGAAAGCCCAACCCCCAGCAAATAAGAGATTTTTGTCATGTTACACAAACCTGACATTTGAAATTGTTTAGCTAAAATTAAGACAACTAAAGTCAGGTGGGGTTGGGGGTGGTGGGCAGGTGAGGAGAGAAGACAGACCCTAAAAGCTGTATAACGAGAGCCACTCCACAGGAAGTCACATAGCATGGTCAGTCGTGGGATCATGGTTCCTGTATCAATCAGTAGCACAAGCAAAATGTTCCAAAGCCATCTTCTGAAGTCTACTCTCCCTGTGGTATCATGGGGTTGATATTTATCTGCATAGCCAGGCTGGGAAAACTGAATGATGACTTAACATTTTAGCTTTCCCTTTAGATCCCTGAGTAAATGGTGGCAATGCTGGATCCAGTAAAGTTTTCTAATGAGTGCTGGATCAGCAGGATAAAGGTCTGCTGGGAAGACTGGAAGTGGTGTTTTTGCTCACACTTTCAGCTCAGCCAAGTCTCCACAGCCACAAGGGTGAAATCCTCACCCTCTCATGCTCCTTCATCTGGACAAATTACTCAACCTTTCTGTTGCCCCAGTTTATTCATCTGTAAATAGGGATAATAATTGTACCTTCTTCATAGGCATGTTAGGATTATATGAGTTAATATTTATAAAATGCTTAGAACAGTGGTGCTACATAGTAAGTGCTATATATGTGTGAGTTAAATTTTAAAAAGTGAACCAAATCTATTAGTTCCCCTCCAAATTCTGGTAGCAGAGAAAAAAACAAGCCACCTCTATAATTATACTTGATTATAAGATTCTCTAGGGTAAACACAGGGCCTAACTTATCTTTGAACCCCTACAGTACCTAATTTAGTAGATACCTGATTTTATATATATATGTATATATATATAGCTAAATTGAATTATCTGGCACAGAGGCTCTCAACCAGGGGCAATTTTGAGCCCCAGAGGGCATTTGGTAATTTGGGAACATTTTTGGTTCTCACAACTGGGCATGTGGCGGTTTGCTACTAGCATCCAGTGAGTAGAGCCAGGGATGCTGCTAAACATCTTACAGTGTTCCCCTACAACAAAGAACTATCCAGCCCCAAATGTCAATAGTGCCGAGTTTAAGAAACTCTGATCTGGTGCTTTCCTAAATAAAATTCATTCTTTCTTCAGCCTGTAGTCTCATAAGTGTGTCAGTAAAATATAGCTGAGCCAATTTAGGTTCAACAGTGAATAAAAAGTAAACCAAATGAAAATTTATTTCAAATTTAAGGTTCATACAGCATCTAAGTGAGGACGCTTCCATTCTCTGATGTGTCTACCAGAATTTCAACTAAGCCCAGTGTTTGGGGCCACGATGAAATCAGAAGATAAGCAAGGACACAGAAGCTTACACTATAAATGTAAATGAGCTGTGTTCTTTTAAAAACTGGAAGTGGGGCCTCCATTTCTATGCAGACCAAGACCTACACACTAGTCACAGTTGGTCACCTTACCCTCTCTAGGTCTTGCCGTAGGTGCATAAACATTCTCATGCGAGTGTGAATACTCTCCTCTTTTGGCTGCACCAGACCATTTTCTTCATCCTCTTTGGGAGGAAATAATGGCTTATTGAAGTTACTTTTCCGCTTTAGTTTCCAGTAGTTATAGATAAAGTCCACAGCTAGCATGGGCAGCCCCAGCTCTGCGGCCACATCTTCCACACGGACCAGGGAATAGAACTCCTCCTCCAGCTCCCGGAGCTTCTGTGCCCGCACGCTGGTCTTCTCGCTTTTGGTCTGGCCCTGCTCTGAAGCCCTGTGTAGAGGGTACTCGGCCTCCCCGAGCTTCTGCCTGTTTTGGCTGTGCTTGAGGCAGTATGACTTGAACTTTACTTCATCCCCGTCATCTAGGATGGTCTTCATTTCTAGGCTGTGCTCAAAGGCACAGGTGACGTGGAAGGCAGTGATGCAGCTTTTTACTGAGCACTGTGGGAAGAAAAGATGTGTTAAGGCAGCAGGGCTGTGGGGGGAAAGGGGAAGCCCTATACGCCTGGGCCTAAACTGAGAGCTCATAGGAAGCAAAGAAAAGACAGGGAGAAAGTTGGTCTTAAACTGACTATGATGGACACTTTACAAGTAACCCAGGAAATCTGCTCTTATAGAAAACAGTAAAAACAGAGGCAAAAAAATGTTTTTTTCAAACTCTCCTTTAAATTTTAGCTCAAGCATTAAGTTTTTCCGGGAATTCTTCTTTGGCCCCTGTAAAGTCATGCTGTACTTTTTCTGTGACCCCAATATCACTTTATTATATGCTTCTACAATGGTCCTTTTCACACTGTACCTATAGCATAATAAATGTAAAATCCCTGGCCATGGCTCTTAATGACAGAAGCTGTGTCATTCATCTTTGCATTACCATCAACTATTGAACAAGGAAGTACTCAAGAAATGCTTCTGAACAATCGAAAGAAAAACAAAATCAATATTATTGCCAGAGCAGCTATTGGTTCTAAAAAAGGCCACAGGAACTCCAATATCTAAGTAACCTAACTTCTTGAAATTGGTCTTATAGAGATGTGCTGTCCAACATGGTAGCCAGAGTAGCCAACTGACCACAAGCAGCTATTAAAATTACATACAATTAAAAATTCAATTCCTCAGTCACACTGGCCACATTTCAACCATACTGGACAGCACAGATTTCCATCACATCATAGAAAGTTCTGTTGGACAGTATGGTTACAGACAATCTGGAATTAAGTTTATAATATTCTGCCATTCATAGATGCAACACATTTGTTAAGTATCACTATGTGGCATGCACTGAGGACTCACAGGGAGGCAGAGAGAACCTGGCCCATGATTGCTGGACTCTTGTGCTTCAGTTAGTCTCAATTACCATTTGTTATGGTTATGTTACAGTTTTCCTTCCAAAGATTTAAAATGCATGTGTGTGTTTATATTTTTATGCAAAGGAAGGAGGGAAAGCAATGGAGGATTTGTTTCAAAAGATATAGTGGGAATTCCCATGGTTAAAGCCAAGTCTCAAATCTTTTGGAAGCTTGCATCTGAAGGGCAGATTGCTCAATATGTTGGGTTTTTGATAACTAAACATAGAGGATGACCTTGTATATGAATAAAGACTAAAAAAATGCAAAACCTGATAGGTCTCTTTATAGACTGAGAAATTCAACACTTAAGAGAATGCTGGCAACCATCAAAGCTTTAATGGGGGCAGATTCCATTTAATCTAATTTCACAGGATAAAGAATTCCAGGGATGGAAAACAATTCAAAGATCATCTTATCCAACCTCACATGTATTATTGCTTGTACTTCCTGTAAAGTACCTGATATTCTACCTACACTGCTCCCTGCCCTCAACTCCTTCCACTTTTCAGTTAAGTGGTACTCTAGCCACTTACTGTATTCCTAAAACAGCCCACCCCAACTTAGAGCAACTGGAAGAGTCTGTTACATTACATCGAAGTTTGTATTCTTAAAAATTCTATGTATTTGAAAAGCCTCATGAAAATGAGGATGATGAGAGCCCCAAACTATACTTTTATCTGGGTACCTTTGGTTATCCCTTGAATAAGAAACTAGCTGGTCATTTAAAACACAAGTAGCAAAAGGCACTCTTTAGCAAAAGATTAAAAGTGTTGGGCATAGTGCTCTTCTGCTGTCTAATAACTGACAAAAATATGGGAAGAGAAAGCAAAAGGATTGTTTTCTATTCAAGGAGATGAGTGTGTGACATAAAACTACTACTAATGGGAAGCTAAAAACAGATCACCTCTCTCAGGTCAAATTTAGAGAACGTAGAGACATAAATATAAATTACTCAAAATAAAAAGACAATACACGAATAAGAATTGGATACTTAGATGAAAAATGGAATGTCCTTAGGAAACTCTGCCATAAAATCCATCTAGTTTCAAAAAAAGGTCATTCTATGATATTTATAGCTAGAAGTCCATATACCTTGGTGGTAAAGGAGAAATGCTAACCAAATAACTTTTAATTTTTTTTCCAAAAACATATATTTGGCACATTCTGTTAAACAAAATGCTTTTGTATATATCTCACTTCTACTGTAATCACTTAAGGTGATAGGGGAGGTTTTATTATGCCCATTTTAAAAGAACAGCTTTATTGAGATATAATTTACATACCACAAGACTCACCAATTTTAAGTATACATTTCAATGTTTTTAGCATATTAACAGAGTTGTGCAACCATCACTACTACATAATTCCAGTACATTTTTATCACCCCCCAAAAGAAATCTCATGCCTATTTGCCACTCCCTGTTCCCAATCCCAGCCCCAAGCAACCACTAATCTACTTTGTGTCTCTATAGAAATGCCTATTCTGGACATTTCACATAAGTGGAATCATATGTGACAGTTTATATCTGGCTTCGTTCACTTAGCACGTTTTCAAGGTTCATCCATGTTGTACCATGTATCAGAATTTCATTCTTTTTAAAATATGGCCAAATAATATTCCATTTCATTGGATACACCATATATGTTTATCCATTCTTCAGCTGATGGACATTTGGGCTATTTTTACTTTTTAGCTATTATGAAATAATGCTGCTATGAATATTTGTGTACAAGTTTTTGTGCAGACATGTTTTCATTTCTCTTTGGTAATGTGCAATAAAGGATTAACCTTGCCAAAGAAAGGCTTGGCCCTCTGCCTCTAGCTCCTAAGAGGTAACCTCTAAACGCTTGGAATGTCCTGCCTGATAAGAGTGTCTTTATTTACCTGGGGGCCTTGGGCCATGTCAGATAGTCTATGCTAACAATGTGATTTATGGTGGAAGCTCTGAGCCATGTGGTATCAGCCTGACCTCTGGAGGGACTGGAGACTAAGGCCAGCCATGCAGGTGGTCAGCCACGTCTACGTGACCAACTCCTAATAAAATCTCTACACCAAGACTTAGGTGGCTTTGCTGGTTGGCAGTACTCTGTGTATATTATCATACACCAATGCTGAAAGAAATAAGCACTGTCCACAAGATTCCACTTAGAGAGGAAACTGGAAGCTCCATGCCTGGTCTCTCCTGGACCCTGCCCTATGTGCCTCTTCCCTTTGCTGATTTTAATCTGTATTCTTTCACTGTAATAAACTATGACCATGAGTATAACGGTTTTTTGAGTTCTGTGAGTCCTTCTAGTGAATTATTGAACCCGAGAGTGGTCTTGGGGACCTCTAACTTGTAGATATATACTTAGAAGTGGAATTACTAAGACATACAGTAACTCTATGTCTAACTTTTGGAAGAATTGCCAAACTGTTTTCCACAGTGGCTGTGCATTTTACATTCCCACCAGCGATGCATAAGAGTTCTAATTTCTACACCTTCTTGCCAATAATTGTTATTGCCTGCTTTTTAAAATTATTACCACCTTAGTGGGTATGAAGTAGTATCTCACTATGGTTTATTTACTTTTAAAGGGGGAAAAAGAAATAATTTTCTACCTATTCTTCAGAAATTATAGAAGAGAAATGAGTTGTTGAAATACTTTCATTAGAGGGAAAATGCTATCCTTATATGTTCACATTTGTAAGGGGAGTTGGAGTTTCTGTGGGATGAGAACTGGATCAGATAGGATGGTTGGAATAAAAGCCTTTGAAAAAGAACACCAGAGACTGATTTAGGAATTAAATTGTTTCTTGCCTCTTTAAGGAAATATTTTGTCACCCCCCCCCCCGAAAACAAAATAGTGTGTCCTCCTCAAAAGCAGATGACACCTGCGTTGAACACCAAGGGCCTGGTGCATGTGTCCTCAGCAGTTCATATCCTGCTGCAGGACAGTGTCCATTTGGTTGCCCTTAATCCCCAATAATCTGTGAACAGACAAATGGGTGATATCAGAGCAATTTTCTCAAAACTTGGTCACTGAAACCATGTCATAAATGATTCAAAGTCAGCCCACAAAACCTATTTAGCCATTATGTACTTAAACTCTAGCACCAACAGTGGCCACCAGCCCTTCTGATCTCTCATTCCTAAGGGTCTGCAAGGTCTGAGGGGAGATGTCACTTCAGTGTTATTTAACTTTTCTCATGTTTATATCTGGTGTCCCTTAATAGACTATAAACACCTGAAGGCAAGGACCAGAAATATCTTAGAATAGGAACAATTTGTACTCACAAATAAAATTTGGAATATATGGAAAAAAATATTAAGGTGCTTTCCCTCTTAATTTTTTTTGATGCCCTTTAATCGTAACATTTAATTTCCATCTCTACTAGTACTACCTTTAATAGTCACTGAGTAGACGTACTTGCATTTCCCCACTTGGCAAAGATTTTCATCTGTTTTAAAAAAGTTCACTTCCCTCATAGTCAAGCTCATATTAGCCTAACAGTAAACTCATGGTGGCCCACCAATTTATTCTGACTTCACTAAACATGCATGTAACTCCAGACATGACCACATTCCTCTACTGTCGAAAGGGGCACCTACTCCAGCACCAAATGTTTAATGATTCTATTCAGTTTGGCTGGATGAATGCTAGGGCTTTCCATCAACAAAGTCAGACTGACTCCAGGGAATAATATGAACAATAACAACAAGTACAAATACTAGTACCACTAATATTTACTGAGTATTTAGTATCTGTTAGGCAGTGTTAAGCTCTTCACCACATTGTTAAGTAGGTACTATTTTATCATCTCCATTTATAGATGTGGAAACTGAGGAACAGATTTGGAAGGTAACTTTCTCAAGATTACATAACAAACAAGAGATGGAACCAGGATTTGGACCCCAGGAATCTGGCTCCAAAGGCTGTGTTTTTAACCACCGTTCTTCCTTTTTTCTCAGGGAAGGCCTAAAACATCTGGATCTAGGTTGAATGGGGCTTGAACATAAGATATATAAGGACCCTATAGGAATTCTGGAAAGGTGGCAGAGGGACTGTGTCAAGGGTTTAAGCAAAATTCAGAGCTGTCTGGGGCATCTGTTTTGAACCCAGTCTTTAGGATCTGTTCCACGATTATCAGAAATCTTCATCCTCAGGAGAAAGGTTCTAGCTCCCAGATATGGAGGCTGTAGATATTGGCTAGTCTAGACCCCAAAACCACCAGTGTTAGATTCTATCCTTGCCGAATGAATGTTCCCAAATCAAAGGAAGAGGAGAGATGTGGGTATTCCCCACTGCTGGGAGATAGGAAGAATGAACACAATTCACAGTTAAGAAAATTCCATGAAGAGTTTATAAAGCAAAATACCTGAGATGTGTTACTAATCACAAATACCCTTAAATAAACCTCTGACAAACAAAGATGCTAATAAAACTTGACCCCCACCTATGTTCTGCTTATACTAACAGAGTGGGCTTTGTTTTCCACGGTTCACACCTAGTTTTCCTGTGGAAAAAGAGACCAAAACCCTTTTTTCCTTTTAAACCACCACTAAGTTAATTTCAAACCAATTAGTAATTTAGAATCTTGTTCCCTATATGGGGATCAAAAACAGTAAATTAGTATAGGCAGAACATAGGTGGAGAAAAATACAGCCACACTTCACAAGGTCACCTGAAGTTCACTCCCCCTCACTTGGGGGGAAAATCTTTAATGCAGCCTGGCACTCACAGTGTACTTCCCGAAACCAAAAAACGATTTCACACCTCTTCTCTCCCCAAACCTTGAGACTTCACCCACATACTCACTCTCAGCTGATGATCCTGTTTCCTATCTCACTGAGGAAATTACAACAATCAAAAAGAGCACTCTGGGGACTTCCTGGTGGTCTAGTGGGTAAGACTCCTTGCTCTCAATGCAGGGGGCCCGGGTTTGATCTCTGGCAGGAGAACTAGATCTCGCATGCATGCCACAACTACGAGTTCACATGCCGCAACTAAGAAGTCCACATGCCACAACTAAGAGTTCACATGCCACAATTAAGAAGTCCGCATGCCACAACTAAGAAGTCCACATGCTGCAATGAAGATCCCACGTGCTGCAACTAAGACGTGGAGCAGCCTAAATAAATAAATAAGTAGGGCTTCCCTGGTGGCACAGTGGTTAAGAATCCACCTGCCAATGCAGAGTATGTGGGTTCGAGCCCTGGTCCAGGAAGATCTCACATGCCACGGAGCAACTAAGCCTGTGTGCCACAACTACTGAGCCTGCGCTCTAGAGCCCATGAGCCACAACTACTGAGCCCATGGGCCACAATTACTGGAGCCCACACGCCTAGAGCCTGTGCCCCGCAACAAGAGAAGCCACTGCAATGAGAAGCCTGTGCACCGCAACAAAGGGTAGCCCTCGCTCGCCACAACTAGAGAAAAGCCCACGCGCAGCAACAAAGACCCAATGCAGCCAAAAATTTAAAAAATAAAATAAATAAATAGAGCGAGGATTCTGGGAAAATGGCAGAGTAGGAGGCACCAGGAATCTGTTAAAAAAAAAAAAGAGCACTCTGCAGATTCCCAGCAGCACACCTATCTAACACTGTACCTACACACTCTGCCTTCAAGCCTGTTACCCGGGAAGAACAATCTGTGCTCTTACCTGAAGCCGCCCCTCTCTCACCCTCTTTACCCCACCCTCTCTCACCTACTGAAAAACCTCGCTCCAGCAGTTTTTCCTCTCCATGGGTCACTCTCTTTGCATGCATACTGTTATGTTCTATATGTTAACAAGTATACATACAATAGTCTCTCAGTATCCTCAGGGGATTGGCTCCAGACTTCCTGTGGATACCAAAATCCACAGATGCTCAAATCCCTTATATAAAATGGCATAGTATTTGCATATAACCTTCGTGCATCCTCCTGTACTTTAAATCATCTCTAGATTATTTATAAAACCTAATACAACGCAAATGCTATGTAATAGTTGCCTGTGCAAGGCAAATTCAAGTTTTGCTTTTGGGAACTTTCTGGAATTTTTTTCCAAATATTTTCAATCTGCAATTGGTTGAATCTTCAGATGCAGAACCTGCGGATACAGAGGGCTGACTGTACATACTTGTTATTTCTTCCATCTTAAAGAGCGGACTTCTTTCCCTCACTTTTCCGGACTGTTCCTACTCCATTTCTTTGCCCTTACCCTTGGCAATGTAGCTTTTGCCATCATCACTCCACCTAAACTGCTCATCCAGATTACCAATAATCACATTGCTAAATTCAGGGGTCAATTTGTAGTCCTCATCTTACTCAAGCAGTATTTTTACATCACTGATCTTTCCCCTCTCCTTGAAACGCTTTCTTTCCTTGATTTCTAGGCTACTATGCTCTCTTGGTTTTCCTCCTGTCTCCCTGGTGACTTCTCAGTCTCCTCTGCTATCTCTCCCTACTCTCCTGACTACTTAACACTGGAATGCTGCAAGGCCCAGTGCTTGGTACTGTTCTCCTCTCTATCTACACTCCCTCACTCAGTGATCTTACCCAGTCCAAGCTAAAGATACCTACATGACAATGACTCCCAAATTTATGTCTTCAGTCCAAAACTTCCTCCCAAACTCCAAACTCGCATAGACAACTGTCGGTTTAACATTTCCACTAGGATATCTGGTAGACATCTCAACTTAAATGTTTAAAACTGAACTCATGATGATCTTTCCGCCCATATCTCTTCTACTTGCAGATTTTTCCATTCAGTTTATGGCAACTTTACCCTTCTCCCTGTTCAGGCCAAAACCTGGAAGCCTCCCCAACCTATCTTTCTCTCACACCTCATACCCGATCCACAGTTCATCCTCTTGGCTCTACTTTCAATATTCATCCAGAACCCAACCACTTTTCACCACCTCCAGGGCTACCACTCCAGACAAAGCCACCACTGCCATCTCTCAAGGATTACCGTAATAGCCTCCTAATTGCTTTTCTCGTTCCTAACCTTCCCTCCTCACAGTCTGCTCCAAATAAGCAGCCAGAGTGCCTATTTTTGTTTTAACCTTCTAGTATGGAAAACCCTACATAATAGCATAGAGAATACTATATTAAACCCTATATACCCATTATATGGACTCAATAATCATTAATGTATGACCCATCTTGATTCATCTTTAACCCCCATAGTACCCTGCCCTCCAGATTATTTTGAAGCAAATCTTAGACATCATTCCATAGAGTGATCCCTTAAAAATATAAATCAAATCATTTTATTTATCTGCTCAAAACCTGCTAATGGCTCCCCCTTTAAACTCTGAGTAAAAACAGAAGATCTTTTTTTTTTTTTTTAAATCTTTTGGCCACGCCACGTGGCATCTGGGATCTTAGTTCTCTGACCAGGGATCGAACCAGTGCCCTCTGCATTGGAAGCATGGAGTTTTAACCACTGGACCGCCAGGGAAGTCCCAAAACAAAAGATCTTATAAGGGCCCTGGAAACCCTTCACCATGGGCTTGCAAACTATGGCCCATAGACCAAATGCAAGCCAGATACCTGTTTTTATGTGGCCCATGAGCTAAGAATGGGAGCTAAAAATGGTTTTTACATTTTTTAAATGGTGGAAAACAATCAAAAGAAAATTTTATGACATATAAAATAAATTTAGAGTCCATAAATAAGCAAATGAGCATGGCTATATTCCAGTAAAGCTTTAAGTATCGTCTATGGCCACCTTTGTGCTACAAAGGCAGAATTGAGTAGTCGTGACAGAGACCATATGGCCTGCAAAGCCTAAAATATTTACTATCTGGCCCTGTATAGAAAAAATTGCCAACCCCTGCCCTAACCAATCAGGTCACTGTGTAATCTCTCTGATATTCTCTTCTCAAACACTCCATTCCATTCTCATTGGCCTCTTTCCTATCTCTCGGACAAGCCAAACACACTCTTATCTCTGGGCCTTTGCACTGGCTGATCCCTCTGCCTGGAACATTTTTACCCCAAATATCTGCATTGTCTTCTCTCACCTTCGAGTCTTTGCTCAAATGCCACAGCTACGGTGAGTCCTACTCTTACCACTCTATTTAAACTTGCAATGTATGCTTCCTGCCCCACAATCCCCATCTTCTTACCATACTCCACATTTTTCCTTTCCAGAGCACTTACCATCTTCTAACACGATATTTAGTATCTATTGCTTATCATTGATTTCTCCCAAACCAAAATGTAAGTTCCATGGTACAAAGTTCTTTGTTGGTCCACTGATAAATCCAAAGTGCCTAGAACAGTGCCTGGCACACAATTAGGCACTCAAATATTTGTTGAATAAGTGAAATTCCTTATAATCAAAATTTTAAGAGACTTTTATGACCACCACAGCAGCATACATCTCCACTTCATTGATCCATGTATCAACACATGATAATTGAAGCATGGCAGGTACCTCACAGAAGAAATTCTCCATCTGATATGGACCACAGTGAGGTAACAAGAAAGTCAATACTATTTGCACCAAAGAGTTGCTGAAACCTGTTACCCAAGCCACTGCTGCCAATTGTTGGCATAGCCAAGAGTGCATGATAACTGTGTAATGGAGATGCTGGCAGATAGCTACATAACGATCAAAGGCCATTACTGAAAGAAGTACACATTCAGTGGATCCTAAACTAAGGAATATGAAAAGTTAAGCTATGCATCCTAGGTACCTGATATTTCTCCAGTGGCTTTGGATGTTGACCAGCATTTGGGGGACAGGGGAAGTAGTACAGCAAAGGTCCAAAAAAAGAGAGATTAGACAGAAAGAAATACATGGGGGTGTGGAGCCTGGCATCAAGGCATGACAAGATAATGATGGCTAAATTCCCAAGGAGGGTCATTATGTAGAAAACAGAGATGGCCAGAAAAAGAACCATTTCTAGTTTGGGCCATTCAGAGAAGCCCACCAGAACAAAGCCATCAGAGTGATGAAAAGTGTTACTGAATTTTCTCATTGCTTAACACTACTTGCTGGAAACACCACAGTCAGAATTTTGAAGCCTGATTATCCTTTGCTTAGAACTTAATGCTGGTTCATGAACCTACATGCAACAGAGGAACTGGATAGGGAATGTTGAAACAAGTAAAATCATTAATGTATTTCCTTTTATTACCTCAGCAAGAAAGCTAAGAATTAGCAATTATATACCTGTATTTTAACAACCATATTTTAAGCCACAACTTTCATTTAGTAAACTCATAGTTTACTAAGTAGAGGTATTACGAAAGTAAAGGTAGTATAGATGCATTACAAAATATTTGTTATAAAAAGGTGTTGGATCTGTTAAGATTGAGAGAAACAAAGACTTCACTGGAGCTTCATTAAATCTCTAATTTACTCAGTAAAAAAAATTTTTTTAAGAGTCTTAATTTGGAAAGACCTTTACAAAATGCAGAATCTAAACTCTAAGTAATAAAAACAAAACCACTGCCCTGAAATAAAAAAACCCACTCCAGAATGTTTCTTCCATCCATCTGTTCATCCACTATCCATCTATCAATCTAATATTTATTGTTCATTGGCCATGTCGGGGGTTTGCAGGATCTAAGGATGAAACAGTTTGAGCTTGCAGCCTACTAGGGAAGCTAAGACTCATAGATAAATAACTACAATAGGGGGCAGAATGTGGCAATATGGGGCATTTTTTCTCTCACCACAGTCATGCTGCCAATTACTAACTGTTGTAAAAAAAAAATCATCCTTTAAAACAGCAAAAATTGGGGAAAATGAAGGTACCACAATAAGGAAAATAAGTAAATTAACAGACATAAATTCAATGTGCTATTATAAAATGACTAAATGATAATTATGAAAAGATGGGAAATATTTTATTTTTTAGTGGGGAGAATGCATATTCCAAACTAATCTATGATACAATTAAATACGGATATATTTATTCAATAAACACTAATTGAGCACTGATAAGGGGCAAGAACTCTCTTTTGTGCTAGGGAGAGAATGATACATAACCTTGGCCCTCAAGGGGCTCACATGTGGGGCGGAATCAGGAGAGAACTTAGAAAAGCATAAACAGGCAATGTGTTAAGGCAGTAGACCCCATGGGAATAGTTTTCCTTAAAAATTTTCCTCCTTATAATTGCTAAAGTGCTATAGTTAAAATAAATAAAATCAGCAGGAAAATTTTTTTTTAAAAAAGCAAGACAAAGTATCCGATTCTGTCAAATGTAAAAACGAGTTTAAAAACTAAAAGTGTTTTTGGGGTCCAGATTGTGTTATTTAAATACCATTTCCCAGTAAAAGAACCAGGGTTACTTGGAGGAGTGGCTGATCCCAGGTCTAGAGCAAGAAATCTACAAGATGAGCCAGATAGCAAGGAACCTCATGAAACACCTAGAGCCACTGTCCCTAAGCTATGACATCATATGGCCCCCTTTCTGTGAAGGTGAACATGCAAACCTAACTCCAACCAGACTGTATCCTATGCAAGAGGTCTGGGAAGTGGAAGGCCAGCCCTTCCTCCCCTCTCACCAGGAAATCCACCTTATTACACTTGGAATAAAAGGTGAGATGACATTCTGGAAAACTAGATTATGAAGGGTCGACCTTCCTGCCTTTTCTGGGGGTGACTGGCCTCTCCCAGCCCCATCCTCCCCACCTCCAATGTTGCTTTTGGGTGCACCAGCTACGACTTCTACTTCAAGCAGCTGAATTTCTATGCCTCAGATGTCTCAGAAAACTCGACTTGCACTACCATATGCAACAAATATGCCTATGAGAATGACTTTCAAACCTATCAACCAGATAGGTTGCATCTTTCCCTATCAAATGAGTTGCACTTAGTCCAGCAACAGGGTCATCTGTCAAATCATCCTGGAGCCCAAGTCATCCATCTACAATGGGTGAGCCACACAAGAACATGGGCCTGGTTGTTTAGAAGTTATGGCTTGTTTCCACCCAGGATCATCTAGCTTCAGAACTCACCTAATTCATCAGATTTGACAGTGAAGGATGGAAATTAACCACCACTATGGCTATTGAAAAGAATAAGCTGAAGGGTCCAGAGGCAACATCCAAAAAAGGGGCTCCAGAAATGGTCTGTACAGTAGCAGAGCTCTAGGAGTGAGTGAGAAGCCTGCTGAGTAACCTTTCAATTAGCAGGATGCTCTCACTGGGAGGGTGAGTCTGGCCAATTTGGTGTTAGCCCACTCCACCACTTCTCATTGGGACTTACCTGAATACAAGCCCCTGTCTTCAACTTGCACAGGTTGCAGACTAAGGCCCACCGACTGGGCGGAATATGGGAGACCTTTGTGATTGGTTCCATCCTCTCAGGACAAGCAATGCTGACCTACAAATAAAACACCACCATAAGGCAGAAGGCACCAAGGCATTCCAGAAGTACCTTTCACAAACCATAAATAATATCACAAGAAGCTCAGAACATCAAAACAATGAGGTGAGCCATGTCTCCTAAGGTTACTATGGGACTTAGAATAAATAAAACCCGTCTCTAGCCACTGCTCAGGCCTTCAATCATTTCCAGTAATATAAATGATTCATATATAGGATGAGAGGGCAGGAGTAGAGACTAGGCATGGTTACCTTAATGAATCAAAGATATCTACACTTTACTTAGGAACCAATGAAAGCTACTAAGGAAAGGAATTAAGATTCACAAAATCTAGCACCTCTCACATGTTTGAGATGGTGCCACATGCCTTGTGTTTTTTTCATTTAATAATGAATGATGAAAAACAGCGGCAGTGACATAGTATCGTTGGAAAGTAGCAGCAATCTGTGTAATGAAGAGATTGCAGCACATAAGTAGAAAAGATGAGGATAACATTTTAAAACCAGTCTTTAAAATCATGCTAACTATCACCAGATTATTCTTTCAGCCAAAGTAGCTTTAAAGTTAAATTAGTCTTTGAGAGAGTGCTGAAAGAGATGCTTTTTAAAAACACGGAATTTTTCCGTGTGAAAATAAGGGGTCAAGCAACTTCTGGTAAAAAGTGTTTTCTTTAAAAATACGTACATGAGTTTCTAAGAGAGAAATGACTTTGAAAAGTGAAGGACTGTTGAGTAAGGACAGTTAAACTAGTACAAGTTCCACCCACATCGAGAAACCAATAGTAGAAAGATCAGAGACATCTAGAAAAGCCCCCAAAGTACTAGAAATCAGTATTAGAAACTATAAGAGAATGTCAACAGGTGAGAAAGCTTCTTTTAATTTTAAAGAACTCTTCCTGAGTCATGTTCCAGACTTTTAATATTCTGAAAGAGCCTGCTTTATTAGCGGGGGAATTTGCTGCTAGAAATTAGTGATTCTCAGGCCAAAAACCTCAGAGCTCATTTCACATGTCTATTAGCTGGATGTTCTTAGTCAGAAAAAGAAACCACTACTCAAATTAAAAAAACAAACTGACTTCTATATCCATAAGAATACCATAGTATGTACCTAGAACTTTCAGTTTAACTTTGTGAGCTCGACTGCTAGACAGATTAGACGTTAACAAGAATAAAGGCAGGCAAGTTTTAAAGGAAGAATGAATTTCTGATACAGTATCATCAGCTCCCAATAAACTGAATTCTGCAGTCTCTCTTGTTCTGCAGTTAAAATGCTAACAAATTTGCTGGCTTGGATGGGGTTTGGGGAGACAGAATGTGAATGAGCTGTCCAAACAGATTTTTTTTTTTTTAAAAAAGGGCAGCCATAGGGCTTCCCTGGTGGCACAGTGGTTAAGAATCCGCCTGCCAATGCAGGAGACTCGGGTTCGGGCTCTGGTCCGGGAAGATCCCACATGCCGTGGAGCAACTAAGCCCGCGGGCCACAACTATTGAGCCTGTGCTCTAGAGCCCGCGAGCCACAACTACTGAAGCCCACGTGCCTATAGCCCGTGCTCCACAACAAGAGAAGCCACCACAATGAGAAGCCTGTGCACTGCAACGAAGAGTAGCCCCCCGCTCTCTGCAACTAGAGAAAGCCCACGCGCAACAATAAAGACCCAACGCAGCCAAAAATAAATTAAAAATAAATAAATAAAAATAAAAAGGGCAGCCATAAAAAGTAAGAAGTAATGTCTGGAAGCCCTCAGGAAATATCAGCAACTGAAGGACCAGATTAAATAGTGAGGGGTGGCATTCTGAATAAAGACACTCTTAAAAAATGGAATACTACTCAGCAATGGAAAGGCGTGAACATTGACACACACTACAATATAGACTGCTAGCCAGACAGAAAAGAGTGCATACTGTATGATTCCATTTTTAGACAAAACGAAACTATAGTGATAGAAATCAAAATGGTAGTTACTCTTGGGTAATAGGGACCCTGATAAGGACTGGAAAGTGGGTGTGAGGGATCCTTCTGGGATGCTCTATGTCTACTTCTGGGATGTCCTATGTCTTGGTCTGGGTTGTGGTGACAGATACATACATGTGTAAAAACTTATGAAACTCTACACTTAAGATTTGGTATTTTTAAGGTAGGTTTTACCTTTAAAAAATGTGCTGCTCATACCCTCTCCTCTCATCCAAATTTATCCAATACCACTGCTAGTACCACCTATAAATTAATTAGCATGGGCTCACATGCCCACTTGCAAAAGAAGGATGTGAGGGAGGTCAAGTGGAACCATTGTCACCTCAGAAACTTGGGCAGGCATGAAGCATCTCCATGAAGCCTGAGTCAGTCTGAACGTTGTGGGAGAGAAAATGGCCTCACAGACCTGGATGAATTCTTACCTCTGGAATCCACAGGGCACAGCTGACGTGAGCCCATTTAGTCCCTGTCCTGGTGGTCTTCATGGCTCCACCTTTCTTTGGACATAACAGACATTGTGGATGAATGCCCAGGACACAGGAGCGACACAGCCAGCTGCCTTCTGGGACCTTGAGGATGCCGTAGCAGGCCTGGAGGCACGAGGAGGAGAGGGGGGTAATGGTTAGTGTCTTCTCACGGGGTCAATGTCTGCTCCGGTACACAGTCACAGAGTACCCTCCACTTTTAGGAGAAAGAGGCAAATAAGGCCAAACGAGCTCATATCCAGGATTTAGTAATTTTAAAACACTCAAAAAAAAAAAAAGCAACTTCTAGCATCTGTTTTAAGGTCAGCATGTCTGTCTATGAGAATTAACTTTAAGGACGATAGAGTAAGACTAGAAGGAAATACACGCAAAGGTTAGCCCAACTGTTATCTGAGTTTTGTGATTACATATTTTTTGCCTCCGTTTTCTAAAGCTTTCTCAATGATTATGTATTATAATTAGTCAGTCATATACTCACTGAACAACTTCTACATGTCATGCACTGCTGTGATCAAGAAAAAAGTGTTAAGAAATAAGCAGAATGAAACTTCTGAGGAGCAAATGAGCTGATGTTAAAGAGCCTTAACAGTGCCTGCTGCATAAAAAGCACTCTCAGGAAACTGTAGCAGTTACTTGCTTGAGTTGAAGAAAAAGGGACTTACGAATGGATCCTGAATTGAACAGAATATTAGACTAATCACAGTAGTCCATAATGAGTTCCTGAAGCTACTTCAAATTCCTTACAGAATGAAGTCGGACAAATAAATAAATGAATTACTACTGGAGGTGCGAGGAGGGAGATTAGTTTGGAAATATTTTAGATTTCCTTTTCACTATCTCTAATTTCGCCCATCCTTCCCCCCTTACTGCTCTACTCTCACCATTAGAGACTATAGCTGGGGGTCACCTGGCTCCCCATGTGGCCTAGCATACCTTCACTACTGACTGATTCACCACCGCAGCTTCAAAGTCTGTGCCTGCCCCAGAAAGTTCACCCACACCTCAGATTCCAGTTCCAATAGTCACCATCATGTTACCCCCGCAACTGGCCCCCTTTCCAAACTCTCTCTATCCATATCACCACCATGCTTCGCAGCTTCCAGATCCAAATTCCTTGACTCTTATTATCCACTTTCCTTCATCTACTGTCTCTTGGGCTTGCTACTAATCCCTACGGAGTGGTCACTAGACTCTGACCTTCCTCTCCATCCCCACCACAACTGCTCCAAACAAGTCCTCATTCACGTCATGCCTGGATTGATTTATTTCTAAATTCTCTTCCTCTCCCCTCATACCTTCAATCATTCTTCTATTTGGCTGCCATATTCTTCTTACTAAAACAAAGACTTCATACCATTGCACAGCAATAAACCCTCTAAAAACCCCTTCTGCTCCCACCCCCAACCCCATCTAAAACCAGGGGCCTACTTCTTGAGATGTGTTTTGTAAGGCCAACAAGCTAAGAATGGTTTCCATATTTTTAAAGGGATGTTAAAAGAAAGAAGAATATGTAACAGGGACTATATGTGGTCCTCAAAGTCTAAAATATTTACTATCTGGCCCTTCAAAGAAAAAGCCTGCTGTTCTTCACCTCAATTCTCAGATCACTGTAGCCCCTATGTCTGCTCCACTTCCTGACTCCCACCCTCCACTCAACGTCGTTTCCCTCACCAGGTACTTAGTCGACATCATGTATTCTTCTCTACTTTAACTGTTATGTTTCATCTCCTCAGTGATACTGTAAGGTCACTGGGGGTAGGTCCTTTACCATCAATTTATCTGGAAGGTTCTCTACGCTGAGCTTGAGTAGGTGGTTTGGTAGAACAAATAAATTTCACTCAACAACTGAAGCTGGATTCCAGCTAGGCTGCTGTCACAAAAGCAGGGCATCATTTTATAAGGTCCCTAACCTTCAAAGCTTTTTCTTTCTCTGAGATTCAGAAAGTCTGCAAGGAAATGAAAGCAAGCTTTCTCCCTAAAACAGAGCCTCTTTCAGACCAGCAGAAGAAAAACCAGAAGCTGGTTCTAGCAATACCCTTTATCACCTGGCCATTTTATTGGGTAGAAAATCATTTACTGAGCTCTTCTGTAGACTTATTCCTGGTCATAAGATCATAGAAACTTGTATTTCATTGTAGTGGCTCTCAACTTTTTCTAGACCACAAAATGACGAAGGCTGGACTGCATTTTTTTTAAAAAACTGCACACATGCACGAACATATGTTTTACATATAATTTCAAGGGGTTAATAAATTTAGTGCTAAACATTATATATATGACAGGTATAAAAACTATGAGCATGTACCTTCAGGCAAATTAATTTAGGCCTCAGTTTGAGTGTTCAATACGTGGGCTAAGAAGCAGAAAATGGAATACATTAAGGGCCTTGGAATGGTCCCAATTTTCACAGTTTTTCATGAAAAAATTTAATTGTTAAAATCTAACATCTATTGATGTAAAATAAACCCCTCTTCTAAAGTACTGACCGTAAGTGTATTATAGTCACAGAGGAACAAACAGTTGATATAATATGGTAGTTAAAGAAGAAAAATTATGTTTAATAAATATAATTGTCAACATGTCCCCAATTCTGTTGAGTAAACCAAATCTTCCAAATCATTTAGTCACTTTTCAGTCAACAGAGGGAGCTCTAACCTAAGTATCTCTTTAGAATTCAAGTGAACCTACTCACTTCGGAAGAATTCTCTTTTATATGAAACTTTATGTGGCATCAACATCCAGCTTTAACACATACCAGCTTATATTCTGCAAGGCCTGGTCAGGTGTTATTGTCATTTCTTTCTATGTGAGGAAAGGGCACCATTTATTGTCGTTACTGGATATGTTTTCAAAGCAAAATACCTTTAAGGAGAATTTTTATGCTACATTTCATTTTGTTAGTTAAAGAACCTGGAAGTAATTCGTTAATATTTTGTCCCAACTGTGAAGGACAAATACAGAAAATATATACAGATGACCTCGGTACTATTACCTTCAATTCTACTAAAGATCCACAATCATTTATCTGAAAACTCTAGGGTAAGAAACATCAGGAAATTCAGAATTGTTCGTATCTTAGGAAAGTGATACAGTATATACATGGCATATTACCTAACCCCCTAATGGGACCAGGGCAGTGCCATATAATCAAATACATTAATATTTCTCTAACAAAATATATGAGTATTTTGACAAAATGGAATAAAGACTACAAATAGCCTCATACAGGGTGAGTTCTGCTACTGCCCTCAAATCAGTTTTGGTGCCAAACTTAGGTAAAAACTTGTAGTTTTCAGAGCTTTAAAATTTTGGAAATGCATAGAAGGGACTGTGGACCTGTACTGCCAGATATTTAAGTTCATACTTAAGTAGTAAAGATTTTCTCTGTCACTAAAGGTGAGACATAAATGCCAGTAACTGGTAGAGTGAATATAAATTTTCAAACTTCACTCTAAAAGGATACAAGTAAAAGGAAGAAAGAGACCCAACTGATCACAGAATATTCTGAGTACCTTTTAATACAGAGGGTTAGGTTAGGTGGCCCACGGAACTAAAATAAAGTCTTAAGTCCTGGTTTCTCTCTATCTCCTGTATTATCTAATCATTTTAATATTTTTGTAGTCAGGATGATCCTTCTAAATTACAAATCATATCCTTCAGGGTTGACAGGACAAAACCGAAGTTCCTTAGTTTGTCAGAGAAGGCCCTTCACATGTGTCCCTTGTATCCCTCTCTACCCTCACTCTCCATGCATTCCCTACTCGACCCCACCACTCTGCACAGTTCTGAACAGCTCAGAGTTGCCTCTAACATACTTTGCCTACTCTCACTACCCCACCTGAACATGTTCTCCTCTCTGCCTGAACACACACTGTTTTTTTCTGGCATTTCCCTTTGGCCATTAAGATTCAGCTTGGATGCCACCTTCTGGATGGTATCCCCGACCCCCATCCCTCCCATGCACTTCCACAGCAGCATGGACTTCAATCTACAAAAACACTTGGCATACTATGCTAAATGGGCAGTTTCCTTGTAGACCCTACACCAGATTCTGATCTCCCTGGGGGCAAAGACCATGTCTGCCTCTTCATCACTGTATCTTCAGCATGCAGCACAGTCCTGGAACATGGATGGTGTTGCATACCTATTTGCTAGATAAATTAATGAAATGAATGAAACACACAACAGGTTCAGAAGAGTGAAAAATCACTTAGGGTAAGGGAGTTCAAGAAAGGATTCGAACTAGATCTTGAAAGATATGTAAAGTTTTGTTAGCTGGAGGTGGGAGAAGGCATTTTAAATTGGTGTGGCTGAAACATGGAGACAGGACAGCATCAGGAATATTCATCACTGCCCCACTGAGTAACCTTATTTTGCTAGAGCATAGGGCTTGTGGGGGAAGAAAGGGAAAGAGCTGAAAAGAATGTGGATATCACCATCATCATTACTATTAATTTAAAAAAGTAGTGTGGTAGAGAAAGAATGACAACTAGCTATAAGAGGTTGGGTAAAGTCACTTCACCTCTCCTGGTATTATCTGTAAAATTAAGGAGTGGGATGGTTTTTTACAATCCTAAAATTCTATGATGTTTAAAAATGGAGTAGACCTAGTTTCCTGGAAGTGGTATATTTGGGAGACAGAGGAGGGCTCTGGGTGCCAGGATGAGGAGTCCCGACTTCCAGCTGTAGGAAGTGTAAACTCCCCAAGGTTACTGACCATGGGTGTAACCTGATGATATAACAGGGACTCCAAGGCAGAGGAGAGACTCCCAGGCAGGTAGCAAGGAGACTCCCCAGGGGACCGTAAAAGTATCGAACAAGGCAATCTCAATGGCATGGGCATGAAGATACACAATAAAGACCTGGGTTTAGCCCCCTGGAGTAAAGCTAATAAGTCACCTTGGGGATCATAAGAAGTATTATTTCTAAAGGAATTACTGGAGAACAGCCAGGCCAAATCCTTATTTTCACCCTTAAATGCAAGCTGCTACCCAGATATGGGTGCTGGAGATGATCACTGAACTTCAGAAAGGCTGACCGTGGGGAGGTGGCGGTCTCCACTCTCACTAACCTGATGCACACAGATGTTACACTTATCACAGAACACCATATCATTCCCTTCTTCACTGTCTGGAGACCGGCACACATCACAGATCACATCTTCATCATACTCTATGCCTAGCCCTTCCTCTGTCTCAATAGCATGGTTCATATTTTCATGGCAATGGCGTTCCAGGACTTCTACTGTCTTTTCCATAAGATTCTCATCAACTGGCCCACAACCTGCACAGAAATACAAACAATCAATCAACCCATCAGTCAGCTGTCATTCCCAAATCACCTACTGTGAGCCCGGTGCAGGGGTGGGGAGATTCTAAAGGATAAAACCATCTCTTCCCTGATCTAAAACAACCAGATTTTAAAGAATCTTTTACTAGAGCTATTCTAAAATTTACCTATCATCACATATTAGTGTTTGACACATGAAAGGAGAAATACATTTCACCATATTCTTTGTAAGTTATATATACTGACCCTTTCAATTTTCTGTCCAAATCCTAGCCAGTCTCCTCCTAAATCTGTTTTTTTCTCTCTCTCTGTCTCTTTTTTTGTGGCTGCGCCATGAGGCCTGTAGGATCTCAGTTCCCTGACGAGGGATTGAACCTGGAAAGCCCAGAATCCTAACCACTAGGCAACCAGGGAACTCCCCCGAATCTGTTTTCTCTTATTCCCACTGAGGGAGGACTTTCATTGGACTTTGTAATCTTGAACACTTTAGAGTATAATAAAATAATTAGAATCATATAACTATTTGGATATAAATAACAATTCATTCTTAGCAAATTAGTTCCAATGAGCACATCTAATGGTTACACAAGGAAAATTTCATACAAAAAGGTATTAAGCCATAAAAGAAAATTCTAGGTACTGTATATGTGATTATACATATGAAATATTTATTTTTCAAACCTGACTTTTAGAAAATCCAATAATATTTTCTAATGACAAACTATAATATAAAATAAACTTATTAGCATTCATAAAGGTCTAACTGCAAATTCTGAAATTACCTTTTTTGCCTCTTGATTCCTTTTCCTTCTATACTTTTAATTTTTCTTAGCCTTCTATACATAATAACTCAACTAAAAGATTCATATGATGGCTATTGGTAACAACTAAACATTTTTCTTCTTAGGGGGACTGATGATTTTGTGAGAGCACACATATATTTATTCTAACAGCTTATAAACTCAGGAGTACTTCTCAAAGTGATCCAAAACAAATTTATCCAAATATACCACTTCATCTGCAATATAAGATCCTAAGGAACTTTGGAATTCCACATAAACTACCTTTTCAATGTTGTTGCTACTTATGAAACCAAAAACTATTCAGGTAGTATGTTTAATTTTTCCAGCCAAGACAAATCACACTTTTTTTTTCCTGGAGTGAAGGAGTATAGTGTCTGGTTATAAGAGCACTTGGATTCAAATTCCAACTTGACCTCACATTGGTTATATAAGCTTTGACAAGTTATTTACCCTCTTTAGGGCTTAGCTTCCTTATCTATAAAAATAAGGATAATAATACCAAACTCATTGATTTCTTGTGAGGCAGAGATGAGATCATGTTCATACATTGCTTAGTATAGTGACTGGTATGCAGTAAGCACTCAACTTTTAGAATTCCTTAATCTGAACAAAAAACATGCTTAAGATAATATTGTTTTTGAAAGTTTATTTTAAGCTCTTAGAACCTTACTACAATATCATTCACTCTAAAGGAATGCTGGAGATAAGGTAATCATCTTTTTAAAACTCATCCAAGCCTAAATGCAATGTGGTATCCTGGACGGGATCCTGGAACAGAAAAAGGTCATTAGTGGAAAAACTGGTGAAATTCCAATAAAGTCTGGAACTTAGCTAATAGTACTGTACCTGTGCTGGCTTCTTAGCTTTGACAGATGTATCATGGTAAAGTGAGATGTTAACATTAGGCGAAACAAACTGCGTGAGGCGTATATGGTAACTGTATTAAAACTGCAACTTTTCTTGAAAGCTAAAACTATTTCAAAAATTTTTTTGAAAGCTTATTTAAAAAAAACTCATCCAAAGGGAATTAACTGCAAAATACCAAAGGGACTTTGTTATACGGCAGTGTCATGTTGAAGGCAGCACTGTAATGACTATAGTGTATATGGATGCTGTATGGTTCATAAACACAACTGTACATTGAGCCATCGATCCACTTGATTATGCCCTCACACTCTCATTTTCCCTTTCTGTCAGTCTTTTATTCCCTTCTCTTTGTGGTTCCGACCCTAAATTTTTTTGACCCCTCTCCTTCCTCTTAGAAGGCAGAACAAGAGAAGACATAAAACAAAATGTTTTAAAAAGCAAGGAGTTAGTATTGGTTACTGGCAGAGTAACTATCACCACCATGCCAAACTGGATTTAGTATAATTTTAATTTTGTATTCACATGCATTCAGATACCAACCTCAAAAGAAAGAAAGAAAAAAAGGGGAAGAAAAGGAAAACCACTGATCCTTGTTGTACTAACAATGAACAAATGTGATTCAAACAAAAACAAAATCAAATGTATCCTTTACCATATCTCATACAGAGAGTTAAAAACCACCCAGTTTCACAGGACCACTTGGACCTAAACACTGTTTAGACTGAAAACAGGTCAAAAAGAACTCTGTGTAAGTATAAGGTGAGTTTCCTTTCAGCCTAGGATTTCTGAGCATTGCCGGTATGGTACTGTATGGCACACGTTTACTTTAAAATTACTACTATGTTTACTACGAGGTTTTTTATTTGCTTGCTTTTGCTTCATTCTATTCTATTTTTTGAGAGTAGCATGACAACTCTAGAACTCACTGTAGGTAGCTAAGAACTGCTTTGGGGATGTTTTACCCTAGGCCTGCCATTCTTCTTCCAGGCAGCAAAATACAAGTCCTACATTAAGGCATCCTGGTCACATCAACCTGTCAGTTGCAGTGGTACTGCCTAATGCTGAAGTTGCAGTTTCTCTCCATCAGGTGGAGATGTCAGAGGTGCCACTACCCTTGGCCCTGCTCACTGATCATGGTACTTTTCAGGGCCGAACGAGCAACCAGTCTCAGAATCCTTCTCAACCAGAAGTCCAATCAGCCATGACCAATCTCACACTCAGAACTGGGAAATGGCCTTGTGAAACCTACATGCCATCCCTGATCTGTGATATTCACCATGAACAAGGAAAGACAAGGTCAGATTTAAATGTTACTGCTCTACTTCAATATATTTATGCATTTCAGGAAATGCCTCATTAAGATTAAGATTAAAGAGAAAAATAAATGAAGAGCCCAGAAAAGAAAGGAAGCCACAAAATGGAAGCAAGTTAAAATGGTCCTGACACCTTTTTTAAAAAATCACAAATCAAGTCAAGGAACAAGTTACTTGTGAGGAAACAACTTACCCATTTCTGCGAGGTCTTCATTGAGTTCCTGGAGCCAGAAGATGTCCATGTCATCTAGGTCATAGCGGCACACAGATGCCGCCAGCTCCATGATGTTGATGTAGCCAGGCTCTGCAGTCTCTGGGCTGGAGCAGTGGATGTACTTCCGGGGTCGGATAAATAGGACCTCCTTTACCTTGTCGGCTACAATCCTAGAAAAGCAAAAGAAAGACACTGATAACAATCAACAAATGACAGATTCCAGGCACTGACTGGATGGGCCCAACAGCACTCAGGCCATACATTGGAGCTGAATGTTCTCCCTTCCCACCCTGGAGAAATCCCCTGCTCCGCCAAATGAGAGGCATGACAGATCCGTTTCTAGAAAGTAAATGGTTGTACAAATCCAGCGTTGTTATTTGCTGTGAATACTCTGACTGCTAATAAAATGTTTCATTTACGCTTTTGGTTCCTAGGCCCTTACCACCATTCCTTCTAATAAAATATTGCATTGTGCGTTCTTGGTGCAATGGCCACCACATTTATTTAGAAGGGGAACCAGAAGAAGGGGTGATACCTGTACAAAGGCACAGCCGGATTACATACCAAAGATATATTTTAGCTAAACTCATGATTTTCTACCATGGAGGCCATACTGGATGGTGGTAAAGAGTATAGGCTATAGACTCACACAAACCTGTCTTTTACTGCCACTCACTCGCATGGCGATCTTGGGCAATTACTTAATGTCTACAAAGTTCAGTTTTCTCAGCTAAAAAGGACGATAATCATAAATTATGATATAATAGTATCAAACTTATAGGGTTATTATGACGATTATATGAAATAAAATACGTAAAGTGCTTAGTAAAGTGTATAGTAAAAAACAGATGATCAATAATGCCAGTGTTGGGCTGCCCTAGTGGCACGGTGGTTGAGAGTCCGCCTGCTCGTGCAGGGGACACGGGTTCATGCCCCAGTCCGGGAAGATCCCACATGCCACGGAGCGGCTGGGCCCGTGAGCCATGGCCGCTGAGCCTGTGCGTCCAGAGCCTGTGCTCCACAATGGGAGAGGCCACAACAGTGAGAGGCCCGCGTACAGCAAAAAAAAAAAATAAATAAATAAATAAAAAAATAATAATGCCAGTGTTATTTTTATATCTCTTATTATTTTTACTATTTAGGTAGATGAGTTAAAGCCAAGAGGCCATGGATTTATACAAACTTAAGCCATTTCCCAACCATAAATGATAGTGACTATAAGTCTGAGTCAGGAAAACACAATGGGATGAAAGATTTCCGTTCTTCCACCAAATCATCTAGCAGGCCTAAGCAAACTCATTATTTTCCCAAACCCCTCCTGAAACTTAAGAGCCCAAGGCAAGGAAACCAAGCAAAGGAAGGAACAGAAATTTCTCATACCAATGACTCGTTCTACAATGAATGTTCTAGATAGTACATGAAGCATCAGAAAATGTAACCAAGACGAAATCTGAATTATTAGTCCCTAGAAATTTTAAAGAACAGGGTAGGCCATCTAAAAAAGAGAGAAAGGGGGTAATCCAAGAGGAAATCAAAAAATACCTAGAAACAAATGACAATGAAAACACGACAACCCAAAACCTATGGGATGCAGCAAAAGCAGTGCTAAGACAGAAGTTTACAGCAATACAATTCTACCTCAAGAAACAAGAAACATCTCAAATAAACAACCTAACCTTACACCTAAAGAAATGAGAGAAAGAAGAACAAAACTTCCCCAAAGTTAGCAGAAGGAAAGAAATCATAAAGATCAGATCAGAAACAAATGAAAAAGAAATGAAGGAAACAATACCTAAGATCAATAAAATTAAAAGCTGGTTCTTTGAGAAGATAAACAAAATTGATAAACCATTAGCCAGACTCATCAAGAAAAAAGGGAAAGGACTCAAATCAGTAGAATTAGAAATGAAAAGGGAGAAGTAACAACTGACACTGCAGAAATACAAAGGATCATGACAGATTACTACAAGCAACTCTATGCCAATAAAATGGACAACCTGGAAGAAATGCACACATTCTTAGAAAAGCACAACCTTCTGAGACTGAACCAGGAAGAAATAGAAAATATAAACAGACCGATCACAAGCACTGAAATTGAGACTGTGATTAAAAATCTTCCAACAAACAAAAGCCCCGGACCAGATGGCTTCACAGGTCAATTCTGGCAAACATTTAGAGAAGAGCTAACACCTATCCTTCTCAAACTCTTCCAAAATATAGCAGAGGGAGGAACACTCCCAAACTCATTCTACGAGGCTACCATCACTCTGATACCAAAACCAAAGACATCATAAAGAAAGAAAACTACAGGCCAATATCACTGATGAACAGAGATGCAAAAATCTTCAACAAAATACTAGAAAACAGAATCCAACAGCACATTAAAAGGATCATATACCATGATCAAGTGGGGTTTATCTCAGGAATGCAAGGATTCTTCAATATATGCAAATCAATCAATGTGATACACCATATTAAGAAATCGAAGGATAAAAACCATATGATCATCTCAACAGATGCAGAAAAAGCTTTTGACAAAATTCAACAACCATTTATGATAAAAATTCTGCAGAAAGTAGGCATAGAGGGAACTTACCTCAACATAATAAAGGCCATATATGACAAACCCACAGCCAACATCGTTCTCAATGGTGAAAAATTGAAACCATTTCCACTAAGATCAGGAACAAGACAAAGTACCCACTCTCACCACTATTATTCAACATAGTTTTGGAAGTTTTAGCCACAGCCATCAGAGAAGAAAAAGAAATAAAAGGAATCCAAATTGGAAAAGAAGAAGTAAAGCTGTCACTGTTGGCAGATGACATGATACTATACATAGAGAAGACTAAAGACTCTACCAGAAAACTACTAGAGCTAATCAATGAATGTGATAAAGTTGCAGGATACAAAATTAATGCACAGAAATCTCTCACATTCCTATACACTAATGTTGAAAAATCTGAAAAAAGAAATTAAGGAAACACTCCCATTTACCACTGCAACAAAAAGAATAAAATATCTAGGAATAAACCTACCTAAGGAGACAAAAGACCTGTATGCAGAAAACTATAAGACATGGATGAAAGAAATTAAAGATGATACAAACAGATGGAGAGATATATCATGTTCCTGGATTGGAAGAATCAACATTGTGAGAATGACTATACCACCCAAAGCAATCTACAGATTCAATGCAATCCCTATCAAACTACCACTGGCATTTTTCACAGAACTAGAACAAAAAATTTCACAATTGTGAATGGAAACACAAACGACCCCAAACAGCCAAAGCAATCTTGAGATAGAAAAATGGAGCTGGAGGAATCAGGCTGCCAGACTTCAGACAATACTACAAAGCTACAGTAATCAAGACAGTATGGTACTGGCACAAAAACAGAAATATAGATCAATGGAACAGTATAGAAAGCCCAGAGATACACCCACGCATCTATGGTCACCTTATCTTTGATAAAGGAGGCAAAAATATACAGCGGAGAAAAGACAGCCTCTTCAATAAGTGGTGCTGGGAAAACTGGACAGCTACAGGTAAAAGAATGAAATTAGAATACTCCCTAACACCATACACAAAAATAAACTCAAAATGGATTAGAGACCTAAATGTAAGGCCAGACACTATCAAACTCTTAGAGGAAATCATAGACAGAACACTCTATGACATAAATCACAGCAAGATCCTTTTTGACCCACCTCCTAGAGAAATGGAAATAAAAGCAAAAATAAACAAATGGGACCTAATGAAACTTCAAAGCTTTTGCACAGCAAAGGAAACCATAAACAGGACGAAAAGACAACCGTCAGAATGGGAGAAAATATTTGCAAATGAAGCAACTGACAAAGGATTAATCTCCAAAACATACAAGCAGCTCATGCAGCTCAATATCAAAAGAAAACAAACAAGCCAATCCAAAAATGGGCAGAAGACCTAACTAGACATTTCTCCAAAGAAGATATACAGATTGCCAACAAACACATGAAAGAATGCTCAACATCACTAATCATTAGAGAAATGCAAATCAAAACTACAATGAGATATCATCTCATACTGGTCAGAATGGCCATCATCAAAAAATCTACAAACAATAAATGCTGGAGAGAGTGTGAAGAAAAGGGAACACTCTTGCACTGCTGGTGGGAATGTGAATTGGTACAGCCACTATGGAGAACAGTATGGAAGTTCCTTAAAAAACTACAAATAGAACTACCATATGACCCAGCAATCCCACTACTGGGCATATACCCTGAGAAAACCATAATTCAAAAAGAATCATGTACCACAATGTTCACTGCAGCTTTATTTACAATAGCCAGGACATGGAAGCAACCTAAGTGTCCATCGACAGATGAATGGATAAAGAAGATGTGGCACATATATACAATAGACTATTACTCAGCCATAAAAAGAAACGAAATTGAGCTATTTGTAATGAGGTGGATAGACCTAGAGTCTGTCATACACAGTGAAGTAAGTCAGAAAGAGAAAGACAAATACCGTATGCTGACACATATATATGGAATCTAAAAAAAGAAAAAGAAAGAAAAAAGGTTCTGAAGGACCTAGGGGCAGGACAGGAATAAAGATGCAGACGTAGAAAATGGACGTGAGGACATGGGGAGGGGGAAGGGTAAGCTGGGATGAAGTGAGAGAGTGGCATAGACTTACGTATACTACCAAATGTAAAACAGATAGCTAGTAGGAAGTAGCCGTATAGCACAGGGAGATCAGCTCAGTGCTCTGTGACCCCCTAGAGGGGTGGGATAGGGAGGGTGGAAGGGAGATTCAAGAGGGAGGAGATATGGGGATATATGTATTTGTATAGCTGATTCACTTTGTTATAAAACAGAAACTAACACACCATTGTAAAGCAATTATACTCCAATAAAGATGTTAAAAAATTATTAATAAAAAAGAGAGAAAGGGACTTCCCTGGTGGCGCAGTGGTTAAGAATCCGCCTGCCAGGGCTTCCCTGGTGGCGCAGTGGTTGAGAATCTGCCTGCTAATGCAGGGGACACAGGTTCGAGCCCTGGTCTGGGATGATCCCACATGCCGCGGAGCGACTAGGCCCGTGAGCCACAACTACTGAGCCTGCGCATCTGGAGCCTGTGCTCCTCAACAAGAGAGGCCGCGATAATGAGAGGCCCGCGCACCGCGATGAAGAGTGGCCCCCGCTTGCCACAACTAGAGAAAGCCCTCGCACAGAAACGAAGACCCAACACAGCAAAAATAAATAAATTAATAAACTCCTACCCCCAACAAAAAAAAAAAAAAAAAAGCATGACACCCATTTTTAAAAAAAAAAAAAAAAAAAGAATCCGCCTGCCAATGCAGGGGACACGGGTTCGAGCCCTGGTCTGGGAAGATCCCACATGCCGTGGAGCAACTAAGCCCGTGTGCCACATCTACTGTGCCTGCCTCTAGAGCCTGCGAGCCACAACTACTGATTCCGTGTGCCACAGCTACTGAAGCCCGCGCACCTAGAGCCTGTGGTCCGCAACAAAGAGAAGCCACCACAATGAGAAGCCCGCGCACCACAATGAAGAGTCGCTCTAGCTCTCTGCAACTAGAGAAAGCCCACGTGCAGCAGTGAAGACCCAACGCAGCCAAAAATAAATAAATAAATAAATAAATAAAAAATAAAAAAGAGAGAAAGAAATAGATATATGTGTCATCATAAAATGATGAAAATTGTTTCTCTGGAAGGCTTCTGGAGCTTCTAGAGTTACTATGTATGTACAAGGATTCATAAACATAAATGTATTCATAAGAATACACATAAATATATACAGAGGCACAGTCCACCCTGTAATTTTAGATTGAATATTTCCTCCTAAGCATTCTTCCAAAAGCTTATGATTCCAAATAATGCATGTGGAATAAAGTTAATAACTACACACATTTGCATATTTTAATTTTTCTACCATATGGAGTTTTAAAAAGCCAACAACAACAAAGTATTTGAGGAAAAAAGTGGAACTCTAAATATTAATTGAAGCTAAAAATTTGGGAACTGCTATCAGAGGCCTGCTTCCAACTGAAATGAACCCAACCGAAAAGGACAAGACATGCATATGAATTCTCCAGAGACTATGAGATTAAATATGCTGCACTTTTTGGTGCATGGCTTATGAGGTAATTATAGAATATCTAAGTTTTTTCAAGATTTATCTTTTTCTAAAAGGAAGAATATTTTGCTTATTCATCTTAATTGCCTCAAATTCTATGTAGAACAAGGCAGACTATAAATGTTCTTGATTTAAACTAATATATTTATTAAGCTTCTGGAAGAAAACAAAGGGGAATATCTTTATAACCTCGGGATAGACAAAGATTTTTTAAATAAGACACAAAAGCCATTAACCTCCAAGACTGAAAAACGTGTTTATCAACAATGTATAATAAACTTTTACAAATCAATTAGAAAACAACAGAGAAGTCAATTAAAAACTGGGCAAAAAACCTGAATAGACACTTCACAAATAAGGCTATCCAGATGGCGGTTCTCAACCTCATGAGTTAACATGGAAATGCAAACTGAAATCATAATCACCATTACCTGCCAGAATGGCTAAACTTGAAAAGACTGATTAAAAATTGAATATACTAAGTGCTTGTAAAGAAATGGAGCAAATCGACCACTGCTGCTGGGAGTGTGAATTGGTACAATCATTTTGGCAAACTATTTGGCAGCAGATATTATGGCTGAACATGTGCATACCTATGACCTAGCAAAGCCACTCCTAGGAATATACTTAACAAAAAAGTACACATATGTATCCTAAAAGATGTATAAAAATGTCCGTATTAGGATTTTTCATAATAGCTGAAAACTGAAAGCAACCCAAATATCTATCAAAAGCAGAATGGATAAATAAAATGTGGTATATCACACAATGAAATATGACACAGAAGTGAAACTTAATGAAATGCTCCATGTAATAGCATGGATGAATCTCACAACCATAATGATGAACAAAACAATCCAGTCTCAGTATGAAGGTTAAAAACTGGCAAAGCTGTCACCTATGGTGAAGGAAGTCAGTGGGGAGGAGCAGAAGGAGGGCTTCTGGGGTGCTGGTAATGTTCTCTTTCTTGATCTGGGTGCCAGTTAAGCAAGTGTATTTAATTCATGACAACTGAGTTATACATTAGTTATCTTTCTGTGTGTATATTATATTTCAATGCAAAATTTATAACAATGATGATGTTATCTCACTCATCTTTCATATGTATCTTGAACTAAAGGTCTGAATCTAAGGACTGAGCCTACGACAATAAAAAAAATTATAGGCCGAAACAGTAATACCAAAGGCAAGGAAATGCATGGGTAAAGGGTGGTTAATACACACTCACAAGGAGAAATTCTTATAACGATAGAGGGAAGGTCTATGAGAATAAATGAAAAAATATTCCTTTGGGGTTTTGTAAAATGCAGCTTTAACATCTTCAAGTACACATAACACTGCTATAGCTGGACGAAATCCCAGGATCATCCCTCAGTGATTTTCTTCTCTGGCCACTATACACTTGGTAGAGGGACACTCTTTGAATTGTCACCAGACCACTGAACAAATCAGCAAAAGCTCACAAGCCTAGAGATAAGAGCAATTTTGTTAGAGTAACGAAGTAAGTGCAGTTTTCAATTTGGATGCTTGAGTGTAAACGAATGCTGTAGTAACTTTCTGGATGACTGATTTTGGTGAAAAGACCCACAACCACACCTGCTTAGCCTCATAGAAAGAAAGCCTATCCACCTGCTTCCCAGGGTAGGTCAGCTACCTCTAGCCCATGTGAACACTCCTGTTGACACTGAGGAGGCAAAAAAAAGAAGCTGCAACCACTCTAAGCCGACCTACAGCCTCTTCCAGTGTCTTATGCACAGTGAGTCCTCAGTGTGTCTTCAGTTGATCTAAATATTTAACAGGTAGAGACTATGCTTCATTTCCTAATGAGTGGATCAGAATCATCTGTGAATAGCACAGAAATTGCACAAATACCACAACATCATGGATTTTTTTAAAGGCTTGAAATAAGTGCCTTAAAAGCTAACTAAACAGGAGGCCCTTATAATAATATCTCAAGGAGTAGTTTCCCAAGATGCCCCTTGTTAATCTTGCCACTCTGCTTCTCTACAAGACTCCATGCCTCATTTATGAAACAAAAGACAATTACAACCTCTGTGACAGACGGTATTTTAAAAATTCCACACGCTCTTCTACAATGTGACTCTCCCACTGCCCCATCAAGTGGTGAAGTCTATTTCTCCTCCTTTTGAATCAGGAAGGGCATGTGACTGTTTCCACCAATAGGATACAGCAGAAGTGACGCTATGAGAATTGCAAGGCTGAGTCATAAAAGGGAAAACAGCTTCATCTTTTTGCTGGAACATGTGCATGTGGACCCCTGTGTCTGAGGCCTGTAGAGAGTCTGCCTATGCTGAGGTTGTCATGCTATGAGGAAGCCAAACCAAATGGAGAGGCCATGTGCAATCTTTATGTCATCCCAGCCCAGGTGGCAGACACGTTAGTGAAAGCCTTTAGATGATTCCAGCCCCCAGCCGCTGAGTCACCCCCAAACTTCCAAGTCTTCCCAGATGAGGCCCTAGACATAGTAGAACAGAGACTAGCCATCCCCACTGTGCCCTGTCTGAATTCCTGACCCACAGAACCTATAAGTATAAAAACATGGTTGCTTGGTGCTAAGTTTGGGGGCAACAGTAACTGGAAAAACAATTTATACAGCAATAGTAACTGGAAAAGCTACCAAAAGACTGCTTTAAACTTTAAATAAGATAAATGTGTGTATAAAAGTGCTCTTTATTGATTCTCATAATTGAAAGCAAAATGGTAGACTGCTGCTGCCTAAAATGGAATGGGAAAGGAGGTGTGTGAAGAGTGGGGCAAGGAGAGTTGGGGAGGTGAGAGAAGCATGATGATAAAATATAGCAGTGGGAGGCAGGCTTGTGCTCCCATTTATCACTAGGGGCCATTCTTCCTTTGACTTACTATATGAAATCTGATGTATTTTGAAAAGTAGAACCAAGGGGATCTCCTTTGATACTGAATATGGGGTATGAGGCAATGAAGAATCAAAGATGACTCTAGGAATTTTGGCCTGAAAGACTGAACAGGAAGAATGAATCTGCTATTAGTTAAACGTAGAAAATTACAGGTGGAACTAGTTTGGGAAGAACATCACTAGTTCAGTTTGGGACACTTTAAGTCTGAGATGTCTATTGGACATCCAAGTGGAAACATTGCATTGGTGGTTAAATATTTGAGTCGGGAGTTTAGTGAAGACAGTACTGCTCTCCATAACCCAGTTAGTCCAACATTTACATTCCAAGGAGAACTAGGCCTCTCTGGATACCTAATCATCCTCTCTTCCAGTATCACTAATGACTCAGAAGTATATGATAATATATTGTTAAGTGAGAAAAGCAAGTTACAGAATGTTCCCATTTATTTGTACATACATATGTACATGTTGTATAAGCATATACATTATACAGTTAATATTTGTATTCTGATTATTTTTGTTTTTACAGTAAGTCAATAATTCATCTACAATTTAAAAATCATATACACATACATGATAAATATAACATTAACCACTTATGTGTAATATAACTTATAATGCATGCTTCCTTTTAACCAAACATGAAGCATTGCCTTCCTTCCATTGGAACCTTACTGTGAAAGAAACGGATTTAAATATACAAATGAACACAAAACGAAACAAAACAAAAACTATCTGAAACTTGTTTATCATTGATGAGCATCAAAATCATCCACGGTCTACCTAAAAAACATGAAATGGGGCTAACATCATCTTTATTTGTTGAACTTACTTCAAAAAATTCCTTGTGGTAATGAAAAGGCTTATTTAAACAGCTGTAACTTACAGCGCAAGCTGGCTCCATTTCAGAATTCTCTGTACCCCTCCCCTCAATCACCACGTATATGCACTACACGACCCTAAACTAAGGGACAAAAGAATAGCAGAAAGGATAATGGAACAGAGAGGAAAACCTAACCTGAAAGCTGGAACAAAAACTCTAAAAGGATTTGCTGCACCTACTCTGTTGTATCTTTTTTCACCCCTTTTCAGTTTTAGCACCCAAGAATCAGGTCAATTAATTTATATACATCCAAAATTACTTCTGTAAGTTCATTAGGAAATAAAATTCTGAAGCATTTTGACAATCTTGTGAATTAGGTAATAAATAAAAAGCAAGTGCTTAGTTTTACTAGTATTTAAGTTTCTCTAGCTGAATGATTAATCCATCTGTAGGCAATAAGACAAGTAACTCAAATACAAACATTACAAATATTACTATTGTGATGGATTGAAGGTAGTCATAAATCCTTTGATAGTCCTTCTGTTGAGAGGTAGGGCCTATTTCCCTCCCCTTCAGTCTGGGAGCTCTCTGCAACTGCTCTAATAAAATATGGTGGAAGTAATACTGTGACATTTTCTGAGCACAGGCCTTAAGACTGGCACCTTCTTTTTTTTTTTTAACCAAAATTATAATTATTATAATTGCGGGATTATCACACATAAATTCATTTATATTTACTGTAGAAGAAACTGCACATTTTCAAGACTGCTTTGAATTCAGCTAAATTTGGTAACAAAATGTTGTTACCTAAAATGAGTGTCAATATTCCTTTGATCTCAACTACAGAGTCAAGTAATCCCCTAGGGAAAACAGACTGAAGTTCAATGCTTACACATAAAAAATTCAGGGGATTTGGGCTTTGAAGAGTATGAGGTTTTTGTTGTCTTGACTAGTGCTTCTAGATTTTTAGTAAGACTTTTCCATTCTCTACTTTCTCTTTATGTTTGATATACAATCTAATGCTTGTGAGTATTTTCAAAGCTTTGGTAGTTTTAAATTTCTTGTAAATCTGATAATCAAACTTCATTTACATTGATTTCTTAGAAAAAAAATTCTATCCAGGTTCAAGCACAACAGTAAAAATGAGCTAGTAACAGTCTTTTTTTTTTTTTTTTTTTTTTTTTTTTTTTTTTTTTTTTGCGATACGCGGGCCTCTCACTGCTGTGGCCTCTCCCGTTGCGGAGCAACAGGCTCCGGACGCGCAGGCTCAGCGGCCATGGCTCATGGGCACAGCCGCTCCGCGGCATGTGGGATCCTCCCGGGCCGGGGCACGAACCCGTGTCCCCTGCATCGGCAGGCGGACTCTCAACCACTGCACCACCAGGGAAGCCCCCAACAGTCTTTTTTGCCATAATATTTGACTTTGCATATTATTTAAAAATTATATAGCTTCCAAAAAGAATGGCACCCTTATTTCCTCCTTTGCTCCCAAAAGAAGTTAGCTAAACATCTAGATTTTCATAAATTGCAAAAAATGAGGCACAGAAGCTAATTATGCTTAAAAAACAGTATGTAAATAATTTATCTGGCTTATACCAACATTTTCATATTCTGGATCTGACAGTTTTGTGTAAGCAGTAAAGTTAGTGTTGTCTCTTCCTGATGAATGTAGAATTAAAAAAAATTTTTTTAAATGTCATTTATTTAAAAAAATGTCATCTATTAAGTAGACTAAAAATGAGAGGTAGGGTGGGAAGGAAAAGCAGGAGTTGACGACACAAGAGTCTAGGCTGACTCTCAGTTTCCTTTTTGATAATTTTTAAAAAACACGGAATTCCTTCTCTACTTTGTGTTGCCTGAGAACCACTATGGTTTGGTAAAGTCTATAACAGTAATTACATTTAATCACCACGAGTACATTTGTTTTAAGCCTATAAATACTATGTTAGTAACACTAAATTATCTCCATTGGCTTATTTGTAAAAAGAAAAATATATATTTATATTCTTACAAGGTTAACACTGAGGGCTGAGGAAAGGGAACGAGAAGCAGTGTTTAATCACAGTTTCTCTGGACTCAATAACCAGACTGGGGTCTTGCTCAAGCCACCTGGTCAAGCAGTGTCTGAGGAAGAGTCATAGGAGGCAGAGATGATGAAATGGCCACTGCTGGAGTGGCACCTTCCACTTCTCATCACTTAGAAAACTCACTCTTGGAGCCCAGAGCTGCCAGGTAAGAAGTCAGAGTATCCTGACCATGTGGATAGGTCCTAAGACTAAATGGGAATCTGGGTAGTACAGATCATAGCATCAACTACAGGGTTACAGTGGTGAGTAAAAGCAGTAAGGTTCTGGGACTTCCCTGGTGGCACAGCAGTTAAGACTCTGAGCTCCCAATGCAAGGGGCTTGGGTTCGATTCATGGTCAGGAAACTAGATCCCACATGCATGCCACAAGTAAGAGTTCACATGCCACAACTAAGGAGCCAGTGAGCTGCAACTAAAGGAGCCTGCAAGCCACAACTAAGGAGCCCACCTGTCAAACCTAAGGAGCCCACATGCCGCAACCAAGGAGCCCACCTGCCAGAACTAAGACCAGGCACAACCAAAATAAATTAATAAATCAATAATCAGTAAGGTTCCTCTGAGACTGAACCAGGAAGAAAGAGAAAATATAAACAGACCAATCACAAGCACTGAAATTGAGACTGTGATTAAAAATCTTCCAACAAACAAAAGCCCAGGGCCAGATGGATTCACAGGCGAATTCTGTCAAACATTTAGAGAAGACCTAACACCTATCCTTCTCAAACTCTTCCAAAATATAGCAGAGGGAGGAACTCCCAAACTCATTCTACGAGGCCACCATCACCCTGATACCAAAACCAGACAAAGATGTCACAAAGAAAGAAAACTACAGGCCAATATCACTGATGAACAGAGATGTAAAAATCCTCAACAAAATACTAGAAAAGAGAATCCAACAGCACATTAAAAGGATCATATATCATGGTCAAGTGGGGTTTATCCCAGGAATGCAAGGATTCTTCAATATACGCAAATCAATCAATGTGATACACCATATTAACAAATCAAAGGGTAAAAACCACATGATCACCTCAACAGATGCAGGAAAAGCTTTTGACAAAATTCAACACCCATTTATGATAAAAACCCTCCAGAAAGTAGGCATAGAGAGAACTTACCTCAACATAATAAAGGCCGTATATGACAAACCCACAGCCAACATCGTTCTCAATGGTGAAAAATCGAAACCATTTCCACTAAGATCCGGAACAAGACAAGGTACCCACTCTCACCACTATTATTCAACATAGTTTTGGAAGTTTTAGCCACAGCAATCAGAGAAGAAAAAGAAATAAAAGGAACCCAAATCAGAAAAGAAGAAGTAAAGCTGTCACCGTTTGCAGATGACATGATACTATACATAGAGAATCCTAAAGACTCTACCAGAAAACTACTAGAGTTAATCATTGAATGTGATAAAGTTGCAGGATACAAAATTAATGCACAGAAATCTCTCACATTCCTATACACTAATGATGAAAAATCTGAGAAAGAAATTAAGGAAACACTCCCATTTACCACTGCAACAAAAAGAATAAACTTACCTAAGGAGACAAAAGACCTGTATGCAGAAAACTATAAGACACGGATGAAAGAAATTAAAGATGATACAAACAGATGGAGAGATATGCCATGTTCTTAGACTGGAAGAATCAACACTGTGAAAATGACTATACCACCCAAAGCAATCTACGGATTCAATGCAATCCCTATCAAACTACCACTGGCATTTTTCACAGAACTAGAACAAAAAATTTCACAAATTTGTATGGAAACACAAAAGACCCCGAAGAGCCAAAGCAATCCTGAGAAAGAAAAACAGAACTAGAGGAATGAGGCGCCCAGACTTCAGACTACACTACAAAGCTACAGTAATCAAGACAGTACGGTACTGGCACAAAAACAGAAATATAGGTCAACAGAACAGGATAGAAAGCCCAGAGATAAACCCATGCACATATGGTCACCTTATCTTTGATAAAGGAGGCAAAAATATACAATGGAGAAAAGACAGCCTCTTTAATAAGTGGTGCTGGGAAAACTGGACAGCTACAGGTAAAAGAATGAAATTCGAACACTCCCTAACACCTTCACAAAAATAAACTCAAAATGGATTAAAGACCTAAATGTAAGGCCAGACACTATAAAACTCTTAAGAGGAAAACACAGGTAGAACACTCTATGACATAAATCACAGCAAGATCCTTTTTGACCCACCTCCCAGAGAAATGGAAACAAAAATAAAGTGGGACCTAATGAAACTTTAAAGCTTTTGCACAGCAAAGGAAACCATAAATAAGATGAGAAGACAACCGTCAGAATGGGAGAAAATATGCAAATGATGCAACTGACAAAGGATTAATCTCCAAAATATACAAACAGCTCATGCAGCTCAATAACAAAAAAACAAACAAACAAGCCAATCCAAAAATGGGCAGAACACCTAACTAGACATTTCTCCAAAGAAGATAGACAGATTGCCAACAAACACATGAAAGGATGCTCAACATCACTAATCATTAGAGAAATGAAATAAAAACTCCAGTGAGGTATCACCTCACACCGGTCAGAATGGCCATCATCAAAACATCTACAAACAATAAATGCTGGAGAGGGTGTGGAGAAAAGGGAACACTCTTGCACTGCTGGTGGGAATGTGAATTGGTACAGCCACTATGGAGAACAGTATGGAAGTTCCTTAAAAAACTACAAATAGAACTACCATATGACCCAGCAATCCCACTACTGGGCATATACCCTGAGAAAAACATAATTCATAAAGAGTCATGTACCACAATGTTCACTGCACCTCTACTTACAATAGCCAAGACATGGAAGCAACCTAAGTGTCCATCAACAGATGAATGGATAAAGAAGATGTGGCACATATATACAATGGCATATTACTCAGCCATAAAAAGAAATGAAATTGAGTTATTTGTAGTGAGGTGGATGGACCTAGAGTTTGTCATACAGAGTGAAGTAAGTCAGAAAGAGAAAAACAAATACTATATACTAACACATATATGGAATCTAAGAAAAAAAATATGGTTCTGAAGAATGTAGGGGCAGGACAGGAATAAAGACGCAGATGTAGAGAATGGACTTGAGCACACGGGAAGGGAGAAGGGTAAGCTGGGATGAAGTGAGAGAGTGGCATTGACATATATACACTACTAAATGTAAAACAGATAGCTAGTGGGAAGCAGCTGCATCGCACAGGGAAATCAGCTCGGTGCTTTGTGACCACCTAGAGGGGTGGGATAGGGAGGGTGGGAGGGAGACACAAGAGGGAGGGGGATATGGGGATATATGTATATGTATAGCTGATTCACTTTTTTATACAGCAGAGACTAACACACCAGTGTTAAAGCAATTATACTCCAATAAAAATGTTAAAAAAGAAATCAGTAAGGTTCTTGTGCTCATGTAGCTTTGAGTTCGTAATACCACTACCAAGGAGTAACACAGAAATGCTAATGTGTTCACCAAACCCTGTTTCTTTTTCTATCTAGGCACATAGCAAGACTGCATTCCCCAGTATCCTTTGCAGTTAGGTGGGCCATGTGAATGAGTTCTGGCTAATGGCGTATGTGTGGATAACCCACTTCAAAGTCTAGCCCCCCTCCAAATATGCCTGCATAACCCTCCATACTGCCTTTTCTTTTCCTGCAGACTGGATTTAGAAGTTTGGGGGTGGAAAAGGGAGTGGGAAAAGACCTGGCAGACAGAGGAGTCACTCAAAAAGAGCCTGAGTCCCTGAATGCCTATGTCAGGCAGAGATGACTCACATCCCAAACCCACACTGGATGGAGACATGTGCAAAAAATAAAACCTTCATTATGTTAAGATGCTGAGACTTTCGGAGATGTTCGTTATAGCAGTTGGCCTATCCTGACTAATACATACATAACGGTAAAAAATTATTTCCCAATATTTTCATGTATGTTTCCACTTAAGTAACTATTTTGTTGCATTAGATTCATTCTTAAATTTCTCTAACAGATTTATATCTTAGAATATTTTCTCCAGAGCTATCCATCAGTAGAAAATAACTAACCAATGAGGTTTTAATTTTACTAAAACTAACACGGAGGAGTCAACTCAAAATAATATATTAAAAGATTTTTGTTTTTACATTCTGATACTTTTCATATGCTATTGTGAACTGCTATAACACTCTTTATTAAAAATATTTAGCACAGGTTTCCCTGGTGGCACAGTGGTTAAGAAGCCACCTGCCAATGCAGGGGACATGGATTTGAGCCCTGGTCCAGGAATATCCCACATGCCATGGAGCAACTAAGCCCGTGCGCCACAACTACTGAGTCTGCGCTCTAGAGCCCACGAGCAACTACTACGCTCCTGCGCCACAACTACTGAAGCCCATACACCTAGAGCCCATGCTCCGCAACAAGAGAAGCCACTACAATGAGAAGCCTGCGCACCGCAATGAAGAGTAGCCCCTGATTGCCTCAACTAGAGAAAACCCGTGCGCAGCAACAAAGACCCAATGCAGCCAAAAATAAAATAAATTAAAAAAAATTTATCACAAAATCAAGGAATGTCATCATGCTTTTAATGCACACTGACAATTTTTTAAATTTGGAAGGCAGGAAGAATTTTTACAATTGAATAATTATTAGTGAACATTTATTTTTATATGAAGGTAATACACTATCGTTATTTTAAATCTAAAAGCAATCATTGCAAGGGTTTGCTATGAAACATTTACATTTGTTTAGATTTGGCAGTTATGTCAGAAGAAAATACTTTTATTTGTGGCTTTTGAGAATAAAGCTACATCTTTTAATTTCAAAAACTATCTAAGTATACTCTCAATAGTGTAAATAACCAAACTTTTACCAGGCACCTCCTTAACTTCTACAGAATTTGTAACCTATGAAAAAAACCCAACAAAGACATAAAAAAGAAACACTAACATAAAAAGTTGTAAAATTAACCAATAAAAAAGGAACATATATGGTATTTTCCCATATAGTGGGAAAAAGTAACGTATTTGGACAGAGTGAAGCATAAAGTAGAGAAATTAGCATCTCAGTTCAAAGTACGAAAAACTTGAAAAGTCACCTTGGTAGATTTGTGAAAAGGGACTTAAAAAGATGGAACTGGGATTTCTTGGTGATTCAAGAACTGTGTTTTCTTTCATAGCAGCCTGGTGGAACCAAGGTGGGTAAGGTTGGGATACAGTGTCCATTGCTTTCAAAACGGAAGCTGCTCAACAGTTGGAGCTGGGATACATGGATATCCACAAGCAAAAGAATGAAGTTAGACCCCTAACATCTCATGCTATACACAAAAATTAACTTAAATGGATCAAAGACCCAAATGTAAGAGTTTTATAAAACTACAGAATTCTTAGGAGAAAACATAGGTATAAAACTACATGATCTTGGTTTAGGCAATGATTTCTTAGATATGACACCAAAAGGACAAGCAACCAAAAGAAAAAAAATAGATAAACTGAACTTCATCAAAATTAAAAACTTTTGTGTCTCAAAGGACACCATCAATGAAGTGAAAAGACTACCCACAGAAAGGGAGAAATGATTTGCAAATCATATATCTGATAAAAAAAAACCTGTATCTAGGGATCTCCCTGGTGGTCCAGTGGTTAAGACTCCACACTCCCAATGCAGGGGGCCTGGGTTTGATCCATGGTCAGGGAACTAGATCCCACATGCTGCCACTAAGAGCCTGCACACTGCAACTAAATGATCCCACATGCCACAGCTAAAGATCCTGAACGCGGCAATGAAAATCCTGTGTGCCGCAACTAAGATCCGGTGCAGCCAAATAAATAAATATTTTTTAAAAACCCTAGACTATGTAAAGAACTTTTACAATTCAACAATAAAAAGACAAATAGCCCAATTTTTCTAATGGGCAAAAGATGTGAATAATTTCTCCAAAGAAGAGATATATATGGGAGGTATGCATCGAAGCACCAAGTAAAAATGGGATATTCTAGAACTGCTGGTCAGGGGACTTTGTCACCCTTTTCACTAAAGGGGTAGACTTTCAGCAGCCAAAGGCAGCCATTCCAAAGTGAATGTGATAGAACATAAAGAGGTGAACTGAGATGATTCACTTTGCAGTTTGAACAGTAGTGTTTCACAGGAAGGGAAAAAAGATCAACCTTGTATTTTTCTGACCACATAAAGGCTTCTTCTCTTTGTAATAAAGTAGAAAAGCTCTCTTCCAGAAAGAATATACAACTGGCTAATAAGCACATGAAGAAAAGATGCTCAACATCATTAGCTATCAAGCAAATGCAAATCAAAACCACAATGAGATATACTTCATACCTACTAGGATGGCCACAATAAAAAATACAGACAATAACAAGTGTTGGTTAGGATGTGGAGAAAATGGAATCCTCATACAATGCTGGTAAGAATGTACAGTTGATCTTTGAACAAGACAGGGGTAATGGGCACTGACACTTCATGCAGTCAAAAATTCACACATAATTTACAGTTGGCCCTCCACATCCGTGGTTCTGGATCTGTGGATTCAACCACCCACAGACTGTGTAGTACTGTAGTATTTACTACTGAAAAAAAACCACGTATAAGTGGACCCGCACAGTTCAAACTCATGTGGTTCAAGGGTCAACTATAATATCTTTTGGTTGTTTGCTAATTTTCTTTCCTAACACCCACCTGCTTTCCTCTTTCCTTCCTTCATCCTATTCTCCTTACAATAGTAAACGTATATTGAAAACCTACGATTTGACGGTAAGGGTTCTGCTCTTGGGTAGCTTATAGTCACATCTGTTGTCTTTCTTCCTTTTCTCTTCTAATCACATACTGTTGTGCCTTCATGTGCCCACTACCACATTTTATTACCATCTATACACTCCTTTATTTGTGATGATTGTTTATATATTTAAATATATATTTATAATTACATACATGGATGATACTTTTATTAACATTATTGAGGTATAAATTACATATTAAGCTGCATATATTTAAAATGTACAAATTAACAAGTTCCAACACACATATAAATTTGTGCAACCAGAACTACAACCAAGATAATAAATATATCCATCACCTCTAAAAGTTTCCTTGTATCCTCCTGCTCCACTGGCCACTTCCAAAAAAACCACTGATCTGCTGTCACTAAAGCAGGTAGTCCTCGCTTTGCACAGTGGTACTGTACTGTAAAAATGACTGTGCAAACTGAAACTGTGAAAAGCAATCTTAATAATCAATGGGGAAAACTGTGATTGTTCAGTGACCTTTAAAATTTTTGTCAAAGCATTTTACTCTCTTACTGTTGGCTATAACTATATAGGGAAATAAAAAATAGTAAAACCAATATGTATTTAATACACTATAATTTGAAACACTGAGAATTTAAACTCTTTTATCTCTTTGTAAAAACTTATCAAGAGTACAGTGCTTGACTCCTTCTTTTAATTACAAAATTTATGACACAGAGCAAGCACCTTTTCTATGTCTTGGCAAGTTGTCATACTCCTTTATGAACTTGGATCAGTTTCCAACATTTGTCCTTTGACTGTCGAAAAATTTTCTGAGAGTTCCATTAATGTGCAGTTTTTTTCTGGCATCATTTTCTCTGGGGCATCTTCATTCTTTTCATCACAATCACTTTCTTTATGTCCATAAGTTTGCCTTCATTAAGTTCCTCTAGCTGCATAGCTAGTTCCTCTCAAACTGCAACAGTGTATCCACATTCCCATGGTAAACTATTTATTCTATAACTACATTTAGTTTGATTCAAATTTCTCTTCCAGTATCATCACTTTTTATTTCTTTAAATGTTTGGAAGAATTTTCCAGTGAAAGCATCTGGGCCTGGAGGTATTTTTAGGGAGAATTTTTAATTACAAATTCAATTTCATTAATAGTTATGGGGCTCTTCAAATGATTATTTCACACCGGGTAAGTTGTGGTAATTTGTTCAGGTAACCCTCAGGAAGGCAGGGAAAAGAAACGAGAGAAATAAAAAACAGAGAACACACACATACACACATAATAAAATAAAATGGCAGACTTAAGCCCTAACATATCAATAATTACATTAAGTGTAAATGGTCTAAACCCATTAAAAGTCAGAGCTTGGCAGAATGGATTAAAAAACATGATCCAAATATATGCTGTCTACCAAAAACACACTTAAAATATAAGCATATAAGTAGGTCAAAAGTAAAATAATGGAGAAAGATATACAGTGTAAACGTTACTCAAAAGAAAGCAAGAGTGACAACATTAATATCAGATTAAGTAGCCTTCATAGCAAAGAAAATTACCAGAGATGGGGAGGAATATTACATAATGAAGAAACGATCAATCCACCAATAAAACATAGCAATAGTAAACGTATGTGCACCAAACAACAGGGCTGCAAAACATCTGAAACAAAAACTGATTGAACTGAAAGGAGAAAAACACAATTCCCCGATTATAGCTGGAGACTTCAACCTCTGTCAGTAAGTGATAGAACAGACAGAAAATCACCCAGGATATAGAAGAACTCAACACCATCAACTAACAGGATTGAACTGACATTTATAGAGTGTTCCACTCAGCAGCAGCAGCACAGGCATTGTTTTCAAGCACCCACAGAACATGTACCATGATAGACTGTATCATGGGTCATAAAATAAACCTCAACAAATTGAAACAAATTGGAATTATACAGAGTGTTCTCTAATACAATGGAATCAAAACTAGAAATCAGTAATAGAGAGATAAGAAAATATCCAAATAAAGTATAATAGAGAGATAAGAAAATATCCAAATAAAGTAAAAACCACACTTTTAAATAAAAGAAGTCCCAAGGGAAAAAAAGAAGGTGAAAGAAGTCTCAAAGGAAAAAATACACTAAAGTGAATGAAATGAAAATACAACACACCAAAATGTGTGGGACATAGCTAAAGCAGTGATGAGAGGGAAATTTTTAACACTAAATGCTCATATTGGAAAGAAGAAATGTCTCAAATCAATAAGCTAAGCTCCCAATTCAAGAAACTATAAGGGCAAAATAAATCCAAAGCAACTAAAATAATTGAAGTAATAGAGATAAGAGCAGAAATAAATTAAAAACAGAAAAGATAATGAAACAAAAAGATGGCTTTGTGAAATGGTCAGTAAAAATGACCAACCTATAGCAAGTAAAAAAGGAGATAAAAATTGCCAATATCAGGTATGAAAGGGGGGATACTATTGTTTCATTTGCTTTAAGTGTACTCATAATTGCTCACTGAAGCATTTTTATGATGGCTGCTTTTAAGTCTTTGTTAGATAATTCTAATATCTGTCACCTTGGTACTGGCATCTACTGATTATCTTTGTTCAAGTTGAGATCTTCCTAGTTTTTGATATGAGTGATTTTTTTCACCGGAGACTGGACATTTTGGGGATTATGCTATGAGACTCTGGATCTTCTTTAAAACTTTTGTTTTGACTGGCTTCCTCTGACACTGCTCTGGATGGAGATCAGGTTGGGGGTGGATATCACCTCATCACTGCCAGGTGATTGTATATGTCCTGGTTCACCATTTGGCCTGTATTGACATCCGGGGCAGGGACTCTTTGTTACTACTGGGTGATGCTGAGAGTTCTGGCTTCCCATTAGGCCTCCACTGATACCTCCTTTGCTGGGATTGATAAGAGCACCTTACTACTGCTCCCTATGTGGCCTCCACTGATACCACGGGGTGGGGGGAGCAGGTGTCCTCATTACCTCTAAGGAGGGGTGAAAGTCTCCTCTGATAGTATGATAGATGGGAGGGAGAGGGATGCATCATTAATGCTGGTTTAAGGTGGAAGTCTAGGCTCCCCAGTTACTGCAACAGTATATAAAAATACTGACAATAAGGACATGAAAATGCCTGACTCCTATGTTCATTCATGATGCTGTTGTGATTTCTAGGAGGATGGTGGCAATGATGATGAACTAGTAAGGGTCCATAAGTGTACTGGGCAAGACTGTGAAGTTTTCCTTAACAGAACATAGACAGTCTCTCTGTGGGTGGGAGAGCCTGGGCTTGGGTTTTTAAAAGTGATTTGACAAGCATTTCTGGAATATGACTAAGACCTAAGAACCTGCTGCTAGGGGCTGAGAATTCAAGAATGTGGTCTCTGACCTTTAAGAACCTAATATGTACTAGAAATAGATAGCTATACAATGAGATGTACCATTTCTCATAGTAACCAGCAGATCCTACCAGCCCCTTTATCTGATTCTATTCCTTCCTTCCCTCACTCACTCAAACTTATACCAAGCATTTTATTTCATGCTGGCCTTTGTGCAAAGCACTGGGAACACAAAGACCAGTAAGAAAACGTGGCTTCCAAAACCAGTCATTACTCTTGAGGAGCTAAACTTACTACTTCCTCTGTCAGAAAAGTCCTCTCCTACTAAAACTTTCTTCTCAGGTCTTTGCAAATGAAGGCTGTGTGCTTATGGTCAACCTAATTATTCCAGCTACCCCCTTTCATTTGGGTTTATGCATTTTACAAACTCTGTATGTTTTGGTGCTCTGTTTACAGATGCTATCACTATGAAGCCCCTATTAAAATGAAGCAACTTGTCATGGCATTATATATTAATAGGGTTATTATGGGGTTATGTAATTAATGTTCTGCTTCTCTTCAAAGGCTAATTAATAAATGCTACTGATTATTGTGTCAGACTGGGAAATCTTGGTCTCCAAAACCTTATAATTTCAGACTGGACTTCAAACAGTTTTATCCTGTGAATAGGTACATATATTATCCCTAAGTAAATGACCTTGACTTCAACTACTGACCTATCCTAGGCTGGTATAATCTGCCATTGGTCTGAGTGAATTGCTGAACATGGTATGTGACTTTGCATTATAAATGTTTAATTAGCCACTCAAAGTCTCTCCTCAAGCAGTACACAGATAACCATAAGAGAATTCATCCCCTAAATCAAAGATACAAGCATAAAAATACCTGAGGGAAGGCTGTGGAACAGCGTCTGGACTGGCTGGTACCTGGACTCCCTTTTCCCATTCTTCCTTCCATGTATCCGCAAAGAGGTAATAGCTGTCAGGATTAATATGGTGAGAGTCTGGAAGTTTCATCGCACTGATAAGGTCCTTCCGGAATACCTGGGAAGACATTGCATACACCTTGAGAAGATCATCACTATGGAACTAACACCATTTAATGTTCTCCTTTTAAAAAGACCATCCCCACCCACTCTGCACTGCAACAAGAGAGACATCTCTTAACTTCATAAATGGCCAGATCAACTTCTATTTGTAAAGAGTCTGAAGTATTGACAGGGAAGCCAGCTTGTTCTGGATTTAATAAAGAGTAAAGGGGTACTTCGTGAGTTATTTTTCTGGGCTCTTTGAATTTAAATCAACAATACAGGTTACTCTTAAAGAGTCTGCATAAAACAAACAATCCTTAACTCTCTCAAATTAAGCAACAAGTATCCTATGATAACTTATAATCCAGAGGAATGGATAAAGAAGATGTGGTACATATATACAATGGAATACTACTCAGCCATAAAAAGGAACGAAAGTGGGTCATTTGTAGAGATGTGGATGGACCTAGAGAGTGTTATACAGAGTGAAGTAAGTCAGAAAGAGAAAAGCAAATATCGTATAATAACGTACATATGTGGAATCTAGAAAAATGGTATAGATTATCTTATTGGGAGACTGGGATTAACACATATACATTATTGATACTATGTATATATAAAATGGACAACTGATGGGAAATGCTGTATAACACAGGGAACTCACCTAGTGCCCTGTGGTAACCTAAATGGGAGGTAAGTCCAAAAGGGAAGGGATAACTGTATGTGTATGGCTGATTCATTTTGTGGTGCAGTGGAGGCTAATGCAACATTGTAAAGCAACCATACTCCAATAAAAATTAATTTTAAAATAAATAAATAACTTATAATCGTTTATTTAGCTATCACCTAATTTTAAAATTTACTTAGACATAATTTTAGTCTTACAGAGAAGTTACAAAAATAGTACAGAGCTCACATATACCCTTCACATAGTTCCCTCTAATGTTAACATCTCACATAACCAGAGTACAATTACCTAAACCAGGAAATTAACATTACTATAATTAATCTACAAAACTTATTCAAATTTTACTAATTTTTCCCCTAATGTCCTTCTGTTCCAGAATTCAATCCAGGATCCCACACTGCAGCAGCTGTCATGTCTCCTTAGTATCCTCCAATTTGTGATAGTTTCTCAGTCTTTCCATACCTCGACACTTCTGAAGAGTACTGGTCATATATTTTATAGAATGTCCCTACAATCTGGGTTTGTCTGATGCTTTCTCACCGAGGTTATTCAGTTTTGAGCAAAAATGCCATAGAAAGGCTGCTGTGACCCTCTTATCCCATTATATCAGGAATGTATGATCTCAATGTCTTATTAGTGGTGATGTTAAACTTTATCAGTTGGTTAAGGTAGTGTGTCTCGCTGGTTTTCTCAGCTGTTAGGTTACTATATTTTCCTTTGTAATTAATAAATATCTTAGAGGAGATACTCTGAGATCATAAAAACATCCTGTTTCTCCTCAAACTGTCATGGACTAATTTTAGCATCCACGAATAGATACCTTGCCTGTAACAGTTATTACTGTGGTATTCTAATGGTGATTTTCTATTTCCCTCAGTTCTACATTTATTAATTGGAATTCCTCTGTAAAAGAGACCTGTCCCTTCTCCCTTATTTATTGTTTGTTTGTTCGTTTGTTCATTCATTCGTTCAATTATTTATTTATATCATTAGAGACTCATGGATCTATTTTATTCTTTGGGTTACAATTCAGTATTATTGCTATTTATTTTGATGCTTAAATTGTTCCACCTTTGGTCACTGGGAGCTCTTTCAGGTTGGCTTGCACCTGTGCTCTTTTGACACATCCCACCCTTTTTTGAGTATTTCCTTAACTTCCTGCATTACAACATGCCCCAGGCGTGTTAATATCCTCCACCTGATTATAAAAGCTATTGATTTTTATATGTTAACTTCATATCCTGCCACCTTACTAAATTCTTTTATGGCTTGAGTTAGTTTTATCATTGACTTTCCTAAGGTTTTCTAAATATACTATTGCATCATCTGCAAACAGAATTTTGCATCATCTTTACTTGGTCTTATGTCTCTAATTGGTTTCTTTTGTTTAATTGTACTGACTAATACCTCTACTGATATTTGGAATAGTAATGGGGATAATGGGCATATCTGTCTTCTTACTGAAATTAGTGGAAATGCCTCTAGTGTTTCCCCATGAAATAAGATACTAGGTTGAAGACTATGCCATATTTATGTTATAATGTTAAGAAAGTATCTTACAGTTCCTATTTTCTTGAATGTTTTATGATGCCTAAGTACTGAATTTTATTAAAGGCTTCTTTAGCATATATGGAAATAATTATATAGTTCTCTCCTTAGATATATTAATATGCTATATGATAATATTAGATTTCTTAATACTGAAACTTGCATTTCTAGAATGAATATCTATTTGGTCATGATATATTATTTTCTTAATATGGTATTATATTCATTTTCTAATATTATTTTTGTATCATTCTCATGAGTGATATTTATCTGCGGTTTTCTTTCTTTCCTTTTTTCTGGTATTGTCTTTGTCTTTTAGATTTAGGTATCAGCGTTTTGCATGCTTCATAAAGGGAATTAGGACATTTTCCTTGTGTTACAATGCTCTAGAATAATCTGAGAATTATTGGGACTATCTGGTCCCTATGAAACCATCTGGACTTGGTGCTTTTTAGTGGGGTAGTTCCTTATTAATTTTCTCTACCTTTTTGGAAATTGATCTCTTTAAGCTTTCTACCTCCAATGGGGTCAATTTTGGTAATCTGTATTTCCATGGTTAAGTTATCTATCTTATCCAGGTTTTCAAATTTATTTGTACAGAGGCTTGCAAAGTATACACAGTTACAGCAACCTAAGTGTCCATCGACAGATGAATGGATAAAGATGTGGCACATATATACAATGGAATATTACTCAGCCATAAAAAGAAACGAAATTGAGTTATCTGTAGTGAGGTGGATGGACCTAGAGTCTGTCATACAGAGTGAAGTAAGTCAGAAAGAGAAAAACAAATACCATATGCTAACACATATATATGGACTCTAAAAAAAAATGGTTCTGAAGAACCTAGGGGCAGGACGGGAATACAGGAATAAAGACGTAGATGTAGAGAATGGGCTTGAGGACATGGGGAGGGGGAAGGGTAAGCTGGGATGAAGTGAGAGAGTGGCATGGACTAATTTATACTATCAAATGTAAAATAGATAGCTAGTGGGAAGCAGCCACATAGCACAGGGAGATCAGCTTGGTGCTTTGTGACCACCTAGAGGGGTGGGATAGGGAGGGTGGGAGGCAGGTGCAAGAGGGAGGAGATATGGGGATATATGTATATGTATAGCTGATTTACTTTGTTATAAAGCAGAAACTAACACACCACTGTAAAGCAATTATACTCCAATAAAGATGTTAAAAAAACATAATGGAAAAGAATATGAAAAAGAATATATATATGTATAACTAAAGTCACTTTGCTGTACAGCAGAAATTAACATTGTAAATCAACTATACCTCAATAAAATTAAAAAAAATGCTTTTCCAGGAAGAAAAACAAAAACAGAAACAAAGTATAGACAGCTTCAATTTGCACAGCAGTGTGCACAGGGGTGAGGAGGACACGAATGATATGCTTACTGTGGCAGCCAAGAGGCTCCCAGTGCGAGCCTTAACCTTACCCCTCGCAAAGGATCCCTAGCTGTGTGGAAAGTTCAAAGGCCAGAGGTAGGGGATGATGATATGGGTACAGCTAAAACTTGGACTTACAGAGACAAAGAGATTCCCTATAGTCCATTTTCTGCACCTTAAGCACAGTTAGGTACTGACAATATGGGAATGAATACCCATCTAAAGTTTGATGTACTGTTATCCTCTGACTGAACAGGCTCCTGCGTGATTGACAGGCACAGAAATGTACTCACAAGCCTGGGAACATGACTTAAATTGCTGTGGCAACTTAGGCTTTGTGATTCTGCCTTTTCAAGAACAGGAAAGAATGCCATGAGTTCTTCAGCTAACCTGGTACTGATTTCACTGATGAAGGCCCAGTTAATGCCTAAACAATGAGGGAATAAACTTTCATATAAAAGCATACATACACTGATATATACCTCACCTACTAAGTGCTAATTCTGAAAAAAAATCAAACAACCACTTGCAGGTTTAAGGTAAATGTGTCTACATCTCTGGATTATCAAAGGAAGAGATGCCATCAAGCAAACATTTTAGCCTTTAATGCTAATCAAGGTTCTCTGAAGAGAAACACTGTCCAAGTTATGTGTAACATGAAAGTTGAAGCACAGCGCATGGTACAAGAAAGCAATTAATTCTCAGTTGGTGTAGCTCTGTTTAAACTGACATTTCACAGAGTACAGGACTGAACTATCACATAATTGAATGATGTCATTTAAATGCATAAGGACTCATTCCATTTGCTATTCTGCAGGGACAACTCTACAAATGCCTGTTGGTTTCATTTAGGGAAGATTTAGAATGAATAATATGACCTGAGCAGGAAACCAACGTTAAATATGCTGGTGTCGAGGTGGCAACAAAATGACTTTCCTACCAAGAATCCTAACCAATTAAAGTTAATTGGGTACTGTGCAGGGAGAAAGCTAAGTCTATAGGAAACAAAAAACTGCTGGTTTACTACATAATGCTTTGTATAAGGAGGTAAGAGAGGATCACAGACATATCCATTAACATGTTTTGCACAGAGCTCAGTGTTCTGGGTGGCTAGTTGGAGAAACTGAATCACCATTTTGCTGAACACTCTGATCCATTTCTATAAATTACCAGAGTGCCTTTAATGAGACAGTGGTTAAGACGCGGTGGCAATTTACAATTGTGCTCAACTACTGCCTGTGGGAAATCCTACCTTAGCTCTGCAAAGAATACTAGAGCCAAGTATTTTTCAACCTCATAAAATATTTCATTATTTTCCATACAATACACTTCTCAAAATAAATCAACTGATTGCAAAATCATGCTTTGGGATTAACAATAATCACACAGCATAAGCCATGTCTTCATACTTGATATAACTGCTTATGAAAGTCTGTTTTGTAGAGTTTCCTAAGTAGCCTGGAAACATATTGCAGTGGGCTGAATGGTGGCCCCCCAGAAGATATGTCCACATCCAAATTTCTGGAACCTGTGAATGTTACCTTATATGAAATGGGATCTCTGCAGATATAAATAACTTAAGGATTCTGAGATGAAAGGATCATCGTGGAATATCCAGGTGGGGCTTAAATCCAATAACAAGTGTCTTTACAACAGAAAGGCAGAGGGAGATTTGAGACAGAAGAGGAGAAGGGATTATGACCATGGAGGCAGAGACTGGAGTGATTCATTAATCCACAAGTCAATAAATGCTGATAGCTATCAGAACCTGGACGAGGCAAGGAATGGAATCTCCCCTAAAGTCTTTGGAGGGAATGCAGTCTGGCTGATTTTGGACTTCCGGCCTCTAGAACTGTGAGAAAATAAATTCCTGTTGTTTTAAGCCACCCAGTTTGTGGTAATTTGTTATAGCAGTCCTAGAAAACTAATACACACATTTACCAAACAGAAGAGTAACCTGAAGACTCTAGACAAAGAGGCCAATGAAATCTGGCCCTTGTCCATTGCTTCAGAAATAGTAAACTTCCAGGGAACAGGCACTCTGTGAAGTCTGGAAAACCTCGGACTGCAGAAATACCAATCAACTCATACCTATTTTTCTTAAGCAAATGAAGGCTAAATCCAATGACTACTGTAAATTTCCCTTCCACCTTTAGAAAAAAATAGACTTACATGGTAAGCCTGATTTCAATTTTACAAGCTAGCCAGATTAAACAGCATCAGATCCAAGGTTTCTAGAGAAGCATTTTTACTCAAGGCAGAGTGCAAGAGTCTGCCTTATCTTGCTGTAGAAGTCAAACATTTCAAGTATGAGGCAGAACATAAAATGCTGAAGAGGGGATAGGAATTTAAGTTCAGTACTCAGGAAGATATCTGCAAAGTGATATGAAATACATTTACCAGACTGGTCTCATGAATCTGCTTCTGGTAAGAAAAGTCATTTTTAAAGGTTTATAAAATAAACACAGGCAAACAAAATAGTTACAGTGTATCCTGGGTAGAAGTATGAGTTTTATATACATATAGTGGCACACACATACATGCATATTTGTATATATTTTCATAAACAATAAAAGGATAAACCAAGAACTAAAAAATAATAATAATAAACAGCACGGAGGAAAGGGGAGAAAATAGGGAGAAGAGAGACCAAAGCTGAATCTTTCTGAATGTATTTTGTTTCATAGTTTGATATTTGAACCAGGTAAATGTTTTATATGGTAAAAAGTGAAATTAAAAATGTTTAGGGGACTTCCCTGGTGGTGCAGTGGTTAAGAATCCACCTGCCAATGCAGGAGACGTGGGTTCAAGCCCTGGTCCGGGAAGATCCCACATTTCACGGAGCAACTAAGCCCGTGCGCTACAACTACTGAGCCTGCAAGCCACAACTACTGAGCCCCCACACCTAGAGTCCGTGCTCCACAACAAGAGAAGCCACCACAATGAGAAGCCTGTGCACCACAACGAAGAGTAGCCCCTGCTCACCACAACTACCCCGCTCGCCACAACTAGAGAAAGCCTGCGCACAGCAACAAAGACCCAACTCAGCAAAAAATAAAAAAAAAATAAATAAATTTATTTAAAAAAAACTTCTTTAGGACTTCCCTGGTGGTGCAGTAGTTAAGAATTCACGTGCCAATGCAAGGGACACGGATTCAAGCCCTGGTCCGGGAAGATCCCACATGCCGAGGAGCAACTCAGCCCGTACGCCACAACTACTGAGCCTGTGCTCTAGAGCCCACAAGCCACAACTACTGAAGCCTGCATGCCTAGAGCCCATGCTCGGCAACAAGAGAAGCCACCACAATGAGAAGCCCGCGCACTGCAATGAAGAGTAGCCCCCACTCTCAGCAACTAGAGAAAGCCCATGAAGCAACGGAGACCCAATGCAGCCAAAAATAAATAAATTTAAAAAAGAAAAGAAAAAGGAAAAGCGTTACAAAAAAAAAAAAATCTTTAAAGAGAGGAATATGGGTCCAGGGACAGACTGCCTGGATTGGTCTACTGGTTTCACCACTTACTAGTTTGGGAAGCTGTCAAATTCTCCATGTTTATTTACTTATTTGTAAAACAAGGATAAGAACACTTACGTCATAGGGGTAGTTGTAGGGATTAAATAGGTGAATTTATGTAAAGGTCTTAGCATGGTATTGGGCTCATTGTAACTGCTAAATAAACTCTAGTTGCAGTTATTTTATTATCATCATCATAGTCTCAGCTTTAGTGCTAAAGGCAGAAAGAAGTATATAGCTGAATTCTCCTCTCTAGTCCATAAAGTAATTGTTGATGGGTAAAAGGAGATGTGAGTTCAGGGCTCAACTAAAACGTGCATGGTTTGACTCCCAAAGACAGTGTTCCCAAGCAAGAGCTCCATCGAGAACTTTAACCAACATTCTCTAGGCCATGCGGTAATGCAGAAACTTCACAAAATGAAACATGGCTATTTGTTGCTAAATTAAAGATTGTGAATGAGGGATCTGGATGTTGACACTGACCTAGGTAATGAAGTTGAGAAGTTTTACAAGTTCTTAACTGTGTGCCTATTTTATATGCACTGGTAGTTTCCCCAAAAGTTCCTGAAACAAAAATGCTTTGTACTTACCAGATATCTGCTCATTTATGGTCAAAGAGGGGATTCACAGGCTAACATACAGCCCAGAAGCTATGCCAAGTCCAACAGTGCATGCACATCTTGGCCTCTCAGATGCTTGCAGAAACAAAGGAGGCCTCACTATGAATTCAATTAGAATATCAATGCTTAACCTGCCAGAGCCACAAAATGAAAATGCCCTTCATGGACAGCTCTGGCTTTTACTGTTCTCATTAACATCTCTCAGTGGGCAGTTTCTTATAAGCACAGCTAGTCTGAACATTTCTGTGACACTTTTTAGAGGAAAAGCCAAAACATGTGCTTCCTGTATGACACAAAGGGGAACACTGTCTGGTCCATGTATAATGAAGCAGAGAGATTGATCAGTTTTGATTCATAGTCACTAAATCTGAAATACATAACTGACGACAAACAGATGTCACCCCCAAAGCATTAAAAAACAGCTGCAAACACGGTAACTCTATTTAATCAAGAGGAATTAACCGTAAGTGATTTTCTTAGAATTATACAATCTTAAGGCAAGAAAAGATTTTTCAGGTTATCTAAAAGAATCAACCACTTAAAGCAGAGAAAACCTAGCAAAGAATACAAGCTTGTTTTTATATCAACAAAAGTAGCCAGTGTTGTCAAGATACTGTGTCCCACGCTGGTTTTTCCAATGAAGCCAAACTTATTCAATTTCTAAGTTTAAAACTTTAAAAATCATGGAAATACTTTTCAGGTAGTTTAAATAATTCTTAGGTTTCTTATAAAGAATAAATAGGACATTTCTGATGGCTAATGGGCTGACATCAACTGGAACATCGATTCCCGTAAAGCAATGTACTTTTGGGCTGCTTAGGTAGGTTTGATTATTCTCCTTACTGTATCAGAGGCATATACATCCTGTTAATGGAGGAGGAGGAACAATTGAGTCTGACTTGGAGATGTGAGCACTTTTCATACAAGAGATGACAACTGAGGTTTGCTTTGAAAGTTTTTCTCCCATTCCTCAATGTCCCTTTTTGTGCAGTAAGTGTGCATTTGCAAGCTTAGTACTTTTTATCTGCTGTGGGTCAGAAAACCAAATAATCAAGCTTGTTAGAAATACAGGTAAAGTGATATAAATAGGCTCTATTTGAGAGTATGCAGTGTTCTCTGCTGAGTTAAAATATATGAGCTTTCACTCTGTTGCTATGAAAGTCTTAGATATAATAAATGAGACTCTGGGCCTAGAGAAGATATGCAGTCAATCTTTTAAGATAGGTTGATATATTTTACAGACCAGTCAGACTAATATTAGGTGAAAATATGCAGGCTTTTGAGAAAGAATAAAAGACTTTTTAATATATTCAAATTGGTCATCTAGTACTATGAGCTTTTTCTAGGGCAATTAGCTTTTTAAAAACATCTTTTAGAATAGGAGCCCTTTTGAGAATCAGATGAAGGCTACTAGCTCAGAAAAAAAATACACATAAAATCATACCCTTAAAAGTCTGTATACAATTTTCAGAAGGTACCAAAGCCCCTGAACCGTATGTGGAATTCACATACCCCTAGGAAATACTCCTCTAGAGGATAACTCAGGGAGGCACACACAGGAATCTCACCAAAGCACTAAACATCAAAGAAAATATTTGTCTATCAATGCAGCCAATTAAGCCCCAGTGAAAAAGATCATTTATATTGCACTTCAATGACTAAAAAATAAGGTTTCATCTTGGATCTGTAGAGAGTCAGAAAAAAGAAATTCTCATCTTTACAAGAAGAAAAAGGCAGGAGAGGCAGCAAATTAACGAGTTTTTGTGAAGCCATTAGAGAAATGAGTCACAGGACAAATAGTCAAACTCAAAGAGAGGCAAGCAGGCCTGCAGGGAGACACAGGACAGGAGCATTTCCTTACTTGGGGCAGAAGCCCCAGCAGGAACATTAAACTAGAAATTCTGATGAATCTCTGGGGGCTAAGTGGGGCCTACTATGAGAATATGAAGTTTCTGGGGGCTGTAGTCATAGGGGGTTCCCACCTTCTTGTAAGCTTTTTCTCTAGAAACCCAGGAGGGCACTCACAGGGAAGATGGGGGAGAACCTGGAGAAAAAGCTCCCCCAGTGGTGCTGTCTGGGTCGCTGGTGCTCAGTGTCCTGGCTCCCTTATTGAACAAAAGGCTTCATCTACAGAGGAAGGATTTCAAGTGAGGGCACTGGACTAGTGCTGTGGGAAGGGAAAAGCACCCAGCCTCAGCTTCCCTGTGTTACTCAACAGAGAAAAAAGCCTTAATCTGCAGGAGAGAAAACCTCAAGGACATAGACTGAGAATACCAGAGGATACCTGCTGCAGGCATTCAGGAAAATAGTGGGCAGGGGCAAAAATGCTCTATCCCTGAAGGCTACCTCCCCAACCTCACCCCCAGACACAGGACCACTACACACTCCAAAGACTGAGACATAATCAGAAGAGTAGAGAACACCACCCCTCCCTCATACCCTACCACCACACTAAAGCCTCCAGTGATAACAGTGGCTTATAGCTAGGAGAGCTGTAGAAAACAAAATCTCTCTGAGGACAAGCACAAGGGGAAAAGTCAAGAGACGAGACAAAAACAAGATTATCTGAGGAATTCCAAGTCTCTGGTACCCATAGCAATAACAAATTTCAAACACTCTTGGACACTGCTGGTGGGAGTGTAAACTGATGAGACCCCTTTGGAAGATAGTCTGGCATTCCCTCAAATAGTTAAACAGAGTTACTATGAGACTCAGCAATTCTACACCTAGGTGTTTTGTCCACCTAAAAACGTGTCCACCTAAAATATGTCCCCCTAAAAACGTGTATATGAATGCTCACAGCAGCATTACTCATAATACTCCAGAAATGGAGACAACCCAAATGTCTATCAACTAATGAATGGATTTTAAAAATGTGATATATGCATACAATGGAGTATCATTTAGTCATAAAAAAGAAATGAAGTACTGATACATGCTACAGCATGAATGAACTTTGAAAATCTTATGTTAAATGAAAGAAGCCAGACACAAATAGCCATATATTGTATTATTCCACTCATATGGAATGTCCAGAATAGGCAAAACTGCAGAAACAGAAATTAGATTAGTGGTTGCCAGTGGCTGGGAGTAGGGGCCCAGGGAGTTAACTGCTAATGGATAGGGAGTTTCTTTCTGGGGTGATGAAAATGTTCTAAATTTAGACTGTGGTAATGGTTACCCACACAACTCTGTGAATATACTAAAACCCACTGAATTATACACTTTAAGTAGATGAACTGTATGCTGTAAGAATTATATTTCAAAAAAGATGTTAAAATGTCTTTTAAAAAAGAACAATTGTTGTGGCATCAGTGGACATCACCTGAGAGGCTTTGACATCCACTCCCACCCAGCAATAATAAGGCATTCCTCCTCCTCAATGTGATATCAGCAGAGACTGGGTAGAGAGCCTGGACTATCACCACTGCCCATCAGTAATGCAGTACCCCTTACCACACCACTGCCCCTGCTATCAGTGGAGGTAACAAAGTGGGGATTTCCACCCCTGCCAAGTAGTAATGAGCCAACCTTCCCCCTTCCCAGAGGGATAACAGAACTACCTTCCTAGAGAGATAACAGAACTAGGATGGGGAGCCTAGGAATTGTGTAACTGGTGGTAAAAAGTCAGTGTCTCTCTTCCCCACTGGTCTGGTTATTATGGAAGCCTGCCAAAGCAGATTTAAATAAGACTTAGTGTCTGATAACATAATACCAAAAAACAAAACAAAACAAAACAAAAACCCAGCCCAGGATGCAATAGGAAATCATTCATAATACTAAGAACCAGGAATAAGAGACCATCAACAGATACCAGCACTGAGATGACACAAATGTTGGAATTATCTGACAAGGATTTTAAAGCAGCCATCATAAAAATGCTTCAACAAGAAATTACAAACACTTTTGAAACAACAAAAAAAGAAGGTTTCAGCAAAGAAATAAGAAGATACAAAGAATAACCAAATGGAAAATTTGAAATGTAATAATATAATAACTGAAATAAACACATAGGATAGGCTCAATAGAATAATGGAATTAACAGAATAAAGAAACAGGGAAAAAGAGAAATTAATCTAACCAACAGAAAGAATATACACTGAAAAAACAGGAAGAGTCTGAAGGACTTGTGGGAAATAACAAAAGATCTAGCATTCATGCAGTTGAAGTCTCAAAAGAAGAAAAGAAAAAAAGGTGGAGCTGAAAAATAGCTGAAGAAATAATGGCTGAAAATTTCCCAAATTTGGCAAAAGATATAAACTTAGATTCAGGAAGCTGATCAAAGCCCAAACAGGATAAACCCAAAGAAATCCATGCCCAGGCATGGATTTCTAAAGTTTTCTTGGGAAAACTAAAGACAAAGAAAAATCTTGAAGGCAACTGGAAAAGAAATGACTGATTATCTATGGGAGAGCAACCATTTGAATGAGAGCAGATCTCTAATTAGAAACCATGGAGGCAGGAAGGAAGTAGCACATTTTTCAAGTGCCGAAAGAAAAGTTCTGTCAAACCAGAATTCTGTATCAAGTGAAAATAACCTTCAGGTAAAACCAAGACATTCTCAAATGAAGGAAAACTAAGAGAACTTATCACCAGCAGACTCCCCCTAAAAGGATAGCTAAAGGGAGTTCTTCATATAGAAAGGAAATAAACAAAAGGAAAGTTGGAACATCAGGAATAAAGGAAGAACAAGAGAATAAAAATACGGGTAAATATAAGAGACTACCCTTTTCCTCTTGAGTTTTATAATAATATTTTATTGTTGAAGCAAATATTCTAACATTGTCTAATGTAGTTCTCAATGTATGTAGAGAAAATATTTAAGACAACTATATGATAAAGGTGGGGGTGGGGTGGATAAACAAACCAAATGGTGGTAAGCTTCCTTTACTTCAAAGTGGTAAAATGTAGAGACCAGGAGACTGATGTCATGTTTGTTAAAGGCCCTCCCTTTTAAAGGTTGCTTCCCAAGAGCAACCACTAAAAATCTACACAAAGATATACCCTTAAAACCACCATAGAAAAATCAACATGGGGGAATTCGCTGGCAGTCCAGTGGTTAGGACTCTGCACTTTCACTGCTGAGGCCCCAGGTTCAATCCCTGGTTGGGGAACTAAGATCCTGTAAGCTGTGCAGTGCAGCCAAAAAAAAAAAAAAAAAAGAAAGAAGAAGGAAACTCAACATGGAACTTAAAAAAATGTTCAAGTAATCCACAAGAAGACAGAAAATAAAAGAGGAACAAAAAACCCAGAGAAAACAAACAGAAGAACAGTAAAATGGCAGACTTAAACCAAACAGTAGTAAAAGTTACATTAAATATAAATGTTTTAAATATGCCAATTAAAAGACAGAGATTGAAAGAGTGGATTAAAAAATGACCCAACTATATATCATCTGCAAGAAACTCATTTCAAATAAAAATTATATGTATAAATGAAAAGTGAAAGGATGGAAAAAATATACCACATACCATGTAAACAGGAATCAAAAGAAAGCCAGAAATGATATTAATATTAGATAGTATAGACTTCAGAGCAAACAAAATTACCAAAGACAAAGAGGGACATTACATGATGATAAATTCACCAAGAAGATATAGCAATCTTAAATATGTATGCACCTAACAACAGAGCTTCAAAATACACAAAGCAAATTTGATAGAACTGAGAGGAGAAATACCCAAATCCACAATTACAGTTGGAGACTGCTACAGCCCTAACTGAACAACTGATAAAACTACTAGGCAGAAAATAAGCTGGGATACAGAAGAACACCATCAACCAACAGGACCCAACAACAGTGGAATACACATTCTTTTCAAGTTCCCATGAAACATTCACCAAGATAAACCATATCTTGGGCCAGAAAACAAACCTTGACACATGTAAAAGAACTGAAACATACAGACTATGTTCTCTGACAAAAATGAACTCAAACTAGAAATCAATAACAGAAAGATAGCACTAAAAGTCTCCAAACGCTTGGAAACTAAACAACACACTTCTAAATAATCCATGGATCAATGAGGAAGTCTCAAGGAAAATAAAAATATTGAAATGGATGAAAATGAAAATAAACATACCCAAATTAATGTGGTGCAGCTAAAGTAGTATTTAAAGGGAAATTTATAGCACTAAAATTCTTATACTATAAAAAAGGAAAAATTTCAAATAGCCTAAGCATCTACCTCAAGAATCTAGAAAAAGTACAAAATAAAACTGAAGCAAGAAGGAAAAAATAATAAAAGTAAGAGCAGAAATCAATGGAAATTGAAAAGAGAAAAATAAGAGAGATGATTTCACTGATATATAGAATAATTTGAGCAATACAATATATTATGTAGTACTGGATTATAACCCAAAGTATAAAATAAATATATGTCAGTCCATACTGATATAAATAAGTTATTAAATAAAATTTTTAAATGAAGGAAGCATCCAAGGAGGTTCTTACAATTGCTTAATTTTGGGAAACAATCAGATTATCTAATAAAAAGCTCTTGGCACAGAAAATTACAATAAATGGTACCTATGAGAGGTAGGCGTTATAACGTCCATGTTATAATGACAAAACAAATGATTTCAGAGAGATGAAATAAACCAGCCAAGCAACACATGGAATCAATCTTTTCTAATGCCAAGGCTGGTTTTGTCCTACAATATCAGGTTCTCTCTTTTATAATAGAATGGGACATATAAATGAAAAAATTTGCTTCCAGTAGCCCAGGTCCCCTATCTCTTGCAACAAAACACTGATATTCTCACTGACTTGGAGGCAGCAGGCCTTAAGACTCAAAGCTCTTGAGTCACTTTATGTTCGAGGACTGGCTGTCCTAAATGGGAAAGTAGCAAGGTTTCTTTCTCACCATTCTGTAGTCAAAGCCTCCTCTGGATAGGTGGGAAATTTGTTCTGCTCCTGTTTATGTGCGTTTTATTCCCTAAGCTTTTCTGCATGACACAGACACATATAACTACACACTGATATTCTACTCTGCCCAGAAAGATCCCTGGCAAAAGGTGAAAATGAAAAGTGACCTCTGAGAAAGGGAGAAATGCTCTCTCTGGCTAACACCCTAAAGCAATGCCGCCCCCCCCACCACTTGCATGAGGGCAGGTGGAACCCGGCCTTGTTTCTAATCAACAGAATATGTCAGACATGATGGGATGTCACTCCCTCGATTAGGTTATGTTATGTGGCAAATGTAATGGGATGCTATTCTCATGATTATGTTATATAAGACTCAGTCTTGGGCTTCCCTGGTGGCGCAGTGGTTGAGAGTCTGCCTGCCGATGCAGGGGACACAGGTTCGTGCCCCGGTCCGGGAGGATCCCACATGCTGCGGAGCGGCTGGGCCCGTGAGCCATGGCCACCGAGCCTGAGCATCCAGAGCCTGTGCTCCGCAACGGGAGAGGCCGCAACAGTAAGAGGCCTGCGTACCGCAAAAAAAAAAAAAAAAAAAAAAGACTCAGTCTTAGCAGACTGGAGTAAAAGACTCTCCCCTAGCTGGCTTTGAAAAAGTAAGCTGCTGTGTTTTGAGAGGATCTATTGGAGAAGGCCACATGGCAAAGAACTACAAGCAGCCTCTAGGAGTGGAGGGTGGTACTCTACCAAAAGTCAATGAAAAAACAGGGACCTCAGTCCTCCAGCTGGAAGGAGATGAATTCTGCCAACAATCTGAATGAGCTCGGAAGCAAATTCTTCCCTAGTCAAACTTCTAGATGAGAACACAGCCCAGCCAGCACACTGATTGCAGCCTTGAAAGACCTTGAACAGAGAGAACCCAGTCATGCTGTGCCCAGACTCCTGACCCACAGAAACTGAGATAATAAATGTGTGCTGCTTTAAGCCAATAATTTTGTTATATTGTATAATGCAGCAACAGTTAACTAATACATTCCCTTTTCCTTTGCAGCCAAGGAAGACTACTCATAGTAGAAGTGAAGATAGACAAGGTCAGTTTCTCATCATTTAATTATCACAGAGGAAAGTCTGTAGGGTTCATAAAACAATTACCAAATCCAGGTGCAACCCTGGCACTTTGCTGCCCTTGAGGCAGAAGACGACTAGCCTCACAAGGACTGGCCCATTTTTCCTGGCCTGGTGGTAGTGCTCTGAAGGCTGTGAGGACATACCAGAGCCCAGATCTCCAATCCAGTCCTTTCCTTCTCTATCCACAACTTCCTCATCTATCCTTTCCTGCACTGCCTCCCACCTGCCAACTTAGCTCTTTCCTATCATAGGCCAGATCTTTGGCTCTTTTGGTCCTTCCCAATTCTCCAAGTCTGGCTCCCTTTGACTTCTTGGCTAGGAGAGGACTTATATTCTAAAGCCAGGCACTTAGGTGTCATCACCAAAATGAAAGCACAGTGAAGGTTACTGTTTTCCCCAAAGGAAAAAGGAAACGGAATCTTTCTTGAAAAGCAAAAAAGTTCATCAGAAAACAAGCCTATCCATTGGCATGTAGTTTACTCCTCACGTCTCCAAGATCTGGGTATTGTAGATATGTAGGCAGAAGGTAGCTATCTGTCTATTTTTTAAGTCTTAAGAATTTAATATCTGATCTCACCTCAGCAGGTTTCTTGTGTTCATTTGGAATTTTTGACTTGCTCCTATACATTGAGCCAGAAGTAAAGGAAGTGGAAGGACCTGCAAAAGATAATTAGAAAAACATACTGAGACTTATTACCTGCTATTGTAACTAAATGTCATCCAAAAGAATATGAAATATATGGTGGAGAAGAGCACAGTGACCTCATACCACTGAAGAAAACAGTTAAATTGCAACCAAAAAAGTTTCATAATGGAGTTTAATGACATTTATGGGTGACATCCCAGGGTGCAAAAGCTTCAACAGTGCTAACGCTGAGGAGATTCAATTTGGTGTAATCATATTTCATAATAACTTGGAATAACACAATTCATGTTCCATCTGGAGAAAAAGTATCTGCAAAAGTAACTGAAAAAACTAAAAATGTGGAGCAGGTAATCTGTGTAACCTTCAGCACTTCCCCAAATGCTACTGTTAATAAAGCTGTTGTCTTTTACAAATGATGACTTATCCAGTCAAACACTTAGTACCTGAGCTACAAATAGAACTGTAGGGCCTACAATTATGCTCTCATACTTTTCTTACTTTCTAGAAAAGGACTGTTAAATCATTGGTAGATGTGGCTTTGTTGCCTGGGTAAATAAAAAGTGAAAAACAAAATGCTATATGCCGCATAAAACCAATTTTCTCACCTAACTTATCTATGTCTAATGAAATTTAAATAAGAAAAATGGTACTCCAAGCTTTCCTTCCTAGAAACATTATTTTTTAACCATTAAAAGAAGCATGAAACAGCTTGTCCTCAAGTCAAAGAAATCCTCAAGGATTACAGATACAGAGGTTACCAGCTGTTGGCTGGTTCTACTCACTCTCGTCTGAACTGTCACTGCTGCTGAGAGTTCTATGACGTTTCATCCTGGAGCATCCTGGGAAAGAGAACAACACTGAATAAAATAGTCAACCCACACATACCCATCCCAGAGGGCAGTCAATACTGCTTAAGAAGCAGCAGCAGGCAAATCACACAAATCAAATAATTTCTGTTAAGAATATTCTCAAATGACCTAGAGTGATGGGAGAAGAGTACTACCAAATTCTCCAATACACAGTGTGTCAAAGACTGGTTGAGGCCACATATTAGCTTTAGGAGGAAATCCAAGCAGCAGAGAATGAATGGTATAGGATTGGCTGGAGCCTCAGATGTGGCCACATGACCACTGTCCACCCAAACAAAGGGGGGCAGCCACAGGGTCATCATCAGCCAGGGATCCCTAATAAGAGAGGAGCAAGAAAGGAAAAAGCCGTTGCAAAGGCAGAGCTGTCAAGGGCCAAGGTTAAAAAGGCATGAGACATGGCTGGCTGAAGAAAGAACAAGTGAGGCATGTCCCATCTTTAAAAGCACAAACCATTGCTCTTCTGCCTGCCCTTTCTCTCCCTTTCTCACTTTCTACCTGTTCCCATCCCACAAACAACTAGCCTAATTTAAAATTATATCTATCTATCGCAAGAAATGCTACAGAAAGCTCTTATATCGTGAAAAATAATGTTTTAAATTAAAACTTCCAATGGTTTAAGCATCCTTGTGTGTGTGTGTGTGTGTGTGTGTGTGTGAGAGAGAGAGAGAGAAAGAGAGAGAGAGACAGAGAGAGAGAGACAGAGAGAGAGAGACAGAGACAGAGAGAGAGAAGGAGGGAGGGAGGGAGGGAGGGAGGGAGGGAGGGAGGGAAAGGGAAAGAGAGACCAGTGACAGATAAAAAAGAGGCACCACCTTTCTGGGAACACATCAGCACTAGAGAGAAGAAAAAAAGGAAAACATGGTAAGACACTTTAAGTCACAAAAGAAGTGCTGAAAATATAAACTAGAAAAGACAGTGATACAGTCAATAACTAACATTCTTTTATGCGCCACAGTATGTAAAATGCTACTAGGGACAATCATGATCCAACAAGGAATAAAGGTCAGGGCTACTGCCTTCAAGAGACTCACAATCTACCAAGGAGATAGAAATCCAAGTACAAGGCCACTATGAGCAATGAGGAGTAACAGAAACAAAACTGTATGCTAAAAAGCTGGTAGAGCTCCATTTCTGGCATGACAATGTGAAGAGATTTGTGGATCCATTCCCCAGTGAAACTGGTGAAAATTACTTAAAAAATAAACAAAAAACACTCATTTAAAATCTCTGGAGGGCTTCCCTGGTGGCGCAGTGGTTAAGATCCGCCTGCCAACGCAGGGGACACGGGTTCGAGCCCTGGTCCAGGAAGATCCCACATGCCGCGGAGCAACTAAGCCCGTGCGCCACAACTGCTGAGCCTGTGCTCTAGAGCCTGCAAGCCACAACTACTGAAGCCTGTGTGCCTAGAGCCCGTGCTCCACAACAAGAGAAGCCATAGCAATGAGAAGCCCATGCACCGCAACAGAGTAGCCCCCACTTGCCTCAACTAAAGAAAGCCCGTGCAGCAACAAAGACCCAATGCAGCCAAAAATAAATAAATAAATAAGAAAAATAAAGTTCCCTTAAAAAAAATAGAATAAAATCTCTGGAAATGGTCCTAAGGGCATACAGAAAATGAAGAAGCACTCATTAAAGAAAATCTACAACTCAGTACATAAAGTAAGAGTCTATGGTATTTGGACCTAGACCCACTCCCTCCATTCCTGCTCCCAGCACAGATATCACACCAGACAAGTGCAGCCAAGAACACAGAGCTCCCTCTCCTCCAGCTCCCAGTTGTAAAGCTGGGAAGAGCAGGATGTGTGTTTCTCATCTGGTCCGCAGCGACTACTGGTTGATGAGGCTAGGTTCCAGACAACTATGGCTGAGAGATGGGGGTTCCCTTCTTCCAGGTGGCCCCCATTCCTGGTATGGAGGCTAAGTCCAGGGGTGTGATACCACCAAGAATACTGAGGCCCTAATTGCCCTGGGCCCAGCTCGTGGGTTCTACATTAGGAGAGGCAAACCTAGGAGACCTGGGGTCACCACTCAGAGGGAAACACATCATTGTCTCCACCCCCTGCAGTAGAGCTGTGGCTCAGAGATTTTGCCTATGGGGAGAAGTAGGCCATAGAATAGAGGGCTCTAAATCTTCCCCCAATGGAACTGACTTCATTTGCAACAGCATGTGGAGAAGTCCAAGCCTACGGTATAGCATGCCGGAGAGAACCAAGGAAAGAAATAGCTGGGAGGAACCATCCTGGGGTCAGAAGAAATCTCTAATACTGATCTCAGGAACTATCCCTTCAAAGGAGCCCTAATCTGACTGGATCAGTTTGGGGAGCAACATATGCCCCAGGGCACTATTAAAAACAACGGCAATCAGTGGAGTTTAACAGCTGGACGTGGTCAGGGTAAAGAGTCAGAAAGAGCCCTGCCAAAACCACAGTCAATCCCAGGGTGACTGTGGGCATACCAAAGGCTGCATGCCTAAGAAGCAACATCAAGACTTCACACTTCAGGGCAAAGGGCGAGAGTAAATAGGTTTCAATAAAATAATGCAGCCAGTCACTAAAAAAATTCACAAGCAAATAACAATAAAGAACCCTGAGGGGCGGTGGGGCACCAGTACTGAGTTGCTAATGCTATATTATCTAAAATGCCCAGTTTCTAACAAAAAGTTACGAGACATGTAAAGAAACAGGAAAGTGTGACCTATATACCAGCAAAAAAGCAGGCAACAGAAACTGCCTGTAAGTGCAACTAGATGTCAGATTTAACAGGCAAAGACTTCAAATTAGCCATGTAAATATGTTCCTAGAACTAAAGAAAACCATGAACCAGGAAGAAAGATGAAGAAAAATGTACAAAGCCTGAGAGAAATGTGGGGTACCATTAAATGCACCAACATATATGTAATGGGAGTGCCACAAGGAGAGAGAGAAAAAAAGCAAAAAAACCCTTTTTTTTAGTGGCTGCAAACTTCCCAATTTAACTGAAAAACATTAATTTGCACATCCAGGAAGCTCAAAAAACTCCAAGTAGTTTATACTACTACTACTTCTACTACTACACTACTGTCTGCAAACAGCTGCACAAATAGACGGCATATCATGGTCAAATTGCTTTAAGCCAGACAAGGAGAAAATCTTGAAAGCGGCAAGGGAAAAATGACTCCTCACTTATAAGGGAACCCCAATAAGATTAACAGCTGACTTCTCATGAAAAACAATGGAAATCAGAAGGCAATGAGATAAGATATTCAAAGTGCTCTGTACTGATGTTGGCACATATCAGTGAATATATTAAGAATCATTAAACTGTACACTTTAACTGGGTGAACTGTATGGTACATAAATTATAACTCAATAAATCTGTTATTTAAAAAAACGAATAGGATTAGCATAAGTATCAAAATTATTGGGCTTCCCTGGTGGCGCAGTGGTTGAGAGTCCACCTGCCGATGCAGGGGATGCGGGTTCGCGACCTGGTCCGGGAAGATCCCACATGCCGTGGAGCGGCTGGGCCCGTGAGCCATGGCCGCTGAGTCTGCGCGTCCAGAGCCTGTGCTCCGCAACGGGAGAGGCCACAACAGTGAGAGGCCCGCATACCGCAAAAAAAAAAAAGATTATTAATCAAATTCTATTTGTCCTACTATCAAAGTCAACTGAATATTTCTTTTCTTAAATTGTGATATAATTGACATATAACACTATGTTAGTTTCAGGTTTATAACATAATAATTCAGTATCTATATATTGCAAAATGAAGAATGTTTCTGTAAATAGGATGTTAACCTCCCGTCACATAAATTTTGGGGGCTGTGTTTGGTTCCCAGTGTAAAACTCAAGACATTCAAACACTCTTCTGAAATGCAAACAAAAACAAGTCACAAAACACTTCCCATCAAAAAGGAACATAATTTAAAGTCACAATGAATGTAGAAATTTAAAGATAAATGTAATATATTTTCTAATTATTCCCCATTGAATGCACAAATCTACCTAGAGTAGCACTTCATTTGTCTGATACCATTGGGATGTTCCATATATGTAAACTTTCCAGATAAATGGTGTGCCCAAACATTTAGAATCCTATTATCGATGGGAACTTTTCTGAAATATCCATTTATTAGTATTCTATTGTTGCAGCAATAAGTTACCACAAACTCAGTGGCTTAAAACTACACAAATTTATTATCTCTAATAGTAAGTTCAGTGGGTTAGAAGTCTAATACAGGTATTCCTAAGCTAAAATCAAGATGTTGGCAGGGCTGTGGTCCTTTCTGGAGGCTCTAGGAGAGAATCCATTTCCTTACCTTTTCCATCTTCTAGAGGCCATTCACATTCCTTGGATCCTGGCCAGCTTCCGCAGTCTTCAAAGCCAACAACACTGCATCTCTCTAACCCTGCTTCTATCCTTACACCTCATTCTCTGACCTTTCTCTTCTGCCTCCCTCTTCCACTTTTAATAACCCTTGTTATTACATCAGGCTCACCCAGATAATCCAGGATAATGTCCCTACTTTAAAGTCAGCTGATTAGCAACCCTAATTCTCCTTTGCCATGTAACCTACCATGTTCACAAGTTCCAGGGATTAGGTCATAGCCATCTTAGGGGGCCCATTATTCTGCCTACCACAACCTAATATATTTTGCAGTATTAAAATGAATATACTCCCACACGAATATGCCCAACAGATTTTTGACAGAGGTAGAAAAGTAATCAAATGGAGGAAGATGGTCTTTTTAACAAATGGTACTGGAACAATAGGAAAAAAAAAAAGAACTTCAACCTAAGTCTCATGCCTTATACAAAAGTTAACTTAAAATGGATCATGGACTTAAATGTAAAAGTAAAAAAACTTTAGAAACACAAAGGAGGAAATCTTCAGGACCTAGGGTTAAGCAAAGAGTTCTTCGATTTGACACCAAGAGCAAGATCTATCAAAGAAAAATTCACTTTCATCAAAATGAAAAACTTGCTCTGCAGAAGACTGTTAAGAAGATACAGAAACAAGCGACAGAATGGGACAAAATATTTACAAACCACATTTACAACAATGGACTTGTATCCAGAATATGTAAAGAACGCTCAAAACTCAACAGTAAGGAACAAATGATTCAATTTAAAACGCGCAAAAGATCTGAACAGACATTTCACCAAAAAGCATTACAAATGGAAAATAAGCACATGAAAAGAGGTTCAATATCATTAGCCATCAGGGAAATGAAAATTAAAATCACAATGGCTAAAATAAAAAACAGTGAAAATCCAAATGGTGATGATGTGAAGCAACTATATCATTCATACACTGCTGGTGGGAATGTAAATGGTACAGGTATTCTAGAAAACAATTTGGCTATTCCTTTAAAAATTAAACATGTAACTATCACAGGATCCAGCAATTGCACTCCTGGGCATTTACCCCAGAGAAATGGAAATACATGTTCACACAAAAACCTACACACAAATGTTTATAGCAGCTTTATTCATAATAGTCAAAAACTGGAGACAACCCAGATTTCTTTCAACAGGTGAATGGTTAAACAATCTGTGGTACATCTGGACCATGGAATACTACTCGGCAATAAAAAGGAACAAAGTACTGATACATGCTACAACGTGTAAAACAAATGTAAAACATGTAAAAAAAATCACTTAACAAAAACATTATGCTCAGTGAAAGAAGTCATAAACACCATATCACTTATCATATGATTCCATTTATATGAAATGTCCAGAGTAGGAGCAGGCCTATGTATAGAGACAGGAAGTAGATTAGTGGTTACCTAGGGTTGGGAGTAAGAACACATACTGACTGCAAATGGGCACAAAGCTTCTTTTTGGGGTGACAGAAATGTTCTAAAATTGGGTAGTAGTGATGGTTGCAAAACTCTGTAAATATATTAAAACCCGCTGAATTGTCTACTTAAAATGGATGAATTTTATAGTATGTAAATTATATCTCAATAAAGCTAAAAAAAACCTTTAAAAATATTGTGACATTTTACCAATGAGAAATTTTTAGGTAGAGTCAAGAATAACATCAATAGAAAAATTCTGTGTCTACTGAACATAACCTCCATATGGATAGCTTGTACTGGGATTGAAGGCAGCATATGCCACAGAAGAAATACTTTTATTCTCTAAAAACTGTCAGTGAAGAAAGCCAACTGAGTATGGTCCCTCTCTCTTCACTTTCTTGAAAGTTTCAGGAGACCTAAGACTTCTTGTAAGCTAGATACTCCTCTCATCTGAAGTTCTGGTCTTATGAACTCTGGCTAAAAGAGTGTCTCCATTTTCTATAATATTCTCTTATTTAGATGAGCTACCAAACCGTTCATGACTGAGGAAGGTGCCGATTTTTAAGAATCTGTAAAATCTGGTGCTTTTTTTTTTCCCCCACGCCACACGGGCTTGTGGGATCTTAGTTCCCCGACTGGGGATTGAACACGGGGCCCCAGCAGTGAAAGTACCGAGTCCTAACCACCGGACTGCCAGGGAATTCCCAAATCTGGTGGTTTTTAAACTATTACAGTAACAGTCATGTTTTACTATAGATGGAAACAAAAAATCTTTTATTATCAATAAAGAGCCTAGGAAACAGATTAACACCAATAACACCAGTCCTGGAAACTGGGTTGCTTATACTTTTTAGAAAAGAAAACAAAGCAAGCAAATTTTTGGGTCTGGGCTATTAAAGTCCACTGATTTATTTCTGTGACAGCACTGCTGTTTTAATTACTACAGGAAAATGACAAAGAACAGTAAATATCTGCAGAATAATTCCATGATGGCAAATCTTTAGATCTGTCTTTATTACTTCTAATCACAACAACAGTCTTATAAACATCATTATCACCATTTTACAGATGAAATTGGGGCTCAGAAGTGTTTAAATGACATGCTTGGAGCTACATGGCCACCAGAGGGCAGAGCTCAGGGCACTCCAAGTTGACCCTGAGACCTGAGGCAGGCTGGGGGGTTAACAGCAGGAATGGTGCCCCTTCTAAGCCCAAGACTCCTAAGCATAGCCTTGGAGGCCCACAGCGTTCCGGCTCCAATTTGTCAGGCCTCATCAGCTGCTTCCCCCCTGCCTCCTGCACATGCTATGCCTCATGTGATTCCATGAACATACCATTTTGTTTCATATTTGCCAGCCTTTGGACAGGGCTCTTCCCTCTGCCTACAGTCCCCTGATTGTTTACCCGGACCATCCCATTTTCCCCCAACCTGGTCCGATCCATTTGTTAGATCTCCTCAGTGAGGTTCCCCAGATACGCCTCTCTCACAATTATTTGCTCCTTTGCTTTCTATCCAAGTCTCTATACATGCTTCTGTCCATGTAAAATGCTCTTCATTTGCACTGTAAATATTCTTTACATGGTCAGCCCTGCCACAAGACCACAACCATCTTCAAAGCAGGAACTATGTTACATTCATCTCTTACTCCCAGGTCTCAGCACAGTGTCCTGCACAAAGTAAACATGCCCCACCCACATCCTCTTTACTAGCTAGCATACCCATCTCCCAGGTACTGCTTGTTGGCTGCTAATGGCTCACAGCTGTCCCTTTCCCCAAGGGCTGGAGTCCTGCCAGGGAGATTAGACTCTCCCTGTCTCCCTCCCAGGGGCAGCCAGTAGCTCTACACCACCCCAACCATGCCCCTAACCAAAACAGGCTAACGCTAGACTATATCCTTACTTTAGCTTCTTCCTCTTCCCTGCCTTCTTGTCCTTGCTCCCTTATAAGTTTCTCCTGAGAGCAGTCCCTCAACAAATCATGTACGTTCAAATACGGTCTCACGTTCTGCTTCCAGGCACCCCTAAAGACAACATGTGAAACTTCATTTGGTGGTACCCTTTAAAAAGTACTTTAGAATAAAATTTTTTGTTAAGCAAAACCAAAAATAAGTACAGTGCGATGTACCTCATTGCCTTACATTTGGATATATTATTCAGCTGTTTATTTTCTAGTCCTCTATTCAGTGTGCAGACTTTACAATGACATTATTTTCTTCCTTACCTCCCACAATGAGTATTCCTTTGTTTTGGCAGAAATGAAATGTGCACCAGCCCTTACCTTGCACCCTTGAGAACAGTAATTTGAAGGCGGTTTTCAGATCTTATTCCTACTATAATCTCAACCAAAATGATTAACAGCATTCTGATTAATCTTAACAGTGACTGTAAGCCAGGCAAAAGACAACTGTATAAAGTAAATGCCTTCCTCGGGTGAAACTCCCTCTTAAAGGAGCACTGTCTGGAAGTCAACCCAACTAGGATTATTTGGGACTGGAATCTAAGTCTGTGGTTTGGTGGCTACTTGACTCCCCATTAATGTTCCCACAGAAGAGCAGGCAGCAGGAAAAGTGATTAACTCAAACACAGCCCTTTCTTTCCTTCTATACACCCACCAGACATACTTCTGAAATGCATGGTCAGTTCAAGGAGCCACTATTCACTGCCATCTGTGGGGCCATGCAGCAACTTAAAAATAATCTAAGGCTCTACTTTATACATATACATACCCTTTGACCCAGGAATTCTACTTCCAACATTCATATTTGAAAAATAATCCAAAACACAGAAAATGATTTATGAACAAAATGTTCATTAAAACTCCCTAATAAAAAAACAATAGATGAAACCTAGCTATCAAACAAAAGAGGAATACTTAAAGTATATTAATATTATGGTATTTCACTCAATTATTTAAACATGGTACACAGGGAAACATTCATGTTAAAATGTTAAGTGGAGGGCTTCCCTGGTGGCGCAGTGGTTAAGAGTCTGCCTGCCAATGCAGGGGACACGGGTTCGAGCCCTGGTCTGGGAGGATCCCGCATGTTGCGGAGCAACTAGGCCCGTGAGCCACAATTACTGAGCCTGTGCTCTGCAACAAGAGAGGCCGCGATAGTGAGAGGCCCGCCACTGCGATGAAGAGTGCCCCCCGCTTGCCGCAACTAGAGAAAGCCCTAGCGCAGAAACGAAGACCCAACACAGCCATAAATAATAAAATAAATAAATAAAAATGTTAAGTGGAAAAACAGTACAAAAATTGGTCTTATAGCAAGATTGCACCTATGAAATAAAATATATAGAAAATAATGAAGGCCATAAACCAATTTACTAACATTAGTTGCATCAATAACACTGAAGTTTTCTGAGTGACAAAAACATTCTAATTTTTTCCATTCTCCACATTTTTACAGTACACACATAGGACATTTATAATTAGAAAAAAACTTCTAAGTTTTCAAGGTATTTGTTCCACACACCACTCACAAACGATGCAGCTGACCTGAAAAAACTGAAACTATGAAAAGTAGTTGTCACTGTCGTTCAAGATGGACATCAACCAGAGCTGGAAAAAACCCAGAAAAGCACAATACAATCAACTGGATAGAGGAGCCTCCATATTTATAAAGTTAGTCCCAAAAGCACAAAACCCTACAGTTTGGAAAAGACAAATATCTAAAGCAGTGGTTCCCAGCTGAAGGCAATTTTGTTCCCCAGGGACAATGTGGCAATATCTGGAGACATTTTTGGTTATCGCAACTGGGAAGGGGCAGCGTTACTGGCATCTTGGGGGTAGAGACCAGGGAGGCTGCTAAACATCCTGCAATGCATAGATTTATCTGGCCCAAAATGTCAATACTGCCAAGGTTGAGAAATCTTGCTCTAAAAGAATGAAGCAGAAATCGATAAGAATCAAGACGAGTGTGGAAATTGTTGACTTTATTCACCCAATCACAGAGTTAAAGTAACAAAGGGGCAATCCCTGTAACCTAAAGGCAATTTTATCAGAAAGAAAGCAGGACTTTGAGCAATGTTTAGGGAACTTAGAGAACTCATCAGCTCAAGAAGTGGAACAGAATGAAAATGTAAACAGGTTCAAGAAGGACTGAGATAAAATCAGGGAGGATAAATCCATGATGGTATTTGGAAGTAATCCTTAAGTAAAGAAGCATCTAAAAGTCCAGCTCCCTTAGACTTTCAGGAAAATACCCTTCAGGGCCATTAACAGAGACAGACGTTTGAGTTAGGCCACTGGTCAGACCAGAGCAGCACACTTCTTTTATTCTTAAGGATCAATTCCTGCTCATGTGGGCAAAGAAACTCCCAAACTATTCCTTAAACAGAAATCATAAATACTACAGATGTGTTTCTTGAGCTGATTACCTCTGCTCTGGGGTAAACAATACTAACCCTCTCCACACTGAGACCATTTGAGTCCACTGCCTATGCTTTAATTCAGAATTCACCCCTCTCTACAAAACAATTCAATCTATCACTGTTTCAGTGTTGTGGAAACAAAACTTCCCTTCAAGCCTGTTAACCTCAAATATCTTTTATCTTTACCACATTTCAGTACTCCAGTAACTAAAACCATAAATATTTAATTGAGTAAACAAAAAATAATCAGAAGGAAAAGAACATATCCTACATATTTTACTGCTTTTCCTTACCCCCCACAAATCTTTGTCTTTAAAAAAGAAGAGATACCAGAAATTGGAGTCGGTGAACTTTTCTGTACTTTTTAAAAGAAGACTGCCTTCATCTCAGTCATTTTAAAGCTTGTTTTTAAAACTTAAGACACATCGTGTGACTCATGAGTCCCCCATGACCAGATGAGAAGTCTGGAGGTCAACTCTTTCCCAAAGCCCTCAAAAAGCATTAAAGAAAAAAGAAGAAAATACCAATTTACCTAGGTAGGTTCCTGCCACTCAGTCAAGTATTTCTATGTCAACCACAGTTATCCCTGTTGCCAGGAAACAGGCTTACCCTCTTTAATGTTAACAAATTATTTAGGAATTTCAAACCTCCTGAGTAGAAATCATCTTGCATGGGAAGGCCACATTGGGAAGGGAGTTTAAAACAGGGTTCAGCAAACTTTTTCTGTAAAGGACCAGATAGCAAACATGTTTGGCTTTGTGGGCCATATGGTCTCTGTGGCAATTACTCAAATCTGTTATTGTAGCATGAAAGCAGCCACAGACAGTACATAAACAAATGATCATGGCTATGTCCCCATAAAACTTTATTATACTAAAATTCAAATTTCACATTTTCACATGTCATGAAATATTATTCTTCATTTTTCAACCACTTAAAAATGTTAAAAACCATTCTTAGCTCACAGGCCATACAAAAACAGGTGGTAGGCTAGATTTGGCTCACAGGCCATAGCTTGTCACCCTCTGGTCTAAACTACAAGACACCTTTCTTTTAATGAAAGAAAGAATACTGAAAATTGGAAGCATACAACTGAATTATCACTTTCCTAACACCGCTCCCTCCTTCCCAATCTCTCAGCCCACTGTTTGGCTAATAAAGACCTCACTGGAAGGTTTCAGCTTGGGTGGCCTATTCTGTGACATTATCTTGACAAATTTTAATGGTCCTAGACCCTTTCTAAATTAAAATTTGTTTTATGCCTTTTAAGCAAAAAGGCCCCAGTTCTAATAATTTTTTAAAAATTAGCAGTACGTTCCCTTTCTTTGTTTCTTTTTTGACTGAGCCGCGTGGCTTGTGGGATCTTAGTTCCCTGACCAGGGATTGAGCCTGGGCCATGGCAGTGAAATCGTCAAGTCCTAACCACTGGACCTCCAGGGAATTCCCTACATTTTCTTTTTGATTTATATACATATGTTCAATAATTTCAACTACCCAGATAAATAAGCAGGCTTGGCATCTTAAGAATAGAGATATATGTACAAAGCATAAATCCTCTTAAGATAAAATACCATTTGCAAATAAGACCTCTTAAGAATAAAGTAAATCAACAAGAATAGCTTTTACTATGAAATACATAATTTTTTCTCCAGATAGAAACTCAATTTTTTAAAAATAATGATTTCCATTATGTCTTATCTCTTGCTGTGAGTTGCTTCCACATTGAAATTTAGGCACATGTACCCCTAATACATTTACAATAACATCTACCTTATTTAAAGTGATCATCAGAATTTATTAGGAGAAAAATATCTTTATCCCAGGTTTTAGAAACAATAACAGGTCTCACATGTAAGGTCAAACAAACAACCCCAAACTTACTGAGCAAGTGCAAATCCACCGTACATCAACTGTTAATAGTGTGTTAATAAAGGGCAGGCACTGTACTGGCCACCAGAACGGAAAAACCAAGTCCTTCGGCTCCCTCAAAGCCAGGGTCACAAGACCAGGTGCACTAGACACACTGTTACTATGGCTTGGGTGATCACAGCCTAAAGCTGGTGACCAATGATGTGTGACAAACCAATCAGAGGGGGTTTTGGGGGTTAATCCCAAATCAATCAAGGTGGTGTGGGTGTGAAGTGGAGGGGGGTTGCAGTTGGGAACAGTTCACCTCTGGTCAGGGCTATACTGATGGCAAAAGGGCAGTCAGGCAGGGAAGTTAACGTACAAGGGAAAGGATCAGCACTGACTGTGAGGGCAACAAGAAGTGAGAGAAAATGAAATGACTACAAATTTTCCTCAGGAGAAATGAAAGGGGAGGGCCATAGATGCCAACACCGGTTAAACCCTGAGAAAATTATCTGGCCTCCACAGCAGAGGTTCTCCATTCCCATTAAACATTGGTATCACCTGGAGAGATTGTAAAATCCCAATGCCCAAACTGCACCCATTACTAATTAAGTCAGAATCTCTCTTTTCAAAGAACCATCTTTTTTGGATTCATTGTTTTTCTCTACTGTTTTTGTTTTCAATTACATTAACTTCTCTCTTCTTTATTATTTCCTTCCTCCAGCTTGCTCTGTGTTTATTTTGCTCTTCTTTTTTCTATTTTCTCAAGGTGGAAGCTTAGATTATTCATTTGCGACCTTTCATCTATTCCTCATATAAGCATTTAGTGCTATAAATTTCCACTCAGCACTGATTTAGCTACAACCTACAAGTTTTGATATGCTGTATTTTCATTTTCATTAAGGTCAGTGTATTTTTTTATTTCCCTGAGACTTCCTCCTTGACCCATGGATTAATGAGAAGTGTGTTGTTTAATTTCCAAGTGTTTGAAGACTTTCCTGTAGTCTGTTTTTCATTTCTAGTTTGATTCCATTATGGTCAGAGAATATAGTCTGTATGATTTTAATTCTTTTATATTTGTTGGGGTTTGTTTTATGACCTGGGATATAGTCTACCTTGGTGAATGTTACATGTGCACTTGAAAAGTAAGTATATAATGCTATTGAAGTTCCCACTGATAACTGTGGATTTATGTCTATTTCTCAATTATGTTCAGTTTTGCCTCATGTACTCTGAAGCTCTGTTGTTTGGTGCATACACATTTAAGATTGCCCTGTCTTCTGGGTGGATTGACCCTTTGAATCATTATGTAGTGCTCCTCTTTGTCCTTTGTAATTTTCTTTGCTCTGATGTCTAATTTATCTGATATTAGTATAGCCACCCCAGCTTTCTTTTGATTGGCATTTGCATGGTATGTCTTTTTCCATCTATTTACATTTAAACTACCTATACTGTTGCATTTAACTGGAATATGGTGAAATGTGTCTACTCCATCTTGTTTGGAACAGGAAATTTGCTCTCTATATTATTTTTGCAACTCCTCTCTAAATTTAGACACACTATCTCAAAATCTTTTATTTCAAAATAAAAACTTTAACTGTTAAAAAGTAAGTATATGATTAAAAGGGCATTGTTATTCATGTTCTTAACATGTTCGGAAAGTATTAAATTGTGAAAGGAAAAGAATCAACTTGTGGACTTGTGAGATCTTCACTTACTGCACTCTCCCAGAGCAAGGAAACAAACAGGCTAAGAAACAGGTAAAACTTACAGGCCTGGGACTAACTGGGAGGCTGCTCCCCTATCCACCGGCCATAAGAAGGAAAGTCAGTTGGTAACAAGGATGCAACTATTTTTCCTTAAAAGATAAATATTCACCACACCTGGTGCTTATTCTTGGGGGCGGGGGAGCTGTTTTTTCCAGTACTTGCATTTTTTAGTTTCCCTGTATGGATTTGTTTTACTACTTATTAGCATTTTCAAAAGGTTAACAGAGAGAATTTAAAATGTATAACTTGAAAGGGAATACAAGTCTAACTAATTAGTTATACCACTTGTTAGTTCTGTAACAGAAATGAGTGAGAAAGTTGGAAAGTACTGACTAAAATGTGGCTTTCTGAGAATTAGTTGAGTTCAGTAATTTATGCTGTTCATGCTTCAGTACCCCAGGAAGCCAGATTTGGATACAGATAAGTAGTCATTTGAGACAAACAGCAAAGTTTACCCCTGAATTGTTTTAAATGCTACCCAAAAGGACCACTAAAAGATCTAAGATGAGGACTAGAGAGCAGAGATGGAAACTAATTATCTCCTCTTGGCCCTAAAAAACCAAACTTCTATGTAAACTAAAAGCATCCATATAGGAATATGAATCACAGAGAAAAGGAAACAGATTTTTCTTCTCTATCCATTTCTCCTATAATCTCAGTGCTATTTTAATTATTCCAAGTAACAGTGTTTTACAAAAATGATGGACAGATAAAAAAAAACTCTCAAAAATTTGAAATAAAGGCTCTGTTGTTGTGTGTGGAAAGTGACTACCGTGTCAAAAATACCTGTGGACCCAGACCATGGTTGACTGTCATAGTGATGAAACGTTCCTGGACACCGAGACTCAATATTTTCTTATCTAAGAATCTGCAGTTTAATTTCATCCTTCAAGATCAAAGGCACATAAGTTAACTTGGCCCATTGATTTGATCAATCTATGGAGAGCTGCCAGGCAACACAAGTCCACAGAATAACTCATTAGTTTATAATGCTTAAATCAACTTTGGGCAAAGTGTTGAGAATTGAACAGAGCCTAAAACACCCAAAGACGCTCACCAACATATCTTTCTACACAGCTGACTAGAAAACATCTAATCTCTATTCGACCACTCCAGTGACAGGGAGCAACTATCTAACAAGGCAATCCATTCTAATTTTTAGACAGCTCTAAACAAAGAATAACTTTCTATGAATAGAAAAAAATCTGCCTTCATACTAAATTTTTACCTGTTAACAGATTTTTTTTACCTGTTAATTTTTACCTTTTAATTTTTACCTGTTACCTCCCTACCTTTATTCCCAAATTATCTCTTGACCTTACATAATTTTTCTCTATTTAATACCTAATTTCCTTCTTTCTCTTCTCTTGCAAACTCCTCAAAATGTAGTCTATGGTCTGTCCTCCCTTCCTTGCTCTCAGTCACTCCTCAATTACCTTCTACAGAGTTCTTGAAAAAGTCATCAGTCTGTGCACATTTCCCAACCCTCGTCTCTAAGTACCTGTATGCTGCATTTGACATACTGATCACTCAGTCCCTCCCTCCCACTATCCCTCTTGAAACAGCTGCCTTGGTTTCCAAGGGCTTTTTCCAGGTTCCCTGTATTGCTCCCTAATATCCTTTTCTTCCTCTAACCATCTTGTGATGGTGTTTCCCCAAAGTGCCCTACTACACTAAACCCATGCTATGGCTCCCAGAATAGAAAGAAAGAGGGATGGGGGAGGGAGGAAGGAAAGGAAAAGATAAAAAAGAAAAAAAATCTAACACCCCCCTACCCACGCCCCTCCCCCCCACCCCACCCCCGCCAACCAAACACATCAACCTGAAAGGTGGTCAACACTAAGGCCACTACCTTCTTTTCTCCACTGGTTCTTCCTCCCTTCTAGTGGTCTCAGTTGGCACCCTCTATGTAGTTACAAAATTTGAAAAACTCTCTTAACTATTTCCTTTCTCTCATCCTGGAACATCCTCATCAAACCCTGCCAAGTTAACGTCTGAAATAGTCTTCTAAATCAATAGTCCCATCCCATTTTAGCCTTCATTTTCCTAGGTTGGGACTTAACCATCTCCTGAAACTGAGACTGCAACAGCAGCTTCCTAACTGGTCTTGGGGCTCCTGATCTTGTTGCCCTCAAGTTCACCCTCCACCCAAATGCCAGAAACTTACCTGAAACACAAATTCGACCATGCCCCTTCATTGTTGGGACTTCAATGGCTTCCCTTTGCTCCTAGATCTTTATTAAGGTCCTCATCAAGGCCAACCTCCACAGTCAAGCTACACCTACTTCTGCAGCTTTATTCCTAAACACACTATGCTCCAGTTTTATGCTCTAACAATGGTGAACCTCTGTAGTTCCCACACCCATGTTGCATGCTTTATATAATCATACTATCCCTTCTGCCTGGAAGGTGCTCTTCTAACTTCCTCACTTTGCAAACACATAAACTCATCCTTATAAGGCTTAGCAAACATGTCACCTCTTCTAAAAAGCCTCTCTTGTCTGACTCACCCCCTTGACGATCTCAACAGCAGTATGCTCTGAATGGGCTGTGTACAGCACCATCACTAACATAAACGATTTTGTAATCACTGATATATATTTAAAAATCTCCAACTAGAATATGAGTTCCTACCAGGTATGGCTAGATTTTTTAAAAACTTACAATGCAAGTTATTCTTGCTTTAGCTCTTTGAAAATAAACTTTAAAGTTACTCTAAAATGATTCTCATTGGGAGTAAATTTATTTGCTGGGTGCTAATTTGGACAACTGTTCTCACTTTGAAATTTTACTTTGTAAGCTAACCTTGGAGGAAGTTCATTTCCCTCCTTCTTCATTCACCCTCTCCATTGAGAGCTGCTTCCTCCCAGCATTTTCAATCCCATCCTACCAATAGGGATAAAAGTACAGATTTAGACAGTAAGCCAATAATACATTTGCATCTGGCCCCGAGTCTCTCTCTGCTCTCCTGCCTGCCACTACAAATATAAGTAACATCTTTTTCCGTCTCTGTTCATGAGCAATCCTTGACTTTGCACAGCCAGGGATCATTTCCTCCAATCAGTGAGTGCTTTGATTTCCATTGTCTATAGAAATACAATTCCCAGCCATCTCTACCTTTCTCTGGATCTAGAGTCCAGTACATCAGTAAATAGCGGCCCATGACTAACAATCTCCACTTAACTGTTTGATCTGTTTCTGGTCCAGAGATTTATCTTTTCTTTTTCTTTTTTTTGGCGGTACGCGGGCCTCTCACTGTTGTGGACTCTCCCGTTGTGGAGCACAGGCTCCGGACGCACAGTCCCAGCGGCCATGGCTCACGGGCCCAGCCGCTCCGCGGCATGTGGGATCTTCCCAGACAGGGGCACGAACCGGCGTCCCCTGCACTGGCAGGCAGATTCTTAACCACTGCGCCGCCAAGGAAGCCCCAAGATATACCTTTTCTTGATCACAGATATGTCTTTCTAATTTTTTATTTTATCTATTATCACTTTATTTAGAGAGGAGATATGAGTTTGAAGCATGAAATCAGAGCCATCTTGGCCAAAAGCCCTTAGGTTTAAATTTTACAAGTACTACATAATCTTTTAGAGCAGGGGTCAGCAAACTATGGCCTGTAGGCCAAATCTAGCTCACTGCTTGTTTTTGGTATGGCCCATGAGCTAAGAATGGCCTTTACATTTTTTAATTGTTGAAAAAAATCAAAAGGATATTTTATGACATGTAAAAATTATGTAAAATTCTTATTTCAGTGTCCATGAAAAAAGTTTTATTGGAATACAGCCATGCCCATTCATTTATTCTGTTCCAGTTTATCAATTGCTATGTAACCACTGTAAAATATAATGGCATAAAGCAACCATCATTTTATCATCTCACAAATTCTGTGAATCGGGAATTCAGGTGAAAAACAGCAAGGATGGCGTTTTTCTACTCCATGATGTCTGGGATCTCAGCTGCAAAGACTCAAAACAGCTGGAATCATCTGGAGGATTCTTCACTTCACTCAGCTGGCCCCTTTGACAGGGATGACTGGGCTTAGCAGAGAGTACCTCTGAAGTGCCCACACAGGGCCTCTCAGCACAGTAGTCTCAGGGTAGTCAGGCTTCTTACATGGCAGCTCAGGGTTCCCAGCATAAATGTTCTAATGAACAAGGCAGAAGCTGCACTGCCTTTTATAACTTAGTCTCAGAAGTCACATACTCTGTTGTATTGGTTGAAGCAGTCACAAGCCCACCCAGATTTAACTCAAAGGAGACATGGGCCCTACCACCTGATGAGACTAGTGTCAAAGAATCTACAGCTTTGTTTTAAATCTCCATTTATGTTCTTCATGTCATTTAGTAGAAAGGGTCCAGTTAGTGACTTTGATTTAAAATGTGAGGCTCTCTTCAATAAGTGGTGCTGGGAAAACTGGACAGCTACATGTAAAAGAATGAAATTAGAACACTCCCTAACACCATACACAAAAATAAACTCAAAGTGGATTAAAAACCTAAATGTAAGGCCGGACACTATCAAACTCTTAGAGAAAAACATAGGTAGAACACTCTATGACATAAATCACAGGAAGATTCTTTTTGACCCACCTCTTAGAGAAATGGAAATAAAAACAAAAATAAACAAATGGGACCTAATGAAACTTCAAAGCTTTTGCACAGCAAAGAAAACCATAAACAAGACCAAAAGACAACCCTCAGAATGGGAGAAAATATTTGCAAATGAAGCAACTGACAAAGGATTAATCTCCAAAATTTACAAGCAGCTCATGCAGCTGAATATCCAAAAAACAAACAACCCAATCCAAAAATGGGCAGAAGACCTAAATAGACATTTCTTCAAAGAAGATATACAGATGGCCAACAAACACATGAAAGAATGCTCAACATCACTAATCATTAGAGAAATGCAAATCAAAACTGCAATGAGATATCATCTCACACCAGTCAGAATGGCCATCACCAAAAACTCTAGAAACAATAAATGCTGGAGAGGGTGTGGAGAAAAGGGAACCCTCTTGCACTGCTGGTGGGAATGTGAATTGATACAGCCACTATGGAGAACAGTATGGAGGTTCCTTAAAAAACTACAAATAGAACTACCATATGACCCAGCAATCCCACTACTGGGCATATACCCTGAGCAAACCATAATTCAAAAAGAGTCATGTACCACAATGTTCATTGCAGCTCTATTTACAATAGCCAGGACATGGAAGCAACCTAAGTGTCCATCAACAGATGAATGGATAAAGAAGATGTGGCACATATATACAATGGACTATTACTCAGCCATAAAAAGAAATGAAATTGAGTTATCTGTAGTGAGGTGGATGGACCTAGAGTCTGTCATACAGAGTGAAGTAAGTCAGAAAGAGAAAAACAAATACCGTATGCTAACACATATATATGGACTCTAAAAAAAAATAAAGGTTCTGAAGAACCTAGGGGCAGGACAGGAATAAAGATGCAGATGTAGAGAATGGACTTGAGGATATGGGGAGGGGGAAGGGTAAGCTGGGACAAAGTGAGAGAGTGGCATGGACTAATATATACTACCAAATGTAAAATAGATAGCTAGTGGGAAGCAGTCACATAGCACAGGGAGATCAGCTCAGTGCTTTGTGAACACCTAGAGGGGTGGCATAGGGAGGGTGGGAGGGAGATGCAAGAGGGAGGAGATATGGGGATATATGTATAGCTGATTCACTTTGTTATAAAGCAGAAACTAACACACCATTGTAAAGCAATTATACTCCAATAAAGATGTTTAAAAAAATAAAATAAAATGTGAAGCACATTCAGGTATCAGAGCATCCAAGTCCCCCCCACCCCCCCGCGAAACTCAACTTCACAAAAGGACTATCATGGTGGCCCTGACTTGTGAACGATTTTAATACTTCCTTATTTGTTTTTGATCAGTCTTTAACCCTGTGAATACGAATTATGTGATTATACAGAACACATGAGTTTTAACTGTTACAGGAGTAACTGAAGCCTTTAAGAAGAGTAATCTGTATTTGTCCAATAGACAGCAAAAATGGTCTCAATTCTCCGTCTTCTTTATCTATGCCCTTTCAAGGTGATTTTGAAGCTCCTTCCCATTCCCTGAATCTGGACTAGCTTTATGACTTGCCTAGGCCAAGAAAATGCAGCAGAGGTGATGCTGTGCCAGTTCTAAGCTTAGGCCTCAAGAGGCCTTGCTGCTTCTATTCAGTCTTAGAAACCTGCCCAGCTATCATGAAAACAAGCCTGGGCTAGCCTGCTGCAGGATAACAGATGTATAGCCCAGTACTCCTACCCTCTACCATTGTCCCAGTTGGCAGCCAGCCAACCTCAAATGCAGAGCTCCCTGCTGACCTGTAGCTGACCACAGACATAAGGGAGACCACCTAAGAACAGAACTGCTCAGCTGAACCAAGCCCAAATGGCCAACTCACAGAATAATGAGCTAAATAGATAATTACTATTTTGAGCCACTAACTTTTGAAGTGGCTAGGTGTACAGCAAGAGTTAATTGACAGAATTTAGAAGTCAGTTTTTAATGATTAAATATAGAATGGAAATTTCATCACACACCACAGTCCTACTACACTGAATCACTTTAGACATTGAATAATTCTCCAAAGCAGGCACTACTGCTGGGCTCCACTGAGAAGGGCACTCTAGCTAATGCCAAGATCACAGAGGGGGTCAAACACCTGACCCCAAAGAAGAAATTTATAATAACGGCCATGCAAATAACAAATGTCGTTGCATACACAAGTCTCTCATCCTACCTGATGCCAAGGTAGCCATAAGGTACCTCCTCAGACCAGAGGCAGTGGCACCTGCAATCAGCAGTTAACCATTTAACTAGTTAATATGTCCCACACTGCTAATATCTCACCTGAAGAGAACTTAGCATTGCCATTAGAATCCCTATTCTTTTTAGTTATAATCCCCATCCTCTATTTGCACACTGTTACTCTTCAGTGCATTCCAGTAAAGACAGGGCAGTTACCAACTCAAAAGATTAACTACACAGATGTATGTAACTATGAAGTAATTTAAAAAACCCCCAATATACCAGAATTCACACATCCAATTACCGGCTGACTTCCAAGAGACCCTCTGAGGCAAATGCAATTCCTCAAAACACTTAGGACATTTTCTACTTTGATTTGCTTTCTGTCCCTTTGGTGTATCATATTTCTCTGAGTAAGGTCAATGAAAGCAATTTTTCTTCCTTTGAAAGTGAATTTCACTTTTGGAAACAATCAAATGTTATTCAAAGTCCATTGAAATGGGCATGCAGTTGAGGTGTGTAAAACCAGTTTTAGTCAGTAACAAGCTGGGAAAATAAACTGCAAGACTGATTTACAATTCCAATTCTACTGTCATCAGCTGGCAGGTTAAAACTCTAAAAGCACAAAACCTTCAATGGCTCCCTACTGCTCAGAGCACAAATTTCAGACTCCTAGGCTTAGTATCCAAGGCTAAGCTTGGATACTAGGCTAAGCCACAATGTGGCCACAGCTCACCTTTCCAGTGTTATTTTCCTTGCATGGTCTCTTCTCTAGGGAAGCTAAGCCACTCACTGCTCCCCACTCACATGTCCTGGTGCTTTCCTGCACACATGCTTCTGTTCACACTCCTTCCCTGGACCACCTTCTATGTCCATGTCATCTGTCTCTGTACCTGATACAATGCCCAACATTGTAAATAACTCAAATAAATACTTACTGAATGAATGAAGTGAATAACCAATTCCTTGTGTGGCTTAGTATATGGCTCTAAAGGTAATTCCAAAAAGGAAAGCCCCAAAAACATTCTGAGCAAGGGAATAAGTAGCTAGCCTCCCACATGCATTTTGAGAATGAAATTATGAAATGTTGGAATAGTAACTGATTTGTAGTCAGGCCTAATGACTGCCTAAGAAAGCTCAGTGAATCAGGTACTGAGCCAGAAATGAACTAAAAATTCCAGGCTACTCCAGTCTATCTAGACCACTGATCACAATGCCACTGTATTTAAGACAGCAGGCCTTGGGGTTTTGGTTTTCTTTGGGATTCTCTCTCAAGAATATCCAAGTTAAAAACAAACACTACTTTTGGATATATATCTAGAAGTGAGATTGCTGGATCATAGGGTAGCTGTATTTTTAATTTTTTAAGAATCTGCATACTGTTTTCCATAGCGGCTGCACCATTTTACATTCTCACCAACAGTGTGGGAGTAAAGAGTTCTAATTTCTCCATATCTTCACCAACACTTACCTTTTTTTAATATATAATAGCCATCCTAACAGGTGTGAGGTGATATTGTGGTTTTGATTTGCATTTCCCTGATGATTAGTGATGTTTAGCACCTTTATATATATACCTGTTGGCCATATATATCCAAAATAATTGAAGTCAGGATCTCAAAAGAGATATTGGCACTCCCATGTTCACTGTAGCATTATTCACAATAGTCAAGATATAGAAACGACCCAAATGTCCATTTGACAGATGAATGGATAAAGAAAATGTGTTATATACACACAATGGAATATTAACCTTAAAAAAGAAGGGAATGCTTTCATTTGCAACAACATGGATGAACCTGGAGGACATTATGCTAAGTGAAATAAGTAAGGACAAATACTTCATGATTCCACTTATATGACATATCTAAAATAGTCAAGCTCACAGAAGCAGACAATAGATTGGTGGTTGCCAGGGACTGTGAAGAGAGGAAAATGGGGAATTATTGTTCAATGAGTGTAAAGTTTCAGTTATGCAAGATGAATTAAGTTCTAGAGATCTGCTATACAACAGTGTCTATTAATAATACCATATTGTGCACTTAAAAATTTAAGAGGGTAGATCTCATGTTAAGTGTTCTTATCACAAAAAAAGAGGCAGAAGGAATCTTTTGGAGGTGGCTATTACCTTGATTGTAGTGGTTTCATGGGTATATGCATTAAGTCCAAACACATCAAACTGCATACACTGAAAATGTGCAGTTTTTATATATCAATTATACTTCCATAGAGCTGCTAAAAAACACGTTTGATAAGTGAGGATTAATGTCATAAATTATAAAGAAAAGACTTTCTAAGAATTTATGAGATCCTTCCCCCTCTGGTGAAGTTAAGTCCAAAAAAAATAATAAGCTGAGAATATTTTCAAAGCATTTGTGTGGTGAAATTAGATGTGTTAGGTTAAACCATATGAAATTGCCATTGTTGTAGGTAAAAATGTTTGAGTATCAGCAATTTCATATGGTTCAGTCTAATACTGCAGGATTTTGCTCACGAACAAAAATAAACAAAAGGCTCCTTCCTTTGCTTCTCTTCTTTTGTCTCCAAAGCCCTCACACACTCTGGAAAACCTTAATTCCTATGAACTTTTGAGGACTTATAATAAACAAAGAAAGAATACATGAAGCCTCGCCTATACATACATTATTTCTTAGTTCAAAACACCTAGTTTCCTTTAGGAGTTGTATTCCAGTTACCAGACTCAAGGTAATTGGCCTGTGAGTCCCCAGCGGGGTGTTAGGTCTCTCCACCTACATCTCAAATTTCTAGGTCAGATCTGAGCACCACCCTCTGCCCATGTTCCGTTTACACACTGCAAATAGGCCATCACACCCAGGATTCCTGAATGTTGTTTAATGCAAGATGAGGTTGTTGACAAAAAGGCGTCTGATCATTATCATCAGTGTGGGCTTGGGAGTGGGGGTACTTGATTTTATTCTCACTTTTGCTGCTTTTCCTGCCCCAGCATTGCAGCCAGCTGGCTAGACTATCGTCTCTGGGTCTCTTGTCAATCAGAGCAGGAGAAGAAGGCTCCTAGGTAGGATTTCTAGCCTTGCATCTGTGGCTGGAGTGGTGAGGCAGTTACCCTCCATCTTCCTGGGCAGCGGCAACAAGACCCTGTGAGGAGGCGCAGGTGCTACGACTAACTGGCACACTCCCAAGCCACAGTCAACCCCATGTGCTCAGAACAGAGGCTCAATTTTAATCCTTCTGAGACACCATTTCAGGAATCAGCCAATACACGGACATGTAATCAATGTAATGCTTTTGTGTGCTCATGTAGGTCTTGAACTTATGAATTTCTGCATTAAAAATTTTAGAATTTTCTGCATAGAAATTTACCCAAGACAAATATAAATGCAATCTCTTTTTAATGGTAAATGTTATTTCATGGGAAACAGTGAATACATAATTTCAGCTTCAGTGGTCAGAAGATCCTGTGCTTTCAAGTTTACTGTTAGAAATGCAAAACAGGGACAGCAGAACTCCATCATCCCACCTCTGTTCCTTCAGTACAGGATGTTTTCCTCTTTCAAAGGTTTTTTTTTTTTAAAAAAAACAACTAAGATCTTTCATCTAGTGTTTTAAATAACCAATTTTCTTTCTCCAAGAAGATTATTGCACGGTCTAATTAAGTTTTCCCTTAGGAAATATCATCCCTGACATGCAAACGAAGACAAAACAATGGTGGCAGATTGTGGAAATAGGAATATTTTTACCAACTAAAAAACTGTAAAACTCAAAAGTGCCAAAATCACCCCTAAGCTATTAATATGCAATGATTTGAAATATCAGCAATTCACAGGAGGGAGACTGGTAAAGAGTTCACTATTTACTTACTGTTTTTTTGCCACGTTCTGAATTCAGAACCCCACATTCCTACTTTGACAGTTGACAGCATCCCAACCACCCAAAAACAAGTTCAGAGAGTTCCACTGAAGACGGTATAAATGATGCTTGCTTTTGCATGACCTGTCTCAGAAGTAAAGCAGAGAAGGAACTGAGTTTCACGTGTTCACTCTTACAGAACTCATCAAAGAACTCGATAAAGGTTTGATGAAGGAACTTGGGCTGAAATTTGGGAAACCTGGCTGTTACATCAAATTTCTAGTCCATTACCACACTATTTTTATGATAGTGGCTTTGTATAGATAGTTGTATTCTGGTGAAGCAAACTCTCCTCACAAATTCTCGTGACGATTCTCGGGCATTAATTCTTCCCCAAACGCAAATCTGATCGTGACTCCTTAGTGTAAAACCTTTCCATTGCTCCCCAGTGCTCAAAGGTTCCCTTGTAGGCCTCTGCAAGACTGAGGTTTAGTAGAGTGGAGAGTACAAGTTTGGGACCAAAGCTGACTGCACAAAAGGAGAGGGGAATCAGTGCCACCACCAGAGAGCCCCTTTCTCTGCCCTAGTTCCTCACCAGGCTCACTCTCTCCTTTGAAAATAAGTGTTGAAAAGTACTTAAGAATGGTTTTGCAAGGGTGCTGTGTCAGGGGTCCCCAAGACCACCCCAAGTTCTGTGATTCACTAGGAAGATTCACAGAATTCAGCATATAACCACACTCATCGCCTATGATTTATTACGGTGAAGAAATACAAAGCAAAATCAGTGGAGGGAAAAGGCACCTGGGGTGAAATACAGGGGAGACCAGACACAAGTTTCCAAGAGTCCTCTCCCAGTGGAGTTACACAGGATACACTTGATTTCCCTAGCAACAAGTTGTGACAACATACATGAAATATAGTCCGCTAGGGAAGCTCAGTAGGGACTCAGTGCCCAGGGTTTTGATTGGAGGTTGGTCACATAGGCTCCCTCTGATTGGCAATATCAAAATTCTAGACCTCAAGAAGGAAAGCAAGTGTTCAGCAGAAACTGCACTATTCATATAAACAGTTCAGGCACATTGAGCCACCCTTATCAGTTCTGGGAATGGTGGGAATCCCCCTGAAAGTCAAGTTCCAGATGCCAGCCAAGGGACCTTTCAAAGACAGGCCTGCTATGACAACACTTTTTTGCACAGATGCCAATCATTAGCCTGGCTGGGCACCAACATGTCTTGCCCAGGCTTGGATGGGGTAAATAAAACCATGAGAGTTCTCTGAGCAGGGTACTAAGGGAGTAGGAATGGAGGGGCACCTACCCTCTCCCATTGGCAGGAAGGACTGCTTCCTGGGAGAGGCAATGCCTGAGCCACGTCTGGACATGTGACAGATATTGTGGTGCTCCTAGATTTAAATTCCAACCAGGTGGGTGATCTTGGCTAGTTAATTAACTAGACTAAGGAAGTTTTTAGGAAGTGAGTTACCCACATAGACTAGGGCTATATGTATGGCTTCCAAACCTCTTGCCAAGCCATGAGGCATTGCTCAAGTGGTACCAACCTACTTCTCCAGCCCCACATGTGCCTCTCTGCCCCTTCAGTCTCTGTGATCTAAACATACTGGCCTTCTTTCAGCACCTGGAATATGTCCCCTTCTACCTCCAAGGCTCTGTACATTCCACCTCCCTCCCCCAGTTGCTTGTCATCAACCTTCCTACCTACTTCACATAGCTAACTCATACTCATGTCAGATTTCAATCCAAAAAACACTTCCTTAGGGCAGGCTTCCCTAACCTGCCCCAGAGTAGGTCAGAACCCCTGTCATTTGCTTTCCAGCACCAGTAACTTCTCCTTTATTATTGTGAGCACATTAAAGTCCATTTTTTAAACGCTTATACACTTCAAGAAGGCAGATTATGTTATATCTTGATCAATATATATATTGATTATGTTATATCAATACGACTATGTTGTTCAGTGTAATAACAACCCCTGAGCCTAATATGGTGCCTATCATACAGTGGGCACTCGACAAATATATGAAAGAGGAGTGAATGAGGGCTCACTCTCAGTCCATGTAGTCAGGTTGAGGGCAATCTCTGCCCATACACACCTCCTGGGGCTAAGGTATATGAACCAGGCTAAATCAACAAGTCATCCAAAGGTTCTGACAGAAGTATTGGAAAAGAAGCACTGCATCTGCTGCAGATAGCATGCCTGAGAGTGAGCAAAACTAACTCAGAGGAAAGCAAAGGTGAGGGAAGGAGAATCAGGGATGTGATGAGTGAGAGGATGCAGCCATTCCTAAAGGCAGCAGTCCATGGGGCTATTCATTTACCAGTAAACTTTCTTTTTGTTTCTTAGGCTAATCTGAGTTGGGATCCTGACACATGTAACTAAGAATCCTAATACAAAAATGGTAACAGGAATTAGACATGTAGTTGGTCCCAAAGAACAAGAGAAAGACCACCAACAAGTCTAATTTGTAATGACCTGAGCTACTGGCCTAGGGAATCCTTATAATTCCTAGAACTATGAACAGGTTTGGTTCTGGTGCAGGAAGAAAAGACACTGACTGGGGAGTAGAGCACAAGCATCCTGGCTGCTCATAATCCTAAAAACCACCTTGTTCCTCTCCCCAGGAATAAAAGACTATTTGCAGCTATGACAGCAGAATCACTTCCTTTCATCTATGAAAACTCACAGAAACCAGACCTCCCAACAGACTGGAGAGAGGCAAAAAATCTCCCTTATTTTCAAAGGGGTGGAGCATAATCATTACTAATAAAAAGCTTGAAATCTCACTCCAAACTAAATTCTAGATCAGATTAATAAAGCACTGGTTGGATAAGCACTTGATAATCACTAACTGCCAGGATAGGCTCTCTAAAATTATTACACGCCCAACTTACCCCAGACTCCTTTCTGTTCCAGTCACTCAATTCATTTATTGGGATAATTCTTTATAGGTAGAGTATATGTGGTGCAGCTGACAAAGGCCACCAGGATTTTCCGCTTGATAAGATGAAGAATCCTGAAGACAAGTAAACCTAAAAGGTGTCTCATGGTGGGACACAGAGCTATGCCCTTGGCCCTGTGCTGATCAAAATTTTGATCAGTAATGTAGATGAACCTAGGATTACTGACCTAGGAAGGGTGACATTAGAGTAAAGGGGAGAATTCAAAAGCTAATATGATAAGCAAAAATAGGATGAAATTTAACTAGAACATATGTAAAGCCACTACAATTTTAAAAACTCCTAAATACAGGAGGATAGATGTTCAGTCTTCTATGCCAGCAAATACCCCAGGGTGATGCAGCTACTCAGCTTGGGCTAAATTTGGAAATATATCATCTACCTCAGTTGGACAACAACAGGACAACCAAGTTCCAGTCTGAGTATCACAGAGAAACAATGACTGACAAAAGTGAATCCAGAGATGGGAACCAAGATTAGTAAAAAGTTTGGGAATCATGTCACACAAATGACAGTTGAAAGGGTGAGAATGTAAATTGATATAGTCACTTTAGATAGCAAAGACAGAATCCTGTAAAACTGAAAATATCCGTATGCTGTGACCCAAACAATCCTACTTCTAGATACACATCCTGGAGAAACTCTCACAAATTTATACAATTACCAACAGAGAATTGTTTATAACAGCAAAATTCAGGAAGTCCTTAAGCTTCTTCTGTCAGTAGGAGAATGGCTACACAGAATAAGGTCTACTCACACTCGGGGATACTTTGCAGCCACTAAAAACAATGATGTAGGTCTACTTATAAATCAGGATGGGTTAAGTTTGCAAATTAACAAAAGGAACCTAAAATCCGAGTGGCTTAATACAAGCAAAGTCTATTTATTCCTATGCTACATGCTTAAAAAGTGAGTTGGCAGGAAAGTTCAAGTAGTTATTCTCAGACCCAGGCTAACAGAGAGACCTCATCTCTATCTGCCAGGGGAATTAAATGTGGTAAATCTCATACTGGCTCTTAAAACTTCCATTTGGAAGTGCACCCGTTACTTTTGCTGACATTTCATTGACCAAAGCAAATCACATGGCCACACCTAACTTCAGAAGAGGCAGAACTACAATCCGACCATATGCCCAGATGGCAGACAGCCAAAATATCTTATGTCATACATATAATGACATACAATACATAGTATGGAAAGATTAATACAAAACATATGAAAAGATCTAAGACATTTGCTGTATGGACAAAACATATAGACACACCCATAATAACACCATTTGTGTAAATTAAAACAAATCTATATGTTGTTTATACACACCTATATATGCATGACACTGCGAGGGAGGAGGTGGACACTAGAAGGGGTGATCAAAGGGGAAATAACCATTTTTGTAATGTTTTAATTCCTCTATTTAAGAAAAAGAAAAATATGACAAAATCTTAACTGTTGATAATTCTGGCTGGTGGAGAATGTGAGTGTTCATTATATTATTCTTTGAATTTTCCACTGCATTAAAAAGCCTTGAATTAAGCTGTTGAAAGAACCAGGAATTTTTTTAGCCTGAGAAGATCACAGATGCGAAAAAGGGGAAGTACGAAAATAGACGGCTTTAACTATTTTGGACAAAGGAGATTTGCTCTGCGTGGTAATGGAGGAGCTGGGAACAATGGTGAGAGACCCTAGAAGGCATATCTTGGCTTGGGAATAAAGAATGACCTATCATGGAAAGATGAGTGAGTAGCATCAAAAATGTATGGAGGAAAAATATATATTCTTTGGGTGTAAAAGTGGTAAAGAGTCAGACAACTGCCTGTCTGACAGAATATTGTGGAGAGGATTGTTGCACTGGGAAGGTACCTGGACTTGGTGATCCCCGAGGTCCTTCCAATTCTCAGGTTCCATCAAAGTTAGGCCAGCACCTCACAGTTTAGAGCTCACAGACTCTGGAAAATGCAGCAGTTATCCCAAGACAAGCTTTAAGAAATAATGCAACAATCCGAAATCAACACAGCCTTTAATGGTTTTACCTGGGAATATTTCACAATCAATGAGGAATAATTCACTTAATTGGGCCTGAAAGTCATTATAGTCGCAGGATTGGGGGGAGTGGTGTTTACAGTATACTGGCCTTAAATAAATCTCACTTTAATTCTCATGCCTTGGTTGACCTTATGTACATAATTAAATCAGTATTATTTGTAGAACTGTTGCCTGTTTAATCACTGTTTCTGTGACTTAAGTTTTTCCAGTACCAAAGTCAAATTGCTCTGATAGCTAAAGAGATCTCCACAGAAACATACCACTGAAATGAGTATTACTGTGTAAAATGAAAGAGTAAGAATAATGAGTGTGTTTTCTTTACAACTAGTTGCTTTGGCTACTGCCAAAAGAAAAAATAAAAATCTTATCAGTGGAAAAGAGTATCACTGACCTGAAAAAATAAAAATCTTAGCAGTGGAAAAGACTATCATTGACCTGTCCTTGTGTGAGGAGGGCCAGTCTGGCATAAAAACAGTGGGTCAGAACTCAGGGAGCTCCCTGCTGCTGCCCTGCTCCCAGACAAGAAGATAATGAATTTTAGTGGGAGTAAATGAGACAATATGCTGTACCTGAGGATTTTCTTTCCAAAAGGTACCATATCTTTTGAATACCTACAAATTTTATCTATACATAGTTAATATATGCCCAGAAGGTTATGAGTTGAGCAGCTTTTGCATGCCTGGAAACTGATGGATCTGAAGAGACACCTGGGAAGCCCACTGTGGTTTTTAAGGAACGTTATGTTTCCACCATAAAAATACTGAAAGCATGCTGCAACATAAAAACTTGTGCTTTGTCCATGTGTTTTTGCCCTTTTAGGATTTCCTTCTGGCAGTGATTCTGTACCACCGTAACTAAGAATAGGAAATACTTGCATAAAAGTAACTGTTATTTAATAGTTTCTTCCTATTAAATTTCACAATTAACAACAAAACAAAACAGCTCAGAAGGCCCTGATATATTCTCAAGTTAATGAGGTTAGTATGGCTTGAATACTACCTTCTTTCTAGACCGATATTCCTGGCTGTGCTGGAGCTTCACATGGCCGGGCCCCACTATCACCAGAAATACTGATGAGAGAGAAAGCCTTAATATGCTGGAAGAGCGGCTGGCTAGACCACCACAATGCCTTGCAGGGACTCCGGTCTGGCCCTAATCTATAAGCAAAAGCTGATTACTCACCCCCACCTCCCCAGCCTAGCTTCTCCACCCTTCAAGTGCAAGCACTTACATCCTAAGACATCACAGAGCAGTGTATTTATCCTTGGAAGACAGAGTCTGGTGATAAAACGCAAGAATGTAATGTTCGGAAGAAGAGAGTGTAGGGTAAACCAGAGACAAACGGGAGGGAGGAGGAGGAGGAGAAAGGAGTTGATGAATGAAGTCCTGAGGGGCAAAGGTTACTGAAAAACAGCAGGGCAGAAGTAAGAGAATGTGACAAAGAGGCAGGGCCAAGGAAAACAAGGAGGTCAATGATATGCTGCATGAGGACAAAGAACTGTGCTTCCGGATGAGATTACCATGTATGCCTTCAGAAAAGTGGCTTTGTTTTTCAGGAGGTCATTATTCTGCCAATACTGCAGCTCCTCTGCTTATACTTAGGAACTTTTGTCCACTTAACTACACCAAACACTGCATCTTTGAAACTATTTCAGAGATATAAATATGTTGGGGAGTTGAGGAAGCCAATCCAAAACATCATTTAAAATATCAGTTAAGACTTCTGGTTGCAGGTAAGATGGAATCAACACATCCACCTTTGTGTCCACCGGAAGCAACTCTAAAATCTGTACAGAATGCTTGGGTAGCTATTAGAGAACTCTTTAAAGTATATTATCAGCAGATGAATCAGGGAAGAATATCAGGGTGCCTAGTACAACTGAACTGGTGGTGACTTTACTACTTTTCTTCCTCCCGTATTCTCTGGCCTGAAAACACAACAAAACGTGAAAGTGAGCACTGTGTTTAGAGCACATGTTCTGGCTCAAGGTGCTTTTTTTGGAAAAGGGAACTACTAAAACTCAAGAGAGACTCGGGGGAAATCCCCTGGGGTTTTCTCTCCTTTTTCTCCCTTCTCTCATGTCCAGAAAATCCCATGGTGGAGGCTGTGGCAACAGCAACGAAACTGACTGGCAGAGGGAGACTTGACTGTAGGAGTTAAAACTCTCGAGGGAAAGGAACATTCCATTCCATTCGGTGGAACTATAGCAAGCTCCAAAAGGGCAAAGCCAAATTCCACTGTTTTTTCTTACTTTCTTTCTCTCTCTGTCTGCCTGTCCCTTATGCCCCAGAGGCAGTGCATCATGAAAGCGGGTGGTTTCTGACTGGAGGACCGAAAAGGAAAGCTCTAGAAAACCATAAAATACCATGGTAATAACGAAGAGGGAAGACCTCAGGAAAGCAAACCCATAAAGCTGCTTATGAACAACTGTGATCACCCTCCATCTGGGCATATGTGGATTTGATTCTAATTAGCATGTCAAAGACTTTGAGAACTGAGCTAAGAGACACTCAGGTCTCAGACCTGACCAGTGGTCATCACACATGGGACAGATCTGAATAACACTGCAAAGGCACTGAATACTGAACTCATATTGGAACTACAGCCCACTACAGAACGTGAGCTGGAACTTGCAGTACGAACCTAACCAGGTCAACTGACTGCTAAACAAATAATCAACATTCTCCACTAGATTGAAACAAGATCCAGAGTCTAATAACATAATATTCAAAATGTCCAGGATAAAATCCAAAGTCGCTCGGTATATAAAAAATAAAAATGCCAACTCACATGGGAAAAGACAATCAACAGATGCCAACAGTGAGATGACACAAATGTTGAAATTATCTAACAAGTAGGTTAAAGCAGCTATTACAAAAATGCTCAAATGAGCAATCACCAAACTTGAACACTCTTGAAATAAATTTAAATAGAAAGTTATTGGCAAAGTAAAGAGAAGATATAAAGGATAACCAAGTTAAAACTTTAGAACTGGAAAATAAAATAACTGAAATAAAAAATTCACTGAAAGAACACAATAGCAGAATGGAGGAGGCACTGAAACTGAAAATAGACAAACGAACTAGCCAATTTAAATAACAGAAAGAAAAAAGATTCGGGGGGAGAACCAAAGTGTCAAGGACCTGTATGATAACAATAAACGATCTAATATTTGTGTAACTGGAATCCAATACAGGGAAGAAAAAGAGTGTGATGCCGAAAAACATTTGAAGAAAAAGCAGATGAAAATTGCCAAGAAGCTGAGAGAATACCAAACATAATACAAAGAAATCCACACCCAGACACATCATAGTCAAACTGCTGAAAACTAAAGACAAAGAACTGAAGAAACAGACAATTCAACACTAATAGAGAGTTCAACATCCCATTCTTGATAACAGAACAACTAGAAAGAAAATCAAGCAAGAATATAGAAAACTCACACAACACTACCAAAAAATTGACCTAGTTGGCATTTACAAAACACTCTTCCCAAGATGAGCAAAATAAACATGCTTTTCAAGTGAATATGGAACATTCTCCAGGAACTGGCGGGACTAGAACTTGGTTCAGCCACCTTGGAAAACAGTTTGGCAGTTTCTTTAAGAAGTTAAGCATAAATTTACCACACAACTCAGCAATTCTACTTCTAGGAATCTACCCAAGAGAAATGAAAACATATGCCTACACAAGGACAAGTACATAAATGTCCACAGCAGCATTATTCATGAGAACCTGGTAACACCCCAAATGTCCATCCACAGAGAATAGATAATCATAATGTGGTATATCCATATAATGTAATACTATTCAACAATAAAAAGGAATGAATTACTGATACATGGCACATCCATGGATGAACCTCAAAAGCATTATGCTACATGAAAGAAGACAGACACAAAAGAGCATACAGTGTATGATCCTTTTTATACAAAATGTTCACAAAAGGCAAACCTATAGAGACAGAAAGTAGATTAGTGGTTGCCTAGGGCTCAGGGGAGGGGAACTGACTGATGGCAAATGGGCACAAAAATTTTTATTGGAGTGATGGAAATATTCTAAAACTGGATTATGGATATGGTTACATAACTTGGTAAGTTTACTAAAAAGCATTAAATTGCATGTTTGAAACATGTGAACTCTGTGGTATGGAAATTATACCTCAATAAAGTTGTCATCTTAAGAATGCTATATCAAAGAAATTATTCAGTATATAAACTTACTTTTTTACATTCAGCATAATGCGCCTGAGATCCATCCAAGTTGTTCCATGTTCATTCCTTTTATTCCATTATATGGATGTACCACAGTTTGTTTAACCATTCACCTACTGAAGGACATTTGGGTTGTTTCCAGTTTTTGGTTATTGCAAATAAAGCTGCTATGAACATTCTTGTATAAATGTGTAACAAGGATACTCTTAAGAGAGTGAAAAGACTCTCTCAGACTAGAATGGACTCATATCCAGGCTACATAATGAACTCCAATAAATTAATAAGACAAACAACTCAAAAGAAAAATGGCAACAGTCTTGAACAGGCTCTTCACAAGAGAATATCAAATGGCAATAAATTATGAAAAGATGTTCCATAGTATTAGGCATCAGGGAAGTAAAAATTAAAAACCACTGTAAGACTTCAAAAAAAAAACCCAAAATGTCCATCAACAGGAGAACAAATAAACAAATTTTGGTACATTCATACAATGAACTACTCAGCAATGAAACAGGATATACTACTGATACATACAACATCATGGATGAAATCTCAAAAACATTATGTTGAACAAAATAAGCCAAAAACAAGCCAAACACGAGCTTACACACTGTATGATTTTATTTACGTAAAGTTCAATAGCAGGCAAAACTAATCTATGGTGACAGAAATTGGAATCATGGTTGCCTCTGGTTGGAGAGGATCAAATGAAAAGGTACTTTATGGGGTGACAGAAAATCACCTATATCTTGACTGGGGTGTAAGTTACATGGGTATATACATTTGTCAAGACTCAAACTGTAGGACTTCCCTGGTGGCGCGGTGGTTAAGAATCCTCCTGCCAATGCAGGGGACACGGGTTTGATCCCTGGTCCGCAAAGATTCCCACATGCCGCCGAGCAACTAAGCCCGTGCGCCACAACTACTGAGCCTGAGCTCTAGAGCCTGTGAGCCACAACTACTGAGCCTGTGCCCCTAGAATCTGTGCTCCGCAACAAGAGAAGCCACCACAATGAGAAGCCCACACACCGCAACAAAGAGTAGCCCCCGCTCACTGCAGCTACACTTGCAGCAATGAAGACCCAACACTGCCATAAATAAATAAATAAATTTATTAATTTTTTTAAAAAGACTCAAACTGTACTCTTAAAATCGTTGCATTTTATTGTATGCAAATTATATCTCAACTAAAAATGAAATAAAGCCACAATGAGATACCACTATTATCCATTAGAATGGCTACAATTCAAAATATTAACAATACAAGTGATGTCAAAGATGTGAACAAATGGTACCTTCTGTATATTGCTGGCAAGAACGTAAATTAGTATAAACAGCTTTGGAAAGCTGTTTGACAACCTCTACTAAAGCTTAACATATGCGTACGCTATTACCTCACTCTTAGTTATATATCCAGCAGAAATGCACACATTTGTTCCTCAAAAGACATGTGTGAGAATGTTCAGATGAGACATGCTCATCACAGTATAACAGATTTTTAAAAACTGTATGATATATATATTCTCCATCTATGCAAAGTGAAAAAACAGCATTAATCTATAGTGATGGAATTCAGGATAGCAGTAACTTGGTAACCTCTAGGGTAGAGGGAAGGGGTAAGTAAGACATTGCCAGGAAACAGGAAGGGGGCCTCTGAAGTGCTGGTGATGTTCTTTTTCTTGACCTGGGCACTGGTTAAATGGATGTGTTCACTTTGAGATTATTAATAGAGTTGTGCACTTATGACGTGTTCACTTTTTCTTCAGGTACATTCTACTTCCACCTATATTTTAGACTGTCCCTTATGCTATATGTACGTATAATTAAGGTTTTCTCTCTTTGCTCACTACCAACACCACCCCCTTTGCCCCCTTTATCCTTCTTTAGCGTATACACTTCTCTTTCTCTGAATTCCTGTCTGCCTAACTATCAATAACACTTGGTACTTAACCTGAATCTTCATTGGCAGTGACTAGGAACACATAAAGTCAAAATTGCGGTGAGTAAAGTGAGCCCGCAAAATAACTGCAGAGAGAACACAGGCATACTTTAAACAGGCAGAATTTCATGAATCAGCATCAAAGAAGCCAGCCCCTGTCTATCTACAGAGGGGAAACCATCCTTTAAATAGTAGGATTAGTTCATTTGCCCACATAATTCCAGGACAAAGCTGTAGACCCAAGAGTGACATTCCTTTACGTGCTCCTTCCTGTATAAGGAATCTTCCCAAAAGCACTTTCACATACTTTAACAATTACTGGAGTTGAAAAATATTATAAAGGGGGCAAAAAGGCTGTCCAGGAATTGATTCTTAACTCACAGTGTAAAATCTGGACTTACGGAGCTTAATATTAAAAACTCCCACAGGCTAACTTAACTTTCAAATTCCCTTTAATTCCACAGAATGTTATTCATTAATTTACCCACACTCCAAATTTATGTGCAAGATACTACAGGCCTGACACCATGCTCAATACTGCAGATACAAGGACAGAAAACTGCAAGGCCTGTAATTTCGAGGAGCTCAGGGCTCTGGTGGAGTGATAAGGAGAGGAAAAACAAATTACCAGAACCCAGGGTGATAGGTTTTGTAACAGAAAAAGGGAAGGCTCCAAATTTCCTAGGAGCATGGAAGGATAGTGACTAAATCTATCCAGAGAGGGTGTGGAGACTCCATGTTGGAAGTGACACATTATCAGGATGTGGACCAACCAAACAGCATGGGATCTCTCAGTATGGGACCTCTCAAGAACTCAGAACTGCAAAATGCAGGTGCTTACTCTGAGAAATGACTAGTGAAACCCACATTTGGATGTGACTGAACACTTATGGGGGCAAACCCTCATACTGCCTATACAGGGGACCAAAAGCTCATCAACACCTAAAATTCGCAACAAATTAATTTGGGAGTGGCATGGATGCAAAAAAAAGTGGGTCTGACTTCATTTCAGGGAAGCAGGATTGAAATATGACTACAATTTAGTAAAAACAAACAATTATATTTTATATTCTACTTAGGATGGAAAAAGACTATGAGAATAAAAGTTGGATCAGTCCAAAGGATTGAAAAAAGGAACATCACACAGTCAGAAGTTACCATCTAAGCATGGCCCAGAGAAGTTGGAGCTCATGTCCAAGTATCCACCCCTCTGGGCTGAAAAACAGAAAAACCACAGTTCCAGAAAAGGACTGAGAAGAGGTCTCATGCTGATAACATCAAATATGAGAATCACATCACTAAAGTCCCAGGTCCAAGTCCACATTTATGATGTAGTAGTCTTATGAAGATGGCTTGGCTTCCCATACAACTCACCCAAAGAGACAGAGAGATCGTATCAGTGGTATGTTGATAAATGTTTAACAACAGGCTCCCCAGGGTGGGGGAAAGTTCTGATTTGTAGTTTACTGTTTTCTGAAATGTAGATACTCTCACCATGGTCAATTTCAAGCTATTAAGATGATGTCTCTTGCCATGGAATTTGACAGTGATGTGCACAATTGGCTCTTGCAATCTGGTGTGAGGTGACTACATACGAAAATGTAATCAGTTGAATTTCCACTATATATCAATAAATTGCCATCTTGGTTTATACAGGTCAGATCTCAAGAGCTAGGTGACCTTAAGTCAATCCCTAAGAAGGGGTCCATCCTTATTGGGGTAAAGAGTCCACCAAGTGGAAGGCCAGTCCTGGACGAAGGTGAATTCTCCAAGGTGAAGGGCATAACACACATGATAGCATGGAAGGGCACAACATGCTTAAAACAAAATAAAATGAACAAGCTAACAGACAAAAATTAAGTAATTCTGAATAGACTAGACTATTCACTCTGTAGACTACAGAGTGGTATAAGAGACTGATGAATGGTGAGTTTGGGGAGCCCAGCTAGGGACAGACTATAAAGAACGCCATGGGGGACTATACTCATGAGGGTACCCTTTGCTGTGGTAGATGCTTCACATACTTTAATTCATGTAATCATACCTATCACACAATATTATCCATTTATACAAAAGAGCCTCAGTGAGGGATTAGGGAGCTGAGATTTTAACCCATAGACTGATTTCCCAAAACGTACCTTCCCATTAGTTCATGCTACTTCCAAGGGAAGGCTGGGTGATGATGTAAGAATGCCCCCTTCCCAATCCTGCCCACTGCCTCTTAAGTCCCTCTACATTTACCTGAAACCCTAAAAGGGAGACTATGAAATTTTTCTCTCAGGCCCAACTAGGAAATTCTACTATATCCCCTTGGAATCCATCTCAACAGTTGTTAGAAATACTTCCTTCTTTTCCTAAACCCATCATAGCAATAAAGCCCTTATATTATTTTTAGTACTCATATTATAACTGGCCGCTACCAAATTTTGTTTAAAATGTCCCAAGTACTGAAGGAGTACCTTCAATCTTTTCTTTTGCAGAGTCAATAATCATAATCCTTTACCTGCTACTCTAAAGTCTTGCTTTCCAACTCTTTATTATTCTCCATGTTTTCCCAAGCCAGATACTCTCGTAAAAGGCATGGCCACTGGTGAACACCATGAGGAGGTTACCCAGTAGCTCCTGTATTCTGTACCACTATGTATCCATCCAATTATTAGAAAAACTATAGACAATGGAAAAGGGATTCTCAAAAAGGGAGTAAGAATGATTAAGCTGGTTAAAGGACTTTAAAAAATTTTTATTTAGGGACTTCCCTGGTGGTGCAGTGGTTAAGAATCCGCCTGCCAATGCAGGGGACACGGGTTCGATTCCGGGTCTGGGAAAATCCCACATGCCATGGAGCAACTAAGCCAGTGTGCCACAACTACAGAGCCTGTACTCTAGAGCCCATGAGCTACAACTACTGAGCCTGTGTGCCACAACTACTGAGCCTGTGTGCCACAACTACTGAAGCCCGCATGCCTAGAGCCCGTGCTCCGCAACAAGAGAAGCTACCACAATGAGAAGCCTGCGCACTGCAACAAAGAGTAGCTCCCGCTCATTGTAACTAGAGAAAGCCCGCACACAGCCATGAAGACCCAACACAGCCAAAAATAAATAAATAAATAAATTTATTTTAGAAAATTTTATTTAATCCTTACTAATAAATATGAACCTGGTTTAGGAAGAGGAAGACAAATACTATAAAACTTACTTATATACGAAGACAACATTAGGATGAATACAGGAATTAGAAATGTGACAAATAAAGTATAAATTTAATAGTCCTTTGAAGCCTATGATTTGCGCCTTTCCCTACCACCTACCCTAAGCATCTACTGTATAAATACTTTGCACAGGAGAAGAGTGACTTTAATTGATATTGATTTATGAAGACATGTAAGATACCCCATGATGACTTATAGACCTAAGCACGAATACTTTGCTGGAGCCTGAAAGTCCAGCAGGAGCCAAGAGAACCAAGAACCATACAATTTGGGTATAAATAGAGCCATAGGATACCAAGGCCTGAGGATATCTAGATTACACAATATTAAATATGTGTTCTGGGGGTGAGAGGCTGAATTTTTTCTTGATTGGACTGCCAATCTCTCCTTGAACATAAGGAAACAAAAACTCAGAAATGTTCTAAATTTTCTTCCTCTGCTCTCTTTTACCTTGTCAATCTCTATTGGTCATTTAAAATTCAGCACAGGGGCTTCCCTGGTGGCGCAGTGGTTGAGAGTCCACCTGCCGATGCAGGGGACACGGGTTCGTGCCCCGGTCTGGGAAGATCCCACATGCCGCGGAGCGGCTGGGCCCATGAGCCATGGTCGCTGAGCCTGCGCGTCCGGAACCTGTGCTCCGCAGCGGGAGAGGCCACAACAGTGAGAGGCCCGCGTACCGCAAAGAAAAAAAAAAAAATTCAGCACAGTCATCACCTCTCTTGGAAGCCTTACCTAACCCCCCCTTCCACTACCAAGTTGGGTAAAATGCCCATACTAACCTCTACCATAATATTCATCCCCTGTAATTATCTGATCATTTGTACATGTCTCCCAGTGGACTCTAAATTCTGGGAAGGCAAAGAGTGTGTCATGTCTTATCTTTGTGTTTCTAGTACGTAACCCAGTACTTGGTGCTCAACAGAAACTCAGTGAGCATTTTTAGATGGAACTGTGTAGTATCATTTGTCCAAGGTCACAGAACTGCTGTATAGCAAAGGAAGGCCTACGCCCCAAGACATCTGGCTCTTCACCTAGTGAGCTTTTCATTATATCATGTATTTAAAAAGTCACTCATGAAGAAGCCAGACATGAATCTAGAAAACATATTCTATGGATAGACATTTTATTGATCTCTGAATAACCAACAAATATAAACGGTCTAAATAAACCAATTAAAAGACAGAGAGAGATTGGCAGAGTGGGTTAAAAAACATGATCCATCTATATGTTGTCTGCCACAACTCACTTCAAATATAAGGAAAGGTTGAAAGTGGGAAAAAATGGAGAAGGATATAAGATATAAATATTACTCAAAAGAAAGCAGTGTGGCTATATTAATATCAATAAAAAGATAATCACCAGATGGAGAAGAACGTTAAATAATGATAGAAGGATCAATCTACCAAGACATAGCAATCCTAAATATGTATGCACTAAAAAAATGGAGCTGCAAAATATGTGAAACAAAAACTAACTGATCTGAAAGGAGAAATAGATAAATCCACAGTCATAGTTGGAGATTTCAACATTCTTCTCTCAACAATTGATAGAACTAGTAGACAGAAAATCAGCAAGGACATATTGATAGAAGAACTCAACAAACACAATCAACCAATACGATTTAACTGACACCTGTAGAACACTGCATCCAACAACAGAAGATTACATTTTTTTCAAGCACCCACAGAAAATATACCAAGACAGACCGTATCTTGGGCCATGAAACAAGCTTAAACAAATTTAGTAAGATTGAAGTCATATGGAGTGCATTCTCTGACCACAATGGTATCAAAGCAGAAATCAGCAGCAGAAAGACAACAGGAAAATCTCTATAAACACTTGGAAACTAAATAACATACTTCTAAATAAGCCATGGGCCAAAGAGGAAATCTCAAGGGAAAATTTTAAAGTACACTGAACTGAATGAAAATGAAAATACATACAACATATCAAAATATGTGGGGCACAGCTTAAAGCAGTGCTGAGAGGGAAATTTACAGTACTAAATACTTACATTAGGAAAGAAGAGTCTCAAGTCAGTAATCAAAGCTCCTGCCTCAAGAAACTAGAAAAAGGAGGATAACAATCCTTGGAATAGGATACAAAAGTAGATGAAGGTTTGGGAAGAATGAGAGTCAACTTCTATGAAATAGCAACACTGGATAGTTAGGTCAACCACTTAGGCCTGAAGTGGGCACAAGGTGGTACATGGCAGAATGTTTGGGCAGTGAGACCAAACTAATGCTAACATCTCAGATGAATGCAAGAGTTTAGGTAAAGGCAGAAATTAAGCTCTGGGCTTCCTATAGCAGCTGCACAGCTTTAAAATCTCCTCAAGGATATGCACCATAGGGCATATATTATCAATACATATACATAAACTCACAGAGGGGCCTAACTTGAGCAGAAGGTGATTAACACACCAGTTGGATTCTCACCTGTCAGGTGTACCTAGGAGCAGCCTATCTTACCAGGAATCTAGGTTCTTGAGGGACCAAGGAATTCCCTAGTAAAGAAGGGAGTCCCAAGAGAAGATGGTAGCTCATCAACTGATCTAGTGGCAATACCCCAAGGTATGAGAGAGGAATGATTCAGAAAATGGTGTGAAGTGTGTTACTCAGGTTAATCTAAAAGCTCAGTTTTCAAGGACGTGGTTCAGAATCCAGTAAGAGATGGGCTTTCCACAGAAACCTAAACAAGCTGACATGCAGCCCCCACAGCCCCAGAAGATCCAGCTGCAGCAGGAGGATGAGAGAGTCAAAGTCAAGGTCCATAGCACAGACACCAGTACCCTTAACTGGGAAGTGTACGAGTGAGCCACCCACATGGACAGAGTCAGGCATGTCAGTGGTATTTGCAGCACTGGGGGCTGTGCAAACACAGGAGAGCAGCCTCCAGGGGCTGAAAGCACTAGCAGCCCAGCAAGGACCCTGCCCCAGAGGTCACCAAAGGTGCTAAGAGCAAAGAGGAGAGGAGGGAGACAACACTTGGAGCTCTAGAATACCTATTCAGGAAAACACAACAGATACCTCCAGGGTAAACTGGGTATGTTTGAAGACTTCCCTGGAAGCTGGAGAACTATAACAGAGCTGGCAAAAGTCTGAGGGACTGTTATTCGGACCCTGCTTTCACCGCCAGAATGGTGTGGCCCAGGACATTCAGAACAGCTATATTTCATAGTAGTAGTAGATCCAAGAGAGAATATATAATTATAGAACACATATGTATAGAAAATACATATGCAGGCATAGCACAAAGAGAGATTTGTTTTCCTGTCACCTAAAAGGTAAGTTTACAAACCAAGATAATAATATTTTTACCCTAAAAATTAATGTGTATTGTGCATTTAAAATTTGTTGTTGCCAGGAACTCTATGATAGGCAACCCACTTGAGAAGCTTAAATTTCAATGCGTAACAGAAGTTAACTTGGGCCTAAAAAAAAATCCTTAAATTCATGCATAGTACAGATGTGGCTCATTTGGTCCTTGAGATGGAGGCAAGAGGTTAGGAGAAACAGGCCATGTACATCTCAATGGACTTCTGATGCCAGCTGGCAAGGTAGGTCAATAAGCCCAAAGGAAAGGTCCACCTATAGCGGTAGGGGTGAGGGGCAATGGTTCCTGGTCTGAGTTGGGCTTTCCTCTTCATTTAAAAGTGATCAGCCATTTCCTCTCACTAGTCATAGAGAAAAAGACTCACAAAAGCAGCCTACAGAAAGTCAACTAGGTAATTAGACCTGTAAAAAGCCCAACAGAGAAGCAGGAAAACAAAGTTTAAATAATGACCTTTACCTCGTCCAGCCAAGAAAACCTCCCTAAGCCCCTCACACTTGGGCCTCAAGTGCCTCCAACTGACAATCTTCTTCAACCAGGTAGAAACAGTCCTGGCTTTTCTTCTAATCAATTTCTCCTGATCTGAAAGACTAATTTTATTTTATGTTTTGCCCTTTATTTATTTAATTTTCCCCTCAGCTTTATTGAGGTATAATTGACAAATAAAATTATAATATATTTAAAGTGTACAATGTGATGACTTGATTTGATATACCTATACATTGTGAAAGGATTCCCACCAAGTTTACACATCCATCACTACATAGAGTTACCTTTTTTCCTTTCTGTGGTGAGAACATTTAAGATCTACTCTTAGCAACTTTCAAGTATAAAATACAGCATTGATAACTATAGTGCATGCTGTACATTACATCCCCAGAACTTATTCATCTTATAACTTAAAGTTTGTACCCTTTTACCAACCTCACCCCATTTCTCCCGCCTCTTTGCCCCTAGCAACCACCATTCTACTCTCTGTTTCTATGAGTTTGACCTTTTTTTTTTTTTTTGATTCTACACAGAAGTGATACCATGCAGTATTTGTCTTTCTCTGTCTGGCTTATTTCACTGAGCATAATGCCCTCCCAGTTTGTCCATGTTGTTGCAAATAGTAGGATTTCCTGAAGGGCTAATTTTAAAAGAACAGAATATTGCTGCAGACCTGAAAACATTTAATACATGTCAATAGACTAGTACTGTAATCAGTTAATAATTCTTATCTTCTACTTTTCTTACACCTAAGACACTTATTCAAAGAGTAAAGTTTGAATTCTAGCTACCCTTTTCACACAGTTCAGATCAGTGACATCCTAACTCAATTCACTGGACATTATTCTAAACAAGGAGTTAGCAAACGTTTTCTGTAAAGGGCTAGACAGTATATATTTTTTGCTTTGCAGGCCATTCAGCCTCTGTCTTAACTACTCAACTCTGCCATTACAGCATAAGAGAAACCACTGACATTTATTTAGGTAAATAAATGGACATGGCTGTGTTCCAATAAAACTTCACTTATAGGGGCTTCCCTGATGGTCCAGTGGTTAAGAATCCGCCTTCCAACGCATGGGACTCAGGTTTGATCCCTAGCCACAGAACTAAGATCCCACATGCTGTGGGGCAACTAAGCCCCCGTGCCACAGCTACTGAGCCCGTGTGGTCTAGAGCCCGTGCGCTGCAACGAAGAGCCCGCGTGCCTCAGTGAAGAGCCCCTGTGCCGCAACTAAGACCCAACGCAGCCAAATAAATAAATAAGTAAATAAATATCAAAAAAACATCACTTACAGACACTGAAATTTTAATTTCATACAATTTTCACATGTCATCAAATATTATTCTTCTTTTGATTTTTCCAACCATTTAAAAACAGAAAAATCCATTCCTAGCTTATAGGCTGCACGAAAACAGGTAGTGGGACAGATTTAGCGGGCAGGCTATAGTGTACCAATCCCTGCTCAAACCAAGACTTAATGCCTCCCTGAAGGAATTTAAAATATGAGACTTTCCCTGATTTTTTTTAAAAAAAGTAGACATTTCAAACGAGCATCTCACCATTAACTTAAGCTAAAGTTTCAGTTTAGGAGAAGGGACAAATTCTATAAATGCATAGGAACGTATTATAGTAGTGTAAACAGAACTTGAACACTAACTTATAGACCTGCAACTTACTAGGTGTGTAAAACTACAAAACTCACTCATTCTCTCTGGAGCTCAATTCTCTCCATTCTAGTCCATTTGCAACAATCTTCCACATCACTGAAAGGGAGCAGGAGTTACAACTATAATTTACTAATATTAAATTCTGTCTGGGATGTACAGAAAATATTTCTATTTCTACTGTGTGCAGGTCCCTACAAAGCAAAGATACTTTCAAAAGAAGTTTTTTGTCATTATTATTCCAATCTCTTCTGGATCCGGAGCCTATTTATGAGACTTTGAATAGCCTGAGCAGTGAAAAACCCCAAACAGAATAAACCCAAAGAAACCCGTTTCCAGACATATCCAAATCAAACTGCTGAACGTAGTACAAAGAAAAAAATCTTGAAAGCAGCCAGAGGAAAAATACATTACCTTATAGGGGTATAACAATTCGAATTACAGTGGATTTCTTGTATCAGAAACCACGGAGGTCATAAGGAAATGGCACAACATGTTTGAAGTGTGGGGAAAAAAGAACTGTCAACACATAATTCTATATCCAGCAAAAATATCTTTCAGGGATGACAATTTATAGCCAGCAATCTGCTCTAAAAGAACTGCTAGAGGAAGTTCTTCAGCCAGTTGGGAAATTATAGCAGAAAGAAATTTAGCACATTAGGAATGAAGGAACAGCAATATAAATTGTAAAATTTGGGTAGATATAACAGACTGTTCTTCTCTTGAATTACTTAAAATATGTTTGGCAGCTGATAGCAAAAACAATAAGAATGTGTGAAGGGATTTTCAGTATGTGTAGATGTAATATATAAGACAACTATAACATAAAGGGGAGAGGGTAAAGGGACCTACAGGGTGTAAGGTTTCTGCATGACTCCTGAAGTGGTAAAGTATTGATTCTAAGCAGACTGTGCAAGGCTTAATATGTATATTATAATCCCTAGAGTAACCACAAAAGATATGCAAGGAGATAAACTCAAAAATCACAGTAGGGCTTCCCTGGTGACACAGTGGTTGAGAGTCCGCCTGCCGATGCAGGGGACGCGGGTTCGTGCCCTGGTCTGGGAGGATCCCACGTGCTGCGGAGCGGCTGGGCCCATGAGCCATGACCGCTGAGCCTGCGCGTCCGAAGCCTGTGCCTCGCAGCGGGAGAGGCCACAGCGGTGAGAGGCCCACATATCGCAAAAAAAAAAAAAAAAAAAAAAAACACAGTAGATTAATTAAAATGGAGCACTAAAAAATGTTCAAATAACCCAAAAGGCAGGAAAGTGGAAAAGAGAGGAAATAATAACAGAGGCATAACACAAAGAAAAGAAATAATAAAATGGTAGGTTTAAACCAAGCATATCAATAACTACATTAAGTGGAATGGTCTAAACATACAATTAAAAGACAGAGACTGTCAGAACAGATTTAAAAAACATGATCCCACCACAAAGACTATAAGAAAATCATTTAAAATATAATGATACAGGTAGATGAAAAGTAAAAGATGAAAAAAGATATGATGCAAATGCTGATCAAAAGAAAGAATTCAGGGCTTCCCTGGTGGCGCAGTGGTTGAGAGTCCGCCTGCCGATGCAGGGTACACGGGTTCGTGCCCCGGTCCGGGAAGATCCCACATGCTGCGGAGTGGCTGCACCCATGAGCCATGGCCACTGGGCCTGCACGTCTGGAGCCTGTGCTCTGCAATGGGAGAGGCCACAGCGGTGAGAGGCACACGTACCACCAAAAAAAAGAAAGAATTCAGAGCAAAGAAAATTACAAGGATAAAGTGGGCCTTTCCGTCTGGTGGCAGCCATCAGGTGAGCCGAGATGGGCACTTGCTAGTACATCCAGGAGCTATGGAGGAAGAAGCAGTCCCACATAATTTGCTTTCTGCTCAGGGTGCACTGCTGGCAGTACCGCCAGCTCTCTGCACTGCAGAGGGCCCTCTGCCCCACCCAGCCTGACAAGGTACACAGGCTGGGCTACAAGGCCAAGCAAGGTTATGTCATATATCGGATTCATGTGCGCTGTGGTGCCCGCAAATGCCCAGTTCCTAATGGTGCCACCTACAGCAAGCCTCTCCATCATGGTGTCAACCAGCTCAAGTTTGCTCGGAGCCTTCATTCTGTTGCCAAGGAGTGAACTGGACGTCACTGTTGGGCCCTAAGGGTCCTGAATTCTTACTGGGTTGGTTACTTTGAGGTTATCATCATTGATCCATTCCATAAAGCTATCAGAAGAAACCCTGTCACCCAGTGGATCACCAAACCAGTCCACAAGCACAGGGAGATGTGGGGGCTGACATCTGCAGGCAGAAAGAGCCGCGGCCTTGGAAAGGGCCACAAGTCCCATCACACTATTGGTGGTTCTCGCCGTGCAGCTTGGAGAAGGCGCAATACTCTCCAGCTCCACCATTACCGCTAATATAAGTAATGTTTGTAAAATTCTTACCTAATAAACAATTTAGGACATTCATGTCCGCTTAAAGGTGTTTTTAAATTTGTCTGTTAAAACTAGTTGTCTCCAGATTATTTCATTGAATGCATTGTCAAATTATGAAAATTAAAGTGCAATAATGTTTGAAGACTTTAAGTGATGGTGTATCTTGTTTCTAATAAGGGAAATGCTTTTGTTTTTGCTTTATTAGGGAGTTGATATGTCCGTGTTTAAAATGCTGTTTGGTACAACAGGGGTAAAATAAATTCTGGAAAAGAGAAGTGCAGAAACTAGCCATGTAGATTTGTTGATGCATGTGATGAAACCTACAGCTTTATTGGGGTGGTGCAATGTTCTGCTGGTTTACTCTAAAGTGGCTGTTTTATGGAGTTTGGCAAGGACAAACTGTTTAAATTGGATTTTCCTTGGAAATGTGAAGGATGTCCTGATCCTTTATCATGATCATACGCAGAAAAACAATGAAAGTTGACTAGGGCCCACATTTTTAGACTTAATCTAATATTCCATTTATGTAACAGCTGCTTTCGAAAGGCGAAAAGTAAAGGAGTGTCACCATTTTTAAGAGAATTGAATAAACCTGTTGCAAGAGGGTTCTCTTACAAATGAAAACATCCTGGTTAACCTAAATTAAACTGCCTTGGCCTCCATGGTACCAATGATGTTCACATAAAAGATGGGAGCTACTGGTTTATTCCCAGGACTGGGATCTGTAGAATACTGAACTTCATGCAAAATAGTCATGGTATTTACACTGGTGTATACTGAAACTGATGGAAATTGAACATTAGGTAAATGAGAAGGGAGTTAATTAGCCCTAAGGTTTGTAAGCTAGTAATGCTAGGATTGGGAAATTGGTGTCCATCAGATACCTTTCAAGTGTGGGAGGACAGAAAAAGCTTGGATCAAAATTTTAAGTGTTTTATCTGTAATATTAGTTTGTGACCATTATGAACTCTCTAAGCCACCACAGAGGGGACAACAGGGTTGGTTTTATTTAAAAGTAACACTGCTAGCTAAGTCTAATCAGTGCTATTTTGGGTCAAGCCACATTATCCATTCCCATAAGGATACTGAGAAAAGTCATGTAGTTGGTGTCAATACAAGTTCAATTGGTTTCCAATTTTATGTGTTGTTTACAGTTATTTTTTCTCATCCCTGCTCAAACTACCCTCAAGAGCCTCACCATTCCACAAACTTGCCAGGCCACCAGTTGTGGCTGGGCATACCACTACATTCTGCTTGCATCATGTTCTGTTTCCCAGGGTGGATTTGAGTGTATAGGAAATATGGAAGAGGAATTGCCCCAATTCTTGGTTTGCTATCTTAACAGGTAGGTTAATTCTGAAATCTAATTGCTGGTTTTCTTGAACCAATTTTTCTCATATTTTCTTCAAGGGTCTTGAAAGGTCCACTTAATGATTTCCAGAAAACATGTAGCAGGCTCGCAAAACGTTTTGAGACCCAAATTTCTTCCCACTCAAAAAAAAAGTCTTAAACCATATAATTGTGTGTGTAGAGCTTGTTCAACTATACATAATAATAGAATAAATGTCTATTAAACTAAAAAGAAAGGATAAAGTGGGATATAAAGAGACATGTCGTAATGCTAAAAGGGTTATTTAATTCACCCCAAAGACTTAACAATCCTAAATGTGTAAACACCTAACAACATGCTTCAAAATATGTGAAGCAAAAACTGTCAGATCTAAAATTAGAAGTAGAAAAATCCACAATTATAGTTGGAGACTTCAACATTCCTCTCTAATTAATATAGAGAACTAGCAGACAGAAAATCAGCAAGAATATGTAAGAACTGAACACTATTATCAACCAAGTGGAATTAGCTTATATGTACAGAACACTCCATCTAACAATCACAGAATATATATTCTTTCAACAAGATAGATCACATCCTGGGTCACAAAACAAACCTCAAATATAAAAGAACTGAAATCATACAGAATATGTTCCCTGACCATAAAGGAAATAAAATAGAAATCGACAACAGAGAGATAAGAGGAAAAGCTCCAAATACTTGGCTATTGGATATCATATATCTAAATAACCCATTAATCAAAGAGAAACTTTTAAGGGAAATTAGAAAATATTTTTAATTAAAGAAAAATGAAAAAACAACATAACTCAATTTGTGGGCTTAGAGGGAAATTCATAGCAGTAAATGATATTTTAGGGGAAAAAATCTCTCATATAAATACAGGTGACCCTTGAACAATCAGGGGTCAGGGGTGCCAAACCTCTGCACAGTCAAAAATCCATATCTAACTTATTGTCAGCCCTTCCTATCCATGGTTCCTCCATAACCTCAATTCCTCTGTATTGGCACTTTCACATCTGTGGATTCAACCAACCATGTGGATCGTGTAGTACTGTAGTATTTACTATTGAAAATAATCCACATATAAGTGGACCTGCACAGTTCATACCCCTGTTGTTCAAGGGTCAACTGTAATCTAGGCTTCCCCCTTAGGAACCTAGAAAAAGAGCAAAATAAACCCAAAGCAAGCAGAAAAAGGAAATAAGATAAAGCAGAAATCAATGAAGCTGAAAACAGGAAAACAACAGAGAAAAATAAATGAAAACAAAAGCTGGTCCTTTGAAAAGATCAATAAAATTGATAAACCTCTAGCAAAACTGAGAAAGAAAAAAAAAAGCAAATTACCAATATGAGGAATGAAAGAGGAGATTATCACTATAGACCCCGCAGACATAAAAAGATAATAAGGGGATACTACCATGAGTAACTCTACACACATAAGTTAGACAACTTAAATGAAATGGACAGACTGCTCGAAAACCACAAACTACTAAAACTCATTGAAGATGAAACAGGTAACCTGAATAATGACCCATCTATTAAGGAAATTAAATTCACAGCTAAAAATCTTTTTTAAAAGAAATGCCCAGGCCCAGATGGTTTCACTGGCAAATTCTAACAAACATTTAAAGAAAAGATAACACCATTTTATAGGCAAGTGGTTATGGCACAGGGACTACAGTCAGACTTCCTGAATTTTAATCTCTGCTCAGCCACTTACTAATTCTGTGCTCTTGGGAAACTGTTCACATTTCTGTGCTTCAGAATGTTTCATTATTGGTTCAAAAGGGGAAAATAATAGTATTGTACTTATAGGATTGATATGAGTATTGAATAAATTATTAAATATAAAGTAAAAAAATTAAAAAAAGAAAAGAACACCAATTCTGCAAGATCTCTTCCAGAAAACAGGAGAGGACAGAATCTTTCCCTACTCATTTTATGAAGCCCTGATACCAAACCCAGACAAACAATACAAAAAAGAAAACTATAGACCAATATCCCTCATGAATATAAAAGCAAATACCCTCAACAAAATATTAGCAAATCTAACAGCAATATATAAAACCCTACAACCAATTGGGGTTTCTCCCAGGAATGAAAAGCAGGTTCAATATTTGAAAATCAATCAATGTAATCAACATATTAAGTCTAAAAAAGAAAAACCAAACGATAATATCAGTTGATGAGGACAAAACCATTTGTCAAAATTCAAAATGCATTCATAATAGAAAACTCTCAGCACAGTAGGAATAGAAGGGAACTTCCTCAACTTGATAAAGAACTTAAAGGTAAAATAAGAAAAAGCTGTGCTCTCTCGTCACTTCTATCAAACATCATACTAGAAGTCTTAGCCTGTGCAAAAAGGGACAAAAAATATATAAAAGGTATACAGATTGAAAGAAAGAAATGAAAGTATCCCTACTCCTAAACAGCATGATTGTTTGCTTAGAATATATCAGAGAAATCTATTTTTTTTAAAGTCCTATAACTAACAGCTTAGCAAGGAAGCAGGATATAAGGTCAATACAAAAATCAATCATATTTCTATATGGTGGCAATAAACAACTAGAAACGGAATCTTTAAAAAAATATATCATTTACAACAGCTCCAAAGAAATGAAACATTCAGGTATATATCTAACAAAACATGTACAGGATCTCTATGCTGAACACTACAAAACATAGATGCTTCCATGAAAAAATCAAAGAAAATCTAAAGAAATGGAGAAATATGCTATATTCATGTGGTGGAAGATTCAGCATATTAAAGATGTCATTTCTCCCCAAAGTCATCAGATTCATGATTAGATTTAACCTAATTCAAACAAAAATGCCAGTAAGATTCTTTGTAAATATAGACAAGATGATTCTAAAATTTATAAAGAACAGCAAAAGATCTAGAATAGCTAAAACAAATTTTAAAAAGAAGAATAAAGTTGGAGAAACACACTGATTTTAAGGCATAATATAAAGCTACAGTAATCAAGACAGTGGTATTGATGAAGTGATAAAAACAGAACAATGGAACAAAAGAGAGTTAAGATATTGACCTACATAAATACAGGCAACTGATTTTTGAAACAGGTGCAAAAGCAATTTAGAGGAGGAAAGATAGTCTTTTGAACTAACGGTGTGGGAACAATTAGACATCCATATGTAAAAAACAGATCTCCACCTAAACTTCACATCATGGACAAAGATTAACTCGAAATAGGCACATATCTAAATGTAAAACATATAACTACATAACTTTTAGAAGAAAACATAGGAGAAAATCTTCATGATCTAAGGTTAATATAAGAGTTCTTAGACATGAGTCCTTTTAAAAAATGATAAATTGGACTTCATCAAAATTAAAATCTTGCTTGGTGAATGACACCATTAAGAGAATAAAAAACCAGGGCTTCCCTGGTGGAGCAGTGGTTGAGATCCGCCTGCAGATGCAGGGGGCACGGGTTCGTGCCACGGTCCGGGAAGATCCCACGTGCCGTGGAGCAGCTGGGCCTGTGAGCCATGGCCGCTGAACCTGCGCGTCCAGAGCCTGTGCTCTGCAATGGGAGAGGCCACAACAGTGAGAGGCCCGCGTACCACAAAAAAAAAAAAAAAAAAAAAAAGAGAATAAAAAACCAAGCCACAGATGTAGAGAAAATATTTACTGATAAACCACATAACCAACAAAGGATTTTTATTCAGAATATTAAAAAAAAAAAAACTCTCGGACTTCCCCGGCAGTCCAGTGGTTAAGCCTCCGCGCTTCCAATGCAGGGGGTGTGGGTTCAATCCCTGGTCGGGCAACTAAGATCCCACAGGCTGCACGGTGCAGCCAAACAAAACAAAACAAAACAAAAAACAAAACTCTCAAAACACCACAGCAAGAAAACAAACTACCAAATTTAAATTAAAGCAAAATACTCCTCTCAACAAATACTTGAGTAAAATACTCCTCTGATGGGCTCAATAAAAGTCATGAATTTTAATTTAGTTTGGCTAATTGTAAGGGTAAGAGCAACACTACTTCCAGCTCCCTACATCCCAAGGCAGAAGCTGGCCCAAACAGATTATTTTTTCAAAAACATTCTATTGTGAAATATTACAGAATTCTGTTTTAATAATCACCAGGGTAAAAGTAGGTTGAAAAAATTACTCCTACTCCTGTTCTATATCCTCAACCCACTTCACCCCCTCCTCCTTGGTGTTTTAGAATTTTGGTTCAGACTTGCTTTGCAGAGGATTCCCCATGCTGCATGGAAACTTGTCACTTTGGTCTTTGTATGAACGGGCACCATATTTCGATTATTTCTGAGTTTGAGTGTTTATTGGAAGATATTTGTTTCATACCTCTTTCAAAAAGTTGTCAAGCTGATTCAGAATATTTATAAATACCAGTTTGCTTGTGAACCACGTTTTAACCCACCCTTCCTGTTTCTCAGGATGTTTCAAATCTGTATGCATTTCATACTCAGTGGTGTTGTAGATCATTAAATTTTATTAATGTGAAAGAGATCCATTCATTTGCTTGACTCCATTTTAAATCTTTTGGGTGCTGACCGGGCAGAATGCAACCCTCCATTTGGGCTCTATTCTCCATTTTCATCCTGGACAACTGCAAACCAATGATTGACACTGAGTACTAGTTGAGCCTGCTTGGGGAAGGGGGTGAGGGTAGTCAGGGCTGAGCAGTGTCTAGTGCCTGGAACTCACTGAGCATTTGCTGAATCTGTTAATTTGATTATACTATTCAGTAGTGTGAAAAGGCAAGTGTTAAAATAAAACGTGTTAGGGAAAAGGAGGCTCTATCACAACAAGCTGCAGTATATTTTGCCAAAGCTATTAGATTTTTGAGGCAGCTGGTAGTTTATCAATTTTTACTGCTCCAATATAGTTATTTTATGGCCATTACTAGCAAAAGCGGATTACAGGAATAGTGTTTGACAGGAAAGAAGGGCCCAGTGTGAGTCTATTTGTTCTGGATCTCTAAAACAAAGGTTCTTAATGTCATCCTCTCGGTTTATAGATAGAACAGTAACATGATAGGAAAGACATCAGTTTCTCATTTTGTGAGAGTAGTTCCAGAAAGTCTTTCTGCAGTTTTCTTGAGCACCTGCAGAGGTATCCAGTTTTTTTCCTGAAAAGACCTCTTCAGGTACCAGCATGATCACAAAGGTATTTCAAGGTGCTCTTACAGCATTAAAACCAGCAGTCAGTAGTAGATATCTGGGACTTTGTGCAGGATGGGACATGGTCCACAGACAATGTTGTAGGATGTTCGGGGTATAATATATATAATTACAATATAATTTTCAAAATTAAGAACATGACTCACATACAAATACAGAATGAACACATGTCAAAGACTAATTTATTAGTGAGGGACCCAGCATTATGTAAGGCTGATTCAAAGAATATTTGAGAGATTCAGTATATATAAATACTGAAAGTAAAAATGCTAGAATAAGATAGCCAAATTAGATAGAAAAGTGGTTAATGCACTATAGGACAGTTAATCCATAGTCTTTGGGATTATTTCTTCTACCAAACAGAAATTTTTTTCATCTCTACCAGACAAAAAATCTTTAAGTTAACATGTCACTTCAAAAAGTCTGGATCCTAATCATTAGTGAATAATAAGCCAAACAAGGATGTAATCCCCTAGAGAACTAAATAATCCTTGGGTTATTTAGACACACTTGGGTTATAGACACACATCTCTCAGTCAATGCTCCAGAATGACAACGAAAGGACATTTGGTCGTCCTTTTGTATTATTTTTTAAGTTTTAAAATAATTTCTATTAACAGAGGGTTAATAGTTTTATACCTGAGTCTAAGTCTTTGGAAGTAAAATTAAGGTTCTAGGGGGCCCACCTTTGGAATAGTGTAGTAACGCTTCTATATTTTACTTTACACATGTGTTTCAAAATAGTCATTTATTTACCTTTCAAAGAAATCATAGGATCTTAGAAGTCATCTGAGATCCAGTCATCTCCTAGGGCAGGAATGCTTTCTTTAGCAGTCTTGACAGGTAATCATGAAGCATTTGTGCACAAGAAGGAAGGAAACTAACATTACCGAGTGCCTATTATGTACAAATTTATTTTCAAAGGGCCAAATTTCTTTTCTCACAGTAATACATTTAGCCACATTTATCAAATAAATAGATCTCTTCAGCATAATTGCTTTGAATTATACCTTATTTTAAAAATTTGTACACAGTATAATTTACCCTTTTTAATGTACAGTTCAAGTTCTGACAAATACCTATGGTTGTAATTACCACCAAAAACAAAATACAGAACAGTTCCAAGCATAATTTCCTTTTAAATGTCAATTAATCAACAAGCATTTATTGACTGCTGACGTGTCCAGTAGTTACTGGTCAGTCTTTGCAGATAGCAGGAAGAGTGTGAAAAGGTAGGAGAAGTAAAAGATATGATGCCACTCTCCAAGGAACTTCCACAGTCTAAACTGCAGGGCACAGTTGCACACACACAAACCAAGCACAAATAAGCAATCTACTAGGTAATAATCTGCATGACATGTGGGTTCTCGTATTGATACTGCCATCATGTGACCTTGAATAAGCCATTTATTATTATTATTTCTTATCTGGGACTTTCTTTCCTCATTCATAACTAGAAGGGGTTGTCCTAGACAATCTCTTAGGTCTCTCCTAATTGTAAGCACATGTGAATCAGGTAGTGAGGGTTCAGAGTGATGGTGGAAGGTTGGGAAGTTGAGAACAGCTTTATGGCATTGAGGCAGTCCATGGGTTGGCCCCTCAGGGTTTAGTGAACGAAGTAATTAGTGAGGGATGCAGCATGCAGCTGAAAGATATGACCTGTCAAAGGGCTGTGAAGGGAGCAAATGAATGGATGTTGGTCAAGTGGAGTGAAGAAGAACTGCAAGGTGTCATCCTGGAAGACAGTGTTGAGCCCACGCTTTGAACTGTTTGAGAGCCAGGGAGAGACATGAGGATTAGGAAGCTTGGTTGTCTACTAAGTAAAGAGGAGTGACACCTTGATGACAGGGATCCACAGCAATCTCTTACTGACAACCTACCATGAACATGCCCTCTAGATGCCAGGAATACAGCAGTACAAAACCTGCTCTTTCAGTTATTTACTGCTGCATAACAAATCATCCCAAAATTTAGTGACTTAAAATAACAACCATTTTATTTGCTCATAATTCTGTGGGTCAGCAATTTGAGCTAGAATCAGCTGAGTGGTTCTTCTGCTAGTCTTTCCGAGAGTTCCTCATGAAGTTGGTCATCTGGCAATACGACTAGGGTTGAGTATTTAAGATGGCGTCACTCACATGTCTGATGGTTGGCTGCTGACTGGCCTCTCAATATCATCTCTCTTCCTCCAGCAGACTAGCTGGGGCTTCTTCACATGGTTGCTTCAGCGTTCTCAGGGAGAAGAGGAAAGCTACAAGACTTCTTGAGACCTAGGCTCAGAAGTCACCCAGTTACTCATGCTGCATTTATTGGCCAAAGCGAGTTACAAGAACAGCTCAGATTCAAGGAGTAGAGAAATAGACTCCACCTCCTGATGGAAGAAGCTGCAAAGTCACACTGTAAAGTGGTGTATATACAGAAATGAAAAGACTTGGTGGCCATTAAGCACTCTATCACACCATTCCATTTGGGAAAATGAGTGTTAAGCACATAGTCCTGTGGGCCTTGAGAGATGGAAGGAACCACTGAGGTGAAAAAAATGAGCTTTTGAGTGGATCCTGAGAAATGTGCAGATAGAACAAACAGAGGAATGTGGAGAACTTCAGGCAGAGGCAGTACAGACAGAGTGGCAGGACGACTCATGGTATGTTTAGACTCTAGTGAATGCACACTTGGGTGGAGTGGGTAGAGAAGAGGATTTAAGACATAAGCGGTAAGGATGGTGGGAAAGGTTATGCTTGGGTGTGGGGGACTTTACCTGCTAGGCTCTCAGGAGTACAGGCATACCTACTATGCAGTGAGCAGCCAGGAGTACATGGTGGCTTAGTGGCAGGAGTGGGTATGGTGGTGTAGCGAAGACACCTTTAAGAGCCTGCATCTTTATGAACAGCAGTTTGGAAGGAAGTTGAGTTTGACCTGGAGTGGCACAGAGATCATGGCAAGAAATCAGCCTAGAGAGTTTCCCTAAAGGCAAGTGCCTACACGGATTCTCCTCAAGGGGCTAAAGGGCATAATGGAGTTTTAAAGGTAGGCTTATTTGGAAGTATAAAAAAATGTTTATCCTGGATTGAATTATCCTAGAGAGAGCTAAATTTAGGTTCATAACACACAAACATACCCTCCTCTCTCCTGTATAAGATTCGACTTTCATGTGAGACAAGTAGGATACAACTGTTTACAGTCAAAGTTTTGTTTGTATTTGAAAAGAAAAAATCCTAGTGCTCTTTAACATTATAAGTGGGCAAGGAATCATGGATGAGGCCAGAAACCATGATGCAGCCAGGGAAAAGCTGCCTGCAGTTTTGACTGTAATATAAACTACAGAGCCATGCTCTGCCCAGGCAGACTGTATAGCCACACTTTTCACAGTGGCAGCATAGGAAAACACCAGTTTTCTTTTGACAGTCTGCAAAATGTATATTTCTTTTCCAAACTACTGCTTTCCACAGGATTTATGTGGCCATTAGAACAGGTTATGTGTAATTTTTTAAAATACAAAATGAGAAGTGATGTTTGGTTTGTTAATTAAACAGCAGGCAGCAAATAGATAACCAGCAAGGACCTACTGTATAGCTCAGGGAACTATACTAAATATTTTGTAATAACCTATAAGGGAAAATAATCTGAAAAAGAATACACACACACACACACACACACACACACACGTATCTGAATCACTTTGCTGTACACCTAAAACTAACAAAATTGTAAATCAACTATACTTCAATAAAAAATAAAAAACCAGCAGGCAACAATTCTGTTTCAGGTATTTGTGAGAGACAGAACGTAGAGAATTTGAAGCTCTACTATCACTATGGGAGGGGCAGTCTAGTTGTAAAGCTTCAGGTCATGTGTATACGAAATAGGTCACAGAGTAATTAAGTATGGCATTAGGTGCCAAAGTGAATAAAAAAGACAGGACTTAAAATGAGAGAATATGGCACAGAGGATAACATCCAAGTGTGTGGGTTTTGGGGAAATGGAGAATCTCCCAAGCTAGAATTTCCAAGAATTTGGAATTGGCCCAGGCAGGATTGATTGGCAGGAAGAAGAGGACAGGATGATCCAGCTGTGAGGAAAGGCTCCAGGTAAACTCGAGTGTTGGATTGTTGGTGGTATTGGGGGAGGGGAGCCAGTGAGGAAACAGTTCAGAGATGACTTCCCAGTCTGTGTGCTTAAGATTTCTGTTAAACCTAGTTGCCCTGAGATCCCAGGTGAAGAACTGTCCTCAGTTGATGGATTGTGTCATGGGAAAACATTACAAAACAACTGAAACTAATAGGAAAAGAAAGGATATTTAGGTTCCTCTTTACACATACAGGGCTTTATCCACTGTCTAGTAGGTGAATGGGTGGCCCTTTGTGCATACATCATAGGATAGGGAAAAGTTCTCCAAGGGAAAATACATCTCCTCTGCCCTTGGTGCTTGCTCAGACTGAGCCAGACCATAGCATGCAGCAGTTATGCAAGAAAGGGACCTCCACTGCATTTTCTAATGACATAGTATTCTAGGGAGATATCTGAGTGGACATGCTGTTTTTGTCAATTCTCTCCTCAATGTGCTCCTCAAAACTGGGGAGGTTTCCTGTAAAAAGATGTGTTTTCTTTTAGGATCTGAGAAATTATAGATGGTTCATATCACGGGGGTTCCAATAAATCATGCCTCATCAGTGTCCTCAACAGTTAGCTTTTTAAAAAAGTATAAAAATAGCATTTAGTGATTATCCGAATTACTTAATTTTGTGTGGAGGTACTCAGGTTTACACACTTGAGGTCTGTCTACACATAGGCCTGGTATATGGCAACCACTCGAGTGTTAGTTCATTCTGAGCTACTTTCTGCAGCTTCTTTATGAAGTATAGCAATGCACTAAATTTTTGGTGAACGTGATTCTTTAATGTTGGGAGGACAAGTAAAACCATCAAAATGGGGCATCTGGTCCAATCTTTGGATATTATATAGAACTCCCATACATCTAAATGTTCCTAAGGACAACTGAGGACAACATTTAAAATTTCGCCAATGGACACCATGCTTTGAAGGCTTGCCTACGAAACACACCACACCTATGGATTATTATTATTTTTTAATTACTTATCTCCATACCATTTTATTTTATTCTGTTTTTTTAAACAACACTAGAGTATAATTGCTTTCCAATGGTGTGCCAGTTTCTGCTTTATAACAAAGTGAATCAGTTATGCATATACATATGTTCCCATAGCTCTTCCCTCATGCGTCTCCCTCCCTCCCACCCTCCCTATCCCACCCCTCTAGGTGGTAACAAAGCACCGAGCTGCTCTCCTTATGCTATGCGGCTGCTTCCCACTAGCTATATATTTTATGTTTCATAGTGTATATATGTCCATGCCACTCTCTTACTTTGTCACAGCTTACCCTTCCCCCACCCCATATCCTCAAGTCCAGTCTCTAGTAGGACTGAGTCTTTATTCCCGTCTTGCCCCTAGGTTCTTCATGACCAATTTTTTAAGAGTCCATATATATGTGTTAGCATACAGTATTTGTTTTTCTCTTTCTGATTTACATCACTCTGTATGACAGACTCTAGGTCCACCCACCTCACTACAAATAATTCAATTTCGTTTCTTTTTATGGCTCAGTAATATTCCATTGTATATATGTGCCACATCTTCTTTATTCATTCATCCGATGATGGGCGCTTAGGTTGTTTCCATCTCCGGGCTATTGTAAATAGAGCTGCAATGAACATTTTGGTACATGACTCTTTTTGAGTTTTGGTTTTCTCAGGGTATATGCCTAGTAGTGGGAGTGCTGGGTCATATGGTAATTCTATTTGTAGTTTTTTAAAGAACCTCCATACTGTTCTCCATAGTGGCTGAACCAATTCACATTCCCACCAGCAGTGCAAGAGTGTTCCCTTTTCTCCACACCCTCTCCAGCATTTATTGTTTCTAGATTTTTTGATGATGGCCATTCTGACTGGAGTGAGATGATACCTCGTTGTACTTCTGATTTGCATTTCTCTAATGATTAGTGATGTTGAGCATCCTTTCATGTGTTTGTTGGCAATCCATATATCTTCCTCGGAGAAACGTCTATTTAGGTGTTCTGCCCATTTTTCGATTGCGTTGTTTGTTTTTTTGATATTGAGTGGCATGAGCTGCTTGTAAATTTTGGAGATTAATCCTTTGTCAGCTGCTTCATTTGCAAATATTTTCTCCCATTCTGAGGGTTGTCTTTTGGTCTTGTTTATGGTTTCCTTTGCTGTGCAAAACCTTTGAAGTTTCATTAGGTCCCATTTGTTTACTTTTGTTTTTATATCCATTTCTCTAGGAGGTGGGTCAAAAAGGACCTTGCTGTGATTTGTGGCATAGAGTGTTCTGCTTATGTTTTCCTCTAAGAGTTCGATAGTTTCTGGTCTTACGTTTAGGTCTTTAATCCATTTTGAGTTTATTTTTGTGTATGGTGTTAGGAAGTGTTCTAATTTCATTCCTTTACATGTAGCTGTCCAGTTTTCCCAGCACCACTTATTGAAGAGGCGGGCTTTTCTCCACTGTATATTCTTGCCTCCTTTATCAAAGATTAGGGGACCATATGTGCATGGGTTTATCTCTGGGCTTTCTATCCTGTTCCATTGATCTATCTTTCTGTTTTTGTGCCAGTACCATACTGTCTTGATTACTGTAGCTTTGTAGTATAGTCTGAAGTCAGGGAGCCTGATTCCTCCAGCTCCGTTTTTCGTTCTCAAGGTTGCTTTGGCAATTTGGGGTCTTTTGTGTTTCCATACAAATTGTGAAATTTTTTGTTCTAGTTCAGTGAAAAATGCCAGTGGTAGTTTGATAGGGATTGCACTGAATGTGTAGATTGCTTTGGGTAGTAGAGTCATTTTCACAATGTTGATTCTTCCAATCCAAGAACATGGTATATCTCTGCATCTATTTGTATCATCTTTTATTTCTTTCAACAGTGTCTTACAATTTTCTGCATACAGGTCTTGGTCTCCTTAGGTAGGTTTATTATGAGATATTTTATTCTTTTTCTTGCAATGGTAAATCGGAGTGCTTTCTTAATTTCACTTTCAGATTTTTCAATATTAGTGTATAGGAATGCCAGAGATTTCTGTGCATTAATTTTGTACCCTGCAACTTTACCAGATTCATTGATTAGCTCTAGAAGTTTTCTGGTAGCATCTTTAGGATTCTCTATGTATAGTATCATGTCATCTGCAAACAGTGACACCTTGACTTCTTCTTTTCCGATTTGGATTCCTTTTATTTCTTTTTCTTCTCTGATTGCTGTGGCTAAAACTTCCAAAACTATGTTGAATAAGAGTGGTGAGAGTGGGCAACCTTGTCTTGTTCCTGATCTTAGTGGAAATGGTTTCAGTTTTTCACCATTGAGGATGATGTTGGGGCTGTGGATTTATCATATATTGCCTTTATTATGTTGAGGAAAGCTCCCTCTATGCCTACTTTCTGGAGGGTTTTTATCATAAATGGGTGTTGAATTTTGTTGAAAGCTGTCTCTGAATCTATTGAGATGGTCATATGGTTTTTCTCCTTCAATTTGTTAATATGGTGTATCACACTGATTGGTTTGCGTATGTTGAAGAATCTTAGCATTCCTGGGATAAACCCCACTTGACGATGATGTATGATCCTTTTAATGTGCTGCTGGATTCTGTTTGCTAGTATTTTGTGAGGATTTTTGCATCTCTGTTAATCAGTGATATTGGCCTGTAGTTTTCTTTCTTTGTGACATCTTTGTCTGGTTTTGGCATCAGGGTGATGGTGGCCTCGTAGAATGAGTTTGGGAGTGTTCCTCCCTCTGCTATATTTTGGAAGAGTTTGAGAAGAACAGGTATTAGCTCTTCTCTAAATGTCTGATACAATTCGCCTATGAAGCCATCTGGTCCTGGGCTTTTGTTTGTTGGAAGATTTTTAATCACAGTTTCAATTTCAGTGCTTGTGACTGGTCTGTTCATATTTTCTATTTCTTCCTGCTTCAGTCTCGGAAGGTTGTGCATTTCTAAGAATTTGTCCATTTCTTCCAGGTTGCCCATTGTATGTATTGGCATATAGTTGCTTGTAGTAATCCCTCATGATCCCATGTATTTCTGAAGTGTCAGTGGTTACTTCTTTTTCATTACTAATTCTACTGATTTGAGTCTTCTCCCTTTTTCTCTTGATGAGTCTGGCTAATGGTTTATCCATTTTCTTTATCTTCTCAAAGAACAAGCTTTTAGTCTCATTGAACTTTGCTATCGTTTCCTTAATTTCTTTTTCACTTATTTCTGATCTGATCTTTATGATTAATTTCCTTCTGCTAACTTTGGGGTTTTTTTGTTCTTCTTTCTCTAATTGCACTAGGTGTAAGGTTAGGTTGTTTATTTGAGATGTTCCTTGTTTCTTAAGGTAGGACTGTATTGCTATAAACTTCCCTCTTAGAACTGCTTTTACTGCATTCCATAGGTTTTGGGTTGTGTTTTCATTATCATTTGTTTCTGGTATTTTTTGATTTCCTCTTTGATTTCTTCAGTGATATCTTGGTTATTAAGTATTGTTTAGCCCCCACGTGTTTGTATTTTTAACAGATTTTTTCCTGTAATTGATATCTAGTCTCACAGCGGTGTGGTCGGAAAAGATACTTGATATGACATCAATTTTCTTACATTTACCAAGGCTTGGTTTGTGACCCAAGATATGATCTATCCTGGACAATGTTCCATGAGCACTTGAGAAGAATGTGTATTCTGCTGTTTTTGGATGGAATGTCCTACAAATATCAATGAAGTCCATCCTGTTTAATGTATAATTTAAAGCTTGTGTTTCCTTATTTATTTTCATCTTGGATGATCTGTCCACTGGTGAAAGTGGGGTGTTAAAGTCCCCTACTATGATTGTGTTACTATCCATTTCCCCTTTTATGGCTGTTAGCATTTGCCTTATGTAGTGAGGTGCTCCTATGCTGGGTGCATAAATATTTTCAATTTTTATATCTTCTTGGATTGATCTCTTGATCATTATGTAGTGTCCTTCTCTGTCTCTTGTAATAGTCTTTGTTTTAAAGTCTATTTTGTCTGATGAGAATTGCTACTCCCGCTTTCTTTTGATTTCCATTTGCATGGAATATCTTTTTCCATCCCCTCACTTTCAGTCTGTATGCGTCCCTAGGTCTGAGGTGGGTGTCTTGTAGACAGCATATATATGGGTCTTGTTTTTGTATCCATTTAACCAGTCTATGGGTCTTGGTTGGAGCATTTAAACCATTTACATTTAAGATAATTATTGATATGTATGTTCCTATTACCATTTTCTTAACGGTTTTGGGTTTGTTTTTGTAGGTCTTTTCCTTCTCTTGTGTTTCCTGCTTCAAGAGCTTCCTTTAGCATTTGTTGTAAAGCTGTTTGGTAGTGCTGAATTCTCTTAGCTTTTGCTTGTCTGTAAAGGTTTTAATCTCTACATCAAATCTGAATGAGATCCATGCTGGGTACAGTAAACTTGGTTGTAGGTTTTTTTCCTTTATCACTTTAAATATGTCCTGCCACGCCCTTCTGACTTGCAGAGTTTCTGCTGAAAGATCAGCTGTTAACCTTATGGGGATTCCCTTGTGTGTTATTTTTCCCTTGCTGCTTTTAGTATTTTTTATTTGTATTTAATTTTTGATAGTTTGATTAATATGTGCCTTGGTGTGTTTCTCCTTGGATTTATCCCGTATGGGACTCTCTGCGTTTCCCGGACTTGACTGTTTCCCTTCCCATATAAGGGAAGTTTTCAACTATAATCTCTTCAAATTTTTTCTCAGTCCCTTTCTTTTTCTCTTCTTCTTCTGGGACCCCTATAATTCGAATGCTGGTGCATTTAATGTTGTCCCAGAGGTCTCTGAGACTGTTCTCAATTCTTTTTATTCCTTTCTCTGTATTCTGCTCTGCAGTAGTTATTTCCACTATTTTATCTTCTAGGTCACTTATTCATTCTTCTGCCTCAGTTATTCTGCTACTGATCCCTTCTAGAGAATTTTTAATTTCATTTATTGTGTTGTTCATCACTGTTTGTTTGGTCTTTAGTTCTTCTAGGTCCTTGTTAAACGTTTCTTCTATTTTCTCCATTCTATTTTCAAGATTTTGGATCATTTTACTATCATTAATCTGAATTCTTTTTCAGGTAGACTGCCTATTTCCTCTTCATTTGTTTGGTCTGGTGGGTTTTTACCTTGCTCCTTCATCTGCTGTGTGTTTCTCTGTCTTCTCATTTTGTTTAACTTACTGTGTTTCGGGTTTCCTTTTCACAGACTGCAGTTTGTAGTTCCCTTTGTTTTTGGTGTCTGGCCCCAGTGGCTAAGGTTGGTTCAGTGGGTTGTGTAGGCTGCCTGGTGGAGGGGACTAGTGCCTGTGTTCTGGAGAATGAGGCCGGACCTTGTCTTTCTGATGGGCAGGTCCACGTCTGGTGGTGTGTTTTGGGGTGTCTGTGGCCTTGTTATGATTTTAGGCAGCCTCTCTGCTAATGGATGGGGATGTGTTCCTGTCTTGCTAGTTGTTTCTCATAGGGTGTCCAACACTGTAGTTTGCTGGTTGTTGAACAGAGCTGGGTCTTGGCATGGAGATGGAGATATCTGGGAGATTTTCACTGTTTGATATTACATGGAGCTGGGAGGTCTCTTGTGGACCAGTATCCTGAACTTGGCTCTCCCACCTCAGAGGCACAGCCCTGACACCTGGCTGGAACACCAAGAGCTTGTCATCCATATGGCTCAGAATAAAAGGGAGAAAAAAAAGAGAAAAAGAAAGAAGATGATAAAATAAAATAAAAAATAATTATTAAAAAAATTTAAGTAATAAAAAAGAAAGAAAGAAGAGAGCAACCAAACCAAAAAGCAAATCAGCCAATGATAACAAATGCTAACAACTATACTTAAACAAACAAAAAAACGGACACACAGAACCCCAGGACAAATGGTAAAAGCGAAACTATACAGACAAAATCACACACAGAAGCATACACATACACACTCATAAAAGGAGAAAAAAGGGAAAAATATATATATATCATTGCTCTCAAAGTCCACCTTCTCAATTTGGGATGATTCGTTGTCTATTCAGGTATTCAACAGATGCAGGATACATCACGTTGATTATGAAGATTTAATCCACTGCTCCTGAGGCTGCTGGGAGAGATTTCCCTTTCTGTTCTTTGTTTGTACAGCTCCTGGGGTTCAGCTTTGGATTTGGACCCGCCTGTGTGTGCAGGTCGCCTGGGGGCGTGTGTTCTTTGCTCAGACAGGACGGGGTTAAAGGAGCAGCTGATTCGGGGTCTCTGGCTCACTCAGGCCGGGCGGAGGGAGGGGTACAGAATGCGGGGCAAGCCTGCGGTGGCAGAGGCCAGCATGACGTTGTAACAGCCTGAGGCGCGCCGTGCGTTCTCCCGGGGAGGTTGTCCCTGGATCCCGGGACCCTGGCAGTGGCAGGCTGCACAGGCTCCCGGGAGGGGAGGTGTGGATAGTGACCTGTACTCGCACACAGGCTTCTTGGTGGCTGCAGCAGCAGCCTTAGCATGTCATGCCCATCTCTGGGGTGCGCACTGATAACCGCAGCTCATGCCCTTCTCTGGAGCTCGTTTAGGCGGTGCTCTGAATCCCCTCTCCTCGAGCACCCCGAAACAATGGTCTCTTTCCTCTTAGGCACGTCCAGATTTTTTCCTGGACTCCCTCCTGGCTAGCTGTGGCACACTAGCCCCCTTCAGGCTGTGTTCACACAGCCAACCCCAGTCTTCTCCCTGGGATCCGACCTCCAAAGCCAGAGCCTCAGCTCCCAGCAGACAAGCCTTTTGGGCTGGTGAGTGCTGGTTGGCACCTAGCCTCTGTGTGGGAATCTCTCCCCTTTGCCCTCCACACCCCTGTTGCTGCGCTCTGCTCCGTGGCTCCGAAGCTTCCCCCCTCCACCATCCGCAGTCTCCACCCAAGAAGGGGCTTCCTAGTGTGTGGAAACCTTTCCTCCTTCACAGCTCCCTCCCACTGGTGCAGGTCCCGTCCCTATTCTTTTGTCTGTTTTTTCTTTTTTCTTTTGCCCTACCCAGGTACGTGGGAGTTTCTTGTCTTTGGGGCAGTGTGAGGTCTTCTGCCAGCGTTCAGTAGGTGTTCTGTAGGAGTTGTTCCCCACGTAGATGTATTTCTGATGCATTTGTGGGGAGGAAGGTGATCTCCACATCTTACTCTTCTGCCATCTTGAAGCTCCCTCCTATGGATTATTTAATTTCTCCATTTTAATTGACTAAAGGCGAATGTCTCTGACAAGAAAACGTTTTATTAAACATGAGATAAGTATAATAATATATTTAATATGCCAGACATTGATCAGCATTTTCTTCTTTTTTTAAATATTTATTTATTTGGCTGTGCCAGGTCTTAGTTGCGGCATGCAGGATCTTTGTTGCAGCATGCAGGATCTTTTGTTGAGGCATGTGGGGTCTTTTTTTAGTTGCAGCATGTGGGGTCTTTTTTCAGTTGTGGCATGCAGGCTCTGAGTTGTGGCACGTGGAATCTAGTTCCCTGACCAGGGATCAAAGCCAGGCCCCCTGCATTGGGAATGTAGAGTCTTAACCACTGGACCACCAGGGAAGTCCCGATCAGCATTTTATTCTTAATATGCCATCAATATAGGACTTCCCGGGTGGCACAGTGGTTAAGAATCCACCTGCCAATTCAGGGGACATGGGTTTGATCCCTGGTCCAGGAAGATCCCACATGCCGCAGAGCAACTAAGTCCATGCGCCGCAACTACTGAGCCTGCACTCTAGAGCCCGCGTGCCCCAACTACTGAGCCCATGTGCTGCGACTACTGAAGCTTGCATGCCTAGAGCCCATGCTCCGCAACAAGAGAAGCCACCACAATAAGAAGCCTGCACACCCCAACGAAGAGTAGCCCTCGCTTGACACAACTAGAGAAAGCCCGCATGCAGCAACTAAGACCCAACGCAGACAAACATAAATAAATTTTTAAAATATGCCATTAATCCCACACAATAATCCCAGTGGTTGTTATTGTTAACTTCATTTTACAAATATGGAAACTGTGGCACAAAGAGGTTAAACTCACTCAAGGTTGCATAGCTAGTAAGAAGCAAAAGCAAGATTTAAACAATTTCGGTCTTTGTTACTCTATCCATTTCTAGCATTCAAACTCTAGCTAACTAGTTTTACCATGAATCGCAGTGTAATTCTAGCAATCTCACTCTCAGGTATTTACCCTAGAGAAATGCAAATTTATGTGCACACAAACACTTGCACATGAATTTTTACAGCAGCCCTACTTTTAATCACCCAAAACTGGAAACAACCAAAATGTGGTTTCATATAATAGACTACTACTCTGTAATAAAAAGGAACAAACTATTTGATACACACAACTTGGATGAATCTCAAAAGCATTATGCTGAGTGAAAAAAAAACTCAAAATATTACATATAGTCTGACTCCATTTATGTGACATCAAAGTGACAAAACTATAGTGTGATAGAGCACAGATCAGTGGCTGCCAGCAGTTGGGGTGAGAACATAGTATGACTGAAAGAGGTAGCGCAAAGGAGTTTCCTAGGGTGGTGGAACTGTTTTGTACTTTGACTGTGGTAGTGGTTACACTGATCTATACGTGTCAAAATCCACTGAACTATACACACCCCAGAAAAGTCAATTATACTATGATAATTAAAGAAAAAGGCAACAGGTCGTCATCTTTTCAGTCAGTACGAATTTCTGTATTTCTTATTTACTCAAAATAAACTTTTACAGTTCTGTCACCAACACTAGGTTTTCAGGTTTAAAAACTAGAAGAGTTACATTATAATGTGATGCAAAGAATCATTATTAGGCCACACATCCAACCTGAATGATGACAGTTACCCCTAATAAACATTCCTTAAAAGTTAAATGAATTTGGGTGCTTATTCCCTTAAATATAAAAATATTTCACGGGACTTCCCTGGCGGTTCAGTCGTTAAGACCCTGCGCTTCCACAGCAGGGGGCATGGATTTGATCCCTGGTCGGGGAACTAAGATCCCACATGCTGTGTGGCACGACCAAAAATTAAAAATATATATTTTTAAGTATTTCAGTAAACTTATTAGATGATACATTTGATATAGCAATTTGCACAGTAAAACAAAAGTAAGTAGTCAAAATTAACTTTGGGAAGGAGAATGTGACGGAATGAGAGTGTCATAAGGATGTCATGGACAACCATGGCTCTAGTAAAAACTAGTAAAAACTTTTCAGTTTTTACTAGAATTCATTCATGTATCACTAGTATAATTACAAATAAAAATTTTAAAAGAATTTTAAAAATCCTAGATTGAAATGGAGATGTTTCCCAAGTTGCAATATACTTCCATCCATGGGGCTTCCATTGCCTTCAGGAACCCCTTGGTTACTCCATTTACCAGGTCAGGCTTGTATTCTACTTAACACTTAGTGCCTCACTCATAGCACAGTGGGCACTCAACAACTATCAGCTGAACTGAATTGCACCTGGAAATGTGGAGAATAAAAACAACGAACACATGGTCACTAACAAACTCTATGATCTAGAAAGGCTAAATCATGCTCTAATTTTGAATGAGGCAAATTATTATTGAGTGCTAACAACATGCTCAATAGTTACCAAAGGCATACACAGAATTTTAGAAGAGAACAAGACAAACATATAACATACTACCAGTGGTACAGAGGCTTTTAAAGCCTAAAATAGGCAGAACCCAAGCCAGAATCAATTATTTCTGGCTCCCTAGCCATAAAACTATAAAATTCAAGGGTTTGAAAAAAAGAAAAATAAGGGGAAAAAACTAACCTGTACTAAGTTTCTATGGGCTGCACATTAGACATCTGTGTAGATTAAAAGTTATTTGAGGACTTAGGTTTCAGCTTGGTCATGTAAAGTACTGGGAGGTCATCATTTCCACCTTTACAAGAAAGAAGCTATATCGACTGAAAATCAATGACTCTTCTTGGACCTATCAGAGAAGTGAAGTCATAGGGCAAACCACCAACCCACTATCTGAAGAGACCGGTGCCTGCAGGTAGACACAGGATCCGAACATGTAAGCTGGTAGGAAGATTAAACTAGAGATTCTGACAAATTACTGGAGGCCAGAGTATGGAATGTCATGAGAGTATGAAGCTCTTGGGCTCCATGTTGTGGGGGAGGGGTTTCCCATCCTCTTCCAAGTTTTACCAAAAGGAATCCCACAAGGCTCCTACAGGGAAGATCAGGAAAAATGTCAGAGAAAGCTTCCATGAAGGTGCTGTTTGGCTGAGGAAAATAGCACTCACTGTGAAATCCACCCAGACCCCTTTCCTTTATCTCTAGTACAGAACAAAAGGCTTAATTTTCGGGGGGGACTTAAAATCTATGGCTTGAGGACACTGGTGGATACTCACTGCCGCTGGGCGAATGAACAGAGGAAAAAGAAAAAGAAGCTCCACCCCTGGAGAAAGGGCAGGAAATCTTGTGAAGGACACACTCAAGACCCAAGTTCCAGTACCTGCCTAAGTCTGAGGCTTAATCAAATCATCAGAGAACTCCCCCTCCCCCAGCAACCACCACCTGGCAAACCAGTTATGTGGTTAGTAACACTGAAATACAACTGGGAGAGCTGTAAGAGACAGCTCTTGGGAAACAGCACAAAGGAAAAACCCAAAGCCAAGCAGGAGTCAAAAAGAAGGTATCACTAGAGGAATCAGAAATCTCTGGTGCCCATAGCAAAAACAAACATGGAACACAGGCAGACTCCTGACTAGATTAATTAAAATCCCCACACTAAAGGCCTAGCAGAAGGAAACCTGTGTTCTTCTCCTGCCCATGTTCAGCTTTTAACAAATTTATGAGGTATAATAAAAGGCAGGAAAATATTCCAAATGCCAAAACAATCATCAGATCCAGATTCAGTATGACACAGAAGTTGGGACTATCAGAAATGAAATCTAAAAGAATTATGATTACTGTGTTAAAGACTCTAATGGAAAAGGTAGACAATATGCAAGAGCAGATGGATAATTTCAGAAAAGAGATGTTAACTGTGATAAAGAATCAAATGGAAATGCTCAATAAAAAAAGGGTAAAAAACCACCATGCTCAACAGTAGAACTGACACAAACAAGGAAAGAATCAGTGAACATAAAGATCAAATTTGTTGATCAGGTCAATAAAAATAAAATAAAAAGGGACAAAAGGGAGAAAAAATAGAACACAGCATTCAAGAACTGTGGGACAATAACAAACAGTATAATATATTTGTAATTGGAACCCCAGAAGGAAGAAAAAAAGAGAGAATGGGGCACAAGAATTATTTGAAGAAATAATGGCTGAGAACTTTCCAAATTAGTGACAGGCAACAAACCACAGACACTAGAAGCTCAGAGAATACCAAGCAGCATAAATATGAAAAAAACTAAAAGGCCACACCTAGGCAAAGACAAAGAGACTGAAGGAAGCCAGAGGAAAAATGGCAAATTGGCTATGGAGGAACAAAGATAAGAATTACAGCAGACTTAACAGAAACCATGCAAGCAAGGCAACAGTGGAGTAGTATGTTGAGAGAGGAAAAAAACTCAACTCCGAATTCCATGAAAATATCCTTTAAAAGTGAGGGAAAAAAAAGACTTTCTCATACAAACAAAAACAGAATTTACTGACAACAGATCTGGCATAAAAGTTAATGTTAAAGGAAAATTCTTCAGGCAGAAAGATTATGAATAAGATGGGAAGCTGGATTAGCATAAAGAAATGAAGAGCGTTGGAAAAGGAATAAATGAAGGTAGAATATAATGTTTTATTTTCAAAATGTTTGAAAAGCCAATTTCCCAGACACCAGCCAAGGGCCAATCTAGCAAGCAGGCCTTCTAAAGATAGCAGCCTCAGGCCTGCTATGTTAACTCTTTTCAGCACAAGAGGGTATATATTTTTTAAAAAATCCCTACAGCTAGCATCGTACTTAATGGTGAGAGATGGAATGCTTTCTAAGACTGGAACAAATGAAGGATGTCCTCTCTCACCTCTACAACTCTGATAAAGAAGAAAAAATAACAGTACCCATATTATCTGATTTCAAGAATCCTATGAAGCTATAATAGTCAAGACAGTGTGGTAATGGCAAAATGACAGACACAAAGATCAATTCAACAGAACAGAGAGCTCAGAAATAGACCCACACAAGCATAACCACATTTTGACAGAGGTACAAAAGCAATTCAATGGAGAAAGGACAGTCTTTTCAACAAATGGTTCTGGAACTATTGGACATCCATATTCAGGAAGATGAACCTTGACATACACTCATTTTCATGGCTGGTAGGAATGCAAAATGGTAGAATCACTTTGGAAGACAGTTTGGCAGTTTCTTATAAAAACTCAGCAATCCCACTCCTACGTATCTACCCAAATGAACTGAAAACTTATGTCCACACAAAATATTTATTCAGCTTTATTCATAATAGCCAAGAAAATGGAAGCAACCAAGTTGTCCTGAAACAGGTGAATGAACCGTTGTATTCCATACAATGGAATACAATTCAGCGATAAAAAGGAAAAGGCTATTATTTCGCATAACATAGATGAATCAAGTAAAAGAAGCAAGACCAAAAAAGGCTACATACTGTATGATTCCATCCATATGACATTCTGAAAAAGGTAGGGCTATAGTTAAAAATTCAGAAGTACACTATTCTGAGGCATTTCTAGGAAACAAAACTGGCTGGATATATTTTTTAACATGGATAGTTCTGACCAGGTCAACTTGCGTAGGAGTTCATGGAAGTTCACATTACCATAACCATATACCATCTCTTTTTAGATAAATGTACTTAATTTTTAAAATAGGGTAATATATTCACGTGGCTTAAAATTCCAAAAGTATATATAAAAGTTTATGCAGTGAAAAGTCTCTCTCCCACCCTCTACCCAGGCCATGTATGCCCCAAAGCTATCAGTGTCTTGAATATCCTTCCAGAAATATTTTATGTTTATGTAAGCAAACATTTACATATTACTGCCCCACTATCTATTTTATACAAATGGTAGTATACAATACACATTGTTCTGTTTCTTGCTTTTTTTTTCATTTTGTACATCTTGAAGATCATGCAATATCAATGTAATATTCTACTGTATAATCAAGCCTTGATTGATCCTTAGGCTATAACCACTCTTGCTATTATAAGCAATACTCCGAGTAACACGCAAACATTTGTTGAATTCATTCCTGGAAGTGTTTGCTGGTTCAAATGATATGTGCATTTATAATTTTGATGGCTATTTCCAAGTCACTTTTTCTTTTTTTAACATCTTTATTGGAGTATAATTGCTTTACAGTGGTGTGTTAGTTTCTGCTTTATAACAAAGTGAATCAGCTATACATATACAAATATCCCCATATCTCCTCCCTCTAGCGTCTCCCTCCCACCCTCCCTATCCCACCCCTCTAGGTGTTCTCCCTGTGCTATGTGGCTGCTTCCCACTAGCTATTCTACATTTGGTAGTGTATATATGTCCATGCCACTCTCTCACTTCGTCCCAGCTTACACTTCGTCTCAGCTTATCCTATCCCCTCCCCATATCCTCAAGTCCATTCTCTACATCTGCATCTTTATTCCTGTCCTGCCCCTAGGTTCTTCAGAACCTTTTTTTTTCAGAATCCATATATATGTGTTAGCATACGGTATTTGTTTTTCTCTTTCTGATTTACTTCACTCTGTATGACAGACTCTAGGTCCATCCACCTCACTACAAATAACTCAATTTCGTTTCTTTTTATGGCTGAGTAATATTCCATTGTATATATGTGCCACATCTTCTTTATCCATTCATCTGTCGATGGACACTTAGGTTGCTTCCATGAGCTGGCTACTGTAAATAGTGCTGCAATGAATATTGGGGTGCATGTGTCTTTTTGAATTATGGTTTTCTCTGGGTATATGCCCAGTAGTGGGATTGCTGGATCATATGGTAATTCTATTTTTAGTTTTTTAAGGAACCTCCATACTGTTCTCCATAGTGGCTGTATCCATTTACATTCCCACCAACAGTGCAAGAGGGTTCCCTTTTCTCCACACCCTCTCCAGCACTTATCATTTGTAGATTTTTTGATGATGGCCATTCTGACTGGTGCAAGTCACTGACTTTTAAAATGTCAGGGATTTTTCATTTTTAATTTTTATCCTAGGAGGAAAAAAAGGAAGCTGAGATTCTATCACCAGGCAATTTTCTAGAGAAATGTACAGCTCTAAGATGTACAAAGTGAGCCTTCTATTCATTTTCCCACACATGCTTCCTAGGGTCCAGTTGCATTTTCATGTAATGTATTTCAGGCCACAAGCTGGTTGTAAAGCCTATTTCAGGTGTGTAAAAGGTGTTACTTCTAAAATCTTCACAAGCAAAAGCCAAAGGCTGACTCCCCAAATTACTAGTCACTGGCCACTCTACAGCACAATGGTGGATTCTTCACTGCAACCACAGGGAGATTTTAAAATCTTGACCAAATAAAACATATCTACAGAGAATCCTTTGTCCTTATTATAATGCCTAAATAAGGATTTCTTCTCTTAGGTAAAACTATAAATCACGTAAAGGTTATGACGAAAGGATGCAAATGTTTCTCTCATCTTTCAGGTGGTGATGGATTCCCAATTAACCGTCTTTTTGCTTGACTACAAAACCTAGTGCAGTCTAGTACACTACAGGTTTTGTGATAAAGCTTGAACGGGAGGTTGAGGAAACCCAGGGGCTCCTTTGATAATAGCCACACAAGATCAGTGAGCAGCCAAGCCATTCATGATGGTATCTACATCTAGAGCCACGGTGTCTCCCTTTGGCTTCCTCCTAGAAAAACCATCACTCAGCTCCACACTCGATAGAAGAGATGTGGCATGATCATATTACTTAGTCTCAAGAATACACTACATTTACAAATGAGCATTTAAAATGATTTATCAAAGGAAAAGCTGTTATATTCATTAATAATTATTATGCATTACTGTGGTAATGGTCCCCAATTTTCTCACATCTCCTTATGTCCACACCCTGGAGGGTCCCCTCCCACAACGACTCTGGGCTTGGCCACGGAAGAACTTCTGTGGTTTGGCTGATGGGACAATATCAAATGGGACACAAGCAGACACTTGAGAAGTGCTTGTGCACTGGTGCTTGCTCTCGCTTGCTACTCTTTGTGCCTTTGAGACCACGATGTTTGTTAACAAGTCCAGACTAGCCAGCTGGATGAGAGACCACTTGGAGTGGGGATGAGCCATCCCAGCTTAGGGCCTCCTAGAACAACCAGCCTGCCAACTACCAAATGTGTGAGCGAGGCCATCCTAGATCATCCAGCTGCCAGCTAACTACCCTCCCTGCCAAAAAAAAAAAAAAAAAAAAAAAAGAAGGAAAAGCTAATTGACGTAGGCTACTTCAAAGTAAATATGTTTGTGGTCCACTACATATGGAAAGGGGAAAAGAACACTGATTTTCCCTATGAAGTTTACTCTGCACATAAGAAATAGTTTCAAACAGAAAAACCTGCAGTACCTGGATGAGAATAAATAAATATATAAGTATTGAAAAAAATCATCAGTCTTCCCAGATTCTCACAAATGCACTGTCTGCCATCATGGATGGCACACACCAAACACACACACACACACACACACACTCCACAAAAAATTTCCATTTAGTCACTGAAGCATCTTTATCATGATATATTTAAGCCAAAGTCTTATATATTCAACAGTTCCATTTCTAACATGAACAACAACTCAGGTTTCCAGGAATCACTTTTTCCTTCAATTCTACTTTTTTTCCCATTTGACAGGGCTTGGTGAAAGCTGAAAGAGCTCCCTTAATGCAGCCTAAAAAGCATCAGATATAAGAGCCCAATTAAACCTCCTTCTAGAAGCATTCTACAGGACCAGCTTCTTCCAGCATCACAGCAACTCTTTTTAGCCATGTTAATGGTGGGCAGTAAAAATTGTTTAAGATCTACACATGGGACTTCCCTAGTGGTCCAGTGGTAAAGAATCCGCCTTCCAATGCAGGGGACATGGGTTTGATCCCTGGTCAGGGAACTAAGATCCCACATGCCGCAGGACAACTAGGACCGTGCACCACAACTAGAGAGTCTGTGTGCCTCAAACTACAGAGCCCACGCGCTCTGGAGCCCGCAAACCACTACTAGAGAGAGAAAACCCGCACGCTGCAACTAGAGAGGAGCCCGCGTGCCGCAACAGAGGATCCCGCCTGCCTCAACGAAGCCTGTGTGCTGCAACTAAGACTCGACGCAGCCAAAAAAAAAAAAAGATCTACACATTTAGGCCAGAAACACTGCCTCTATTGGATCACAAAGTGGGACACTGAAAGGGAAATGACTCTCTTAAACCGCTTTTGTTTAGGCCTCACTAGATGCCTTTCTGGATTAAATACACACACACACTGAAAAACACCTTCCAGCAGCCTCCCCCAGTCCTTGGAATAAAACACAAGCTCCTTAATGAGGTCCCATAAGGCCCTGTCAATTTTCCCCTGCCTATCTCATCTCTTTCCCCAGGTCCTAGCCAAATCTCTGTGGATTCTTTCTACATCTCTCTCCCATCTCAGTGCCCTTACAACACCTGTTGTTCCCTCTGCCTAGCAATCCCTTCTCTCTGACTTTTACCTTGTTTTTTCCTGCTGATCCTTCAGGCTCCAGGGCACCTTGCTGATCTCCCTCTCAGAAGCATTCTACCTCTTGCCTGCTGTGTGACCTTAGGCACGTTACCTTTGCTTCACCTCTCTGAGCCTCAGAAAGATACCCTGTGATAAGCACTTAACACAGTGCTTAGCACACAAGAAATGGTTAACAAATCATCGCTGCTGTTATTGCTATTATCTCACAGTAATCTCCATCACAACTCAGTACAATTAGTAATTAGATATTTATTTGCAGAAAAATAGAAACACCTCCTTGGATTTCACCTTAATACTTAGTACCTTTCATGCTATTCCCCCCATACTGTATTTTTTGAAGGGAAGACGAAATGAATGTTTACACAGCAATTATTTTTATTATTATTATTCTTTTTTGCGGTATGCGGGCCTCTCACTGTTGTGGCCTCTCCCATTGCGGAGCACAGGCTCCGGACACGCAGGCTCAGCGGCCATGGCTTACGGGCCTAGCCGCTCCGTGGCATGTGGGATCTTCCTGGACCGGGGCACGACCTGTGTCCCCTGCATCGGCAGGCGGACTCTCAACCACTGCGCCACCAGGGAAGCCCAACAGAGCGATTATTACCTCAATTAATTATTATCTCGGAGGTGTGGTTTGGCAGATGAAGAAATTGAGGCATGGTGAAGTTAAGTAACTGGTCAAAATCAAGTGGTGGATTAAAATGCAAGTTGGCATGACCCCACAGTCTGTGTTGGATATGACACCAAAGGCTTCCCTAACTCATGAACCTTGTCATCTAAGAGCAGCAAGCCTCACAAAAGATGGATCTTCACATTCACATACTTCCCAAATGACTCCCAGGTATCTAACTCTTCAAATCCTTAACCAGCTTGCTGTTCCAATTACCCCTGTAAACCCCTTTAGCACAATACCCTTCCCCTTGATTGAGGTGATAGATTTCCTTACTACCTTTCCACTGGATGTTGAGCTCTCAAGGAGATGAATATCTTTCACCTCTTATACCCCTAGCAAATATATGCTTGCTAAATAAATTAAATGAAAATGTTCAAGAATATATTATAGGTGCAAAGTTGGGGGAGTGGTGGAATGGATTTTCATAACTATTAAAGCTTGGCAGAGCTAAGAACAAACTTGACGAAAATGCTGACAAAAGGGGAGTTTACATTAACCACTTTTACAATTGATACTGATTTCTATATGTAGCACCAGAGATTCCATATAATTTACAAATGCGTGCTTTACAGCTTTAGGTAGATTTCACTCACCAATGTTCTGCTGCACCCCACAGCTGCACCTGGGCCACCCTCTGTGCAGATGCCTTTGACAAATACCAATCTCTCAATGGTTACTCTCAAACTGTTCATAAAAAGAAACAGAAAGAGCAAATGATAAGGCAAATGGGAACAAACTGTTAGTAAACGGTGACCTTGACTGAAAGGAATAAAGGAGTTCTTTGTACTATTCTTACAACTTTTTTTCTAATTGTGTCAAAATAAGAAGTTTTGAAAATCTAAAAAAAAAATTTCCCAGGAGATTGCAACACACAAGGTCTAGTGTACTGGCCATGCTGGTACCATATTCTCTTGTCAGCTGTTCCAAAAAACACACTCCAGACTCGGGTTTCCTTGCCTATCAGCCAACAAAAAGCCCCTTAGGTAACAGGGCTCAGCCACGGCTTCTGGGTTGGGACAGAGATTAAATTATTTACTGCTTGAAGAGCACTAATGAACATACAGGTATCTCCCATTGGAAAATGCCCCAGTACTATTTCCCCACACCAGGCCCCCTACTTTCCTCAGTCGGCTACCTTTGAGTTCTTACTTTCTTTTTCCCAAGCTCAGCTGTAGGGTCAGGCAAATTCTCCCCAGGACGCTTCTTGCTCACTGTCCCCGGCAAGAGAAGCACAGAGGCAGTTTCAATGGTAAGAGCTTTGCTGCTGTTGTCTATGGAGAGATCTACAGGAAGGAGGCAAAAATAACCATGGGGGAGTCACAAAGATTCCAGAAAACAGAAAACTCAAAGCTAGTAGTTACTTGGTCTGTAATGACCACTTGCTAGCACCCTTTTATTCGTTCATCACTTCTACCTACTCATCCTAGACCTTCCCCACCCCACAAACCAGAATGCTTCAGCTTTCCCAGTCACTGTAAGTGGAACAACAAGTAGAAACTTGTAAACCATTCAAGTGTCCCATATTAGCCATTTCAGCAAAGTGCCACATGGGTGTCACCCAATACTCACCCCTCACTTATAAGGTGAGATAAGTAAAGGTCACAGTAAGTTATCCCCTGATGAGAGATTTTCTTAATGTAAACCAGCATATGATCTCTACCTTCCTCAGCTCCTGTTTTGTGTAAGCTCTATGAGGAGGTAGGTACATTATGTCCTATGATAATATTAAACCTCTGTATCCCTGATCAAGGCTTGTTAGAGTCCTTTGTAATGCCATGTCCTCAAAAACACCCAATGCCTTCTGCCTCCCCCAAAATACTTGCTCAGTTCCAGCCAGACCTCAAAGTAGCGTGCAAAAAGAAGAAATGCTTTCGTGTAGCTTAGGGTAGAAATGGGTTGTTAGGGTCAGTGGAACACAAAGGAGGGAAAAGACAAGCATTACCAAAGGAGATCATACTCAACCTACAGCCTTCAACATCCTTTGTTCTTAAATATTTCAACTTTTGCTAACTCATACATCTCAACTATGATGACAGCCCTGCACCATCACCTTTCTTGCTCCTGGGAACTCTCTACAGGCTAGAAGGTGGGTCCCGGTCACCCCTAAGGCTGCTTCCAAGTCACTCCCGGAGGCCAGATGATCACAAACACTTCAGGTAGGAGTGGGAGGCCCTTCTTCACTTTCCCCTACCTGTGAACAAGATTCACCAACTCCTACAGGTGAGAAGGCATTTACCACACTGCCAAGGCACAGCAACACGACTCAGAAAAGTGGGAGAACGAAAGTGTGGGTTCTAGAACCAGACCAGGACCCCTGAGTATTCCAGAACTGACTGGATGAAGAATGCAAGAAACTGTCAAGGCACCAATACTGGGTTAAGAGCACTTCTCTAGCAAACAAAACTGTAGAGAAGAGCATAGGTGAAGAAAAGGTGTCAATGATGGTAGCCAAGACTGAGATCTCATGTAATTCTCTCACCCTTGGAGAGAGTCATTATCCTTTTACAGTTCAAGTATTTAAATTTAGAGCTCACTTTAAATGAAAAAGAAAATGATATGTTATAGAGGTAGAATACTCCTAGGCTAAACAAAAGAAAAAAAAACACATTTTCACTTATCCAGAGAGTAATCACATGATACTATAAAAGCATGAGAACTACACTATTCAAAAGGTACAGAGGCCTGGGATCCACATTCCCATTGTTTACAGATGTTATGAAAGTATTAAATAAAAACGCGATGCTTTGTTCAGGCCGACTCCTTTCTCACACCCCGCCTTCACCCCCAGGCTGACAAGAAATGGCTGCAGGGAAGGTATTTAAGAGAACTACTCTGAGAAAGTGGATTCTGGGTTGCTTAAACTAAGCCAAGATGTTGTGCAACCAGTCTTTACCTAAATTATTTTCCATTACTTTGCCAGTTTTGAGAGAAGCAGACAGTTATCTGTATCAGGGAATGAGGTCGCCTTTCCCTCCAGGCCACTGGAATCACCATCAACACGGTTTTGATTTCTTACACAATCAGACGGCAGGGGGGTGGGGGGACGCGGGGGGGGACGACACGGGGACCTCATCCTCAGCTTCACAGATCAACGGATCTCACATCAAAAACAATCTCTCGAACATCTGAGACCATGGATTTCCTTGCAACTCAGAAATCCAGAGAAGCGGCCAAACAAGTTTCTTGCCAAATGCTTAGGAGCTGCATATGTCCCAGGGCTACACAATGATACCAACTTTTAAACATGCCTTCACATACCACCATTACGGTCACACACTCGAAATCCCGCCCCCCCTTTCCTCCTCACAAATAATAAACGCAGGTTGCCCGGTGCAATTTAAAGCCAGACTTCACCGAAGCAGTGGCTCTGAAAAGCGAGAGAAAAAGATTGGAGGAAGGCTATCTTTTCTTTTTTTTTAATCGATTGCCCCACGGCGGAGGGAATAAAACCAACTCGATTGCTGGAGAAAAGTTAACTTTGCCTTGCCCAGCGATGGGAAATTTTTCCCATAAGACTGGCAAAGCCCTCCCGTTTTCGCCACCCCCGCCCCCGGACCGCCCGGCGCTCACCGCGGATCCGGACCCGGAGCGCCGGAACAATGACGCGAGGGGGAGGGAAAGTTCGCCAGCCCGCGGGGCGCCCGGGCTCACCGGGGACCTCGCCGCCGCCCGCACCGCCCGGCCCCCAGTCTCCGGGACTCAGTTCTTCCCGCCCCCCAACATCGAAACAGTCAGGGCGCGCCCCCGCTCCCCGGAGCATCCGGCCCCAGGCGGCCGGCAGAGCAGGTCCTCCCGCCGCGGGTCTGACCCCGGGAGCACCGAGAGCAGGCAGTGGACCGGGAGGGAGGGGGCGCCAGGATGGGGCACCGGAGGGAACGGCCGCAACAGTTATGGCGCTCAATTCCTGCCCGAGTGTAGCCGCAGCCGAGCCCGGCCGGGCGCCCACACCACCCCTACCCCCGCGCCGGCCACCCGGCGCTGCGCCGGCCGGCCGAGGGACCACCGGGCACTTTACCTCAGCCCACACACGCTCTCGGCCCCAAGGCGCTGGGGACGCCAGAGGCCACCGCGGTGAGGAGCCGAAGCGACCCGGAGCGCGGCGAGGCTGGGCCGGGACGTTGCGCTCCGCGGCGCCCGTTTCCACTCCCCGAGGCCGCCACTCCCGCTGCCCACACAACGCGACGCCCCCTAGCCCGCTCGCCCCGCGTCGAGCCTCAGTGGCGCCTACCTTTGCGCAGCTCGGTCGCCGCTCCTTCCCGGCTCCACACTCGGGCCCGGCAACGTGCCTGGCGAGTCGGGTAGGGGTGGTAACCGCCCCCCGAACCGCTCGCTTTCTTCTCTCCCCTCCCTCGCACCTGCCCCCTAATCTCCTCCCCACCCCCGCCCCCCGCCCCCCGCCCCGCCACGGGATCCGCCGGGGCCGCCCCCAGTGCCTCAGCTCCCGCCCTCGGCCCTCGCCCGCCCGGCCCGTCAGGCCTCAGCGCTGGGCAGGCGGTTGGGCGGCGGCGGCTGCAGCGGCTGAGGCGGCGGCGGCGGCGGCTGAAGCGGCGCGGAGCACTATTGTATTCCTGACACTGTGCGCTCCCACGCTCCGCCTCTTCCCCTTCCTTCCTCCCCCCGTCCCCCCACCCCCCGCGCTCCACTCACAACCCACCCCCCCCGCAGCCAACCGCTGTCCGCGCTCGCCCTACCCGACTGGCTCCCCGCCGTCCGCCCGCCGCGCGCTCTTCTGGCGGGCTGGGCGCCGTCGCTACCGCCGCGCGCCTCGAGGCTCCGCCCACTTAGTGCTCCCGCACCCGCGGCGCTGGGCTCCAGGTGGGTTCCTCTCTGCTCCTGCTGGGCGCGCTGCTGTCGGGAGGAGCCTCAGCGCCTCTAAGGGCCGGAGACGCCGACGACGGGGAGGTTCCTGGGCCGTGTTGAAATACTACCTAAGCTTTTCATGGCCCCTTTCAACTCTAAAGTTGTATAAGTGGACCCTCATGTATACAACTCTTGTCGGCCACTATTGATTTAAGTCGTTTGCACTTGAATTACCTATAATAATCAAGCCAAAGTGGCTATTAACAGAATAAATTTATTCAGTTGCAAGCACAAGTGGTTTATGATGTGTGGCTTTTTGATGAGTCAACTTGGTTAGGCTACAGCCTCCATTTATTCAACCAAACACTAACCAAGGTGTTGCTGTGAAGGTATTTTCATGTAATTAAAGCTCCTGATCAGTTGACATAAAGTAAGGGAGATTATCCTGGAGAATCTGAGTGGGCCTGATCATTCCTTTCTGACTGCATGCCCTATAGATTTTGGATTTACTTAGCCTGCCCCACATTTTCTTCTAATTAATGAATGAATAAGAGAGAGAGAGAGAGAGAGAGAGAGAGAGTGTGTGCGCGCGCACGTGTGTGTGTGTGTGTGTGTGTGTGTGTGTGTGTCTATAGCTATTGGTCTGCTTCTTTGGTGGAATACTGACTCATACAAATGTTTAAGCAACAAACCCTTTATCATGAACTCATAATTGTCATTTTCATTTACATTTCTAGACTAAACAAAAAGGTAAGCTCTATGTCATAATATGCAAATGTGTGAATTCTAAAATATTCATGGTCCTTCAGACTTCCCTCATTTTATTATACTTATTTTAAAATAATTATAGATTCACAGGATCTGTAAAAAAATATTACAGAACAGTCTCATGTAATCTTCACCCAATTTCCCCCAATGGTAATATCTCACATAACCAAGATATTGACATCAGTGCAATCCACAGGCCTTATTCCGATTACACCAGTTTTACATGCACTCGTTTCTGTGTCTGTGTATATAGTACTGCGCAATTTTATCACATGTAAATGGAATCATACCTTTTGAAACTGGCTTTTCTTCACTCAGCATAATTTCCTTGCGATCCACCCAAGTTGTTGCATGTATCAATAGTTCATTCCTTTTTATTACTGAGTAGTAGTATTGCTATGGATGTACTACAGTTTGTTTAACTATTTACCCATGGACGGACATTTGGGTTGTTTCCAATTTTTGCCTATTAAGAATAAAACTGCAATGAATATTCATGTAGAGTTTTTTGTGTAAACATTAGTTTTCACTTCTCTGTGACAAATGCCCAAGAGTGCAATTTGCTGGGTCGAATGGTATAAGTTTAGTGTTATAAGAAACTGCCCAAAATTCCAGATTGTCTGTACCATTTTACATTCCCACCAGCAATGTATGAAAGATCCAGTTTCTCTACATCTTTGCCTGCATTTGGTGTTGTCGCTATATTTTTATTTTAGTCATTCTAATAGGTGTGTAGTGATACCTCTTTGTTTTAAATTGCACTTCCCAATAGCTGATGATGTTCAACATCTTTTCATATGCTTATTTGCCATTTGTATATCCTCTTTGGTGAAATGTCTGTTCATGTCTTTTGCCCATTACATTTTGAGAATTTTTTATATATTCTAGATACAAGTTTTCTGTCAGATATGTGGTCTGCAAACATTTTTCTCAGTCTGTAGCTGGTCTTTTCATCCTCTTAAGAGATTTTGAAGGCCAAAAGTTGTAATTTTGATGAAGTCCAACTTATCAATGTTTGCATTTATGTATCATGATTTGGTGTCATATCTGAGAAAAATTTCACCTAGTCCTAGGTCCCACAAATTTTCTCTTGTATTTCCTTCTAAAAGTATTATAGTTTTATATTTTACATATAAGGCCATGCTTCATTTTCAATTAATTTTTGTATAAAATGTGAAGTTAAGGTCGAGGTTCATATTTTTGCCTATGAATGTCTGATGGCTCAAACACAATTTGTTAAAATAACTATTTGTTCCTCCACTGAATTGCTTTTTCACCTTTGGCAAAATCAGGTGGGCATATTTGTGTTAGGCTATTTGTGTGGGGCTATTTCTCCATTCTCTATTCTGTTTTATTGTTCTACGTGTCTATCCCTCTGTGAATACCAAACAGTCTTGATTACTGTAGCTATATATTTCTTTATTCTTCTTCAAAATTGTTTTAGCCATTCAAGGTCATTTGCTTTTCTATATAAATTTTGGAGTGAGCCTGTCTATATCTACAAGAACCTTGCTGGGATTTTGATAGGAATTGTGTTGAACCTATAGATCAATTTGGGGAGAATCGACATCTATACTATATTGAGTCTTCTATCCATAAACACGATATGTGTGTCTCTCAATTTATTTAGATCTTCTTTGACTTCGTTCATCAGCATTTTGGAATTTTCAGCATGCAGATCGGGTACATGTTTTGTTAAGTGTATATCGTATTTCATTTTCTTTGGCGTGATTGTAAATAATATTGTGTTTAAAATTTCAGCTTCTTTATTCATTGCTCATTATTAGTATATGGAAATGCAATTAATTTTGGCTGTTGATCTTGTATTCTTTGACTTTGTTGAACCCACTTACTATTTCTAGGAATCTTTTTGGTAGATTATTTGGGATCTTCTACACAGACAATCATGTTGTCCATGAGTATGGACAGTTCTATTTCTTCCTTTCCAATCAGTATGCCTTTTATTTCCTTTTCTTGCCTTATTGTGCAGACTAGAACTTTCAGTACTATGTTGAATAAGAGTGGACATCCTTCCCTTGTTCCCTATCTTAGGGGGAAATTTGCCATTAAGAAAACTGTTAGGGGGCTTCCCTGGTGGCGCAGTGGTTGAGAGTCCGCCTGCCGATGCAGGGGACACGGGTTCGTGCCCCAGTCCGGGAAGATCCCATGTGCCGCGGAGCGGCTAGGCCCATGAGCCATGGTCGCTGAGCCTGTGCGTCCGGAGCCTGTGCTCCGGAGAGGCCTCAACAGTGAGAGGCCCGCATACCGCAAAAAAAAAAAAGAAAGAAAGAAAACTGTTAGCTGCAGTGTGTTTTTTTATTTGTTTGTTTTTGTAGATGCTGTTTATCAAGTTGAGCAAGTTCCCTTCTACTCCTAATTTGCTGAGAGTTCTTATCATGAATGAATGCTGAATTTTGTCAAATGCTTTTTCTGCATCAATTGATATGAACATATGATTCTTCTTTAGCCTGTGGATATGGTAGTTTGCATTGATTGAATATTGATTTTTGAACTAACCTTGCATAGCTGGAATAAGCCCCGCTTGGCCATGGTATAATTGTTTTTATACCTTTCTGGATTCTATATCACTGATATTTGATTGCAGATTTTTGTGCCAAAGTCCCTGAAAGAAGTTTTGAGAGTTTTTTTCATGCCATGTTTGTCTGGTTTTGATATTAGGTGAATACTGGCCTCATAATATGAGTTAAGAAGTTGTGCAGAAAAGAGTTAACATAGCAGGCCCTTGGCGGGCCTCTGGGAACTGGGATTTCAGGAGGGTTTCCACCATCCCCAGAACTGATAAGAGTGACTCACTATGCCTAAACTGTTTGTACAAATGTGATTTATACTGGGACTAAAATTCAAGTCTCCTGATTTCCAAGCTGTGCAGAAGAGTTAACATAGCAGACCTGACTGTTATCCTTTGAAAGGCCTGTTTGCAAGGTTGGTTCTTGGATGGCATCTGGAAACTTGGATTTGGAGTGAGTTCCTCCCATTCCCAGGACTGATAAGAGTATCTCACTGTGCCTAAACTGTACAAACAATATGGTTTATGTTGATCATCTGCTTTTCTTCTGGGAGTCTGAAATTTTGGTAAGTGCTAATCAGAGGGTGCCTACATGACCGACCCTCAATAAATGCCCTGGGAACTAAGCTTCTAATGAGCTTCCCTGATAGACAACATTTCACATGTGTTGTCACAACTCTTTGCTGGAGGACATAAGTACATCCTGTGTGACTCCACTGGGAGAGAACCCTTGGAAGCTTGTGCCTGGTTTTCTTTGGACTTCCCCCATGTGCCTTTTTCCTTTGCTGATTTTGGTCTGTATTCTGTCATTGTAATAGACAATAGCCTTGAGTCTGACTATATGCTGAGGTCCTAGTTGAATCATTGAGCCTGGGGATGGTCTTCGGCACCCTGACACAGAAATGTTCCCTTCTCTTTGGTATTCTGGAAAAGATTGTGTAAAATTGGTGTTAATTCTTTAAATGTTGGTAGAATTTTCCAGTGAAACCATGCGGACCTGGAACTTTTTTTCCCAAGACCTTTTAAATTACAAATCTAACTCCTTTAGTAGTTATTGGAGTATTCAGATTATAAATTCCATATTGTTTGAGTTTTGATAGTGTGTGGTTTTCAAGGAAATGTTCCATTTTATCTAAGTTGTCAAATTTATACGCATAGGGTTTTTCATAGTATTCCGGTTTTTTAAAAAATTATTTAATTATTTTCACACCACACAGCATGCAGGATCTTAGTTCCCCGACCAGGGATTGAACCTGTGTCCCCTGCAGTGGAAGCACGGAGTCCTAACCACTGGACCACCAGGGAATACCCCATAGTATTCCTTTTTTAAAAAAACACATCCATCACCTCACACATTTACTCTCCCCTTCTTTTTCTTTGGTGAGAACATTTAAGTTCTACTTAGCAATTTCAATTATACAATACAGTGTTATCAACTATACTCACTATGTCATACATTAGATCCTCAGACTTTCTTCATCTGACAGATGGAAGTTTGTACCCTTTTTTTTTGTTTGTTTTTGGCTGCTTGGCATGCGGGATCTTAGTTCCCCAACCTGGGATTGAACCCGTGCCCCCTGCAGTGGAAGCATGGAGTCCTAACCACTGGACTGCCAGGGAATTCCCTGGAAGTTTGTACCCTTTTACCAACCTCTCTCCGTTTCCCCTACCCCTCAGCCCCTGGCAACCATTATTCTACTCTGTTTCTATGAGTTCGACTTTTTTTTTTTTTTTTTTTAGATTTCACATATAAGTGATTCCATGCAGTATTTGTCTTTCTCTGTCTGACTTATTTTACTTAGCGTAATGCCCTCCAGATTCATCAATGTTGTCACAAATAACAGGATTTCGTTGTTTTTTTTTTTTTTTTTTGCGGTACGCGGGCCTCTCACTGTTGTGGCCTCTCCCGTTGCGGAGCACAGGCTCCGGACGCGCAGGCTCAGTGGCCATGGCTAACGGGCCCAGCCGCTCCGTGGCATGTGGGATCTTCCCAGACCAGGGCACGAACCCGTGTCCCCTGCATCAGCAGGCAGACTCTCAACCACTGCGCCACCAGGGAAGCCCCCTCGTTCTTTTTTTTAAGGCTGAATGATATTCTTGTATATGTGGTATATATATATATATATATCACATTTACTTGATCCATTATTCATCTGTTGACAGACACTTATGTTGCTTCCATACCTTGGCTCTTGTGAATAATGCTGCATTGAACATGGGAGTGCAGGTAGCTCTTTGAGATCCTGATTTCAGTTCCTTTGGATATATACCCAGAAATGGGATTGCTGAATCATATGGTAGTTCTTTTTTTTTTTTTTTTTTTTGCAGGGGGGACCCTAATGTCAAAGAAATACAATAATTTGCAAGTTTCTTTTCCAAATAGTGACATTTTTGGGAGTTCCCTCGTGGCCTAATGGTTAGGATTCCAGGCTTTCACTGCTGTGGCCGAGTTCAATCCCTGGTTGGGGAACTGAGATCCTGCAAGCTGCACAGTGCAGCCAAAAAAAAAAAAAAGAAAGAAAAGAAAAATACAGTGACATTTTTAATGAACATTTTGGTCAGGGATTGACTATATATTTGCTATAGACAGACATTTCCATAGCATCTTCCTTCCAAAGAATTTGGTTACCAGGTTGAGAACTTTATTTTCCTTTCAATTGGCTTCAGGATCTGTAGAAAGATCCCCTGGCTCATTTGTGATATTAGTGATTTATGTCTCCTCTCTTTATCTTAGTCAATCAGTGCTATAGGTTTATCAAGTTAATTGATCTTTTCAGAGAAACAGCTTTTTGTTTAATTGATTTTCTCTATTGTTTTCCCTTTTTCAATTTCATTGATTTCTGCTCTTATCTTTGTTATTTCCTTCCTTCTGCTTGCTTTCTTTGAGTTCATTTTATTTTGTTCTTTTTCTAGTCTCCTGAGATGGGAGCTTACATGATTGATTTGAGGCCTTTCTTCTTTTCTAATGTAAGCACTTAGTTCTAAATTCCCATGCCAGCACTACTTTAGCTACATTCCACAAATTTTGATATGCTGTATTTTCATTTTCATTTAGTTCAGTGTGTTTTTAAAATTTTCCCTTGAGATTTCCTTTTGACCTATGGATTAATGAGAAATGTGTTATTCAGTTTCCAAGTATTTGGAGATTTTCCTGTTGACTTTGTAATTGATTTCTAGTTTGAGTCCATTATGGTCTGAGAACATACTCGGTATGATTTCAGTTTTTTACATTTGTTGAAGTTTGTTTTATGACTCAGAATATGAGCTATCTTGGTGAATATTCATTGGTATTTGAAAAGAATGTGAGTTATGATGCTGGATGGAGTGTCCTATAAATTAGGTCCTGTTGTTTTATGGTGTTGTTGAGCTGTATAATCTTGCTGATCTTATGTCTAGTAGTTCTGTTGCTGAGAGTGGGTATTGAAGTTTCCAACTATAATTATGGATTTGTCTGTTTCTCCTTTCAGTTCTATTAGATTTTGCTTCATGTTTTGAAGCTCTGTTGTTTGGTGCACACACATTTAGGATTGCTATGTATTCTTGGTGGATTGACTCTTTTATCACTGTGTAATATTCCTCTTTGTCCCTGGTAATTTTGTTTGCTCTGAAGTCTACTTTATCTGATGTTAATATAGCCACTCCTGCTTTTACAAATTAATGTTTGAATAGTATATCTTTTTCCATCATTTTACTTTCATCTACCTATGTTATATTTGAAGTGAGTTTCTTGTAGACAACATATAGTGGGGTATTTTTTAAAAGCCATTTTGTGAATCTCTCTATTTTATTTTCTAAAATTTATTTATTTATTTTTGGCTGTGCTGGGTCTTCATTGCTGTGCACAGGCTTTCTCTAGTTGTGTCGAGTGGGGGCTACTCTTCCTTGCAGTGCGTGGGCTTCTCATTGCAGTGGCTTCTCTTGTTTCAGAGCACAGGCTCTAGGCGTACAGGCTTCAGTAGTTGTGGCACATGGGCTCAGTAGTCGTGGCTTGCAGGCTCTAGGGCGCAGGCTCAGTAGTTGTGGCACACAGGCTTAGTTGCTCTGTGGCATGTGGCATCTTCCTGGAACAGGTATCGAACCTGTGTCCCCTGCACTGGCAGGTGGATTCTTAACCACTGCACCACCAGGGAAGTCCCTAAATCTCTGTATTTTAATTCATGTATCTATACTATTTACCTTTAACATAGTTATTGATACCTTAGGGCTAAAGTCTAATGTTTTATTATTTGCATTCTGTTTATTCCCTCTCTTTCTCATTCCTCTGTTTTCCTTTTCTTGCCTTATTGTAGGTTACTTGAATACTTTTTAGAATTCCATTTTGATTTACATTGTATTTATTTATTTATTTATTTTTGGCTGTGTTGGGTCTTCGTTGCTGCGCGTGGGCTTTCTCTAGTTTGGGCAAGCGGGGGCTACTCTTTGTTGCGGTGCATGGGCTTCTCATTGCAGTGGCTTCTCTTGTTGTGGTGCATGGGCTCTAGGTGCGTGGGCTTCAGTAGTTGTGGCATGAGGGCTCAGTAGTTGTGGCTCATAGGCTCTCGAGCACAGGCTCAGTAGTTGTGGCACACGGGCTTGCTTGCTCTGTGGCACGTGGGATCTTCCCGGACCAGGGCTCAAACCCATGTCCCCTGCATTGGCAGGTGGATTCTAAACCACTGTGCCACCAGGGAAGTACCTACATTGTATTTTTGAGTATATCACTTTGTATGGTTTTCTTTTTCTTTCTTTCTCTATTTCTTTCTCTCTTTCTTTCTCTCTTTTTTTTTTTGGAGGTGCTGGGTGTCATGTGGGATCTTAGTTCCCTGACCAGGGACCAAATCCAGGGAACCGGCAGTGGAAGCGTGGAGGCCTAACCACTGGACCACCAGGGAATTCCCTCTATAGTTTTCTTAATGTTTGCTCTAGGTATTAAAATACACATATGTAATATCACAATGTACTGTCATCAACATTTTACCACTTGTAGTAAAGTGTAGAAATTTTATTTTTATTTATGTCCCTTTACCCTCTCACTTTTTAAATGCAATTTTCTTATTTATTTCCTCTACATACATTAAACCCAACATCAGATGGTGTTATAATTTTTGTTTCAAGAATCCGTCATGATTGAAAAAACTCATGAGGAAAAGGATAGTCTGTTATATTTATCCTTATTTTTACACACTTAATTGTTTCCCTTCCTTTCTGAAGTTCCAAGCTTCCTTCTGTTATCATTTCCATTCTTTAGCCATTCATTAATGGTAATTCTGCTAGTAAAAAATTTATAAGTTTTCTATTATCTAGGAATGTCTTTATTTCCCCTTTATTCCTGAAGGATATTTTTGCTGATCATGGAATACAGATTTGACGTTTTTTTTGGCTGTGCCACATGGCTTGCAGGATCTTAGTTCCCTGACCAGGGATTGAACCCATGCCCTCAGCAGTGAAAGTGTGGAGTCTTAACCACTGGACCACCAGGGAATTCCCAGATTTGATATTCTTTTCTTTCATCATTTGAAAAATGTATCACTATTTTTTCTTTCATCATTTGAAAAATGTATCACTTCCTTCTAGCCTTTATAATTTCAGATGAGAAATTCACTATCATCTGAATCAGTGTTATTATACAGGTAATGCATTTTCTTTTATCCCTAGCTGCTTTCAAGATTTTTTTCTTTATCTTTAGTTTTCAGAAGTTATTTTTGATGTGTCTTGGTGTGGATACTTTTTACTTTTCCTGTCTGAGTTTCACTGAGCATTTTGAATTTGTGGGTTTTTGTCTTTCACCAAATTTGGGTCATTTTCACCTATTATTTCTTTGAATTCACTTTTACTTCTCCTTCAATTTTATGAATATTAGCACTTTTGTTATTGTCCAACAGGTCCCTGAGACTGAGGTTTTTTTCCCCCTTCATCTTTTTTCTCTCTTTTGTTCAGATTGGAGAAATTCTATTGTTCTGTCCTCAATCACTGAGTCTATCCTGTCATCTTCACGCTACTATTGAACCCATGCAATGAGTTTTTTATTTTGATTATTATATTTTTCACTTCTATACTTTCTGTTTGGTTCTTTTTTTGAAACTTCTGTTTCTTTTTTTTAATACATTTATTTATTTATTTTTGGCTGCATTGGGTCTTTGTTGCTGCATGTGGGCTTTCTCTAGTTGCAGCAAGCAGGGGCTACTGTTCATTGTGGCACACGGGCTTCTCACTGCAGTGGCTTCTCTTTCTGTGGAGCACGGGCTCTAGGCATATGGGCTTCAGTAGTTGTGGCATGCGGGCTCAGTAGTTGTGGCTTGCAGGCTCAGTAGTTGTGGCACATGGGCTTAGTTGCTCCACGGCATGTGGGATCTTCCCAGACCAGGGATCGAACCCATGTCCCCTGCACTGGCAGGTGGATTCTTAACCGCTGCGCCACCAGGGAAGTCCCGAAACTTCTGTTTCTTTGCTGAAATTTTATGTATTTCTCCATTTGTTTCTTTTTTCTTTTTTTTTGGCCTCGCCACATGGATTGTGGGATTATTTCCCCGACCAGGGATTGTACCCAAGCCCTCGGCAGTGAAAGCACAGAGTCCTAACCACTAGACCACCAGGGAATGCCCTCTCCATTTGTTTCAAGAGAATCTGTAATTGCTCATTGAAGCATTTTTTATGACAGCTGCTCTAAAGTTCGTTTAAGATAAATCCAACATCTGATTCATCTCAGTGATATATCTGTTAATTGTCTTTTCCCAGTAAAGTTGTGATTTTACTAGATCTGGGTATGATGAGTGCTTTTCCATTATCTCCTGGACATTTTGGATGTTGGGAGACTCTGGATACTACTTAAATCTTCTATTTTAGCAGGCAGTAACACTATTTAGGTTTAGTGCACAAGTCCTAGTCTACTTTTGTGGGCTGTGGTTCCAAAGACAATTTTGTTTTTAGAACCCTTCTTGAAAACAGAGGTGGCATTGCACACTGTAGTTCAGTTCTCAGACCTTCAGGCATGTTGATTTAGTCAGTTTTACCTTGTGGTCAGTCAGGTGTCTTTCCAGGACTTCCTATACAGATTTAAAGAATCCCTTTCTCCAGCTCCCTCCTCTCTGAGATCCTCTCTTCACTCTCTAATTGAGAGAATGAGGGTACTAGCTGCCACTGGCCGACACGGGTAAAAGTCTGGACCCCTCACTCTGTCTCTACTGACATGGCAACACCAGGTAGGGGGAGCATCTCTCTGGATCCTTTCCTTATGCCAGGTGGGAGAGGAGTGGCAGATGTCCAAACTCCCCCATACATTCTCAGCCAACACCACTGGTGGGAGAGGAAAGTGCCTCCCCAGTCGCCTGCCACTTGATGGGGGTCAGGGGATCCTGTGCCTCCCTGGGCCATCCCATATCACCAGGTTGAGGGGAGGGGGGCTGGGAGACGCCAGGCCTGCTGGGGCTGAAAGTGCTATAACCCTGGCTACCTGGTGCTGCTGGGTGAGGCACAGCAGTGTGGATTCCTTGCTGGTTATCTGCTGATGGCTCCAGCAGGGCACAGCACTGCCACCATCCCCACCCCCACTCCCGACCAGTGCCACTGTGGCTCCAGTTTACTCTCCATGGGGGGAGGGGGTGTGGGGTGCTTCCCAGGCTGCCTGGTGCCACTGGGACTCACACTCAATCTTGGCTTGTGCTCTTCGAGGGAGAGGGAGGGGAAAGCATAGGAAAGTGTTTCCCCTAGCTGCCTGCAGCTACTGAATGGGGCACCTAAGTCAAATGTCCCTATTCAGTCACTGCTGACACCATAGGCTGCTGTAGGGCAGGTGCTGTCAAAAAGGTTTCTCTCTTGCTGGACTGGGTTTCTCTCCTTTCCAGGTGCTTTGGCCAGAAAGAACAGGGTTTCTTTTTTTGGCTTTGCTGTTTTTTGTTTGTTTGGTTGTTTTGGTCTGCTCTGATTGGAGATCCTAGGTTGCAGGATTCCCCAGCACCCAGTCTGGAACACTGAAAAACCAGGGAGCTCACCTCCATGTTTTCTCGAGTCCTGAGGTCTCTGGGCAGCCCACATTCCTCTTTCCAGCACCAGAGTCTCTTTATGATGGACTTTTGTATTATTTCCGGGGATTTTAGTTGTACTTAGCAGGGAGGAGCAAAGAGAAATGAGCCTATGCCATCTTGTCTGGAACTTGAAGCTACCTCATCATTTAAAAGAAATTAGTGAGGGCTTCCCTGGTGGCGCAGTGGTTAAGAATCCGCCCGCCAATGCAGGGGACATGGGTTCAAGCGCTGGTCCGGGAAGATCCCACATGCCGCGGAGCAACTAAGCCCGTACGCCACAACTACTGAGCCTGCGCTCTAGAGCCCATGAGCCACAACTACTGAGCCCACGCACTGCAACTACTGAAGCCCACGTGCCTAGAGCCTGTGCTCTGCAACAAGAGAAGCCACAGCAATGAGAAGCCGGTGCACTGGAACTAGAGAAAGCCCGTGCACAGTAACGAAGACCCAACGCAGACAAAAACTGAAAAAAAAAATTAATGAAATGATTAACAAAGAAATTTCTGTTTCAGTTAGAAAACACGAAGAATTTGCCATCATGATGACTTCAGCTTGCACTTTAAAGCCAAAACGACTCTTCTTTCTTTCTTTCTTTTTAATTTGTAAATTAGAACTGCTAACGCTTGGACTTCAGTGGAGAGACTTTCAGAAGGCCTAGGGGACTGTGTATCTGTCTCTGTTGAGCCACTCCTTGATGAAACTGGATGCAAGATCTCTAGACCACCTGTGCTATTGTGCAGACACTATGGTGGTGTAACTTGCCAGCAATGGGCTCAGGGGACCAAAAGTGAAAAGGCCGAAGAAATATAGAGAAGTAAATTATCACTCTTGGCAAAACCTTCCATCCTTCTCTTTTCTCTCCAATCTCTCTCTTACTCATCACACCAGTTTCACATGATAAAAATCAATAATAGGCCCTATTATCCTTAGACAAGTAAAACAGCTACTTTCCATATAATTTCATCTGTCTGTGTACTGTACTATATATGTAAATCCATAGACAAATGGTCTGGAAGAGTACAGACCAAATTGAGAATGGTACTTACCAATGGGGAGTAGGGATCAAAGAGCATTTTTAGATTTATCTCCATTTTTTTCAGGGAAAATAAAATGGTATTATTTGTGTAATTAACAATTAATAATAAAACAACCCATGCATCTGCCGAGCCACATGAGAGAGACTGATAAGGAAAAGAATATAAGATATGCTCCCTTTTCCTCGGCCAAAAATTATTTCAAACTTGTGAAATCTGGTAACACCTAACCTTTGTTCAGAACTTCATGACTATGACTCAGGAATATTTTCAGATAAAATTTGGAAAATTGCTGATTTTTCAAACAAAAAAAGCAATTGTAAACACCTGGAGAATTTTATCTGCACTCATGGTTGAAATGAAAACATGTAAAAATGGTCTTCATATGCACATAAGTAAATACAAAGGAAACTACAGTGAGAGTATAGTCAGTGTGATAAATTCACGAGCCCTGGTAACCTCACTTGATTCTTTGCTATATATTGATATCCAAAATAATGCTATCAAGTGGAAACAATCTGCAAAAAAAAAGTTGGAGAGAACTTTTAATTCACAAGAGTTCACTTGTGAAGGCTGTATTCATGGAAGGAGACAGAAAATCAATGTGTGGAGAATCTACTGTGTTCCAAGTGTTTTAACTTATATTTTCTCATCTAATCCTTCCCCAAACCCTCCAGATAATAATCATTATTCCTACTTCACAGGTAAACAAACTGAGGCTCAGAGAGAAAATAACTTTCCCCACATCATTAATAGACAGTAGGTATGCTTCATACAAAATGCTTCTTACTCTTGTGTAGGTTTCATTATTTAAAGCATCCACCATTTTTATTCCAAGGGAGAGTAGAAATTGCCAACTAACCTAGCCCAGTATTCATTAAACATTTGTGGCATGATGGGAATTCCCGGTGGGCCAGTGGTTAGAACTCAGCGCTTTCACTGCCAGGGCCCAGGTTCAATCCCTGGTCAGGGAACTAAGATCCCGCAAGCCAAGCAGTGAAGCCAAAAAGGAAAAGAAAAGAAAGAAATGATTTACAAATGAAGAAATACACACCTATTCCTTGAAATACTTCTTCCTTTTTAGGTGTTAACTGCAATTGAGTTGCAAGACTAATTTTCTTACCAATAAACTGAAAAGAGTTTAGTGGAATCAGGTAATAGCATACACCCAATGGATGAATTATAATCAGTGAAGCTTCCTTTCACCAGATGGTTAATGACCTTTATAGACCAAATATGTATTAATGCTGATACCACAGATTGATAATATTGGCTCTTTCTCTTCTTAGAAGTCTGTCCAGGCTTGTGATTTATTTTCACAAAGAACAAAATGTTCTGATGGAATTTAAAAACAAAATGAAACACGAACAAACACCATTAGTGTTACAGGGCTAGGCTATAGTTCCCAGCTATTCATTCAAACACTAATTGAGGTGGGGCTGTGAAGGTGTTTTGTAGATATGATTCAAGTCTTCCTGACTTTAAGTAAGGAAGATTATCCAAGATAATCTGGGTGGGCCTGATTCAATCAGTTGAAGGCCTTAAGAGCAGAACTGGGGCTTCCCTGAAGAATTCCCACCTATGGACAGCAGCATCAGCTTGTGCCTGAGAGCTCCAGCCTGCTCGTCCTGACACTCCCCTCTACAGACTGCAGATTTTGGACTTGCCTAGCCAGCCCCCAGGATCACCTAAGCCAATTCCTTGGTTCTGTTTCTCTGGTGGAATCCTGAATGATACAATCACTATCTTTACTTTTAAATCCAGAATCTATATGTACTTAAGACAAAAATGAATTAATTTCCCTGAACTTTGTCTTCTCTCCTTGGATTGGATTTTTCTAAATCAGAAATTTCAAAAGGGGTGAACTGTCCGATTCCAGAGAATGCTCAGCTTTAGAGACTAACCATCATTTTCCATATTAGAAGTAAACTGCACCATGTGTGGCTTAGGCGAGAGTGATTCCTCTTGGAAACCATCATCTAAGTGAGTTCTCAGAAGTCTCTGTATCTGGCATTCTGAAGATATAAGCACCAGGATCATTGGGATAGAAAGCCATGAAAACTGTTCCAGGCCTTCTATGCTCTATTTAAGGCCATCCATAAATCCTGCATGTCTGATGGGATACATGAACCAGTTGTTTTTGTTTGTCTGAGTCACAACAGCAATAATTTGTTTCCTGAAGTTCTTCAGAAATTTCTTGGAGATTTTTTACTTCTCTGAGAGACCTTACCCAAATGATCTCATCTCATTCTTTATCCCTCTGAAGAAACTTTTGGGTTATTTGGAGAAATGTTCTTAAACTTTTCCCCTCCCATCTGTTTATGGTATATTCTAAACTACACGGATTATAAGCTTCATGTGGAAAATACTGAGAGTTGTTTACCCAATATCCATTCTTTTCATCTTACTGTCAGAACCTCAGTTTTTCAGGGAGACAATATGCCCAGTAAGAATACTCACCTCCTCAGACTCCCTAGAAGGTAGGATGGCCATGTGATCCAGCTCTGGCAAATGAGATATAAGTTGAAGTCTACTGAATGAGACTTCTGGGAAAGTTACTGTTTTCCCAATGGAAAGGTACAGACTTAGCTGGCCTTCTGCCATTCACCTTCTCCATTCTTTCTACCTAGAATGCAGTCACCATACCTAGAGGTCTGAAAGCCATGTTACTGGCATAAAGAAAAAGTTACATGTTTAGGATGGCAGAGCAGGAAGATAGAAAGAGCCTAGGACCTTAAAGACATTTCGGAGTTGTTGGGTGGCCTAGCTGCCTACCTCAAGACTTTGTTACATATGACCCATCACCTCAGCTCATATAAGTTCAATACTCATAGTTGTTCAGTCAGAGTTACTAATTAAGTGGCATTAGAGTACTAGAGCCCCCTACACATGTTTATATTTGTATTCATCCAACCAGTATTCATTTGCCTTAGGCAGTATTTGGCTGCCTGAGGCCAACAGGGGGCAGGTACAGAAGTCTTGGTGGCTGTCCACAGTGAGTTTTGTGTCATGTTAGAAAAATAAGACACAAGAAAAGTGATACTTCAGAGTTTTGTGTGATTAAGGTGAAGACCTAACACTGAGGCTAGAACTTTTACTTACTTTATTTCACTGAATACTCAAAATAACTACAAAACAGTCATACTTCTCATTTTACAGAGCACAGAAGTAAAGACATAACTTACAGAGATCTACACAGGTAGTACGTAGGAGAATGTAAGTCAAACCCAGGTCTGGGTTTTTCTCAAACCCATACTTGTTGTTCTTTGCAACTTTGACATGACTGGTTCAAATGATCAAGGGTCAGTGGCTTATTGGAGGAGATGGAAATTAGGCCAGTCCAGAAGGAAGGGCAGAATTTGAAGCTTTGGGGTAAGGGGGTGGGAAAAGTGGAAGAGTGATCAAAGGATTCCAGGCATGGAGAGGAACATAAGCAAAGACAAGTTTCCAAACGGCTAAAGTGGAGGACTGAGTTCTTCAAACAAGTAACTGTGATAGCTGCTGTGGGCTATACCAAAGTTAATTTTAGGAAAGTACATGGCATGTGTTGCCACTCAGTTTTTTTTAAAAAGTGATCACTGAAGAAATCAAAGAGGAAATAAAAAAATACCTAGAAACAAATGACAATGGAGACACGACGACCCAAAACCTATGGGATGCAGCAAAAGCAGTTCTAACAGGGAAGTTTACAGCAATAAAATCCTACCTTAAGAAACAGGAAACATCTCGACTAAACAACCTAACCTTGCACCTAAAGCAATTAGAGAAAGAAGAACAAAAGAACCCCAAAGTTAGCAGAAGGAAAGAAATCACAAAAATCAGATCAGAAATAAATGAAAAAGAAATGAAGGAAACAATAGCAAAGATCAATAAAACTAAAAGCTGGTTCTTTTAGAAGATAAACAAAATAGATAAACCATTAGCCAGACTCATCAAGAAAAAAAGGGAGAAGACTCAAATCAATAGAATTAGACATGGAAAAGGAGAAGTAACAACTGACACTGCAGAAATACAAAAGATCATGAGAGATTACTACAAGCAACTCTATGCCAATAAAATGGACAACCTGGAAGAAATGGACAAATTCGTAGAAATGCACAACCTGCCAAGACTGAATCAGGAAGAAATAGAAAATATGAACAGACCAATCACAAGTAATGAAATTGAAACTGTGATTAAAAATCTTCCAACAAACAAAAGCCCAGGACCAGATGGATTCACAGGTGAATTCTATCAAACATTTAGAGAAGAGCTAACACCTATCCTTCTCAAACTCTTCCAAAATATAGCAGAGGGAGGAACACTCCCAAACTCATTCTACGAGGCCACCATCACCTTGATACCAAAACCAGACAAGGATGTCACAAAGAAAGGAAACTACAGGCCAATATCACTGATGAACATAGATGCAAAAATCCTCAACAAAATACAAGCAAACAGAATCCAACAGCACATTAAAAGGATCATACACCATGATCGAGTTGGGTTTATTCAAGGAATGCAAGGATTCTTCAGTATATGTAAATCAATCAACGTGATAAACCATATTAACAAATTGAAGGAGAAAAACCATATGATCATCTCAATAGATGCAGAAAAAGCTTTCGACAAATTTCAACACCCATTTATGATAAAAACCCTCCAGAAGGTAGGCATAGAGGGAACTTTCCTCAACATAATAAAGGCCATATATGACAAACCCACAGCCAACATCATCCTCAATGGTGGAAAACTGAAAGCATTTCCACTAAGATCAGGAACAAGACAAGGTTGCCCACTCTCACCACTCTTATTCAACATAGTTTTGGAAGTTTTAGCCACAGCAATCAGAGAAGAAAAGGAAATAAAAGCAATCCAAATCAGAAAAGAAGAAGTAAAGCAGTCATTGTTTGCAGATGACATGATACTATACATAGAGAATCCTAAAGATGCCACCAGAAAACTACTAGAGCTAATCAATGAATTTGGTAAAGTAGCAGTATACAAAATTAATGCACAGAAATCTTTGGCATTCCTATACACTAATGATGAAAAATCTGAAAGTGAAATCAAGAAAACACTCCCATATACCATTGCAAGAAAAAGAATAAAATATCTAGGAATAAAGCTACCTAAGGAGACAAAAGACCTGTATGCAGAAAATTATAAGACACTGATGAAAGAAATTAAAGATGATACAAATAGACGGAGAGATATACCATGTTCTTGGATTGGAAAAATCAACATTGTGAAAATGCCTCTACTACCCAAAGCAATCTACAGATTCAATGCAATCCCTATCAAACTACCACTGGCATTTTTCACAGAACTAGAACAAAAAATTTCACAATTTGTATGGAAACACAAAAGACCCCGAATAGCCAAAGCAATCTTGAGCATGAAAAACGGAGCTGGAGGAATCAGGCTCCCTGACTTCAGACTATACTACAAAGCTACAGTAATCAAGAAAGTATGGTACTGGCACAAAAACAGAAATATAGATCAATGGAACAGGATAGAAAGCCCAGAGATAAACCCACACACATATGGTCCCCTTATCTTTGATAAAGGAGGCAGGAATGTACAGTGGAGAAAGGACAGCCTCTTCAATAAGTGGTGCTGGGAAAACTGGACAGGTACATGTGAAAGTATGAGATTAGATCACTCCCTAACACCATACACAAAAATAAGCTCAAAATGGATTAAAGACCTAAATGTAAGGCCAGAAACTATCAAACTCTTAGAGGAAAACATAGGCAGAACCCTCTATGACATAAATCACAGCAAGATCCTTTTTGACCCACCTCCTAGAGAAATGGAAACAAAAAGAAAAATAAACAAATGGGACCTAATGAAACTTCAAAGCTTTTGCGCAGCAAAGGAAACCATAAACAAGACCAAAAGACAACCCTCAGAATGGTAGAAAATATTTGCAAATGAAGCAACTGACAAAGGATTAATCTCCAAAATTTATAAGCAGCTCATGCAGCTCAATAACAAAAAAACAAACAACCCAATCCAAAAATGGGCAGAAGACCTAAATAGACATTTCTGCAAAGAAGATATACAAACTGCCCACAAACACATGAAAGAATGCTCAACATCATTAATCATTAGAGAAATGCAAATCTAAACTACAATGAGATATCATCTCACACCAGTCAGAATGGCCATCATCACAAAATCTAGAAACAATAAATGCTGGAGAGGGTGTGAAGAAAAGGGAACACTCTTGCACTGCTGGTGGGAATGTGAATTGGTACAGCCACTATGGAGAACAGTATGGAAGTTCCTTAAAAAACTACAAATAGAACTACCATATGACCCAGCAATCCCACTACTGGGCATATATTCTGAGAAAACCATACTTCAAAAAGAGTCATGTACCACAATGTTCATTGCAGCTCTATTTACAATAGCCAGGACATGGAAGCAACCTAAGTGTCCATCGACAGATGAATGGATAAAGAAGATGTGGCACATATACACAATGGAATATTACTCAGCCATAAAAAGAAACGAAATTGAGCTATTTGTAATGAGGTGGCTAGACCTAGAGTCTGTCATACAGAGTGAAGTAAGTCAGAAAGAGAAAGACAAATACTGTCTGCTAACACATATATATATGGAATTTAAGGAAAAAAAGTCATGAAGAACCCAGGGGTAAGACAGGAATAAAGACACAGACCTACTAGAGAATGGACTTGAGGATATGGTGAGGGGGAAGGGTAAGCTGTGACAAAGTGAGAGAGAGGCATGGACATACACTACCAAACATAAGGTAGATAGCTAGTGGGAAGCAGCCACATAGCACAAGCAGATCAGCTCGGTGCTTTGTGTCCACCTGGAGGGGTGGGATAGGGAGGGTGGGAGGGAGGGAGACACAAGAGGGAACAGATATGGGAACATATGTATATGTATAACTGATTCATTTTGTTATAAAGCAGAAACTAATGCACCATTGTAAAGCAATTATACTCCAATAAAGATGTAAAAAAATAATAAAAAAATACATACTAAGGTATTATTTTAAAAAAAAGTATAGTTGATTTATAACGTTGTGTTCATTTCTGCCATACAGCGAAGTGTTTCTTATATATATATATATTCTTTTTCATACTCCTTTCCATTATGGTTTATTACAGGATATTGAATATAGTTCATTGTGCTATGTACAGTAGGACCTTGTTGTTTATCCATTCTATATATAATAGTTTGCATCTGCTAATCCCAAACTCCCAATCCTTCCCTCCCCTACTCCCTGCCACTCAGTTTTGGACATTGCTTTTTTTTCTTTAAGAAAGTGGCTTCCCTGGTGGCACAGTGGTTAAGAATCCACCTGCCAATACAAGGGACACGGGTTCAATCCCTGATCTGGGAAGATCCCACATGCCATGGAGCAACTAGGCCCATGCGCCACAACTACTGAGCCTGCACGCTATAGCCTGTGAGCCACAACTACTGAGCCCGCGTGCTGCAACTACTGAAGCCTGTGCGCCTAGAGCCCATGCTCCGCAACAAGAGAAGCCATCGCAATGAGAAGCCCGTGCACCGCAATGAAGAGTAGCCCCTGCTCACCGCAACTAGAGAAAGCCCACGTGCAGCAACAAAGACCCAACACAGCCAAAAATAAATAAATAAAATAAATTTATTTTAAAAAATCAGATATCATTAAGAAAAAGAAAGTGGTCCCAGACTTGAGAACGAAGGTGTTCATCATTTGGATTACTCCAGAAGTTGACAATCTAGCTTGTCAACTGTGCATCACACAATATGATGCAAGATTAATGATAACAAAAACACCCCCAAAGGCTACGCTCTTAACTACTATGCAGAGCAAAACCCTGCAGTGTATGGGATGCGTGAGAGGAAGTGTGCAGAGATCTTAAGTAGGGGTCCTAGTGAGGAGGCCAATGTAGCAACCATGTGCCTACATTCGGTTGATAAGTATGGGCATGCAAGGGAAAGGATGGAGAAGAGAAACATTTCAACAACAGGGCTAGTTAAGAGCTTCCTAGCAAGGGGTGGGGTGGGTGGGGGGAAGAACATTCTAAGATCACCCCAAAATGTCAGTGGTATAACTGAGATAATTTCGTGTCATCAATGGAAGCAAGGGTGCCAGGACAGGGAGACCATCTGGGAAGGAGGAATGTGATGAGTTCAGTGTACTACATGGTGAGACCAGGAGAACAATTAAAATTTAACTACTTGGGTGAAGATATTTGGTAGAGTTGAAGATTGAGCAACAGCAGCCAGATAAATGGCTGTCCTTAGCGGTGCTGGTTGAAGCTGTGAGAAGGGTTCATGGACCTAAAGGAAAGGACACAGAGATCAAAGCAGAGGATTCATGACTGACCCTTGTACCATGATAACAGCTGAGGTGGAAGAGGGAAAAGGAAGGGCAGAGAGAAAAAAAAAAAAGAAATGAAGAGCTAAACAAAGAGACTAAGTCTCAAAGAAGTAGGAAAAACTGAGTCTAGCACAGTGCCTGGCCCAAGAAGCAGTGCTCAGTGAATTCGTGGATGGTGGATAACTGCATTCATTATCACAGGAACGAAGGTGGGAGAAATTTTAAAGAACAAGGCAATGATTATCAGTGAAAAATGCTATAGGGAACAAAGTGTGATTAAAAAACAAACAAACAGGGAATTCCCTGGTGGTCCAGTGGTTGGGATCCTGCACTTTCACTGCCAAGGGCCGCGGTCGGGGAACTAAGATCCCACAAGCCACGTGGTGTGGCCAAAAAAACAAAAAACAACAATAACAACTCCCCCCAAAAAACAAACAAAAATAACAACAACCTATGGATCTTGACGAGAAGATTTAGAGGCACTCTTCTGAAATACAAGTGGCATTGACACACACAGTATAAAGGGGGTTGTAATACACATGAATAGCAATAGGAGAAGTGCCACTGACTTGATAGTTACTCAGTTCCTATTCCTTCAACAAGTTGGATTCTTCCTCAACTCTCTTGGTCACTCAGGACACATCTTTTCTATCAGGATCCAGGTCTGGTCTAAGGTACAGGTTGTCTCTTTCCAGCCATCTCTGGGTATTAACTTTTTTTTGCTTTCCCTGAATTCCATCCCAAGTAAAAAAATCACCAACTTGTCTTTGGAAAAAGTATTCCGATGATTTTTTTCTATTCATATTCTTTTTCTCTTTTACTCTCTAAGCACCTTCTTTCTGCTTCTTTACCCCCAACTTAGATCTAAAAACAGATAATATATTTACAAAGTTCAAACATCAAAGCTGTAAAAAGGTATACATTTAGGAATCTCATTCCCACTTCTGACCCCATCCCCCTTGGTTTCTCTTGCCTCCTGTGGGCAATTTTTATTGGTTTATTTGTCCTTTCAGTGGTCCTTTATGCAAAATTAAGCATATATATACATGTACTTATTATCTCCCCTTTTCTTACACATAAGGTAGCACAGGGGGTACACTGTTGTAGACCTTGGTTTTTTAACCTACAAGTAACATTACTCCTTATCAGTACTGCCCACTGAAGAAAAGCCCACAACCTAAATGTTGTGACTTATGTTTTATTTGGGGACCTTACTGAGAGAGGACTATAGCCCAGGAGACAGCCTCTCAGATAGCTCTAAGGAACTGTCCTGAAGAGGTAAGGGAGGGGCCAGGATATATAGGAGTTTTTGCAAAAAAAAAAAAATGTAGTTGAACATCAAAAGATTTTTGCTAATCACACACAAAAAAGATATCTCCAGTGAATGATATTAGTGCTCTTCTATGTATGGGAAGATGCAAGAGTCTGGGCTCATCGAAATTATTCCTTTGATATGCATCTTAACTATCTAGGGCCAGTATCCTGTTTTTCTCCATCTGAATTCCCCTGAGGGTACACCACTGGGTGGGGGGCTGCAGTGCCTGATGGCTTAATGGCAGGCAACATTTTTTGTCCACAGTACATAGAGATCTTTGTTTTTTGCTACTCGAATGTTGTTTCTCTGCCCATCTTTGATCTTCTTCCCCCACATTTAATGTTTTGTACAGCCCCCTTGTTTAGGATTTCTAACTGCCTGAAGGGCCATATGTATTTTGAAAAATACCCACAAGTAATTTTGATATGCCCCTCTCTCTGGAATAGTGGTTAACAGACAGCCATTTAAACCCCAGGTCTACCACTTACCTGTTATGATAATGCTGGTCTTTAGGAGAAAGGAGACTAGTCTCCTCTCCCACTTCCCTGGACAATCCTGCACATGTTCTATTGATGATGATGGCCAAGCTCATCCCTAAACTCTCCAAGTGGAAAGATGTCAAGAGATAAAGAAGGAGGATAACATCTGAGAGGGACGAAATGACTAACTTTCCCCACAAGCCCAAAGCAAGTAGCTGGCTGCTGTTTTACTTTAACTCAGCCCCAGCATCAACAAAGCACCACTCTGGCTTATGCAACACATTTCCTCATTGAATAAAACAAACTTGAATAAAAAAACACAACAGAAGAAAATTTAAGTCAGAAAATGCTGTGCTCTTCTCTGTTTCCAATGCATACCACTGATGTTCTTAAAGCTCTCCAGGAGCCTCAGTGGGCAGAGACCCTGTTTACTATTTCAACACAAAACGGGGGGGCGGAGAGTAAATATTGTAGAATGTTTTTATTCCAAAGCCAATCAAGGAGAGTACATGAAGAGAGGAATTACAGAAAAGACTAAAATCTGATAGAGTAGAATGAAGCACTGGATTATGTCATTCAGTCAAAAATATTTATTAAATATAGATCACATTACTGGACCCTAAGCTACTCTCTATGAATATAAAGGTTTCTGAGCCTTGATTTTAGTGCTTGAGGAACTAACAGTCTAGGACAGAGCTTCTCCAACTTTAATGTATATATTGAATCCCCTGAACACCTTGTTAAAAGGTAGAAGCTTGCAGACAGAAAATGTTGCCTGCCATTTCAGTAAACAATGCTGTCCACCATCAAGCCAGCAACCACTGCAGCTGCCCCCTGTCCCATGGTGCCCCCTGGGGGAATTCAGGATGTAGAAAAACAGGATACAGGCCCTAGATAGTTGAGATGCATATCTAAGGAATGATTTCTATGAGCCCAGACTCTTGGATCTTCCCATACATAGAAAAGGACTAAAACCATTAACTTAGGATGTCTGCTTTTTGTGATTAGCGGTAATCTTTTGATGTTCGACTACATGTTTGTTTTCCAAGCAAAAACTCCTATATATCCTGGCTCCTCCCTTACCTCTTTGGGGCAGTTCCTCAGAGCTTTCTGAGAGGCTGTCTCCCAGGCTATAGTTCTCAGTAAGGTCCCTGAATAAAACATATATATATATATTCTTTTTTTAAATATTATTTTCCATTATGGTTTTTCATAGGATACCGAATATAGGTCTCTGTGCTATACAGTAGGACCTTGTTGTTGATCCATTCTATATATAAAAGCTTACATCTGCTAACACCAACCTCCCACTCCATCCCTCCCCCAACCCCCTCCCCTTGACAACCACAAGTCTGTTCTCTATGTCCATGAGTCTGCTCTGTTTCACAGAGAGGTTCATTTGTGTCACATTTTGGATTCCACATATAAGTGATATCATATGGTATTTGTCTTTCTCTGTCTGACTTATTTCACTTTGCATAATGCCCTCCAGGTCCACCATGTTGCTGCAACTGGCATTATTTCATTCTTTTTTATAGCTGAGTAGTATTCCATTGTATATATGTACCACATTTTCTTTATCCATCTGTCGATGGACATTTAGGTTGTTTCCACGTCTTGGCTATTGCAAATAGTGCTGCTATGAACAAAGGGGTGCATATATCTTTTTGGATTAGAGTCTGAATAAAATACGACTTGCAACTTTTAGGCTGTACATTTTTCTTCAGTTGACAGGCTTATTCAACAGATCTGGAATGGGGCCTGATACTCTAACAAACTCTAGGTGATGCTGATGCTGACGGTCTACAGGCCACACTTTGAGTAGCAAGGGAGGAATGGCTAAAGGAAATAGAATAAAGTGTTACAGGAAATCTATACAGAGGACTGTGTAAGCACCAAAGAGGGGCTGCACCTTTGTGAGAGTTAGAAAAGGCTTCGTAAAGAAGGAGCCTGATGAGCTGAGCCTTGTTCTCTGGGTGATCGCAGGGAAAAAGTCAAGAGGTCTACACCGTAGTTCAGTGATTATGGTTTGAGTTGGACAGGCCATCTAAATTTTCTGACTCTCAAATTTATCATCTGTAAAATGAGGGATTGAAAATGTCCATACACTTCACAGTCCTAAAACTAGATGACTCTAATGAGATTTTTTTTTTTGGCCACACCACACGGCATGCAGGATCTTAGTTCCTCAACCAGGGATCAAACCCGTGCCCCCTGCAGTGGAAGCAAGGAGTCTTAACCACTGGACAGCCAGGGAAGTCCTGGGATAAATTTTAAAATCACTTAATATATGCTCAGTTTAGAAGTTAGGGTGAAATAATATAAAAGGTTCTATTAATGAGCCTAACAAACTGACCTACAATTGACAAATGAAAGTACATCAATCAATAAGAGAACAGCACTTAAGTCTTAACAGCCTCTTATATGTGTTTTCTCTTATTCAGTTGCCTATTTGTAGGTGGGTGTATGGCTTCACAACTGAACTCCTTTAAAAGATCACCATACTACTTTGCTGAGCACAGTAATACTTAACATCCATAAAGCACCATTTCAAGGCACTTTACAAACATCAGTTAATTACTTGTCGCCACTTGCAAGTTACTTTTCATTAGTCCAATTACTAGTGGACAGATTAAACTGAAATGGGGAAGGCAGACCCCAGAGGGAGGATCAGAGCCGAGAGAAGGATGCTGGGGGCTCCCTGCTACCTGTGAGCCTGCTCCCTCAACATCTATTTATAGGTAAGAACCTGCCCTGACCAGGAAAGCACCAAAACACTAGAAAAGGAAAAAAAATGCTGCTTCTGAACATCTTGCTGGAGTTTGCCACTAAAAGCCAAAACGTCACAAATGTCAAAGGAGAGAGATGAAGTAGTGTAAAGGTTTACTGCCTCCCTAGCTGAGTAGGACCGATTGCCACCCTCTTCAAACACTCAACCAAAAAAGGAAACCAAGTCAACAGTGAATGACTCCATTTTCACAAAAAAAGTTTTCATTATTAAAATTCAAATGAAATGTGGCTTTTTTTAGTGTTACACTTTTAAAGGATAAAATATTTTCTAGAATGGATTTTGAAGGAGTAATCATACCTTAATTACAGTATCTTCTCTTCCTATGTAAAACAGAGTTAAATATGACCCTTTTATTATTTATTTATTTATTTATTTATTTGGCTGCACCACACGGCGTGCAGGATCTTAGTTCCCTGACCAGGGATCCAACCTGTGGCCCCTGCATTGGGAGCACGGACTCTTAACCACTGGATTACCAGGGAAGTTCCTAAATATGTCCCTTTTAAATGAGAAAAACACAGTGCTTTGTGACCACCTAGAGGGGCGGGATAGGGAGGGTGGGAGGGAGACGCAAGAGGGAGGAGATATGGGGATAGATGTATATGTATTTCTGATTCACTTTGTTATACAGCAGAAACTAACACACCATTGTAAAGCAATTATACTCCAATAAAGATGTTTTTAAAAAAGATAAAATCATAACTCACACAAATATAAAATGAAAATAAAAATGAGAAAAAATTTAAACTCAGCACAGCAAGAATTATCCAATAAGTAGGAAGTAATTTTTGCTACTATCTTGCACAGTTCTGTTTTTTCCCCCAAATGCTCTAAATATACATGTAGAAGCTTTATACGTAGAAATAATGATAATAAATGTTATTTTTAAAACTAACCAATCTGCAGTTTCTCTGATTTATGGGCTGGGAGAGGGAGAAATTGGGTACAAAGGCTGATAAATTTGGTAGCAATTCAAAAATAAGGTCCATTTGTATAAACCTGAAAGTATATCACAAACAATTCACTATTTTCTTAAATATGGAAGAAAAAGATGCCTAATCTTAGTAAGTATTCAATCATAGCAAAACATATCTTTTAACAAAGGGAGCATGATATTGGAAATTCCTTAGATTAAAACAGGTTCTCTACTTCCTTTGCATTTCTCCAGAGTGCTTTGTACACACAACATGGCATACAGTTCATTTATCATTAACATAAGACAGATTAGACAATTTGTTTTACTTTTATCATTAAAAAATTTGTGTCATGATCATATTTTGGTACACGTATGAGTAAATATGTTATAGAAGTGCTCTTCAAAAATTAGTGCTAATTCATTTTCATTTTAACAATATTTATTACAAATCACATTTTATAAACACTAGATAAATTACATACAAAAGCTAGATATAAATATACAGAAGCAAAAACAGCAGTACTATTAACACAAGAGAAATAAGCTAATATAATGTCTAAACATGTATATCTTAATAAAATTACTTAGTTTTCATTGCTAATTCTTTTTTCATGAATTCAAAAGCTATTCAGAAATGAAATGTAGAATACTCTAATTACAATCAAGGTTTAGAATGATAAAAACAACAACCGTAGCACTACTTATTTTTAAAAAATCTCTTCAAACATTCAGAAGCAAAGAACTGTCCTGAAACACAAATTAAACTTGGGTAAAAGCTCTTATCTAACTGAAGAGTATAAAATTTTAGGCTTTGGTTAATAGATACTAAATTTAGTGGAAAATTTTAAATTAACATCTCCCTTATATGTAATATTCCTGAGTTTTTGCTAAAATACCATAGGTAAAATAAAGAACTCAATTTACAGCGTTGTATAACATTGTATTATATTTTTGAAAAACAAAGTATTGTGATTTTTTAAACTGTGAATAATGGGATTTAATAATGTAATTATGATAAGAATATGTTTAATTTAGCTTACCTATGAGAAAAATTAATGTCCTCTGACTACTACTTGGCAAAGCTCATTTGTAAATTATGATAAAAATTATATTAAACCCATCACCGATTTTTATTTGTATCTTATGAATTCATTTTGATTTAAAGGATAGGTTATGTAGAATAGAATGCTCTTGTAGAAGACCCAAATGATACAATGCTAATACAAGGTGAGGCACAGGGTAGGTGGTCAATATTACTTATTAATTTAAAGTGAAAAGTCTTTTAATGTATTATTTCTGAACATCGACACACAATTCAATGCAATAGTTGTAAATGAATCTGAAAATATCCACAAAAATATTTTCAGTTTAAACACGAAAATACATTGTTAGTAACAATCATAAGAGGAATTTTTACAAGTGATTATTTTCAGCTTTAGTTTTATCAAAACATAGTTAAATTTAAGGTTCCTTTTAAAAATAGACCTATGAAAGCTAACTTCTGATTAGCTGCTCCGTGTGGTGTAGATGGCAGGTTCAGTCCCTTCTCACAAGATCAGCCTATCAAGATCTTCTGATTACCTTACGTTACAACAAACCCCTTAAAACAGAGTTTCCCCTGGGCACTGAATCGATTTGCCTAAGGATTGGTCCAAGAATGTGGATTTTTAAACAAGTAGCTCTCCCCTGCCCCATGGTAAATTATTACGGTCAGGTTGATCTGGAAAATAATGTTTTAAAGCAACCAAAATAATTTTATCATACTTGAACATTGATTGATAGAAGTGGGATATCTAATTAAAATCAAATTTATCTAGCTTTTTAATAATCTGCATAGCTTATCACTATGCTTAAGTATTTCTTACCTAAATGTTGCAAGGCTTTGTTTTAATTCTAATAGCTCATAAGAGCTGATAAAACAGTGATCACCTTTTTGAACTGCTGGTGATTGGGCTTCTATAGTTTCAGTGTTGCATACACCTTTTCTTACCAGGAAGCAGAAGAGTCATCTAGCAGTTGTATTCAGAAACTAAACAAGGTGGAATTTATTCAAATAATCATACTACTCACAAAGTAGTCTTTAAACAGCTATACCAACATCAGTTAGTAGAGTTACTTGCAAAACTGGTTATCAAATACCTATTAATTTAAAAATCTTAATTTACGAAGTATTATGTCAACTCTGTATACAAAATTTCATTTGCCATATTATGCAACTAGGAAGCAAATATTTAACTGGATGTATATACATGAAAAAAAATGCACACAGGTTCATTCTAACTGATCTGCTAGTAACGAATCCTTCTAAATTAAAAAAGAAAATAAGCAATGGAATATATTCTCAAATATCATGGAGTACTGAGGAAAGTGTAAATTAGAGATTTGAAAGAACATTTAATTAGGACTAAAATCATGAACTGTTAGCCACTTCTATTTTCTAATAACAGTATCATATGCAGAGAAACAAAACCTACAAGCTCACTGAACTGGGTTAAATGTTTTTTAAGCTGATTAAAACTACTTAATTTAAAATGAACTCTTTTTGAAACTCAAGTAAATGATGCAGTATTCAAAAATTTATTTTAAAAATGACTTTAACAATTTTAGCATCAGTAAAAAAAACCATTGCTAATACACAAATTGAAAAGGGCTTAAAATCAAGTCCTTGTTCCACATCGCACTTCATATTCCCATTTGTATATCAGCAAAGTTGTAGAAGCTGTCTACATCTCCAGATGCCGCATCCTTGTTTTCTGATACAAACATCTATGTTTAACATAAAAGAGACAAAAAATACATGCTAGTAATCCCCAAATTCCAAAGCCCACGTTCTTCACAGAATAGTCACAGGCTTGCTATTTAAAAGAAATTCAAGTACATCATTTATAATATTTGTGGATTTTCTGTAGAATTCATGCAATATAGTTTCAAAAGCTATGATGTAATTGAGCTTTTTTAAAAGCACTTAAGATATAATTAAGATCTTTGTTTTCATAATACTTAAGTTGTATTTTATTACACTTGGAATTTCAGTTTTTAAACTATGTAACAGTCAATATTATGAAAGCTACGAATAAAGAGGTTTATTTAAAGAACTCTTAATTTCTTCTATTTTCTAAATAAGAATCTCAATAGGCTGAGAAGGAAAACTTGAGATTATCTTTTTCAAAGCTGCTAAAGATATATTACTAATTTTAAATTAACTATTTTCCAAACATCAACAAAGCAGTACTCAATAGAACCCTTCAAAAACAGCTTTTATAAATGTCAGCCAGAAATTAGAGGAGACCTGGGTTCTATTTAGCTTTATCATAAACTAGTTGTATGATGCTAACAATTTAATAAACCTCTCTGGGCTCAGTTTCCACATATGTAAAATCAGAAAGTTGGATTAGATAATCTTTAACTCATTCAGGTCTAAAAACTCCAAATCATATAACCGTTTTCTCTCTGTTTCCTTTTCTATTCAATCTGATTTGCCCTCTCCCTTAGTACTGTTGTGATGATAAAATGAGACAAAAGACAAAGTACTCTGATTTATGCAAATTCAAGGGACCATAAGCCAAATCAGACTACAAAATCAAAAATTTCCTCTCAGATATTTATCAAAAAAACCCAGTTATATATACTCATTTAGTCCTCTTATAATGTTTGGTTTTTAAGCTATATTAAGTTATTTAAGTTTGAAATTTTCAGATACAGCAACCTCATCAACCATATCTAGAAAATACCTACATGTAGTGATTTCTAGATATAGCTCAAGTTCAAGTTTTGATCAAGTATTACTGAAGCAAATGAAAATGAACACTGGGCAATAGGATTGTCCATCTAAAGTATACAATCTTAGAGATATAACATTTTCAACATATCATTACTTTAAAAAAAGGAAGAACTTGGAGACATTTGGTGAGACATTTGACTTTAGAAACATGTATTATTGAAGGTTTTTAATAAGTAGATACTTACTTTGTAAAGTTTTAAGCTATTAAAATTTTAGTTTGGCAAGGAAAAACCAAAGCTTACTTCCCAATTATTTGCCATAAATTCTAAAAATCATGATGTGCTGAAAATACTATTTAATTGTAAGGAAAAAGAAAGGAAAGAAAAGGTTTGAATGAAATACAGTCAATAAAATCTTGTACCTTGGTCCCACTGAATATCTCATTGACAATAAGTTGACATCCTTCTACAGCGCCATCTCCATTGAACTCCAAGGCAATAACAGGACCTATAAGCAAACCCAAGAAGTGTTGTCTTAACACGAATATAAATCTATTCTCAAATTAATCTTTTTATTCTTCTCTGAAGAATCTTTAGCATCTTCTTTGGGGGTAAGAGAAAAGAAAGAAGGGAATAGACAGATGGGACACGTCACTTCAGCTACTTCCTACTCTAATCATAAAACAAATTAACATAGAGTCTCATCACATGACAAGTAGCTTCAGTGCCATTATAGGACTAGTGTCACATTTTTAAGTGTTGTAAATAGTCTGGCTTTTCTGGTATTCATACTTCTACGAAAACCATAGAAAGTACAAAAAAATAGTTGATAAAATGACAAATAAGGTCAGAAGCTATTCAAATCATTTTGCTAGGCAGCCAGTCTTGCTTCCAACTCTCCTACTCACCAGCCAAGTTCTGGGCCACCAATAATGAAGCTAAGCCAAGTAGGAATTGAGGCCAGGCACCAAAAGTAATGACCATCTGAAAGTATTTTTCTTGAATGTGCCATAATACTACATTCTAGAACCAACGACCAAGTTTTATTTTTTAATTCTCTGAACAGAATATTTGTGCCTCCTTTCCCATACTTAATTTGATTACTTTTAAACCACTTGTACTTTAAATCTGGTACAAAGATTCGTGATTCAGTTTGCCTTGGATTTAAATGTAGCATTGGAACTACCGGTGTCAAACTGTTGGCAAACATGGCTGTAAGTGAGCAAAACAAAACAAGCCTTTCAATTCAATTAAAAATTTTTCCACTATCACTATATTCCTAATAGATTTGCTTTTTATCTCCTTCGGTAATGGAGAAGTCCTGACCTCCAGGAAATTACAAATTTCTTAAAAAAGACATAAATCTAGAATCCTGCAGCCTGTGGAACAAAAGCCACATTCACAGAAAGATAGACAAGATGAAAATGCAGAGGGCTATGTACTAGATGAAGGAACAAGATAAAACCCCAGAAAAACAACTCAATGAACTGGAGATAGGCAACCTTCCAGAAAAAGAATTCAGAATAATGATAATGAAGATGATACAGGACCTCGGAAAAAGAATGGAGGCAAAGATTGAGAAGATGCAAGAAATGTTTAACAAAGACCTAGAAGAATTAAAGAACAAACAAACCGAGATGAACAATACAATAACTGAAAATAAAACTACACTAGAAGGAATCAATAGCAGAATAACTGAGGCAGAAGAATGGATAAGTGACCTGGAAGACAGAATGGTGGAATTCACTGCTGCAGAACATAATAAAGAAAAAAGAATGAAAAGAAATGAAAACAGCCTAAGAGACCTCTGGGACAACATTAAAAGCAACAACATTCGCATTATAGGGGTCCCAGAAGGAGAAGAGAGAGAGAAAGGACCTGAGAAAATCTTTGAAGAGATTATAGTCGAAAACTTCCCTAACATGGGAAAGGAAAAAGCCACCCAAGTCCAGGAAGCACAGAGAGTCCCAGGCAGGATAAACCCAAGGAGAAACATGCCGAGACACATAGTAATCAAATTGGCAAAAATTAAAGAAAAAGAAAAACTATTGAAAGCAGCAAGGGAAAAACGACAAATAACATATAAGGGAACTCCCATAAGGTTAACAGCTGATTTCTCAGCAGAAACTCTACAAGCCAGAAGGGAGTGGCATGATATACTTAAAGTGATGAAAGGGAAGAACCTACAACCAAGATTACTCTACCTAGCAAGGATCTCATTCAGATTCAATGGAGAAATCAAAAGCTTTACAAACAAGCAAAAGCTAAGAGAATTCAGCAATACCAAACCAGCTCTACAACAAATGCTAAAGGAACTTCTGTAAGTGGGAAACACAAGAGAAGAAAAGGACCTACAAAAACAAACCCAAAACAATTAAGAAAATGGTCATAGGAACATACATATCGATAATTACCTTAAATGTGAATGGATTAAATGCTCCAACCAAAGACACAGGCTTGCTGAATGGATACAAAAACAAGACCCATATATATGCTGTCTACAAGAGATATACTTCAGACCTAGGGACACATACAGACTGAAAGTAAGGGGATGGAAAAAGATATTCCATGCAAATGGAAACCAAAAGAAAGCTGGAGCAGCAATACTCATATCAGATAAAATAGACTTTAAAATAAAGAATGTTACAAGAGACAAGGAAGGACACTACATAATGATCAAGGGATTAATCCAAGAAGAAGATATAACAATTATAAATATATATGCACCCAACATGGGAGCACCTCAATACCTAAGGCAACTGCTAACAGCTGTAAAAGAGGAAATCAACAGGAACACAATAATAGTGGGGGACTCTAACACCTCACTTACACCAATGGACAGATCATCCAAACAGAAAATTAATAAGGAAACACAAGCTTTAAATGACACAATAGACCAGATAGATTTAATTGATATTTATAGGACATTCCATCCAAAAACAGCAGATCACACTTTCTTCTCAGGTGCGCACGGAACATTCTCCAGGATAGAACACATCTTGCATCACAAATCAAGCCTCAGTAAATTTAAGAAAAGTGAAATCATATCAAGCATCTTTTCTGACACAATGCTATGAGATTAGAAATGAATTACAGGGAAAAAAAGTAAAAAACACAAACACATGGAGGCTAAACAATACGTTACTAAATAACCAAGAGATCACTGAAGAAACAAAAGAGGAAATCAAAAAATACCTAGAGACAAATGACAATGAAAACATGATGATACAAAACCTATGGGATGCAGCAAAAGCAGTTCTAAGAGGGAAGCTTATAGCAATACAAGCCTACCTCAAGAAACAAGAAAAATCTCAAATAAACAATACAACCTTACACCTAAAGGAACTAGAGAAAGAAGAACAAACAAAACCCAAAGTTAGGAGAAGGAAAGAAATCATAAAGATCAGAGCAGAAATAAATGAAATAGAAACAAAGAAAATAATAGCAAAGATCAATAAAACTAAAAGCTGGTTCTTTGAGAAGATAAACAAAATTGATAAATCATTAGCCAGACTCATGTGAAAAAGAGGGAGAGGACTCAAATCAATAAAATTACAAATGAAAATTAGGAAGTTACAATGGACACCACAGAAATACAAAGCATCCTAAGAGAATACTACAAGCAACTCTATGCCAATAAAATGGAGAACCTGGAAGAGGTGGAAACATTCTTAGAAAGGTATAACCTTCCAAGCCTGAACCAGGAAGAAATAGAAAATATGAACAGAACAATCACAAGTAATGAAATTGAAACTGGGATTAAAAATATTCCAGGGACTTCCCTGGTGGCGCAGTGGTTGGGAGTCTGCCTGCCAATGCAGGGGACGCGTGTTCGAGCCCTGGCCCGGGAAGATCTCACATGCCGCAGAGCGGCTGAGCCCACGAGCCACGACTGCTGAAGCCTGCACGCCTAGAGCCCGTGCTCCACAACGAGAGAAGCCACCACAGTGATAAGCGCACGCACCACAATGAAGAGTAGCCCCCATTCGCCTCAAGTAGAGAAAGACCCAACGCAGCCACAAATAAATAAATAAATTTATTAAAAAAAAAAAAAATATTCCAACCAACAAAATTCCAGGACCAGACGGCTTCGCAGGTGAATTCTATCAAACATTTAGAGAAGAGCTAACACCCATCCTTCTCAAACTCTTCCAAAAAACTGAGGAGGAAGGAACACTCCTAAACTCATTCTATGAGGCCACCATCACCCTGATACTAAAACCAGACAAAGATACTACAAAAGAAGAAAATTACAGACCAATATCACTGATGAATATACATGCAAAAATTCTCAACAAAATACTAGCAAACAGAACCCAACAACACATTAAAAGGATCATACACCATGATCAAGTGGGATTTATCCCAGGGATGCAAGGATTCTTCAATATACGCAATATATGCAAATCAATGAATGTGATACACCATATTAACAAATTGAAGAATAAAAACCATATGATCATCTCAATAGATGCACAAAAAGCTTCTGACAAAATTCAACACCCATTTATGATAAAAACTCTCCAGAAACTGGGCATAGAGGGAACCTACCTCAACATAATAAAGGCCATATATGACAAACCCACAGCAAACATCACTGTCAATGGGGAAAAAATGAAAGCATTTCCTCTAAGATCAGGAACAAGACAAGGATGTCCACTCTCAGCACTATTATTCAACATAGTTTTGGAAGTCCTAGCCACGGCAATCAGAGAAGAAAAAGAAATAAAAGGAATACAAACTGGAAAAGAAGAAGTAAAACTGCCTGTTTGCAGATGACATGATACTATACATAGAGAATCCTAAAGATGCCACCAGAAAACTACTAGAGCTAATCAATGAATTTGGTAAAGTAGCAGGATACAAAATTAATGCATAGAAATCTCTTGCATTCGTATATACTAATGATGAAAAATCTGAAAGAGAAATTAAGGAAACACTCCCATTTACCATTGCAACAAAAAGAATAAAATACCCAGGAATAAAGCTACCTAGGGAGACAAAAGACCTGTATGCAGAAAACTATAAGACACTGATGAAAGAAATTAAAGATGATACCAACAGATAGAGAGATATACCATGTTCTTGGATTGGAAGAATCAATATTGTGAAAATGACTCTACTACCCAAAGCAATCTACAGATTCAAGGCAATCCGTATCAAATTACCAATGGCATTTTTTTCGGAACTAGAACAAAAAGTCTTAAAATTTGTATGGAGACACAAAAGAACCCGAATAGCCAAAGCAGTCTTGAGGGAAAAAAACGGAGCTGGAGGAATCACACTCCCTGACTTCAGACTATACTACAAAGCTACAGTAATCAACACAATATGGTACTGGCAGAAAAACAGAAACATAGATCAATGGAACAAGATAGAAGGCCCAGAGATAAACCCATGCACCTATGGTCAACTAATCTATGACAAAGGAGGCAAGGAAATATGATGGAGAAAAGACAGTCTCTTCAGTAAGTGGTGCTGGGAAAACTGGACAGCTACATGTAAAAGAATGAAATTAGAACACTCTCTAACACCATATGCAAAAATAAACTCAAAATGGATTAGGGACCTAAATGTCAGACTGGACACTATAAAACTCTTAGAGGAAAACATAGGAATAACACTCTTTGACATAAATCACAGCAAGATCTTTTTTGATCCACCTCCTAGAGTAATGGAAATAAAAACACAAATAAACAAATGGGACCTAATGAAACTTCAAAGCTTTTGCACAGCAAAGGAAACCATAAACAAGACGAAAAGACAACCCTCAGAATGGGAGAAAATATTTGCAAACGAATCAACGGACAAAGGATTAATCTCCAAAATATATAAACAGCTCATGCAGCTCAATATCAAAAAAACAAACAACCCAATCCAAAAATGGGCAGAAGACCTAAATAGACATTTCTCCAAAGAAGACATACAGATGGCCGAGAAGCACATGAAAAGCTGCTCAACATCACTAATTATTAGAGAAGTGCAAAGCAAAACTACAATGAGGTATCACCTCACACCAGGTAGAATGGGCATCATCAGAAAATCTACAAACAACAAATGCTGGAGAGGGTGTGGAGAAAAGGGAACCCTCTTGCACTGTTGGTGGGAATGTAAGTTGATACAGCCACTATGGAGAACAGTATGGAGGTTCCTTATAAAACTAAAAATAGAATTACCATATGATCCAGCAATCCCACTATTGGGCATATACCCAGAGAAAACCATAATTCAAAAAGACACATGCACCCCAATGTTCATTGCAGCACTATTTACAATAGGCAGGTCATGGAAGCAACCTAAATGCCTATCGAGAGACAAATGGATAAAGAAGATGTGGTACATATATACAATGGAATATTACTCAGCCATAAAAAGGAATGAAATTGAGTCATTTGTTGAGATGTGGATGGATCTAGAGACTGTCATACAGAGTGAAGTAAGTCAGATAGAGAAAAACAAATATCGTATATTAACGCATATATATGGAACCTAGATAAATGGTACAGATGAACCAGTTTGCAGGGCAGAAATTGAGACACAGATGTGGAGAAGAAACGTATGGACACCAAGGGGGGAAAGTGGCAGGGTGGTGGTGGTGGTGGTGTGACGAATTGGGCGATTGGGATTGACATGTATACACTGATCTGTATAAAACTGATGACTAATAAGAACCTGCTGTATAAAAAAAAAATACAATAAAATTCAAAAAAGACATAAATCTATTAAACAATATGGAACAAGAGAGAAAAATGAAGTATTAAGGAATGAAATACTAAGGTGAATGTAGTCATGTGCCACAGAACAAGGCACAAGAAGGAGAGAAAAGGCTTGTGATTTAATACAGACAACAAATATAGAAAAGGCAGGATATATACAGTCGACTGTACAATTAGATACAGAGAATGAGTTAAAGTATGAGTTTTGCAGTATCACAGTATATAGATCAAGATGGGTACTGAGTAAAGAAAAGAAGGTAACTGGGGAATATTTACTCAGAAAAATGGATGATTCTGTGTCTGGGGCAAGAAATGGGTAAGATCAACCTCGAATATCATGTTGAGCCAAAAAGCAATGAGGCTATCAAAGGCCAATAGGGTTTTATCAAAAGGATACAGGAGCCAGCTTGAAGAGGCTCCTAATGACCAGATGAGACATGGTGAGATCAGAAGGAATAATGCCTGCAAGTTATCAAAACATACTGAATATATAAAGTCATGAGCTCATAATGATATTCAGAAGAGACACAAACAAAATTCACTGGACACCACTATAGGTTGCTAGGGCACTGACTTTTTACTCTGAAAATCGATGCTTAATTATTTCTCCTTTATTTACTCTGCTTTTCTCATATGAAGCATATTTCAAGTTAGCCAAACAGCTCAGTGTACAAGAAGTTCTGTTAACATCTATTAATAAATGCAGAGGTAATGACACAATTTGAAAATGATCATTTTGAAACTCCTAATAAAATAACTGGATCAGGCAACAATCATCAATGGCTTTAGCATCCCATAGGGAAGACTGACAGGAAACTCTACAATAAAAAGACTGTCACCACCTGAGCCTAACAATATTGGCATCACTAGAAGTACAACAATCAAATATTATGTGCCTTCTCATTATAGGAAATAGTACCACCTGTGAAATATTCCCCCCAAAAGACTAAACCTGAGTGTAAACAAGGCTTTGATTTAACTTCTAATCTACAAGAACTATAGAGGAACAAATTAAACAAACCCATGCACACTACAGGACAACTGACCACATTTCTTTTACAAGAGGAAGGCACGAAACAAACAGGGGAGGGGGAACACCTGTTTCTGGTTAAGAGCGATATAAGATACAAAACAACCACATACAGTGAGTGAGTGGGCCAGTTTTAGATCTGGATCAAATTAACTGTAAAAATACATAAAGAATGTTTTTAGACAATTAGGGAAATTTGAACATGAACTAGTTAGTTGATGATATTAAGACATTGTTAATCATGTTAGATGTGATAATACACCCCACTTAAGAAAACATTTATGTAGCTGTCAAATTGTTATGGTATAATCTTATGGTATATAAAAAATACCTTAATAAAACTGTTATTAGAAAGCATTCATTTTTAATTTCACTTTGTTTAAGACACATACTGAAATATTTAGGGATGAAATGACAAGACATATCAAAATTTGATTAAAATATTTTAGCAAAAAGGAGAATATATAGATTATTTTTTAAAGTATGGCAAAAGGTTGATAAAACTGGGGGATGGGTACACATGGGGTCATTGGAAGCTACTTCTGAGTAGAAACAGTACATTTGGAAATTTGCAAAAAAGAGTTTAGAAAGCATTTCAAACCGAATAAATATTGAACTAAAAAGAAAAATTTGATAATGTAGGGTTTCCAGTTTTGCAGAGAGTAGAAAGTTTGAATTAAGGTAGAATGGAATATGCTTTTATTCAGGATCACTAAAAGAAATACAGTAGATACATCTTTTAAAGTCAGATATTTATTACTGAAAGTTCCTGTATTCTACAAAGACAATATAATCTAGAATTCAGAAATACAATTTTGGTAGAATTACCCAAGTATGTAACTTGGTTGCTATCCTTTGAATAGGATATGAAGAGCTTCCAATAAGTGACTTAATTTGCCAACAAAGAAACATCAACAAAAAAGGTGGACAAGTGCATCAGTTTTGATTAACATGTGTGGACCCTAAATTTTAAAAAAAACTACACCACCAACAATGTGCTTTTTAAGCAGTTCTATTTGTCTCTCTATCTAATGATGAGGACTACAGTTACTTCAAAGTGCTTACTTCAAGTGACTATTTCAAACTGAATTATGAGGTCAACAAGATCACTGGTCATGTTTTTACTGTTTTAATGTGACTGTCTTATCAAATAGCTTGCAGTAGCTTTAAATCTAAATATTTGAACTGTCATGAAAAAATTGTGAGACTTCGAAGTAAACAAAAAAGATTTCTGGATATCCTATCTAATGAACTCTTCTGTGTTATTTAACATGACCTTGGAACAAGTCACTGTCACGTCTCAATTAGGTTACAGCAACAGCCTCCCAGCTGGTCTCTCTGTTTCTCCCTTAGAGTAACCAGAATGATAAAAGCTACATTTTAAAGGGACCATGGCATTCATATGCTCTAAAACCTCCAGTAATATGTCTATATTTTTCTTATTTTTAATTTTTCTAAAAATAACTGACAGTTTAAAGTAATAATGTGAACAATACATTAGGTGTTTATAGCATATGTAATAGTAAAATATATAATAGTGACACAAGGATGGGAAGGAAGGTTTGAGAATATGATGTTATTAGGTCCTTATATACTACAGGTGATGTGGTATAATATTATTATAAGGTGGACTCAAATTATTTAAATATGTATACTGTAAAACCTAAGGTGACCATTAAATAAGATTTAGGAAAAGAGGTATAAATACTAAGTCACTAGGGGAGGTAAAATGGAATCATTAAAAATACCCAATTAAACAGAAAAAGAGGTAACAAAAAACAAAGAACAAATGGAACAGAAAGCAGCTAGCAAGATGGTAGATATTGATCCAACGATATCAATCCCTTTCAATATGAATGGTGCAAACACACCAGTTAAACACAGACTTCCCTGGTGGTGCAGTGGTTAAGAATCTGCCTACCAATGCAGGGGGTACAGGTTCAAGCCCTGGTCCGGGAAGATCCCACGTGCCGCGGAGCAACTAAGCCCATGCGCCACAACTACTGAGCCTGTGCTCTAGAGCCCACAAGCCACAACTACTGAGCCTGCGAGCCACAACTACTAAAGCCCGTGTGCCTAGAGCCCATGCTCAGCAACAAGAGAAGCCACTGCAATGAGAAGCCCGTGTACCGCAACGAAGAGTAACGCTTGCTCACTGCAACTAGAGAAAGCTCGGGGGCAGCAACGAAGACCCAAGGCAGCCAAAAAAAAAAAAAAAAAAAAGACAGAGACTGTCATATTGGATTGAAAAGCAAGAACCAACTATATGCTGTCTACAAAAAATTCACTTTAGATACACAGACTTTGATAAGTTCAAAGAAAAGGGATAAAGCTTTATGATGAAACACTAACAACCAAACAAAAGGTGGAGTAGCTGTATTTCAGACAAAGCAGATTTTAGAACAAGGAAGATTATCAGAGACAAAGAGGGACATTACATAATAATAAAGGATCCTTCAAGAAGACATAATCCTAGATGTGTATGCACCTAACGACAGAGTTTCAAAATTCACAAGGCAAAATCTGATAGAGTCTGAAAAAAGAAATAGACGAATCTACAATTACAGTTGAAGACTTGGACACTCCTCTAATTCATAGAGCAAGTAGGCAGAAAATCAGTAAGGATATAGATGACCTGAATAACGCTATCAACCAAACCGACTTAGTGGACATTTATAGAACATTTCAGCAAAGAAAAGCAGATTATATATTCTTCTCACCTGCACATAGATTATTCACCAAGATAGACTATATTCTGTTCCAGAAAACAAGCCTTAACTTATTAAAGAAAATAGAAATCATACAACGTGTGTTTTCAGACCATAACAGCATTAATCTAGAAATCAGTAATAGAAACACATCTGGACAATCTCCCAAATGTTTGGAAATTAAACATTATACTTCTAAATTATCCATGGATCAAGTGAAAAGTCTCAAGGGAAACTACTACATCAGGGGTCAGCACACTTTTTCTGTAAAGGGCCAGATGGGAAATATTTTAGGCTTAGTGAGCCATACAATGTCTGTCACAACTAATCATCTCTGCTGTTACAGTGCAATAGCAGCAAAACATAATAAATAAAAGAATGAGTGTGGCTATGCTCTGATAAAACTTCATTTAAAAAATGTACAGTAGGCCATACTTTGCCAAACCCTGAATTAAGTGAAAATACATCATATCAAAATTGGCAGAATGCAGCTAAAGCAGCACTTAAAGGAAAATTTCTAACACAAAATACATATACAGCCAATCCTCATTATTTGTGGATTCCTTATTTGCTAATTGCTTACTTGGTAAAATTTATTTTACCAAATAGGTAAAATATTTTACTGAAAATCAATACTTGTCTTTTCATGGTCATTCATGGACACACACAAAGTGGCAAAAAATATGAGCTGCCTGACATGCATGTTTCCAGGTAAATTTGAACAAAGTGATGCTCTGCTTTCTTGTTTCAGCATTCATTCTGTAAACAAGTGGCCTTTTCACAGTCCATCTAGTGCCACATTTTTATATTTTTTGTTGGTAATATCAGTGTTTAAAATGGCCTTCAAATGTAGTGCTCAAGTACAGTCTAATATTCCCAAGCTTAGGAAACCTGTGATGTGCCTTACAAAGAAAATGTCTGTTAGATAAGCTTCATTCAGGCACAAGTTACAGTGCTGCTGGCTGTGTGTTCAATGTTAATGAATCAAAAACATATCTAAATGAGGTGTCTTTAAACAAAAGCACACATACAACAAGGTTATACTGATTGGTTGAAAGAAATGTTGTGACCAGAGACTTGCAGGAACCTAGCCCTGCATTTCTCCTAGGAGTAGCAATTCAGTACTCACTGATTCAGTGTTCACAGCAACTTTATAGAACAGACCTACTGTGAATAACGAGTATCACTCTATTAGGAAAGAAGAAATCAGTAACCCAAACTTAAACCTTAAGAAACTAGAGAAAGAAGAGCAAATTAAACCCAAAGCAAATGAAAGGAAGGAAATAAACATTAGAGCAGAAACCAATGAAACTGAAAAGAGAAAAACAATAGAGAAAATCAATAAAACAAAAAGCTGTTTCTTTGAAATTATCAATAAAGTGATAAACCTCTATCGAGGCTAATGGGAGAGGGAGGGGCCTCAAATCACCAACAGGAGTATAAGAAGGACATCACTACTGATCCTACATACATTAATAATAAGGAAATACTATAAACTCTACACCTATAAATTTGATAACTCAGATGAAATGAAACAATTCCCTGAAAGACAAAAACTATCAAAATTTACCCAAGAAAACAAACATATCTTAAAGAGCTCTCTATGTAATAAATAAATAAAATGTATGGCTAAAAATCTTTCCCCAAGTCTTCAGGCCCAGATGGGTTTCACTGGCAAGTTCTACCAGACATTTAAGGAAGAAATGATACTAATTCTCTATAATCTCTCCAAGATCACAGAAGAAGAAGGATACTTCTCAACTCATTTTATGAGGCCAGCATTACACTAATATCAAAGCCAGAGAAAGCTACTACAAGAAAAGAAAAGCACAAACCAATATGCTTCATGGACAAAGATGTAAAAATCTACAATAAAATATTAGCAAATTGAATCCAGCAATATATTAAAGGGATAAAACATCATGATCAACGGGGTGCATCTAAGGAATACAAGGTTGGTTCAACATTCAAAATTAACAAAAGTCACTTACCAGATTAAATGACTCAATAATAAAAAAACATGACCATCTCAATAAATACAGAAAAAGCATTCAACAAAATTCAACATCATCTGTGATTAAAAATCAACAGGGACTTCCCTGATGGTCCAGTAGTTAAGAATCCACCTTTCAATGCAAGTGATGTGGGTTCAACCCCTGGTCGGGGAACTAAGGTCCCACATGATGCAGGGCAACTGAGCCTGAGCGCCACAACTACTGAGCCTGTGTGCCAAAACTAGAGAGCCTGCATGCCACAACTACTGAGCCTGCATGCTCTGGAGCCCACACACCACAACTAGAGAGAAGCCCATGTGCTGCAATGAAGAGCCCGTGCACCACAACGAAAAGATCCCACGTGCTGCAACTAAGAACTGACACAGCCAAGAAAACCCCCCAAAACAAAAAAAGCCCTCAACAAACCATGAATAGAATGAAACTCCCTCAGTCTAATAAAAGGTATGTATGAAAAATCTACAACTACCATCATTCTTAATGGTGAGACTGAACACTTTCACCCTGAGATCAGAAACAGGGCAAGGATGTCCTCTTCTCACTATTCTACATAGCATAATAGTGGAAGTCCTAGCTAACATAATAATGCAAGAAAAAGAAATAAAATGCATGTCAAAGAGACACAGGAACTAACCTAAAAGAGCTCCCAAAGGCTAAACTGGAACAATTTGATAGTATTGGACTATAACCCAAAGAATAAAATACATATCTATGAGTCCCTACTGATAGACATAAATGACTGAATAAATAAATGGGAGAGAAGGGACAAATCTTTCTTACAGAATTCCAAATAATGTATGTAGATACTCCCCTCTCTAGGAGGTGGAGCTTAATTCCCTCTCCTTGAGTGTAGACTGGTCTTAGTGACTCAACTTCCAAAGATCATAGAAAGAACTTCCAAAGAGTATAGAAAGGGGAAAAAAGGAAATTTACAGTGTTCAAGAAACCTGGCAGATACCACCTGAACCAAGTCACTAAGGTCAACATCACCAGCATTAAGTCATGTTGCTATCATGTGCCCTATGATGTGATGTGATGTGACGTGATGAGAAGGGCACTTCACCTCTTCTCCAAAACCCATAACCCCAGTCTAACCAGAGAAAACACCAGGCAAACGCAAACTGAGGGACATTCTACAAAATAACTTACCAATACTGCTCGAATATTTCAAGGTTATGAAAAACAAGGAAAGACTAAGGAACTGTCACAGATTAGAAGAGATTAAGGAGATATGATGACTAAATGCAATGTGGGATCTTGGATTGAATTCTGGAACAGAAAAAGGACATAAGTGAAAAAAACCCGGTGAAATTTGAATAAAGTTTATAGTTTGAATAAATAGTATTTTACCCATGTAAATTCCTTAGTTTCAACAAATGTATCATGCTTATGTTAACATAAGAGGAAGGTGAGTTTCAAAACTCTCTGTACTACCTTTGCAATTTTTCTGAAAATCTAAAATTATTCCAATATAAAGAGTTTATTTTAAAACAAAAATGTCTAGTAGATTCTCACCTCACTCAAACTAGAAGCCACAGTCTCTACAGTGGCCTACAAGGCCCTATATAACCTGATTCCTCCTTTACTACTTCTCAGATCTCATCTATGTTTGTTGAATAAATGAATGAATGACCCTCTAAAACAAAGGAACCCAAATCTGACTAATCATCAGAACCATCTGGGGAACTTTTAAAAATGCAGATTCTAAGGGAATATCTCAGAGATATTTGAATCAGTCTTTCTGGGGTGGGAGGTGGAAATTTAAATCTTTAACAGCACCCCAGATGGTTCTGAGAATCAGACAGATTTGGAAGATTCTCAAGATGAAAAACACAACGAATTCTCTCATTTGGCTGTCAAATAGCTTCATTAATTGAAAGGAAATAATTATGACTACTTTAACTGAAGAGGAAAACTTAGAGACTCTAAAGTATAAACTATTTGAAATAAAAGTGAATTTTCAAAAGAATAAGTCCATCCCCCTGCTAAGAACAGTGGTTTGCAACTGGGAGCAATTTTGTCCCTCACGGAGCATTTGGCAATGTCTGGAAACATTTTTGGTTGCCATAACTGTGGCAGTGTGTTATTGGTACCTAGTCAGTAGAGGCCAGAGATGCTGCTAAACATCCTATAATGTACAAGACAGCCCACCACAGCAAAGAATTATCTAAAATGTCAACAGTGCTGAAGCTGAGAAACTCTCCTCAGAATGACTGATGGCCACTTTTACATAAGGACCCAGTCCATCCAACACCTGCTGGAATATCTCCACAGACAGCCTGCTCATTATTCTACATCAATCAATGCACTATTGGGCAGCTTAAAATTTTCCCCCAACTTTTCTTTTGAAAAATTCCAAACATTGTAGAAAAGTTGAAAGAATAACAAACATCCATTTGCTCTTCACTTACACCCAGCAAATGTTAACATTTGGCCACATTTGCTTTGCCACACACTATACACATATACACACATGCACACACAGACATGCACAAACACACACTTTTGTTTTGCAGAGCCACTTGAAAATAGCAGACATCATAACGCTTCAGCATGCATCTCCTATGTAACCACAGTACCACTATCATACTTAAGGATACAACAATAATTCCAAAATATCATCCTCAAACTTCCCCAGTTGTCCCCAAAATGACTTCTACAGCTTTATAGTTCACCCCACCCTAATCCAAAATCCAATTAAGGTTCACTCCTTGCATTTAATTGTTAGGTTTCTTTTAATCCAGAACAGTCCCCCATTGTTTTTGTCTTCCAGGACATTGTCTGAAGAGTCCTAGCCAGTTATCTTGTAAAATGTCTTCTATTTTTGATTTGTTTCAGTTTCCTCATGGTGTCATTTAACATGTCTCCAGATCTCCTTTCTTTCCTATAAACCAGAAATTAAGTCTTGGCTCGATCAGATTCAGGTAAAATATTTTTGGCAGGAATACTTCATAGATGATGATGTGTATTTCTCATTGCATCACATTAGGAGAAATACAATGTCAGGCTGCCCTGCCATCAGTGATGCTAAGTTTGATCACTGGGTTAGTGTGATGATCATCAAATCTCTGCTCTAAAGGTATACTTCCCATTTGAATTAGAATGTATAAGTATCCTACTTTTTATCAACTTTTACCCCAATTGTTTTAGCACCCACTGATAACCTTTGTCTGAATTAATTATTACAACAGGGGATAGAAAATGGTGATTTCTGAAGTCTAACATTCCTTCTACGTTTATTAGCTCAGAGTATTCTATAAAGAGCAGAAGAGCTTTCCTTATTCCCTCTCCCCCCGCCCCCCCTTTTTTGGGTGCTTAATACACATTTATTAACTGAATACATTCAATACTGCTGATTTTTCAAATTAGATAAAAAGCATGGGCTGATGAGTTTTATGGAGGTATTTCTCAGATTATAAAAACAAATTTTAAACAAGATCTGTGACTACTTAGATGAGAAACTGATTATTACTGTGAGCCAATTTGGGGTCATGGAGAAAGGGTCATTTCAAGCTAATGGAAGAGTGCCTCTCTTAATAGAGGATAGGAAGCTTCTAGATCATGGGAATGTCTAGCAGTCATTCATGATATCCGTGTAGACCATATAGTTAGGTAGATTCCAAGCTGGCTGGGCATGCTGGTCCATAGTTCAGTGCCAATTTCCTCTCCCCTCTTTTTTATTATCACTATGGATGCATGGATTTCTATTGTTGTTTAATCAATTTACTTCATTATTGTTTTTGATGCTCAAATTGACCCAAATTTGGCCAGTGGACACTTCTTGAGACTCCTTCAAGCTGGCTCCTGTGACCTTTTGACATAACTTCATTAGTCTTTGACCACTTCCTATGGACATCTCTGGTTTTAAAAGCTGTTTATATGATATTTATTTGCTGAAATTCCTATAACATCTGTCCATTGGTTTTGGTTCTACTTTTTTCAGGAACAGAACATTTTATTTCTTCCATGTGGAATGTTATGTGACTTAAACACATATTATGGCTGGGTTGGAGCAATTCTGTGAAACCGCTTCACTAACATCACACAAGTATATAAATCATTAATTTAGGCCTACTCATATGCTCACTTCATCCCTAATCCTCACACTTTAGGATGTCTATTACACACACTTATTACTTAATTCAGTTTCTGAAAGCTGCTGAGAGTTTAAAGATTTGTTTCCAAGGTTTCATCAAATTTTCCCATATCAAAATGGCTGCATCAAAGGAGCCGGGTCATAATTTCCTATATATGATCTGGGATAGATTCATGCACCGGTTGGAGCCAGTCCTTGGTACTACTAGAATAACCACTAAGGTATATGAAATACTGTATTACTACTTAAGGGCCGAATCGCACCCAGCATTAGTTATTAAAGGTATCCTAACAATCCTCCAATATTTTCATACAGGTTTTTGCAGTTTATTACAACTTATTTATACATAAAGAGCATGTAAATGCAGATGTGCCTTCTTTCTAGGGTATATCCAATCAGCATTACCCATTACCATATATATTTGCTCAGGCCAGTCAAGAAAAGCCTGATGAGCCTAGAGCAAAAAATGTCCCTGCCCTAATAGATGAACGGTACTCTGTCTTCTAGAATACATAGAGGCAAATAGCAACACTTCAGGAGGGCACAGGAACTCTAGTTCCTCTGTTTGTAGACATATTTCCGGTATCTGACAACTTAATCAGATCATGTTAAATACACAGAATAGTATACAGTTTTATTTATATTTCTTATTCCTTTTCCAGTATGGTCAAAGCACACTGAAGGCAGAAAGAATCCTTATCAAGTGCTTTGTAACTCTGGGCAGGGAGAAGGAAATGGTCACTCACTATAGTACAATAATAATAATAAAATAATTTAAAATAATAAAATGTGACTTTCAAGAACGAAGGTGACAGAATAGGGAAAAAAAACCCTAATGCCTAATTTCTAGGTGATTACATATGGCTTTTCGAATGATGTGAAATTTTGACATTTCTGAATAGTAATAGGAAAAACATAAAACAAGTGACAAAGAGAAGACAATGTAAGAGAAATACTAAAGTCAAGAGTAAATCAAATCAGCAGGTCAAGGGAAAAACCACAAAAGTATACCAATCATCCAGAAGGTACCTTTGTTCAGAAGAGGAAGGAAGTCAGGTGCTTTTTCCCGAAAAACCCTTTGAGCATCTTCAGCTTTCATTGATACCTCCTTTGTCTGAACCAGGAAAAAGCCTTTACCAACCAGCTGTGGGAAATAAAATTTCATTTACATTTTAAAATGACCTGAGACTAAAACAATATTTTCCTATTCTATAATTTTTCTGTATAAAATGTAACACAGTGCTCTGATTTTTGTTTTAGTTATAACTGTAATTAATTCAGAGTGTTTGCTATAAACAAGTTTTCACATACACAAGATTCTTTCTTCCAGATGGGTGGTTCTGATTAAGAATTAGTACTGCCACTCCAATAAAGATGTTTAAAAAAAAAAGAATTAGTACTGCCTACTGTTAACAATTAAGGGTCAAATAAATGTAAATTAGCCCTCAAAATTTTAAACTTTATTTAAAAAATTTTGTTGACTGAAACTAACAGAAGCTTTAGTTTGGTGATACTGTCCAGTGAGAGGAGAATCATTAACTAAAGTATGGTACATTCACAAGATAAAATACCATAGTTTGTTAAATATAACAAATGATAAAAGGGGGAAAGCTTATATAATACTGTTAATTTTAAAAAGCATGATTCAAATTTATATAGTATAGCACAATAACGCTAGAATACATTTATGGAGTACTTACTATGTGCCAGGCAGTTTTATGTGTTCTACATGTAAAACACGTTTAACCCTCTCACAAGGCAGGTATTATTATTACTCTCATTTTACAGATGAGAAACTAAAGCACAGAGTGGTTAAGAAATCTGCCCATGGTCACACAACTATTAAGGGACAGAGCTGTGACTTGAACCCAATTAAACTGATTACAGACTAAATAAATTAAAATTATTCCTACAAAGACAATTCAAGGTACAGCACATTATGGATGATTTTTAAACTTATTTCTACTCTTCTTTATTTCTACAGTTCTCTACAATGAGTATACATTAATTTTTAAAATAATTATGAAAGTATTTTTTAAAAATGCAAATCGATTCAACCAATTAAAGCCTATTGAGTTTTTAATTATAAAAGTAACAAATAGGCTCAATACAGAACATTTATTTTTTAAAAACATTTAAAAAATAAAAAACAGAAACAAAGAAATATCAAAGTGCTACCACTCAAAGATGCCACTGCTATATAGGTATACTTCCTTTTTTTTGGCCACGCTGTGTGGCTTGTGGGATCTTAGTCTTAGTTCCCCTAACCAGGGATGGAACTCGTGGCCCCTGCAGTGGAAGCGCAGAGTCCTAACCACTGGACTACCAGGGAAGTCCTGGCATACTTCCTTTTACCCTTCCGGTTTTCATTTTCCCCCATTACAGAAATAATACATGTTTTATGTAAAATCCATAGAGCTACGAACAAGAAAAGAAAACCCTGCTCTTAATCCACTTCCTAAAAAGAACCACAACTGTCAACATTTTAGTATATATAACTCTCCAGACTTATCTACTTTAAAAAAAAATCAGATACGTAATATTCTACAAATTTTCACTTACTTGGTTGTGAACATTTTCCAACTATTCTACTATAAAATCAGTTTTAATGGTTGATAGTATTTCATTCTATGGCTACGTTATTCCATACCATTTCATCAAATTGGATTCAAACTCAAATCCTTTTCCAGAGCCCTCAATGCTGCCTCAGAAAAAGAGAAACATCCATAAAAATGTAGCAGGAAATTACATAAACATCACTGCCAGATAATGACTGCAAAGTTACTTAAATTATCAGAAACAATCCCACATCTGTTTCTAATTCTCTAGACTGCTCAATACCTCTCATTTTATAGTCAGACACATAAACTGACAAAAGTAAGATGATTAATTCAAAACACTGTTACCTAAAAACAATGAACTATGAAACGAGTGTATTTACTTTGATATTTCACTGCAGACATGTGAAGAGACTCTTTTTCATGAAAATTCTTCTACTTTTAAGCTTTTTTTTTTTTCTTTTGCGGTACGCGGGCCTCTCACTGCTGTGGCCTCTCCCGTTGCGGAGCACAGGCTCCAGACGCGCAGGCCCAGCGGCCATGGCTCACGGGCCCAGCTGCCCCACAGCATGTGAGACCTTCCTGGACCGGGGCATGAACGCGTGTCCCCTGCATCAGCAGGCGGACTCCCAACCACTGCGCCACCAGGGGAGCCCCTACTTTTAAAGACTTGAAAATAGAGGTAACTACCCAACTTTAACATACAATAAGTTATATATTAATATACATGTATATATACATATACATGTATACATGTATATGTTAATATACAATAAGTTATACAACTTTAAGTTATACAATACTTCCAAACAATTCCAAATACTTTAATTTATCCTGTGCTTATCTGTGATATAGTTAAGAGGCAGCAAGAAATCTGATCTTTAGGTAAGAAAACCGAGGCCTAGTAACTTCTCTTGACTCCTATGGAATGTACTTTCTGGTTTACCCAGTTTTTCTGGACTTCCTACTCTCTCAAGTTTTACACTTCCTACCTTAAAAAACCATTATGATATGTTTAATTTATGAAAACACTATGAAACAAAATTCTGTGCTACTCCTAGGGTTTAACAAAACCAGAGTTAGCAATCACAGTTCCAGTCTAAGCTGTTCTAAGACATTTGTGTTATGATACGAGAAAAGACTCAAGTTTCATTTTTTTCTGTCTCAGCATTAACTAGCTTCTACACATATTTTCCAGGGAACTCGAGCTTCATTTTTTAAAAAATATGTAATCGCTCTCTTGATATGTAACTTACCGGTCTTTCAGCACGCTGTGATACCCTCTTCACATGTACTTAGCATTTTCTTCTTTTTGTTCTCTTAATTCTGTGATTTCAGAATTAGTCAGGATAACTCTAGCCAAAAAGTCCCAGGGTTTTTCCTTCTAGGCTGGAGGGTAGTATCTGCCTTGCCTCCACACACTTTCAGTCACATTCCAGCTCCACCAGGCATTTATCAACTTTCCTTTACCACTGAGGCAGCATAATAGCATCATGCTTAAGGGTTAAGACTATGGCCTACAAAGCCAAACTGCCTGGATTTAAATCATGGCTCTGCTACTTACCAGCAAGTGACCTTTTGCAAGTTACTTACCTTCTCTGTGGCTCATTTTTCTTATCTGTATAAAGAGAAACAATGGCACCTATTTCATAGGTTATTCCTGAATTAAGTGAGTTAATTCACTTAAATACTGTACAACAGTCACCTGACGTATAATAAACACTATATTAACTGTTAGCTATTATTATTGTCATCATTTTTGTTACAGTTATTGTTGGATTTTTATTTAAATTATTTTGTAATCCAGAAGGACATCTAAAGAACATCACTCTTCCTGGTCATATTGCAAAAAGTGCACACAACGGTGCCATTTTGTACAACAGATTTCAAAAGTTAAAAGGTTAAGGACATCTGATGACTCATGAAGAATGACAGTGTTTGTTTTGATGGCTTTTTTCTTTAAACGTACTGTACATTCTTTATGTCCTCTCCTCATTATCTACCAAAAAGGAGTTTAACCTGAATAATTACCTCTCTTGAAAACTGTATGTAGATTTTTAAAAAAATCATCATACAGTATAATGAAAATGTTTACCTCTCAGATGTTGGATTAACATCTGATTAGATAGCTCAAAGGCCAGAGCACTTTTTCTATATCTCACCAGATCCATAGCACATTTTTATCAGATTGGCATAATCAAGAAAGAAAATATCAAAGTCTTAAGATTATACCTGGCTTCTGTTGTTTTTAAAACTGGACCTCAGATATACTTTGTGGATTTCAGACATGGGTTTTCTACATTGTAGAATGTATAAGCTACAGAGAGGTGGTCATTTTTCTAGTTTTTTTTTTTTCTAAAACCTTTCCTTTTGACAGAAGTGCTACAACTTAAAAAAAAATCTATTCAAAGAGAGTTTTCCATTCACCTCTCCATTTCTGGAAGTTTGATTTTTAAATTCAAACAGACTCTTTCTGAAGAAAGCCTGATTAATGACTAATCAATACATCCTACTGCTGCCTCCCCAATGGAGGAACTGCTGCTTCTGGAGCCCCTAACCTCCACATCCCCATTTATTTTTCAAGTGAAAGCTGCTACCCAAAGAACTCTTCTCTACTCCTGAAAGCACTAAAAGCCCCTGCTCATGAGTCCACAATCTCTGCTGTCGCAGCTGCCACCTCATTGTTTCACACCAACTTCCTCTTCATGGCAATAGGGCAAAGGAAAGTAATGTGGAGGTTGCTCTCAGTCAAAACGGGCTCCAAAAGTTGTATGCCTAAATTCCTTTCCCACACCTTAAACAGTTAAAAACTCCAAATAAATTTCCCCACTAAATAATTATAAAAGGTCATGCTTTACTTTGCAGTACTACTTTTGTGAGCTCCCGTGGAAATCAGTTATGATAAAGAATGGAAGTTCTTTGAGGGTAGAGAATTTTGTCTATTTATCTCCACTCCCAGCATATATTTCATCAGCTCTAAACTGCCATCAATTGTAAGATGCATTTCAGAGAAGCAAAACTGTGGAAAACAAAGGTGCATCCTATAATCAATGAAAGATGGTGACAGAGTAACCTGCACATAATGAGTGCTTAACAGATGCTTCCTGAATTGAATTGTTTTTAAAAAGTTTCTTTGGGAAAGTATTTGAGGCCTAAGCAACTAGCTTGCAGATAAATCTGTAGGGGGCAGAGGACTATAATTTAAGGATTGCCTGTATTTCTAATAGCCAATTTGAAAAGAATGGACGCTCTCCAGAAAGTGGTGTGTTTCTATGTAGGTGTATGTCTGTTTCTCTTCTCTCTCTTCTCCTTACCTCATCAATTAGTTTCCTGGCATTTGCAATAGTATAATCACCAGCAAATAATACCACCAAGCATGACTCATCACTGTTCTTCTGTCTCTGACCCCGGGACACTGGAACGATACTTCTACTGGCTTCTGTGGAAAGGCGGACAGCTTTGAGCTCTTCGGTAGTAGGTAGAGGAACATGGTCCTGAATGACAGCATCTTCTGGAAGAAGGCTCCAATTGAGTTCTCCTGACACAGGTGTAAAGTCATGAATGTTACTCCAGGTATTATTGAAGATACTGAGCCCTGCATCTTTGAACTGGAAAGCTAATTCAGGGTAGTACCATTGAAAACAGCCAAACTTGATATTCGTGGAAGACTCAATAATGGGCTGAGTGGCACAGCACAAAAAGACTTCCAGCTTTCTACAATCCCGCACACGAAACTGTTGGCAGGCTAATGCACACTTGCAATCTCTGCAATTGCGGAAAAACACACTGCCTTTCACCGGTCCCAGAAAAATGACACAGTTAGTACAGTCATCAATAGTAACTGTAGCAGAGTGATCAAAAATATAGATGTTACAGTTCTCACAGTCTTGAATGAGAAACTGTTGTCCTGCCACTTTCCCAGGTAAGCGACCTACTGTTTCATCCTTCAGTCCACTGAACATGTAGTCTTTTGGATCAACCTGCAGGAACAAAACACAGACCTTGAGTATTATTGACATTATTCAGCAAACATTAATTGTCTATTGGGAGTCAGGAACGATTTTTATTGCTAAAATGATATGTTCCAACTCTTACTGACTTTGCGACATAATAAGAAAATGAGCAGGACAAAAAACTTTTTAAAAATAAATACATAAAAGGCATGGGGGGAAGAAAGGGAGAGGAAACTGTTATAGATAAAGAAAGACTCAGGACATACCAACCAAATGATGTGCGGACATTGTTGGATCCTGTTTTAACATATCAACTGTAAAAGTACATTTTGGAAACAATTGGGGAAATTCTCATACATACACAGAGCACACTGGATGATATTAAGGAATATTTCAGCTTTGAGCCTTTTCTTTTTCTGATGCTTCACTTTTAAAAAAACTTCTGCGTCTTTAAAACTTCTAAACTTGGAAATACACCCAGATAGGAATATGTTTCTCTATCTTTCCATAAATTGATGCCTAGGTCTTAGTTTCTAAACCCTGACTGATTTCTGCAATATGCTACAGAAAATGGAAGCACCTGAAGGCCCAAGAATCACTATATGTCAGAATTTGCATCTACAAATTTGATTGAAACGTTTACTGAGCTACTCCTACAATGTAAAATTTTCAAATTTCACCATTTCCATCTTTAGGCATTTTAAACTAAAGCTCACAGAATCTTTTACACAGTGTGTCTGGAATCTGTTACATTATTTTTTAAATTTTAGCTGACCTCTCAAAATATAGTCATTAAAAGACCATTTTTATTTTTCTAAATTACTTTTAAATCTACTTGCACTGTCTTAACCTCTTTGTGAATATTAAATTTCATACAAAACTATTCATGTACCAGAAACAGGCTCCCATAGGTACGGTACACAAAAACTTGATTATTTACAAAGGATAATTTAATCATCTTAATCGTTAGCAAACTAGCTTAAAGTGACTTATTCAGCATTACACAACAAATGTTGTACTCATCAGTTTTACACAATGTACTAGAAGTAGTATTGGTCTGTAGCATGAGCAATAAAAGACACAGTTAGTACAGTCATCAATAGTAACTGTAGCAGAGTGATCAAAAATATAGATGTTACAGTTTTCTAGTCTCAATTTTGTCACCTATGAGCAACATGAATGAAAAAGGCACTTTAACTTTCTAGATCTTCATTCAGCCATTTGAACACCCAATAGGAGCCAGACATTGTTTTAAGCACCAAAATGAATATGACCAGCTCTTTCCATAAAAGAAGTGAACACTAACCTAAACAAATGATTTTAAAACCACCTGGCTGTGTAATGAGAGATGCTCAGAATATTCTGGAAATACAGAGGAGGGACACCAGGCACAGGGGAGGTAGGGGTGTAAGACTTCCTGTGCAAAGTGAGAATGAATAAGCTGAAGTTCACCAGGTAAAAGGGGTAGGAGTAAAGGATCCTCCCTTCCCATATCAGGCAAAAGTGAAAGAATGAAATAAAATAAAACTCTTCAGGGAGTGTGAGGAAAAGTGAACATGGTTTGGTGTTACCAGTGATACTGCAATGGGAGCAAATGAAGCTGGAGAGGTAGGCAGGGGCCATATTATGAAGCTTGGAAGTTCTCCGTGGACAAAGGGGTACCACAGAATGATTTAAATAAGCAAAATTTATATTTTAGGAGGATTGTTCTGGTAAGAATAATGACAAGTGGCGTGTGAATCGGAGAGGCGGTTGCAGTCATCCAGAAAGGGCTGGAACTAGAGTAGTGGTTAGCAGGGAAGAGGAAGATGGAATGAATTTGAGAAATACTGAGGAAGGAGAATCAGACGATTTAGTAATTCAATGGCTGTAGGAGGTAAGGCAGAAGGATGGGTCAAAAATGATTCCTAGTTATCTAGTCCAGTATTTTTCAACCTTTTTGACTACAATTCACATTAGTACATTCTCCAGCACAGCCCAGTACACGTATTTATGAGTATTTGTACATGTACACATACCAATGAAAGAAAAGTTTCACAAAATAATACTTACCCTTATTTTGTGTTAAACCCCAAATATTTTCTATTATCCCACCCACAGGTTTGAAGAAACACTGCTCTGGTTTACGTGATTGGATGTTGGTAGTGCCACACACCAAAAAAAAAAAGAAAAAGAAAATATAAGAGGCAGCACAGGTTTAATGTGGGAAGAGGTGTTCAAGCTATTCCATTCCTAGGATTTTACAGGTGACACACATATATAAAGGTATAGTGTTCCAGTTTGGGCTCTATCAAGATACTGAACTAGCATAGTGGCTGGTTCCCAATTATCCAAGATCAATCTCAAACGGACCAAGTAAGAAAACCACCAAGAAAAGGGGAAACTATGAGACACCCCTGTGGTGGGTGTGGGAACAGAAAACAGAAAAGGAAACTCAGATTTCTTCTATTGCTTCTCCCCTTCCCAAATCTTGAGACAACAATGCTTCCCGTACACCTGCTAGGACTCAGACCTCTGGTCCAGATTTCCCTGGGAGCAAATTCCGGGCAGGGCAGAAACCCTGTGCTGGCGAAGAGCTGAGAAAAATGGGTGGGGATTAATTTTGACAGTGGTTCAGGACCTCTCCAAATCCTCAGAACTGGCAAATTAAAATCTAAGGAGTTTCTTCTAATGCTGCTTCTCAAGTATTGATTGGTCAAGTGAACCAAAAAAAAAAAAAAAAAAAACGACAAGGATCTAGGCGATCCAAACCACACAATGAATAAGTTTGAGTTCTGCACACAACTAGTAGAGTATACTCACATTTTTTCTCAAGCACACGTAGAAGGATTTTTTTTAAAAATCATGTACTAGTACTAGATCATAAAGAAAGCCTCAACAACTTTTAAATAATAGATAACTTACAGATTATTATATGCGACCAAGATGCAATTAAATTAGAAGTTAATAACAAAAGATACTTTAAAAAATCCTTGCCTATTTGAAAATTTTAAAAACACAGTGCTGGACGAGGGGAAGATGGCGGAAGAGTAAGACGCAGAGATCACCTTCCTCCCCACAGATACACCAGAAATACATCTACACGTGGAACAACTCCTACAGAACACCTACTAACGCTGGCAGAAGACCTCACACTTCCCAAAAGGCAAGAAACTCCCCATGTACCTGGGAAGGGCAAAAGAAAAAAAGAAAAAACAGAGACAAAAGAATAGGGACGGCACCTGCACCAGTGGGAGGGCGCTGTAAAGGAGGAAAGGTTTCCACACACTAGGAGCCCCTTCACAGGCGGAGACTGTGGGTGGCGGAGGGGGGAAAGCTTCGGGGCCACGCAGGAGAGCACAGCAAAAGGGGTGCGGAGGGCAAAGCGGAGAGATTCCCACACAGAGGATCGGTGCCGACTGGCACTCACCAGTCCGAGAGGCTTGTCTGCTCACCCGCCGGGGCGGGCGGGGCTGGGAGCTGAGGCTCGGGCTTCGGTCGGAGCGCTGGCAGAGGACTGGGGTTGATGATGTGAACAGAGCCTGAAGGGGTTAGTGCACCACAGCTAGCCAAGAGGAAGTCCGGGAAAAGGTCTGGAGCTGCCGAAGAGGCAAGAGACTTTTTCTTCCCTCTTTGTTTCCTGGTGCGCGAGGAGAGGGGATTAAGAGCGCTGCTTAAAGGAGCTCCAGAGACGGGCACGAGCCGCGGCTAAAAGCGCGGACCCCAGAGACGGGCAGGAGACGCTAAGGCTGCTGCTGCCGCCATCAAAAAGCCTGTGTGCAAGCACAGGTCACTATCCACACCCCCCTTCCGGGGAGTCTGTGCAGCCCGCCACTGCCAGGTTCCTGGGATCCAGGAACAACTTCCCCGGGAGAACACACGGCGCGCCTCAGGCTGGTGCAACGCCATGCCAGCCTCTGCCGCCGCAGGCTCGCCCCGCACTCTGTGCCCCTCCCTCCCCCCAGCCTGAGTGAGCCAGAGCCCCCAAATCAGCGGCTCCTTTAACCACGTCCTGTCTGAATGAAGAACAGACGCCCTCTGGCGACCTATATGCAGAGGTGGGACCAAATGCAAAGCTGAGCCCCTGGGAGCGGTGAGAACAAAGAAAAGAAAGGGAAATCTCTCCCAGCAGCCTCAGAAGCAGCGGATTAAAGCTCCACAATCAACTTGATGATTGAGGAGGTGGACTTTGAGAGTAAGATTTATGATCTTTTCCCCTTTTCCTCTTTTTGTGAGTGTGTATGTGTATGCTTCTGTGTGAGATTTTGTCTGTATAGCTTTGCTTCCACCATTTGTCCTAGGGTTCTACCTGTCCGTTTTTAAAAAAAATTTTTTCATAATTAATTTTAATAACTTTATTTTATTTTATCTTCTTTCTTTCCTTCCTTCCCTCCTTTAGACAACGAATCATCCCAAATTGAGGAGGTGGACTTTGAGAGCAGGATTTATGATTTTTTCCCCTTTTCCTCTTTTTGTGAGTGTGTATGTGTATGCTTCTGTATGAGATTTTGTCTGTATAGCTTTGCTTCCACCATTTGTCCTAAGGATCTATCCGTCCATTTTTTGTTGTTTTTAATTTTTTTTAATAATTATTTATTACTTTAACAACTTTATATTTTACTTTATTTTATTTTACTTTATCTTATTTTTTCCTTCCTTCCTTCCCTCCTTCCTTCCTTCCTCCCACCGTCCCTCCCTCCCTCCTCCTCCTTTCTTTACTTCCTTCCTTCCTTCCTTCTTTCCTTCCTTTCTTCTTTCTTCCTTCCTTTCTTTCTTTCTTCCTATTTCTACTAATTCTTCCTCTCTACTTTTTCTCCCTTTTACTCTGAGCCGTGTGGATGAAAGGCTCTTGGTGCTGCAGCCAGGAATCAGGGCTGTGCCTCTGAGGTGGGAGAGGCAACTTCAGGACACTGGCCAACAAGAGACCTCCCAGCTCCACATAATATCAAATGGAGAAAATCTCCCAGAGATCTCCATCTCAATGGCAGCACCAAGCTTCACTCAAGGATCAGCAAGCTACAGTGCTGGACACCTTATGCCAAACAACTAGCAAAAGAGGAACATAACCCCACCCATTAGCAGAGAGGCTGCCTAAAATCATAATAAGGCCACAGACACCCCAAAACACACCACCAGACGTGGACCTGCCCACCAGAGAGACAAGATCCAGCCTCATCCACCAGAACACAGGCACTAGTCCCCCCCACCAGGAAGCCTACACAACCCACTGAACCAACCTTAGCCACTGGGGACAGACACCAAAAACAACGGGAACTACGAACCTGCAGCCGGCAAAAAGGAGACCCCAAACACAGTAAGATAAGCAAATGAGAAGACAGAAAAACACACCGCAGATGAAGGAGCAAGATAAAAACCCACCAGACATAAAAAATGAAGAGGAAATAGGCAGTCTACCTGAAAAAGAATTCAGAATAATGATAGTAAAGATGATCCAAAATCTTGGAAACAGAATGGAAAAAATGCAAGAAACATTTAACAAGGACCTCGAAGAACTAAAGATGAAACAAGCAACGATGAACAACACAATAAATGAATGAAAAATACTCTAGATGGGATCAATAGCAGAATAACTGTGGCAGAAGAAAGGATAAGTGACCTGGAAGATAAAATAGTGGAAATAACTACTGCAGAGCAGAATAAAGAAAAAAGAATGAAAAGAACTGAGGACAGTCTCAGAGACCTCTGGGACAACATTAAACGCACCAACATTCGAATTATAGGGGTTCCAGAAGAAGAAGAGAAAAAGAAAGGGACTGAGAAAATATTTGAAGAGATTATAATTGAAAACTTCCCTAATATGGGAAAGGAAAGAGTTAATCAAGTGCAGGAAGCACAGAGCGTCCCATACAGGATAAATCCAAGGAGAAATACGCCAAGACACATATTAATCAAACTGTCAAAAATTAAATACAAAGAAAGCATATTAAAAGCAGCAAGGGAAAAACAACAAATAACATACAAGGGAATCCCCATAAGGTTAAAAGCTGATCTTTCAGCAGAAACTCTGCAAACCAGAAGGGACTGGCAGGACATATTTAAAGTGATGAAGGAGGAAAACCTGCAACCAAGATTACACTACCCAGCAAGGATCTCATTCAGATTTGATGGAGAAATTAAAACCTTTAAGGACAAGCAAAAGCTGAGAGAGTTCAGCACCACCAGACCAGCTTTAGAACAAATGCTAAAGGAACTTCTCTAGGCAAGAAACACAAGAGAAGGAAAAGATCTACAATAACGAACCCAAAACAATTTAGAAAATGGGAATAGGAACATACATATCGATAATTACCTTAAACGTAAATGGACTAAATGCTCCCACCAAAAGACACAGATTGGCTGAATGGATACAAAAACAAGACCCATATATATGCTGTCTGCAAGAGACCCACTTCAGACGTAGAGACACATACAGACTGAAAGTAAGGGGATGGAAAAAGATATTCCATGCAAGTGAAAACCAAAAGAAATATGGAGTAGCAATTCTCATATCAGACAAAATAGACTTTAAAATAAAGACTATTAGAAGAGACAAAGAAGGACACTACATAATGATCAAGGGATCGATCCAAGAAGAAGATATAACAATTGTAACTATTTATGCACCCAACATAGGAGCACCTCAATACATAAGGCAAATACTAACAGCCATAAAACGGGAAACCGACAGTAACACATTCATAGTAGGGGACTTTAACACCCCACTATCGCCAATGGACAGATCATCCAAAATGAAACTAAGTAAGGAAACACAAGCTTTAAATGATACATTAAACAAGATGGACTTAATTGATATTTATAGGACACTCCATCCAAAAACAGAATACACATTTTTCTCAAGGGCTCATGGAACATTCTCCAGGATAGATCATATCTTGGGTCACAAATCAAGCCTTGGTAAATTTAAGCAAATTGAAATTGTATCAAGTATCTTTTCCGACCACAATGTTATGAGACTAGATATCAATTACAGGAAAAGATCTGTAAACAATACAAACACATGGAGGCTAAACAATACACTACTTAATAACGAAGTGATCACTGAAGAAATGAAAGAGGAAATCAAAAAATACCTAGAAACAAATGACAATGGAGACACGACGTCCCAAAACCTATGGGATTCAGCAAAAGCAGTCCTAAGAGGGAAGTTTATAGCAGTACAAGCCCACCTTAAGAAACAGGAAACATCTCGAATAAACAACCTAACAGGGCTGCCCTGGTGGCGCAGCGGTTGAGGGTCCGCCTGCCGATGCAGGGGACACGGGTTCGTGCCCCGGTCTGGGAGGATCCCACATGCCGCGGAGCGGCTGGGCCGTGAGCCATGGCCGCTGAGCCTGTGCATCTGGAGCCTGTGCTCCACAACGGGAGAGGCCACAACAGTGAGAGGCCCACATACCACAAAAACAAAACAAAACAAAACAAAACAACCTAACCTTGCACCTAAAGCAATTAGAGAAAGAAGAACAAAAAAAACCCAAAGTTAGCAGAAGGAAAGAAATCATAAAATCAGATCAGAAATACATGAAAAGGAAATGAAACGATAGCAAAGATCAATAAAACTAAAAGCTGGTTCTTTGAGAAGATAAACAAAATAGATAAACCATTAGCCAGACTCATCAAGAAAAACACGGAGAAGACTCAAATCAGTAGAATTAGAAATGAAATAGGAGAAGTAACAACTGACACTGCAGAAATACAAAAGATCATGAGAGATTACTACAAAAAACTCTATGCCAATTAAATGGACAACCTGGAAGAAATGGACAAATTCTTAGAAACGCACAACCTGCCAAGACTGAAACAGGAAGAAAGAGAAAATATGAACAGACCAATCACAAGCACTGAAATTGAAACTCTGATTAAAGATCTTTCAACAAACAAAAGCCCAGGACCAGATGGATTCACAGGTGAATTCTATCAAACATTTAGAGAAGAGCTAACACCTATCCTTCTCAAACTCTTCCAAAATATAGCAGAGGGAGGAACACTCTCAAACTCATTCTACAAGGCCACCATCACGCTGATACCAAAAGCAGACAAGGATGTCACAAAGAAAGAAAACTACAGGCCAATATCACTGATGAACATAGATGCAAAAATCCTCAACAAAATACTAGCAAAGAGAATCCAACAGCACATTACTGGTGAAAAACTGAAAGCATTTCCACTAAGATCAGCAACAAGACAAGGTTGCCCACTCTCACCACTCTTATTCAACATAGTTTTGGAAGTTTTAGCCCCAGCAATCAGAAAAGAAAAGGAAATAAAAGGAATCCAAATCGGAAAAGAAGAAGTAAAGCTGTCACTGTTTGCAGATGACATGATACTATACATAGAGAATCCTAAAGATGCTACCAGAAAACTATTAGAGCTAATCAATGAATTTGGTAAAGTAGCAGGATACAAAATTAATGCACAGAAATCTCTGGCATTCCTATACACTAATGATGAAAAATCTGAAAGTGAAATCAAGAAAACACTCCCATTTACCATTGCAACAAAAAGAATAAAATATCTAGGAATAAACCTACCTAAATAGACAAAAGACCTGTATGCAGAAAATTATAAGACACTGATGAAAGAAATTAAAGATGATACAAATAGATGGAGAAATATACCATGTTCTTGGATTGGAAGAATCAACATTGTGAAAATGACTCTACTACCCAAAGCAATCTACAGATTCAACGCAATCCCTATCAAACTACCACTGGCATTTTTCTCAGAACTGGAAGAAAAAATTTCACAATTTGTATGGAAACACAAAAGACCAAGAATAGCCAAAGCAATCTTGAGAACGAAAACCGGAGCTGGAGGAATCAGGCTCCCTGACTTTAGACTATACTACAAAGCTACAGTAATCAAGACAGTATGGTACTGGCACAGAAACAGAAAGACAGATCAATGGAACAGGATAGAAAGCCCAGAGATAAATCCACGCACATATGGTCACCTTATCTTTGATAAAGGAGGTAGGAATGTACAGTGGAGAAAGGACAGCCTCTTCAATAAGTGGTGCTGGGAAAACTGGACAGGTACATGTAAAAGTATGAGATTAGATCACTCCCTAACACCATACACAAATATAAGCTCAAAATGGATTAAAGACCTAAATGTAAGGCCAGAATCTATCAAACTCTTAGAGTAAAACATAGGCAGAACACTCTATGACATAAATCACTGCAAGATCCGTTTTGACCCGCCTCCTAGAGAAATGGAAATAAAAACAAAAATAAACAAATGGGACCTAATGAGACTTCTAAGGTTTTGCACAGCAAAGGAAACCATAAACAAGACCAAAAGACAACCCTCAGAATGGTAGAAAATATTTGCAAATGAAGCAACTGACAAAGGATTAATTTCCAAAATTTACAAGCAGCTCATGCAGCTCAATAACAAAAAAGCAAACCACCCAATCCAAAAATCGGCTAAGACCTAAATAGACATTTTTCCAAAGAAGATATACAGACTGCCAACAAACACATGAAAGAATGCTCAACATCATTAATCATTAGAGAAATGCAAATCTAAACTACAATGAGATATCATCTCACACCAGTCAGAATGGCCATCATCAAAAAATCTAGAAACAATAAATGCTGGAGAGGGTGTGGAGAAAAGGTAACACTCTTGCACTGCTGGTGGGAATGTGAATTGGTACAGCCACTATGGAGAACAGTATGGAGGTTCCTTAAAAAACTACAAATAGAGCTACCATATGACCCAGCAATCCCACTACTGGGCATATACCCTGAGAAAACCATAATTCAAAAAGAGTCATGAACCAAAATGTTCATTGCAGCTCTATTTACAATAGCCCGGAGATGGAAACAACCTAAGTGTCCATCAACAGATGAATGGATAAAGAAGATGTGGCACATATATACAATGGAATATTACTCAGCCATAAAAAGAAACAAAATTGAGCTATTTGTAATGAGGTGGATAGACCTAGAGTCTGTCAAACAGAGTGAAGTAGCTCAGAAAGAGAAAGACAAATTCCGTATGCTAACACATATATATGGAATTTAAGAAAAAAAATGTCATGAAGAACCTAGGGGTAAGACAGGAATAAAGACAGACCTACTAGAGAATGGAGTTGAGGATATGGGGAGGGGGAAGGGTGAGCTGTGACAAAGCGAGAGAGACGCATGGACATATATACACTACCAAACGTAAGGTAGATAGCTAGTGGGAAGCAGCCGCATAGCACCGGGAGATCAGCTCAGTGCTTTGTGACCACCTGGAGGGGTGGGATAGGGAGGGTGGGAGGGAGGGAGACGCAAGACGGAAGAGATATGGGGACATATGTATATGTATAACTGATTCACTTTGTTATAAAGCAGAAACTAACACACCATTGTAAAGCAACTGTACCCCAATAAAGATGTAAAGAAAAAAAAACCCACAGTGCTAAATAACTCAAGGTTTAAAGAAATCATAATCAAAACCTAAAAATACTTAGGAATAAATGTTAAAACACCAACTACGGAATGCAGAAAAAATGGTACTTAAATAGCTACAATAAAAACTCTCAAATTAATGAGTTAAATGTCCATCTTAAGATATTAGACAATAAATAGTAGAATCAGCCTACTTTCTGTAGTAGAAGGAAAAAAGATAAAAATAATGGAGAGATTAATGATTTAGAATTCAAATATACAATAGAAAACATCAGCAAAGCCCCAAATAGGTTTTTTTGGGGGGGAAAAATCTGAAAATTGGGAATTCCCTGGTGCTCCAGTGGTCAGGGCTCCATGCTTCCACTGCAGGTGGCATGGGTTTGATCCCTGTTCAGCGAACTAATATCCCGCTAGCTGCGCAGCATGGCCAAAACAAAAAAACAAAGAAACAAAGAAACAAACCCCAAAATGAGGCAAACTTCTGGTATGAATGATCAAGAGAATAAGAACAAAAATAGTATGAATGAAAAGGGCATATAATTATAAATAAAGTAGAAGTTTAAAAGAGAATAGGGCTTCCCTGGTGGCGCAGTGGTTGAGAGTCCGCCTGCCGATGCAGGGGACACGGGTTCGTGCCCCGGTCTGGGAAGATCCCACATGCCGCGGAGCGGCTGGGCCCATGAGCCATGGCCGCTGAACCTGCGCGTCCGGAGCCTGTGCTCCACAACGGGAGAGGCCACAACAGTGAGAGGCCCGCGTACCACAAAAAGAAAAAAAAGAGAGAGAGAGAATAACAACAACTATATACCAACAAGTTAAAAAACATTTTGTCCATGAAATGAATGCATCTCTTAAAAAATAACTTACCACAGCGAAGTTGAGAAGAAGTTAAAAGCTTAAATAAAAAGCTATTACTACTAAAGAAATAGAAGCAGTGGCTAAAGTGTTCCCACAAAGAAAACACAAGACTCTGATGGTTTTATAGCAGATTCTAGTTTTATTCATCCCAGTTTTATGCAAACCTTTAAAGACAATAGAAAAAGAAGCAACAGTCCTAATTCATGCTACTAGTCTGTCCAGCAAGAAATAAGAAAAACAAAGACATAACAAAAGAAAATTTTAGGTCCATTTCACTCATGCCTATAGATGTTTTGAAAAAATTGTCAATTAAATCAATCCTAGAAGAAGAGAAAGCACCACAACCAAGTTGGATTTGTCGCAGGTAGTGTAAAAATGGTTCATTATTAGAAAACCTTTCAATGTAAGTCACTACTATATGATATCAACTCACATTTTAGTCCTAACTCCTATCACCCTCCTATGGGAACTTTATTCTTCAGTAGATCTGACACACTTGCTGTAACTTGTCTATGCCCTCTCATTCTCCTTTACCCAGAAGGCTCTCTCCTAGTTCTTATACTTGCCCACCTGTCACACTTTTCCTGTGACGCTTTCCAGTTCCCTCAACCAGAAGCCTGCTCTCCTTTTTCTGAGTACCTACATTACATTAAATACCAATCTACATCCCCTTATGTATCTAAAACTTTGGACTTGAATCCTATAACCAATCTATTTAAAACAGAAACACCTCCTCCAATAATATTACCCCTTTACCCTTCTTTATTTTTCTCCAAAGCACTTAGCTTCTTTTTAATCACACTATATATGAACTGTATTTATTGTCAGTCTCCCCGCTGCCCTCCATTAGAACATAAACTACATGAGCGAAGGGATTATCTGTTTTGTTCACCCGTTTTCCCCAGCGCTTAGAACAGTGCCTGGCACCACAGAGGCCCTGCACACATACTTACTGAACCCATTTTAACTACTTAATCTTCATTACCTCAGAGTATAAGCAGAAGTAGGTGGTCTCCAGGTATCTCTTGAATAAACAAATATGAAGCGTAACTGAGATTGATGATTATACACTTCTCCACACCCCATCTCTCTACTTCATCCCCAAAGAAGACAGACTCTGAAATGTATTTTTAGGGACATTCACTTAGGTCACTGTTCAAGTTGGCCAACTTCTGAGTAGGAAGATAATTATACACAAAGCCAGGCAGAGGCACTCCTTTTAATGTCAGTCCTGGGTCTCTCCATTTTACATACTCTTCTGTCCCTACCTGCAGTAAAAGGAGGCTGAGGCTGCCTTCCACTTGGTAGAGCCAGTGGAAGGGGATGGGAATGTGGTCATGGAGTAGGCTAATGGGATCTTGATCGACTCAGGAACATGCAAGAGTGGTTTAAGTTGGTTCTGCTTTAGGCCTTAAGGAGGATAAAAAACGTTCTCTGGTCTTCTTCAGCTTGTCTTCTCAGCACCTGTCTACCTCCCACAGTGGGAGTGAGATGATCTAGAGTGCCACCAATAGGTTTTTTGGAAAAGGAGTCCAGGAGTTGGCCTGTCTCTACCAAGGCCTCAAACTCAATGAGCAAGGGGAATCTTCAAGCTTCAGTTTATGGTTTCTCTCACTGTACCAGAAACTCCTTAAAAATTTTACGTAAAATTTTGTGTGTATTTTCCTGGAGAATTGATTTGGGCTTCAAGATTCTGGCCAAATTATCTTTGCCTAAGACAGACAGCAAGTTCAAAAGTTTGCAAGCATATTTATCTCCGAATTAAATAGGAAACAAACCACTGTTCGGATAAAGATAAAAAATAAAAGTTAATACTTCTTACTTAAAGGAATTCAGCTAATTTTTTTGGCATGGGAAATGATATATATTATAAATGTACAGTATTAAACAGAAATTTCAACTATATTAATTATAATATATTATAATTAGTACTATATTAGTAGTTGTAGTTGAGACCTGTTGCAAATGCAGAAAGAAAATCTATTCTTAACTTTAAAATTACTGAGCTGCTGTCTTAGTCTGCTTGGGCTGTGTTATGGACTGAATGTTTGTGTCCTCTCAAAATTCATATGTTGAAGCTCTAACCCCCCAATGTGATGGCATTTGGAGGTGGGGACTTTTGGAGGTAATTAGATTTAGATGAGGTCATGAGGGAGGGGCCCTCACGATGGGATTAGTGTCCTTATAAGAAGAGATCTCTCTCTCCATGCAGGCAGGCACCAAGGAAAGGCCACGTGAGCACATGGCAAGAAGGCGGCTGACTACAAGTAGGAAGCAGGCTTTCACCAGTAAGAACTGCAGAACTCTTGGCACACTGCAAGTTCGTCCAAATCCCTGCACTAACAGACTTGACCAAACTCTAGCATGGCTTCTACTAGCACAAGGCTTTGTCCCTAGAATGACCCCAGGTTCCCATTAAAATGCCTGCCTGAGGAAGCTCAACTCTGCAGGAAATTTTACTATTTGTTCTAGCCAACATCTGATGATAGGCCACTGACCTCCCTGTCTTAAAGCATTTACTAAAAAGGGCTTACAATTGTGACTGCATCTCTTACTAATGAGAAGTGTCCTTCTCAAGGACCTGAGATCCATTCCTATGAAATGTAATTATTAGGAAGGATAGGGCCTCTGTTTACCAGTCTCTGTGGGAGGATAAGATCCTAACTTCTAAAATTGCCAGCTAGGGGCTTCCCTGGTGGCGCAGTGGTTGAGAGTCCGCCTGCCGATGCAGGGGACGCGGGTTCATGCTCCAATCCGGGAAGATCCCACATGTCACGGAGCAGCTGGGCCCGTGAGCCATGGCCGCTGAGCCTGCACGTCCGGAGCCTGTGCTCCACAATGGGAGAGGCCACAACAGTGAGAGGCCCGCATACCGCAATAAATAAATAAATAAATAAATAAATAAATAAATAAATAAATAAATAAATAAAATTGCCAGCTAACACGACTGACCTAATCTTATTTACACAGACCAACTTTGTAATTTTTCACTTCTCTGACTCTACCGAGTCCCTGCTCTCCCTGCTCCCTCATTCTTCCTTAAATGGCTTAAGTCACCTCTGCACAAATCAGAATGGAGCTCAGCTCCTTCCCCCGTCAGTAGTTACTGAACAAAAATCTGTTTTCACTGCTTTAACTAATGTCCAGCTGTATTTATCTCTGACACCAGACACTGGATCTGTTGGTACCTTGATCTTGGACTTCCCAGCCTCCAGAACTGTGAGAAATAAATTTCTGTTGTTTAAGCCACCCAGTCTACGGTATCTTGTTACAATGGGCTGAACAGACCAAGACTGGCTACCATAACAAAATAATACAGACTGGGTAGCTTAAACAACAGAAACTTATTTCTCACAGTTCTAGAGGCTGGGAAGTACAAAATCAAGGTGCCATTGTGGTTGGCTTCTGGTGATACCTCTCTTCTTGTCCTGCAGATGGTTGCCTTCTTGAATTATCCTCACACGGTCTTTCCTGAGTGGGTGCATGGCAAGCTTTCTGATGCCTCTTCATATAAGGACACTAATCCTATCAGATCAAGGCCCCATTGTCATGACCTCATTTAATCTTAATTACTTCCTTACAGGCCCCATCTCCAAACAGAACCACACTGGGAGTTAGGGTTTCAACATATGAATTTGGAGGTGGCTGCGGGGTGGGGCGTGGTGGGGAACCACAAACATTCAGTCCATAACTGCTGCCAATGCTGAGGAATTAAATGTGATTTACTGCTCTACATATTTTATCGAAACACCTCAGTTCTCGTAGTTCACTGGGTGAAATTAATCCTATAACTAAAGAGTTCTATAGTATAAAATTATTCCGATTATCGTTATGATCTACAAAGGAGAAACTTAGGATTTACATTGCTGTACTTACTTTCTCAACAATTCCTGAAAGCTCTTCAAAACAAAAAGTGACAATAAAAAACTTGAAGCTTAGTACCATAATAATTTTGCAAAAGTTACTAGTTCTCAAAGTGCCCAAAATCACAAACACGAAAGGTGAAGTTTTTAAACTACTTTTTCACAAGAATCACTTATGAAGTGAGCTTAGTTTAGGTCATATTTCTAACTACAATCCTTGAAAGGTAGTGGATATACTCTCAAAAATCAAAGAAACATTTCAGGAGTTGGAATTCACCTAATATAGCTAATAAACTTAGGTAAGTATTATTTTCCTAACAGAAAACAAAAGTGAACATCTTATTCTTTCACTGAGCAGTTATGCAAATTTTTCATTAAAATTCACCTCCACAGTTAAACTTCCATAGTGATAATCTAAGATGAAATAATGGCATTTGTTAGTTTTAATGGAAATCTGGTCTGGGTAGAAGTTCAAAATAAGGTAGAAGTTCAAAATACTCCTCAGGAGTATAAGGAGCACTATATAGGCACCAGGCACCATTCTAAGTGCTTTATAATCATTCACTCAATCCTCATAAAAACCACTATGAGGGTTGTATACTATAATTATCTCTATTTTACAGATGAGAAAATTGAGGCACCCAGAGGCTAAACAACTTACCCAAGGTCACATAGTAAATGCTTGAGCTGAGTCTCAGACCTAGGCAGTCTGGCTCCTAAGTATATTCTCTTGGCTGCTTCTTCGTATTCAACCATATGCAAACAGAAGCCAATGTTTACTAGGTGAATAAATCAATGGAACAGAATTCAAAAACAGACTTATGTATATATTGACAAAGGTGCAAAGGCAGTTCAATAGAGAAAGGATAATCTTTTCAACAAATGGTGCTGGAACAATTAGACATCTATATGTAAAAAATAAAATAAGAAATCTCCCATACTTTGTATCATATTTAACAATTAACTCAAAATGGATCATAGAACCTAAATATAAAACCAAAAAGTCTAAAACTTCTAGAAGAAAACAGAGGAGAAAACGTTTGTAATCTTGGTTAGGCAAAGATTTCCTAGATGTGAAACCAAAAACATGATCCATAGAAGAAAAAACTGAAAATTGGACTTTTATCTAAATTTTGAAAACTTTTGTTCTTCAAAAGACACTATTAAGGGACTTCCCTGGCGGTCCAGTGGTTAAGACTCCAAGTTTCCACTGCAGGGGGTGTGGGTTCGATCCCTGGTTGGGGAACTAAGATCCCACACGCTGTGTAGCAAAAAAACAATAAATAAAATGTGAATCTTTAAAAAAAAAAAAAGACACTATTAAGAGAAGACAAGTCATTATTTGGGAAAAAAATATTTGCAAGACCACATGACAAGGGACTTGTATCCAGGATATATAAAAAACTCTCAAAACTCAATAATAAGAAAACAAATAACCCAGTAAAAAAAATGGGCAAAAGGTTTTAATAAACACTTCACCAAAGAAAATATACAGATGGCAAATAAGTACATGGAAAAATGCTCCACAAATAATTAGTCATTAGGGAAATGCAAATTAAGCCACAATGAAATACCACTACACTCCTATTAGAATGGCTGAAAATTTTTTAAAAACTGACCATACCAAGTGCTGGTGAGGATGCAGAGAAACTGGATTTCTCATACATTACTGGCGGGAATGCAAAATAGCACAGCTGCTTTGGAAAAGGGTTTGGCACTTTCTTATAAAGTTTAATATACAATTTCCATATGACTCAGAAATCCTACTCCTAGGTATTCACTCAAGTGAAATGAAAGCTTACGTTTATTCAAAAACCTGTATGCAAATGTTTATGGTAGTTTTATTCATAATTACCAGAATTTGTAAACAACCTAAATGTCCTTCAACTGGTGAATGGATAAACAAATGTGGTAAATCCATAAAATGGACTACTACTCAGCAATAAAAAGGAACTCCTGATACATGCAACAACATGGATGAATCTTAAATGTGTCATGCTAAGTGAAAGAAGCCAGACTCAAAAGGTTACCTACTACATGATTCTATTTATAGGACATTCTCAAAAAGATAAAACTATAGGGATAAAAAACAGATCAGAGGCTGGAGGCAGAGTTGACTACAAAGGAGCATGAGGAAATTTGTGGGGGATGATGGTACTGTTCTATATCTTGATTATGGTGATAGTTACATGACTGTATTTGTCTGTCAAAACTTATAGAACTGTACACTTCAAACGGGTAAATTTTACATTATGTAAATTACACTTCAATTAAAATAAACAAATTATTTAAAACTTAAACATTGTTAAGTCAGTTTCAAGGCAACATAGCTATGTAGCTGAAAGGTAATTTCATGAGTGAAAATAACAAATACCAGTACCTTGATCTTATATACATTGATGACAAGAGAAGGTGAAGTATTATATTTATATAACACATCATGTTGCTAAATATATAACCACAAAATAGAATTATGAAATTTTAGGATTAGAAAAGATTTTTCATATCATCTAATTGATTTTTAATCTAATTTTACATCCTATCACATTCTCTCTGTTCATTCAGATTTGCCTGAATGCTTCTATTGATGCTTACCTCTTCTCCTAAGATGCTCAAAGAATTAAAGAACTGGAAGGGATCTTAGGAAATTGAGGGCTGGAAAAGCTAAATGACTTGACCAGTGAGATATAGTACAGGGCAGAATGCAAATTAAAACCCCAGTCCCATACACTTTCCACTCCGTGCACTTTTCCCCTTTTCCCACTTTATATGAGTGAAGAAATTGGAACCCCCATACACTGCTGGTGAAAATGTAAATGGTGCAGACACTTTGAAAAACAGTTAGGCAGATTCTCACAAAGTTAACCACAGAGTTACTATATGACCCAGGAATTCCACTCCTAAGTATATATCGAAGAGAAATTAAAACATATGTCTACACAAAAGCTTGTACACAAATATTCATAGCAGCATTATTTGTAATGGCCAAAAAGTGGAAACAAGCCAAATGTCCATCAACTAATGAATGGATAAACAAAACGGACAGTAAAATAAAATTTATTTATAAATAAAATGAAATAAAGTATCTACTCTGTTAATGTCATTCAGCAATAAAAAGGAATAAACTACTGATATATGCTATAATATGGATGAATCTCAAAAACACACTAAGTGAAAGTAAAAAAAGACCATATATTGTATGATTCCACTGATAAATGTCCTAAATAAGCAAATCTATAGAGATAGAAAGTAAAACTGTAGTTTCTAGGGGCTAGGAGGAGTGAGGAGTAACTACTTATGGATCTGGGTTTCTTTTGTGAGGGATAAAAAAGTTCTAAAATTAGATCATAGTGATAGTAACATAACCCTGTGGACTTGCTGAAACTATTGAATTGTACACTTTAAATTATTAAACTGTATGGCATATGAATTTATCTCAATATAGCTATTTTAAAATGAATAAACGAAGAGCTAGTTACTTCCTTTAAGCAGCAACAACTTTATGTAAAGGATTTAAAACACGTCGACAAGTTTGACACTTCTCCCATCAAGAGGTCCCCTCCCCTTGGACGCAGGTGGACATCTGTGATTGCCTCAACCAACAAAATATAGCAGAAGTAATGCTACATCACTTAAGAGGCTAGTTAGAAAAAGCCATGCAGCTTCTGCCAGTCTCTCTTAGGACACTTGCCCTGGGAACCCAGCCATCACGCTGTGGGGAAGCACAGGCTACAGGAAGAGGCCTCTGGCCCTTAGCCCCAGCTGAGCTTCCAGCCAAAAGCCAGCATCAACTTGCCAGCCAGCTCTGTGATTAAGTCATATTGAAAGCAGATCCTCCAACCCCCAGTCAAGCTGCTGCAGCTGATGCCAGATAAAGCAAAGAGCCAACCTAGCTAAGCCCTACACAAATTGCAGAGTTGTGAGCAAAATAAGTACTTGCCATTATTCTACGCCATTAAGTTTTGGGGTGGTTTGGTATGCAACAATGGATAACTAGAATACCTCACGTACTTAAAAGGCTAAAAACAGCATCTAGCCCCCTACTCAATGCAGACACTTCTTCCTAGTAGGTCTCCATCCAACCTCTGCCTGAATGTTTTGACCAACATGGAGATCAGTTCTTCACAAAGCCACCCTTTCCACTGAAGAACAACTCTGGGAATTATGATCTGCCTTATACTGAGACTGGTTCTGTCCTGCCCAATCTCTGGCCCAAGTTCTATCCTCAGAGGTGACCAGTACTGTCTAACCCTCTTTCTCAAGACAGGCCTTTACCTTATTAAACAGTAGAGAAATTTTTACCAGGTTTGATTTTATAACTGAGGAACCTGAATGGACACAGATGTGTTGTCCATACTCAAAATCACAATTTTCATACCTATGCCATCATTTCTATTGTCTAGAAAGAGTACTGGTATGAATAACTAGAAAATGAAAGCTACTTTTCTATACTACTCATCTTCCCGTGATACTTAAATATTTCCTGTTTTAACTCAAAAAAGCCAGTCAGCTCTTCAAGGGCAGGGATAATAATTCTTATAATTTTGAGTTTTCCTTGGTGTTTGAGAACATATATATTGAATAATTTTCTTAGTTATGGGAGGCAGCATACAGATAACAAGGATAAAAGCATTTCCTTCCAAATGATTTAAACACAGATCTTACAATCCAAAAATATTTCTCATCATGTCAATGTAGTAATTGTACAATAAGCTTTTTTTTTCCAAGTCAGCAATAGAAAATGAGCTTCTTACACTGTTGATTACAGTATACCAGTTGTCATGACAACACTGAGTCCCCAAACATTCTTTCTAATTGAGACAATTTCTTCTAGCTTCAGTCCCCTAAGGCTGACCCAATTACACAAGTCAAAACCCAAAACCCAGAGGGTGCCTCTCAATAAAGATACTCTGATTACACAACCTAAGGAAAAATCTAAACACCACTTTTCCAAGTTGCAAGGAAACTTTTCAGGCAATGCACTTTTCTTTTTTTTTTTGTACTTTCTTTTTTACAGCTAAGTCTTACAAGTTGAATGGTAATTGTCTGATATAACTTTAAAATTGTTTATGTTATAGTCCATGATCACATTAGAGACCTAAACTTTTAATACAAACCATTCTGTTAATATACATCCAACGTATCTCATTTATGTTCTCTGGGCTGCATTTGCATCCCATTCTTTTTAAGGTACAATTAAAATCTTCTAGGAGCAAGCAAGACCATGCTAAACTCAGTAAAAGTATCACTGGACTAATACAGAACATTTGCGCACTACCCATACTGACCTCATGAGAGGTAAGGAGCCAGAAAAAAATCTTTAAAATCACATAAAATTTAGCAGGCTATCATAAATTAGAGGTACCCTAGAGTGAATTCTTAGTAATTCCAGAAGAAAAAGAAAAAATTCCTAAAAGAAAAAGCAATGTTGGGAAATGTGGTATCTCCACTGTCTCAAAATGTAAGCTAGTAATTCTTTCTCTAATAGTCCAGGAGAATTTTTAAAGGGTTTGTTTTCAGACAGAAAATATAGTATTTTCCACTGTTACATTATAAAATGCTTCTATCAAGTATGGATAAAAGAGAATTAATAAACAGACCATGCAACCCTGTGAAACAGGGGCAGAAAGATGGGGCTGAGAAGTCTGTAAAAAGCGTCCAATTTTTAAAATCTGACACTTGGAGAACTGAGTTTATGTGAATACATTCTGCTGGGGACTGGAAATCATGTGGGATGGTCTATGAAATCAAAACATTAGTAAGACATTTACTATAAAGTAGTCATGGATACAGATATGTTTATTAAGCAAGGAGTTAACTGTTCATAAAACTCATTTAAAAGTCTTTATTTTCGTTTGGATGAGAAAAATAATTGATGGATCAAAGTATTTTACTAAACACAAATGGAGAACTATGTAGAAAGAGGAAGCATTATGAAATTTATGACTAAGTGCGCTTTGTGTAAGACTAGTGGACGTGTTCAAAGTTTTTTCGTTTCTGGCTACATAGAAAAGTAAAAATAAGGGCGTTTTCATTCATGAAAGCAACAATAAAATATTGCCTGGCTTATGCTGGTTATTTTCATCTTACGGTCTTAACACACATTCCAAGGCTGATTCCATTTTCATTATTCCTTTCGGGTAAGTGGAAGAGGAGGTCATACAAAGCTGTAGGTCAAACGGTCCACTTCGTCATTGAGAAAATTCATCAGTGGAATATATCAGGAGGCACCAAAGAGATTTACTGGCTAGGGCAGACAAAAGAGAAAACAACCACAGAAAGAACACAAGCCGCGAAAGAGATGAGATCAGTTCCATGTGTAACTCGAGGACTGGACAAAACCCCGCTCGGAGCTGCGAGTGAAACGAGATGTGAGATTTGGGGCATTCCGGGTTCTCCTTCCTTCCCTGGAGTCCATCCTTGGACCGGAGGGCAGGGTGCACAGAGAAGGGAAAGCCCGAAGTGTCCATCTGCCTGGACAATGAGCTCTAGGGCCCCTTCCAGCGCTGCACCGCCCTCCGTGGAGCCCTCTCTGACGCTGAATTTCACTGCTCCCCCAAAAGTCATTCACTCCGACTTCAACTACTCGCGGGAGAGAGCGAGCGCGCAAGAGCGGCAGCTGCTGGGTCCGCCCCCTCAGCGCTGCCCGGCCGCTGGGGACCCTTGCCGAGCGGGCTCGGGAAGGCTGAGACCAGCCACTACGTGACGTTGGTTACCTTCTCGCGCTGGTCCCAGCTGTACTGCTTCGGCCGCTCCTCCTCGCCCTCCGGCTGCGACTCCTTCTCAGCCTTCCGCCTCTTGGAGAAGAAGCAGCCCATGGTCCCGGCCCGCGGGGTCCCACTAGCCACTACTCCTCGCCGGCGCGCTGGCTTAGGCACCTCCTGGAGTTGTGGCGTGAACCCCGGGGGCCCGGGTCCCGCAGCAGTCCGGACACCACCCCGCGGAACCGCCAAGCCGCCCGCAGCCTCGGTTCGCCGGCCAGGCCCAAAACCCCTTCTCTTTTTCCTCTCAGTCGCCTTGACGACCCACCGCAGCCAATGACCGCTCAGCGCCCTGGGAGCCAATCCAAGTCCCGCGAGCAGCCCTGCGCGGCCTATGAAGAGAGGCCGACTTACGCACACAGCCAATCCACGCCCGGCTCCTGCGCCAGCCCCCAGGGGCGGGCCCGGTCGGCCCATACGCACTCACCGCCACCACCACCCCCAGCCCTGCCCCGCCCCTCTTAGGACTCAGCGGGGCTGTCCTGCTGCAGGGAGTGCAACCTCGGCAGACAGGTCGTTTTGCCCTAGGTTCTCAGTTTCCAAGCTCCGTAGTTGAACATTAGACTTAAGTTTTGTGGTGCAATTGGGAGGGAACAGGAATTCCTGCTGACGCAGGAAGGGCCATGAAATTCGCATGCCTCACTCTTCGTCACCCATTCCACGACCCCACGTCTGGCCAGTGTTACCTCCTTGGGAAATTTCCCCAAAGACCTTCCCGACCCTCCTTGCCCTCTCTTATGTGCTTTCTTAGAATTTCCACGAATGACTCTAAAATTGAACAAGAACTTAGAAAAATAATTGTTTTTGTATCGTCTCCTTATTGGAACTGTGAATTTCTTGAGACCCAAAGCCCTGTCTTTTTCTTTTATTTAATCCCCCAAGCCTTGCTCAACTCCACACTAGTTGCGCAATAAAACGTTTGTCGAATGAATGCTTGCACACTAGTGAAGGAAACATTTACAACCTTTCCCTATTCTTTCCCAAAGAAAGTGACTAAAGTGGGGCGGAGGTGGTGGGGTGGGGGGAAGAGTAATGGTAAAGGGGTTCTCCTCATGGAGTTTATAGCCTGGTGGAGGACACAAGCGTTGCCATATAAACTATCAGATCTGTTCTCAGCAAATGGTATAGGGTTTGTCTGAAGATATTTTTTTAAAATATATACTAAATATTAGCATTTGCTATACTTGGGTTGAATGTTACTACAATACACATGTATTGCTTGTGTAATAGAAAAGGTAAGTTGTTGGTTTAATTCTCTGAGCACAGTATTTTGGCATTTGGTCAGACATCAAATGCAGATTACTTTAGGCTCAAATTTGGTTATCTTTCTGCTTTCCCACACTTATTCACATCTAGTATATGTCCTAAATGAGCCTCTGAGTTAACTTGAGCATTAAGAATGTTCCCTTTTTCACTTCCTGCCTTTTATTGCACAATCAGGAAGAAAAGTGCATGTGCTCAAGTATTAGAAATTACTGTAAATTTAAGTTCCAGATCTTAGGCAACAGAGTCTTCACCCTGTGCACACTTTTTCTTCCTCAGAGTGAGATGAAAAGTCTATGTGAGCCTATGGAGAACAGTATGGAGGTTCCTTAAAAAACTACAAATAGAACTACCATATGACCCAGCAATCCCACTACTGGGCATATACCCTGAGAAAACCATAATTCAAAAAGAGTCATATACCAAAATGTTCACTGCAGCTCTATTTACAATAGCCCGGAGATGGAAACAACCTAAGTGTCCATCATCGGATGAATGGATAAAGAAGATGTGGCACACATATACAATGGAATACTACTCAGCCATAAAAAGAGACGAAATTGAGCTATTTGTAATGAGGTGGATGGACCTAGAGTCTGTCATAGAGTGAAGTAGCTCAGAAAGAGAAAGACAAATACCGTATGCTAACACATATATATGGAATCTAAGGAAAAAAATGTCATGAAGAACCTAGGAGTAAGACAGGAATAAAGACACAGACCCACTAGAGAATGGACTTGAGGATATGGGGAGGGGGAAGGGTAAGTTGTGACAAAGCGAGAGAGACACATGGACATATATACACTACCAAACATAAGGTAGATAGCTAGTGGGAAGCAGCCGCATAGCACCGGGAGATCAGCTCAGTGCTTTGTGACCGCCTGGAGAGGGGGGGTTAGGGAGGGTGGGAGGGAGGGAGATGCAAGAGGGAAGAGATATGGGAACATATGTATATGTATAACTGATTCACTTTGTTATAAAGCAGAAAGTAACACACCATTGTAAAGCAATTATACTCCAATAAAGATGTAAAAAAAAAAGTCTATGTGAGGATGTTTTGGATGAGACCCTTAGATGTTTTATATTCATAGAAGGTTAAAATTGTGATCCATTGCTGTGTAGTACAGTGGGGGAAACAGAGGTCCACAGCGGTGAAGGGACTAACCTGTGGTCACAATGAGAGTGGTTAGACAGGTTCTATAAAAATCCAGAGCCTGTGCTGTCCAGTGCTCCCTCCTCCTAAATTTGTTCCTTTCTGATTCATCTGAAAGAAAGAAGTAAAGAAGTACCTGCTTAGGCCTTCTGATGCCTATGGAGCTCTGTCCCACAGTGATGTTGTTCCTCTTAATGAACAAACAACAAAACTAATTTTAGAGAAACAATCCCTAAAACTCTCATAGTTTTGAAGTATTCATTAATGAGAGACTTAAACCTAAAACAAAATCTATATCCAACAGTGATCTTTTCAGGGACCCTTAAACAAAAGTGACAATAAAATCCCCTTTCTGTTAAATCCCATCTCACCATCACCCCTGACAAAAAGCATATGCATAGCTGAGAACAGTCATCCCACCCTGATTCCTCATGGCCTTTCTGTCCAAGTGCATACTACAATTTCTTTATATCTTAGTTCAGATTCTCAAGGGAGATAACCAGATAAACTGCTGGCCAATCAATAGAATGGTTACCCACCGGTCAACTGTGCACCCCTGGTCTAATTGCTGCAGCCACAAGGATGAGTTCTATATTGCAAACACAAGTGGGAAGCAGGTCCTGGAAAGGGCACATATGCCAGCAGCCCTAACTCTGCAGAGTCCAGACAGAAATTGGTCGCTCCTTCTGCTTATATTCCTCTTCCTACTTATACGCTTGTGACTTCTTTTCTATAGAAAGCTGCCCTTCATGATCAGCCAAACAGATAGATGTTAATCTGTATTAAAAAGTTGGGTTGTGGGTTTGCACCTGGCCACAGGCTCCAGACATGGTCTGGGTCCCCTGTTTTTCTTGACCACAGAAGTGACATTGTTACCTCTCAGAAGACAGTCCTGACAACATATATCTTCACAGCATGAATAAGCCAAGTACCCCAGCAACAGCGGCTGGAAAAGTCCCTTTTCTTGAGTTGACCTGACACAGGCTTGCTCACTCTGCACTCACCTAAGGAAACACTTTGCAAGTGAAGGAGAAGGGAGGAGAGGAGTGTTATTGCTGTGTAACAAACTTAATGGCTTAAAACAACGATTATTTATTTTCCTCATGAATCTGCAGTTTAAGCAGGGCTCAGTGGGCACAGCTCAACTCTGGTTTCATGCGGCATCCAAAGCCTCAGCCAGGATGACTCAAATGGCTGAATCATTCTACATGAAATCTCAGAGCCTCTCCATGTGATCTCTAGCAAGGTAGCCTTAAGTTAGTCATATTTCATACACCATACTGAAGGCTCCAAGAATAAATGTTCCATGAGACCAAGGCAGAAGCTGCAAGGCCTCTTATGATGTAACTTCAGAAATCACACATCACTTCCACTGGATTCTGTTGATCACACAGGGCTGGCCCTGACTCCCTCAGGAAGGGAACTAAACAAATGCATGAATACTGGAAGGCATAGATCTTTGGGGTGTCAGCTCAAAGGCTGGCTACCATAGCGGGAGTCGGTTCTGTCAATAGTATTACATATGTACCGAAGAAGAGAATTGGGAGGTTGAAAAAAATTGTACAAGCAGATAAATTTTTTCTTTTAATAGATTTTTGAACCAACATCTCTTCTCATACTTTAACTTTTAGGTAGCTCTTACTGATTTTCTTTCACCCTCTGATCAACCAGTTCTAATGATTTTTTAAAAGCATAAAAATTGTGTGTAATCAGGTTATAAAGACTGTATATTTTTCCGACTGCTCTTAGCATAGGGTATCTTGTTCACTGTTGTTGGTAAAATTCTTAATGTAAGCCAAGCAAAAAATATTTGGAATTTAGTACAGAAAAGGAACAACAGAGGAAACAGACTTTTAACTCAAATAGGGATGGGGAGGGTGGAAAAGTCAAGAACGGAGTCTCAGAAGTGAATGGTTTTAGCAGCATAAAATAAAAATCATTCCAGTAACTTTTACAGCAAAGCAGTTCCAATGGAAACTACTTTAAAAAATAGTTTCCGGACTAAAAAAATCTTTTTCTAGTGGAATTTCCATTTTCCAAACACTCATTTCAATACTTTTCAGGGAAGGGACAAACTGTGATAAAACTAAAACCTCAGAGTTAATCAGAGTGTGCTAGTTCATAAAATTTGTTTTTACCTTTGGGATTTTATTAATAAAAGAGCTACTTCCCATTTCACCCAAGCTAGGTTAGAGATTTTATTTCCTAGTTTCCTCTATGCATGTAGATTAAAAAAAATAAGCTCTCAATCTGACATCGAGAAGATTCCAAATCACAAAATTGCTACTCATCAACAGTTGTATAGTATACAATTCCAAAATAGTCAATAAGAAAGATTTGGGCAAGAAAACTGATGCCACAGACAGAAGTTTTAATAAAAGGATATTTAATAACATTTCCTATATCTTACATGAGTAAGTGGTTAATATCATATAGATGGCCAACACCTAAGCAGACCTGAAAGTCCCTGAGACCTTTATGAGTAGGATTTCTTTCCTACTCACCCTTCCCCCTCTCCCCCAGTTCCTGACAAAAGTAAGAAAAGTCAGGGCTCATGCTAGATAAAATCTTCCGTGAGAGCTTCTTTGCTGGGTTTTGTACAATTCCCACCACCTCACCTCCCCACCACAAACACCCAGCTGCACAAATTAGGGAGGAAAACATCTCTTTAGCACTTCTTTCATTCATTCACTAATTCTTGTGGTGCTAAGAATAGCATCTAATCAGCAACAGTTCACTCTAAGAGAGAAATCCAGGATTTGTAGGGTTTGCAGTTTATACAATTTAGGTTGGGTCCTTTCTAAGAAAAATAATACAAATTATGAATACAAAATTGCAAGGGCCCCTCCTGGGGTACGTACAGGACCCATGCAAATGGAGGGCCCAAAAGTTTCCATTCCATTTGCTGTACTATAAGCCATTTGTCCAAAAGTATTAGGGATATTACTTCTTGGGGAGTCAGGATCTAAATTCACACATACTACATATTTTTCATGTACTAATTGGCTTCAGAATGTATACATGACGGCACATGATACAGACAAAGGACTAGGAAGACCATATTTTCCTGGCAATGTTGCATAATGAAAAACCTCAACGGGAATGGAGAAACCCATAGGTGCAGGCTGATGAAAACCAATGAAAAATGAGCTACTGGAGACAGATATGCAAAGAACAAAATTTCTAATGCAGATTTACTGACTGGTTAACAATCCACAGAGACAACTAGGTAATCAGACATTCAGATGACCAGAAGTGCAAATTTGGTCAAACTCTTTTGTAAAACTTTCCTATGAGAAAGATAAGTTAGAACCTTGAAATATATACGTTGGCCTGTACTTTAATTTTAAATTAGTATGATTGAGAATTTTTCTTTTTCTCAAACTGTTTAGAAAACTGATACTTACACTTCCTGTTGAGACAGTGTAACTTCTTATCAAACCTGTCGTATCATGCTTCCCTGCTGGAAGAAATAAACTCAGTTCCTACATCTCTTGTCCAACTTTTAATTTTAACAATGACAACATTCTATTTTGTAGTTACTTACCCTACTGCCTCCTAGTTGATAACCTTTGCTTGAAAAGGGTACTACCAAGGTATAATGTTCAAAATATTAAACACATAATTCCTAGACAAACTGACAATGAGCCAGTATCAAATTATTGATTTAACTCATTAGTGAGGAAGCCAAAATGTCAACAAGTTGATTCAAAGAGGATATGAGAAGTGTGGCTTCATATAGTTAGAAGAAAAAGGAATGTTGAAATAAGATTGCTACCGTGGATACAAAACTGGTTAATGTCCTAAGGGGCAATAAAACCATAAGCTTTGAGACCTTTTCTAATGAGCAGAAAAGAAAATCATCACACTGGACCAGTTTTCTACAAGTTAATCTCTAACTTCACAGACTTATAAAATATCTGAGTACTAATCAATAATAAATTGTATGTCAAGCAAGTAACATTCCCTTAGAGTCAGCTGAACCTTAGTCAGGCTTGTTAGACAGTGTTACAGAACAGCATTAAAAGGCCATACAGGGGCTTCCCTGGTGGCGCAGTGGTTAAGAATCCGCCTGCCAATACATAGAGAATCCCAAAGATGCTATCAGAAAACTACTAGAGCTAATCAATGAATTTGGTAACGTAGTGGGATACAAAATTAATGCACAGAAATCTTTGGCATTCCTATACACTAATGATGAAAAGTCTGAAAGTGAAATGAAGAAAACACTCCTATTTATCATTGCAACAAAAAGAATAAAATACCTAGGAATAAACCTACCTAAGGAGACAAAAGACTTGTATGCATAAAATTATAAGACACTGATGAAAGAAATTAAAGATGATACAAATAGATGGAGAGATATACCATGTTCTTGGATTGGAAGAATCAACATTGTGAAAATAACTCTACTACCCAAAGCAATCTACAGATTCAATGCAATCCCTATCAAACTACCACTGGCATTTTTCACTGAACTAGAACAAAAAATTTCACAATTTGTATGGAAACACAAAAGACCCCAAATAGCCAAGGCAATCTTGAGAACAAAAAATGGAGCTGGAGGAATCAGGCTCTCTGACTTCAGACTATACTACAGAGCTACAGTAATCAAGAAAGTATGGTACTGGCACAAAAACAGAAATATAGATCAATGGAACAGGATAGAAAGCCCAGAGATAAACCCAGGCACATATGGTCACCTAATCTTTGATAAAGGAGGCAAGAATATACAGTGGAGAAAAGACAGCCTCTTCAATAAGTGGTGCTGGGAAAACTGGACAGGTACATGTAAAAGTATGAGATTAGATCACTCCCTAACACCATACACAAAAATAAGCTCAAAATGGACTAAAGACCTAAATGTAAGGCAAGAAACTATCAAACTCTTAGAGGAAAACATAGGCAGAACACTCTATGACATAAATCACAGCAAGATCCATTTTGACCCACCTCCTAGAAAAATGGAAATAAAAACAAAAATAAGCAAATGGGACCTAATGAAACTTCAAAGGTTTTGCACAGCAAAGGAAACCATAAACAAGACCAAAAGACAACCCTCAGAATGGTAGAAAATATTTGCAAATGAAGCAACTGACAAAGGATTAATCTCCAAAATTTACAAGCAGCTCATGCAGCTCAATAACAAAAAAACAAACAGCCCAATCCAAAAATGGGTAGAAGACCTAACTAGACATTTCTCCAAAGAAGATATACAGATTGCCAACAAACACATGAAAGTATGCCCAACATCATTAATCATTAGAGAAATGCAAATCAAAACTACAATGAGATATCACACCGGTCAGAATGGCCGTCATCAAAAAAATCTAGAAACAATAAATGCTGGAGAGGGTGTGGAGAAAAGGGAACATGCTTGTACTGCTGGTGGGAATGTAAATAGATACAGCCACTATGGATAACAGTATGGAGGCTCCTTAAAAAACTGCAAATAGAACTACCATACGACCCAGCAATCCCACTACTGGGCATATACTCTGAGCAAACCATAATTCAAAAAGAGTCATGTACCAAAATGTTCATTGCAGCTCTATTTGCAATAGCCAGGAGATGGAATCCACCTAAATGTCCATCATTGGATGAATGGATAAAGAAGATGTGGCACATATATACAATGGAATATTACACAGCCATAAAAAGAAAAAAAACTGAGTTATTTGTAATGAGGTGGATGGACCTAGAGTCTGTCATACAGAGTGAAGTAAGTCAGAAAGAGAAAGACAAATACCGTATGCTAACACATATATATGGAATCTAAGAAAGAGAAAAAGGAACGTCATGAAGAACCTAGGGGTAAGACGGGAATAAAGACAGAGACATACCAGAGAATGGACTTGAGAATATGGGGAGGGGGAAGGGTAAGCTGTGTCAAAGTGAGAGAGTGGCATGGACATATATACACTACTAAACGTAAAATAGATAGCTAGTGGGAAGCAGCCGCATAGCACAGGGAGATCAGCTCAGTGCTTTGTGACCACCTATAGGGGTGGGATAGGGAGGGTGGGAGGGAGGGAGATGCAAGAGGGAAGAGATATGAGAACATACGTATAACTGATTCACTTTGTTATAAAGCAGAAACTAACACACCATTGTAAAGCAATTATACTCCAATAAAGATGTTTAAAAAAAATGGATCCGCCTCCCAATGCAGGGGACAGGGGTTCGAGCCCTGGTCCGGGAAGATCCCACATGCCACGGAGCAACTGTGCACCACAACTACTGAGCCTGCGTTCTAGAGCCCGTGTGCCACAGCTATTGAGCCCACGTGCCACAACTACTGAAGCCCGCGGGCCTAGAGCCAGTGCTCCGCAACAACAGAAGCCACCGCAGTGAGAAACCTGTGCACCGCAACGAAGAGTAGTCCCCGCTCACTGCAACTAGAGAAAGCCTGCACGCAGCAACAAAGACCCAACGCAGCCAAAAATAAAACAAATTTATATTTTAAATAAGGCCATACAATTATGTTGCTTGTTTCCACGTTCTGTTTAATTTTTCTTACACTACTTCTAGGCAATATGATTGCCACTATTTTCCAGTAATCTACAGCTAAATCATAAGATTTGCACTTTGGCATTAACATTCCCCTCAAGAATTTTGGTCTGGAGTTTGAAGGCTTGTTGGTTCCCTTCTTTGGGTTTCAGAGTTGTAAAAAATGTTACTTCATGATTCGTTCTTCTAATCTTAGTCTAAGAGTGTACTGCCAAATTAGCCAAACTGAGCAATGGCTCTGAGCGTCAGAACAAGCAGGAAAATCTTAGGCTATGTTATGTGTTGAACTGTATTCCCTCAAAACTCGTATGTTGAAGTGCTAACCCTCAATACCTCAGAATGTGACCTTATTTGAAGATAGGGTCTTTATAGAGGTAATCCAGTTAAAGTGAGGTCATTAGGGTGGGCCCTAATCCAATATGACTTGTGTCCTAATAAGAAGGGGAAATTTGGACATAGACATGCACAGAGGGATGACCACGTGAAGAAACACAGGGAGAAGACAGCCACCTACAAGCCAAGAAGAGAAGCCTCAGAGATCCTTCCCTTACAAGGAACCAACCCTACAGACACCTTGATCTGAGACTTCCAGCCTCTAGAACTGTGAGACAATAAATTTCTGTTGTTTAAGCCCCCCGTTTGTGGTATTTTGTTACAGCAGCCCTAGCAAAGTAATACAGGCTGTATGTGTGGGTTTCCTTTCTGCAATCACGTGGAATGATGATTTGGTTTTGTTTAGGCTTGTGATCAGAATGCAATATCTTCCTGTGTGAGAAGTTTGGAACACAGTTATCAACAGAGGAGTCACGGGATCTTTTAGACTGGCCTGCTGGGTTTAAAGAGTGTCCCAAAGGACAAGAAACATATTTTAACACTGGCTTTTAGTTCAGAAGAAACAGGGCTGCAAACAAAACAAAACAGAAAAACAAAAAAAACCAAACACACAAACAAAAACACTGAATAAGGATTTTATTTCAACTTCTGAAGTCCTGTTTCACTCCATTTGTAATGTAAATGTTTCATTTAGCACATTAGCCATGCTACTTTATATGTGCCATCCCTCTTCAAGATAAGTCCTAAATCCTCAGTGCACACTAAGACCCAGGAATGTTACTGAGAATATCAGAGGCCTTTGTGAGACCAACGAATATGATGCAGTAATCTTGGTGTGGCTCCATGCACCTGATTTCTGGGTCAATTATGGCTCAAAGACACAGAAGCAGGCATAGAAAACAATCTTATGGTTACCAAAGGAGATAGTGAGTGTGGGGCGAGAGATAAATTAGGAGTTTGGGAGTAACAGACACACACTACTATATATAAAACAGATAAACAACAAGGACCTACTGTATAGCAGACGGAACTATATTCAATATCTTGTAATAACATATAAGGGAAAAGAATCTGAAATGGAATATCACTCAGACATAAAAAAGAATGAAATAATGCTATTTGCAGTAACACGGATGGACCTAGAGATTATCATACTAAGTGAAGTAAGCCAGGCAAAGACAAATATCATATATCGCTTATATGTTGAACCTAAAAAAGTGATACAAAATGAACTTATTTACAAAACAGACTCACAGATATAGAATACAAACTTATGGCTACCAAAGTGGAGGGAAGGATAAATTAGGAGATTGGGATTAACATATCCACACTACTATATATAAAATAGATAACCAACAAGGACCTACTGTATAGCACAGGGAACTCTACTCAATATCTTATAATAACCTATAATGGAAGAGAATGTAAAAAAAGATTATATATGTTTATATATATGTATAATGAATCACTTTGCTGTACATCTGAAACTAACACAACACTGTAAATCAACTATACTACAATAAAAAAAATTTTTTTAAGACACAGAAAGATCTGAGGAGGGTATAGCTTTAAGCAGTTTCAGCAGCTGCTGATCCACAACATTTAGGATCTCCCTGGCAATAAAGTAATCACTATAGGTGCAAGTTTTTCATTGATCTTCTTGTATGTATTGAAGACAGTGGCCTGTCTGAAACTAATGAACTTTTCTCAAAACTCTGTTAAGTTGAAAAAAGGTCTAGACAGAATTCCAAGACTCCTCACCTGCACACTGTAAAGGAGTGGCTCCGCCATGGTGTCCTGGTAACTTGTGTGTATCCACATAGGCTAGGGAGTCAAAGCTTGCACCACAGCTGGATCTAAGTCTTGACAGAATGCCTCTGATCCTTCTGGAACATGGAAGAGCATGGGAGGCTTGTGAAGTGCTGCTTTGAAGCCATTTTCCCACTCACCTCCCTGTCTTCCCTGGGAGATATCAGCCTAGGAAGCTGTCATACAATAGTTTCCTTCTTTTTTTATGGAAATATATTTGACATATAATATTCTGTAAATTTATCAAGTCAATATGCTAATTTGATACACATGCATTATAATATGCTTCCCATTGTAGTGATAATTAGCATTTCTATCACATTACTTATTTCATTTTAGTGGTTGGAATAATTAAGTTCTAGTCTCTTAGCAAGTATGATGATTATGATACAATATTGTTGTGTATGTTCACTATACTGTGCATTGGATCTCTAGGACTTAGTTACTACTCATTGCAAGTTTGTACCCTTAAACAACATGTCTTCTATCTCCCACCCTCACCCCCTGGTAACTACCATTTTACTCTCTGTTTTTATGAGTTCAGCTTTTTTAGATTCCACATATAGGTGATACCATACAATATTTGTCTTTCTCATCTCACTTAGCATCATGGCCTCAAGGTCCAACCAAGTTGTGGAAACAACCTAAGTGCCCATCAATGATTGAATGCATAAAGAAGATGTGGTGTGTATATATATAGACTATCACTCAGCCATGAGAAAGAAGGACATCCTTCCATTTGGGATAACATAGTTTCTTACCCTCTCCTGGGTTCTGATGGGTAAGAGGCTTTCTGCCTTGCTCCCTTAGGGCACAGATGCAAGCGATGAAAACAATCGATGGCAGTCTAGAACGGGCTGCTCAGCAATAGGGTGTCCTATTATCTGTGTTGCAATGATTTGGCCCTTTTTGTTTTAGTGCTGCCCTGCTCCAGGGCCATGGGAGCCCGTACCTTTGACTGCCCTTCCTCCTTTCGCTGTCTTTGTGATTAGTAAACTGTCTGAATCTAAAAGGGTTTGTTATTATATCTTTACCAATAGAATCTGTCAGGTCTGGCTTTGCCTCATGCTTGACACAAATTTCACTTGCTAACCAGCCAGATACAAAGTCCAAGGTGTTGGCGGAAGAGAGAATGTGGAAAGAGTTTACCTGGGACAAATCAGAGTGTGTCTTCCAACTCCCAGGATCACAGCACCCTCATTTTCTTTCCCAAATTCCCATTCGCATTTCTTTAATATTTTCATATAGGTGGCATTTGATTAACATGAGCAGCAATTACATGGGCACAATCTTGGAAATGCAATGAATTATTAAATACTGAAAACATTTTAATTTCACTAGTAATGAAAATATGAAGATTAAAACAATGTTAAATTAGCAAATGCTTGTCAAGAGTATGGAGTGGGGCAAATATGTATCACTTTTCTGGAAAGCAAATTGACAATATATAAGAAGAGCATTTAAAATGTCTGTTCCTTTGATCCAATAACTTCATTTCTAGGAATCTGAATTGAGGAAATGACCAGAAATGGGGATAAAAAAACTATGAACAAATACTTTTACTGTGATATTCCCTTAACATCTTTATTGGAGTATAATTGCTTTACAATGGTCTGTTAGTTTCTGCTTTATAACAAAGTGAATCAGTTATACACATACATATGTTCCCATATCTCTTCCCTCTTGCGTCTTCCTCCATCCCAACCTCCCTATCCCACCCCTCTAGGTGGTCACAAAGCACCGAGCTGATCTCCCTGTGCTATGTGGCTGCTTCCCACTAGCTATCTATTTTACGTTTGCTAGTGTATATACGTCCATGCCACTCTCTCACTTTGTCACAGCTTACCCTTCCCCCTCCCCATATCCTCAAGTCCATTCTCTACTAGGTCTGTGTCTTTATTCCCGTCTTACACCTAGGTTCTTCATGACATTTTTTTCCCTTAGATTCCATATATATGTGTTAGCATACGGTATTTGTCTTACTTACTTCACTCTGTATGACAGACTCTAGGTGCAACCACCTCACTACAAATAACTCAATTTCGTCTCTTTTTATGGCTGAGTAATATTGCATTGTACATATGTGCCACATCTTCTTTATCCATTCATCCGATGATGGACACCTAGGTTGCTTCCATCTCCTGGCTATTGTAAATAGAGCTGCAATGAATATTTCGGTACATGACTCTTTTAGAATTATGGTTTTCTCACGGTATATGCCCAGTAGTGGGATTGCTGGGTCATATGGTAGTTCTATTTGTAGTTTTTGGGTTTTTTTGTTTTTGTTTTTTTGCGGTACGCGGGCCTCTCACTGTTGTGGCCTCTCCCGTTGCGGAGCACAGGCTCCGGACATGCAGGCTCAGCAGCCATGGCTCACGGGCCCAGTCACTCCGTGGCATGTGGGATCCTCCTGGACTGGGGCATGAAACCGTGTCCCTTGCATCGCAGGCGGACTCTCAACCACTGCGCCACCAGGGAAGCCCTTTATTTGTAGTTTTTTAAGGAACCTCCATACTGTTCTCCATAGTGGCTGTACCAATTCACATTCCCACCAGCAGTGCAAGAGGGTTCCCTTTTCTACACACCCTCTCCAGCATTTATTGTTCCTAGATTTTTTGATGATGGCCATTCTGACTGGTGTGAGATGATATCTCATTGTAGTTTTGATTTGCATTTCTCTAATGATTAATGATGTTGAGCATTCTTTCATGTGTTTGTTGGCAATCTGTATATCTTCTTTGGAGGAATGTCTATTTAGGTCTTCTGCCCAGTTTTGGATTGGGTTGTTTGTTTTTTTGTTATTGAGCTGCATGAGCTGCTTGTAAATTTTGAAGATCAATCTTTTGTCAGTTGCTTCATTTACAAATATTTTCTCCCATTCTGAGGGTTGTCTTTTGGTCTTGTTTATGGTTTCCTTTGCTGTGTAAAACCTTTGAAGTTTCATAGGTCCCATTTGTTTATTTTTGCTTTTATATCCATTTCTCTAGGAGGTGAGTCAAAACGGATCTTGCTGTGATTTATGTCATAGAGTGTTCTGCCTATGTTTTCCTCTAAGAGTTTGATAGTTCCTGGCCTTACATTTAGGTCTTTAGTCCATTTTGAGCTTATTTTTGTGTATGGTGTTAGGGAGTGTTCTAACCTCATACTTTTACATGTACCTGTCCATTTTGTCCATTTTGCAGCACCACTTATTGAAGAGGCTGTCCTTTCTCCACTGAACATTCCTGCCTCCTTTACCAAAGATAAGGTGACCATATGTGCGTGGGTTTATCTCTGGGCTTTCTATCCTGTTCCATTGATCTATATTTCTGTTTTTGTGCCAGTACCATACTGTCTTGATTACTGTAGCTCTGTAGTATAGTCTGAAGTCAGGGAGCCTGATTCTTCCAGCTCCGTTTTTCGTTCTCAAGATTGCTTTGGGTATTCGGGGTCTTTTGTGTTTCCATACAAAACTGTGAAATTTTTTGTTCTAGTTCAGTGAAAAAGGCCAGTGGTAGTTTGATAGGGATTGCATTGAATCTGTAGATTGCTTTGGGTAGTAGAGTCATTTTCACAATGTTGATTCTTCCAATCCAAGAACATGGTATACGTCTCCATCTATTTGTATCATCTTTAATTTCTTTCATCAGTGTCTTATAATTTTCTGCATACAGGTCTTTTGTCTCCTTAGGTAGCTTTATTCCTAGATATTTTATTCTTTTTGTTGCAATGATAAATGGGAGTGTTTTCTTAATTTCACTTTCAGATTTTTCATCATTAGTGCATAGGAATGCCAAAGATTTCTGTGCATTAATTTTGTATCCCGCTACTTTACCAAATTCATTGATTAGCTCTAGTAGTTTCCTGGTAGCATCTTTAGGATTCTCTATGTATAGTATCACATCATCTGCAAACAGTGACAGCTTTACTTCTTCTTTTCCAATTTGGATTCGTTTTATTTCCTTTTCTTCTCTGATTGCTGTGGCTAAAACTTCCAAAACTATGCTGAATAAGAGTGGTGAGAGAGGGCAACCTTGTCTTGCTCCTGATCTTAGTGGAAATGGTTTCAGTTTTTCACCCTTGAGGATGAATGTGGCTGTGGGTTTGTCATATATGGCCTTTATTATGTTGAGGAAAGTTCCCTCTATGCCTACTTTCTGCAGGGTTTTTATCACAAATGGGTGTTGAATTTTGTTGAAAGCTTTCTCTGCATCTGTTGAGATGATCATATGGTTTTTCTCCTTCAATTTGTTAATATGGTGTATCACGTTGATTGATTTGCGTATATTGAAGAATCCTTGCATTCCTGGAATAAACCCCACTTGATCATGGTGTATGATTTTTTACTGTGCTGCTGGATTCTGTTTGCTCGTATTTTGTTGAGGATTTTTACATCTATGTTCATCAGTAATATTGGCCTGCAGTTTTCTTTCTTTCTGACATCCTCGTCTGGTTTTGGTATCAGGGTGATGATGGCCTTGTAGAATGAATTTGGGAGTGTTCCTCCCTCTGCTATATTTTGGAAGAGTTTGAGAAGGATTGGTGTTAGCTCTTCTCTAAATAATTGATAGAACTCGCCTGTGAATCCATCTGGTCCTGGGCTTTTGTTTGTTGGAAGATTTTTAATCACAGTTTCAATTTCAGTGCTTGTGATTGGTCTGTTCATATTTTCTATTTCTTCCTGATTCAGTCTTGGCACGTTTTGCATTTCTAAGAATTTTCCATTTCTTCCAGATTGTCCATTTTATTGGTATAGAGTTGCTTGTAGTAATCTCTCATGGTCGTTTTTATTTTTGCAGTGTCAGTTGTTACTTCTCCTTTTTCATTTCTAATTCTATTGATTTGAGTCTTCTCCCTTTTTTTCTTGATGAGTCTGGCTAATGGTTTGTGAATTTTATATCCTCAAAGAACAAGCTTTTTGTTTTATTGATCTCTGCTATTGTTTGCTTCATTTCCATTTCATTTATTTCTGATCGGATGCTTATGATTTCTTTCCTTCTGCTAACTTTGGGGGTTTTTTTGTTCTTCTTCCTCTAATTGCTTTAGGTGCAAGGTTAGGTTGTTTATTCGAGATGTTTCCTGTTTCTTAAGGTAGGATTGTATTGCTATAAACTTCCCTCTTAGAACTGCTTCTGCTGCATCCCCTAGGCTTTGGGTCATCCTGTCGCCATTGTCATTTGATTCTAGGTATTTTTGTATTTCCCATTTGATTTCTTCAGTGATCACTTCGTTATTAAGTAGTGTATTGTTTAGCCTCCATGTGTTTGTATTGTTTACAGATCTTTTCCTGTAATTGATATCTAGTCTCATAGCTTTGTGGTCAGAAAAGATACTTGATACAATTTCAATTTTCTTAAATTTATCAAGGCTTGATTTGTGACCCAAGATATGATCTATCCTGAAGAACGTTCCATGAGCACTTGAGAAAAATGTGTATTCTGTTGTTTTTGGATGGAATGTCCTATAAATATCAATTAAGTCCATCTTGTTTAATGTATCATTTAAAGCTTGTGTTTCCTTATTTATTTTGATTTTGGATGATCTGTCCATTGGTGAAAGTGGGGTGTTAAAGTCCCCTACTATGAATGTGTTACTGTTGATTTTCCCTTTTATGGCTCTTAGTATTTGCCTTTTGTATCGAGGTGCTCCTATGTTGGGTGTATAAATATTTACAATTGTTATATCTTCTTCTTGGATTTATCTCTTGATCATTATGTAGTGTCCTTCTTTGTCTCTTCTAACAGTCTTTATTTTAAAGTCTATTTTTTTTTTTTTTTTTTTTTGTGGTACGCGGGCCTCTCACTGTTGTGGCCTCTCCCGCTGCAGAGCACAGGCTCCGGACATGCAGGCTCAGCGGCCATGGCTCACAGGCCCAGCCACTCTGCGGCATGTGGGATCTTCCCGGACTGGGGAGCGAACCCGTGTCCCCTGCATCGGCAGGCGGACTCTCAACCACTGTGCCACCAGGGAAGCCCTAAAGTCTATTTTGTCTGATATGAGAATTGCTACTCCATATTTCTTTTGGTTTCCATTTGCATGGAATATCTTTTTCCATCCCCTCACTTTCAGTCTGTATGCGCCCCTAGCTCTGAAGTGGGTCTTTTGTAGACAGCATATATATGGGTCTTGTTTTTGTAACCATTCAGCCAGTCTGTGTCTTTTGTTGGGAGCATTTAGTCCATTTACACTTAAGGTAATTATCGACATGTATGTTCCTATTTCCATTTTCTTAATTGTTTTGGGTTTGTTATTGTAGGTCTTTTCCTTTTCTTTTGTTTCTTGCCTAGAGAAGTTCCTTTAGTATTTGTTGTAAAGCTGGTTTGGTGGTGCTGAACTCTCTCAGCTTTTGCTTGTCTGTAAAGGTTTTAATTTCTCCATCAAAGCTGAATGAGATCCTTGCTGGGTACAGTAATCTTGGTTGCAGGTTTTTCTCCTTCATCGCTTTAAATATGTCCTGCCACTCCCTTCTGACTTGCAGAGTTTCTGCTGAAAGATCAGCTGTTAACCTTATGAGGATTCCCTTGTGTGTTATTTTTCACTTGTTGCTTTTAATATGTTTTCTTTGTATTTAATTTTTGAAAGTTTCATTAATATGTGTCTTATCATGTTTCTCCTTGTATTTATCCTGTATGGGACTCTCTGGGCTTCCTGGACTTGATTAACTATTTCCTTTCCCATATTAGGGAAGTTTTCAAATATAATCTCTTCAAATATTTTTACAGTCTATTTCTTTTTCTCTTCTTCTTCTGCGATCCCTCAAATTCGAATGTTGGTGCATTTAATGTTGTCCCAGAGGTCTCTGAGACTGTCCTCAGTTCTTTTCATTCTTTCTTCTTTCTTCTGCTCTGCAATAGTTATTTCCACTATTTTATCTTCCAGGTCACGTATCCGTTCTTCTGCCTCAGTTATTCTGCTATTCATTCCTTTTAGAGTATTTTTAATTTCATTTATTGTGTTGTTCATTGTTGCTTGTTTCATCTTTCGTTCTTCTAGGTCCTTGTTAAATGTTTCTTGCATTTTGTCTATTCTGTTTCCAAGATTTTGGATTATCTTTCCTATCATTATTCTGAATTCTTTTTCAGGTAGACTGCCTATTTCCTCTTCATTTGTTAGGTCTCGTGGGTTTTTATCTTGCTCCTTCATCTGCGGTGTGTTTTGCTGTCTTCTCATTTTGCTTATCTTACTGTGTTTGGGGTCTCCTTTTTGCGGGCTGCAGGTTTGTAGCTCTCGTTGTTTTTGGTGTCTGTCCCCAGTGGCTAAGTTTGGTTCGGTGGGTTGTGTAGGCTTCCTGGTGGAGGGGACTAGTGCCTGTGTTCTGGTGAATGAGGCTGGATCTTGTCTTTCTGGTGGGCAGGTCCACGTCTGGTGGTATGTTTTGGGGTGTCTGTGGCCTTATTATGAGTTTAGGAAGCCTCTCTGCTAATGGGTGGGTTTGTGTTCCTGTCTTGCTTGTTGTTTGGCATAGGATGTCCAGCACTGTAGCTTGCTGGTTGTTTAGTGAAGCTGGGTCTTGGTATTGAGATGGAGATCTCTGGGAGATTTTTGCCATTTGATATTATGTGGAGCTGGGAGGTCTCTTGTGGACCAGTGTCCTGAAGTTGGCTCTCCCACCTCAGAGGCACAGCACTGACTCCTGGCTGCAGCACCAAAAGCCTTTATCCACACGGCTCAGAATGAAAGGGAGAAAAAGTAGAAAGAAATAAAGAGGATAAAATAAAAATAAAATAAAATAAAGTTATTAAAATAAAAAATTATTATTAAGAAAAAAAAATTTTTAAGTAAAGAAAAACAAACAAAAAACGGACGGACAGAACCCTAGGACAAATGCTGAAAGCAAAGCTATACAGAGAAAATCTCACACAGAAGCATACACATACACACTCGCAAAAAGAGGAAAAAATAATATATCTTGCTCTCAAAGTCCACCTCCTCAATTTGGGATGATTCGTTGTCTATTAAGTTTTTCCACCGATGCAGGGTACATCAAATTGATTGTGGAGATTTAATCCGCTGCTCCTGAGGCTGCTGGGAGAGATTTCCCTTTCTCTTCTTTTTTTGCTCAGCTCCCGGGGCTCAGCTTTGGATTTGGCCCCGCCTCTGTGTGTAGGACGCCAGAGGGCGCCTGTTCTTTGCTCAGACAGGACGGGTTTAACGGAGCCGCTGATTCGGCGGCTCTGGCTCACTCAGGCTGGGGAGAGGGAGGGGCACGGAGTTCGGGGTGAGCCAGCATGACGTTGCACCAGCCTGAGGCGCGCCGTGCGTTCTCCCTGGGAAGTTGTACCTGGATCACGGGACCCTGGCATTGGCAGGCTGCACAGGCTCCCGGGAGGTGAGGTGTGGATAGTGACCTGTGCTCGCACACAGGCTTCTTGGTTGCAGTAGCAGGGGCCTTAGCGTCTCATGCCCGTCTCTGAGGTCCACGCTGATAGCCGCAGCTCCTGCCCATCTCTGGAGCTCCTTTAAGCAGCGCTCTTAATTCCCTCTCCTCACACAGCAGGAAACAAAGGGAAGAAAAAGTCTCTAGTCTCTTTTGCAGCTCCAGACTTTTTCCCGGACTCCCTCCCGGCTAGCCGTGGTGCACTAACCCCTTCAGGCTGCGTTCTCGCCGCCAGTCCTCTCCCTGTGATCTGACTGAAGCCTGAGCCTCAGCTCCCAGCCCCGCCTGTCCCGGCGGGTGAGCAGACAAGCTTCTCGGGCTGGTTAGTGCCAGTCTGCACCGCTCCTCTGTGTGGGAATCTTTCTGCTTTGCCCTCTGCACCCCTGTTGCTGTGGTGTCCTCCGCGGCTCCAAAGCTTACCGCCTCCGCCACCCGCAGTCTCCACCCGCGAAGGGGCTTCCTAGTGTGTGGAAACATTTCCTCCTTCACGGGTCCCTCCCACTGGTGCAGGTCCCATCCCTATTCTTTTGTCTCTGTTTTTTCTTTTTTCTTTTTCCCTCCCCAGGTACGTGGGGAGTTACTTGCCTTTTGGGAGGTCTGAGGTCTTCTGCCAGCATTCAGTGGGTGTTCTGTAGGAGTTGTTCCACATATAGATGTATTTCTGATGTATCTGTGGGGAGGAAGGTGATCTCCGCATCTTATTCTTCCACCATCTTGCCCCTCTCTCCTATTGTGATATTTTTAATAATAATTGAAAATGGATGCACTAAATGTTCATTAACTTGAGCTCACTGGGAATATGCACCCAGCCATTTTATGGACTATTATGTAGGCATTTAAAATTTTGTTGACAAAAATTTTTAAATGTGTGTGAATATCTTATATATGATATGGTGAAAACTGAACACAAATTGAATATTTATATGAAAAAAATCAATGTAAAATTTATATGGGAATTGAAAAATGTGCAAGGAACTATGTTAAAATATTAATTGGTTGCCTGTGGATTGTAGGAATGTAGTGATTACTATTTTATTATTTGTAGTTTCCAAATCAAAATGGGCACGTATTATTGGTATAACCTGCTTCACCAGATTAAGTTTTAAAAAATCACATTTTAAAAATTTTGTTTTTAAATTAATTTTTATTGGAGTATAGTTGCTTTACAATGTTGTCTTAGTTTCTACCGTACAGCAAAATGAATCAGCTATACATATACATATATCTCCTCTTTTTTGGATTTCCTTTCCATTTAGGTCACCACAGTGCATTAAGTAGAGTTCCCTGTGCTCTACAGTATGTTCTCATTAGTTGTCTCTTTTATACATAGCATCAATATGTGTCAATCCCAATCTCCCAATTCCTCCCACCGCCCCCCCCCTTTCCACCTTGGTATCCATACGTTTGTTCTCTACCGCTGTGTCTCTATTTCTGCTTTGCAAACAAGATCATCTATACCATTTTTCTAGATTCCACATATATGCATTAATGTACAATATTTGTCTTTCTCTTTCTGACTTATTCACTCTGTATGACACTCTCTAAGTCCATCCCCCCAAAAATCATATCTTTAAAATTTTTTCCAGTTGTTCTCTTGAACTTTCTTCTGTCACTTTAAGCAGGCAATCCAATATCTTTCCCCATAAATCTCCCCACTCCATCTCCCAGACTTTCAAGAATCCTGAGGTTTACTCTGGTCAAAGGGCACACCAGTCCTGTGTGCAAAAACCTAGGTAAAATAATAATTTTGAAACTAGGTATAGAAATAATAAGAACTACTATTTATTGAACTCTTAATGTGCCAAACACAATTCCAAGTTATTAAATCATTTAACTCTCCTAAAGACTATGAGAAGAGACTTTTATTATCCCCATCTTGCAGATGAGGAAAATGAAACAGAGGGAATAACTTGCCTAAGGTTACACAGTAAGTGGCTGAGGTGGGCTTTGAACCCTGGCAGGATGGCTCTGAGCTTGCTCTAAACCACTGCTTAGGATGTGTCCAGCAAGAACTGGAAAGTAGGGTCAGTTCCCTGCTGCTCTTGTTTCCAAAGCCACCCAGAGTAGCTTTTGAAGTCTGTTCCTGCCCAGTCCCACCTGGGACCTCGGTGGAGGCTTTTGGCTGCATGCCTCAGTTTTCCTCCATATAGTTTCCAAAAGAGCAAGAATGGAGGCTGCAATACCATTTAAGACCTAGGCCTTGAACTGGTACAGCATCATTTACATCATATTGCATTGTCAAAGCAAGTCATGAAACCAGACAAGATTCAAGGGGAGAGAAATAGGCTCCACCTCTTGATAGGAAGAGGTGAAAAAATCACATTGCAAAAGGCATTCAGGATGGGCAGGATTGCTGTGGCAATCTTTGGAAGCAATCTACCACAGCACTGCAATGTTTTAAGAAGGGGTGTGGTATGCAGGACGGAGGAAGTTAACCTTGGTGAGAAGTTGGGTTGGGCTGAATTAAAGCATTGTTCTAAACCTGGTTGATGACCAGAATTACCTGGGGGAGCGTATTAAAAATAAAGGTTCCCAGAACTGATCACAGACGTACTGACTCAATCCCTAGGAATAAAGCCTGAAAATATACACTTTAATACTCTTTCTTTCAACAGAGATTTTTATTGAGCACATTCTCTGTGCTAGGCACCATTCTGTGCTCTGGGTATAAGATGGTGAATGAGACAAAGGTCCTGTTCTTTCCTGGGGGCAGGGAGTGAGCGGAGACAGACGAGAAAAAACAAATGAACGACCAAATAAACAAATGAATATCTTTTTTGGATTTTTTATCAAAAACATTATTTTCAAAAGGAAACAAAATGAGATGCTGTTAAGTCATAATTAATAATTGAGAAAACAGGTGGAGATAGAGGGAATGGACGCATATGTAAAAGTTATTTATTATAGCATTGCTTGTAATAGCAATAGATTCATTAAAAGCAAGTTTTCTTCTTTTTGAATTTTTTGTTCTTTTAAATTTAGTTTTTGATGGTTTTCTTTTTAATTTTTCTTGTTAAAAGCAATTTTAATGGGGTGTAATTTAAGTAAAATAAACTGCATCCATCTAAAGTGCACAACTCAATGAATTTTGACAGATGTCACAACCCCCTACCTCCAATCCCCAGGCAACCACTGATCTGCTTGCTGTTACCATGGATTAGCTTGCAATAATTAGAACTGCATACAAATGGAATCATACAGTATATAATAACAATAGATCTTTAAACAACTTATATGAACAGCAATAGTGGTACTTTTTGGTACATTTATTCAATGAAATACTATGTGTCCATGGGAAAGGGGAGTAAGCTTTTTAGGTACTAATTTGGAACGATTTCCTCAAAAATATTGTTACATGGAAAGGCATGGTGCAGAACAGGGCATAAAGTATGCTACCATTTATATAAAAAGAGAATAAAGAAAAATCCATATATTTGCTTGTATAGGCCTAGACTACCTGAAAAAAGCTGGCAACACAGATTGTCTCAGGAGAGGAAAACTGGGTGTCTTGGAGACAGCAGTGGGGAGGAGGCTTTTCACCATAAACCATTTTGTTCCTTTTGAATTTTGTACCAACAGAGATTTTTACCTATTCAAAGAACTAATAATTTTTTAAAAAATCTTAACAATTTAAAAATCATAATAGAGTGATAAATTTCCCCCCAAATTGGCAGATGACCTTGTAATGTTCAATGAATGACTGTAAACTTCAAATATTCTACTTCAAACTTGATTAAAATATAGTTAAAACCAGAAGCCACAAGTCTCAATTATCAGCTAAAGAGAAACCCTCAAGGAAAAAAAAACTGTAAAGAAGTTGAGGATTGGAACTAAACAAGCTGATCCCGAAATTCACATGGAAAAAAAAAAAATAGCAAGAAAAAAATCTGAAAAAAAAAAAGGGAACAATGATGGGGGACCAGAATGATCAGATAATAAAACTCTTTATAAAAACTTAAAAGTGGAACTAGCATATGAATAGACGGACAAATGGAGTAGAAGAGAAATTTCAGAAATGGAAATTGACATATAATAAAAGTGCTATCTTGAAACAGTAGGAGAAAAAAGATCAGCTCTGGGGTAGCAAGCCAGGGAGGTGGGACAGTGGGAATGGCTCACCTCAGGTATAAACAATAAGGAGTTCATTGTTATAGAGAATTTAAAACAATAACAAGACTGACTAAATCAACTTGATTTTTATCATCATCAGGCATCGTTAACTGTAAACAATGTCAGGGATAAAATGATAAAATTCCCTCCTCACTCCAGCAACTGGGGGGACAGCTCCCACCTGCCCCTTCTTTGGAATACTGCTGAATGGAATCTTTAATACATTTTGTTGGGACAGCTGGATAGTGTCAATGAAAAAAATGACTCAAATAGAGGATAAAGGCTTTACACAGCTGATGCACATCAGGGAGCACTGCAAAGTTAGGCAACGACCTGAGCCAAAGCAGGATTGGAGTTGTCATAGGGCAAGGAGAAGAGAAGAGCATGGGACTTTGGTCTTCTCCCAGGTTGAAGTTTTCTTTAAGTGAAACTGCTGCAAAGCTTTCAGTTGGAAGGGTTGGTATAGGTTTGGTTTTTCAGTTCTTTCTTGGGATGGGTGATGTGAGGTGGAATGTCATTTCGACAGCTGTATATGTGTGTGTGTAAGAGACGGAGACAGAGAGATTGAGAGAGACAGAGGTTGGGGAGAGAGAGAGAGAGAAAGAGAGAAAAAGAGAGAGAGAGAGGGAGAGGGAGAGAGTCTTTAATCAAACCAAATAATAAATATTCTCTACTTGACAGCTTTTAGACCAGTTTGGGTCACAAGCCCACCTCTGGAGCAATAACATTTTCCAGGGGAAATGCTGGATTGATTGATTTAAGCCTAGTATTTTTGCATCCCTGGCAAGGGCAAAGGAATTAGCACAACTGGCCTAGACTTCTCAGGACCCACCCTTCAAGTTGAGCTACCTTCACCCAAATTACATAGGCCGAACAAAAAGAGGCAGATACTTAAATAAAATTGGGTTCCTTCAAGAAGCAGGATAAGGGGTAGATGCTGGGTAGGTAACCAATGATGTCACCATAAATGCTTATTCTAAAGTGAGGTGCACATGTATTGTAATGAACTTTTAAAGCATATTTACAGTCTTATAACTAAACATGGGGGTCTCAGAAGGCAAAACATGACTGTTTAAGAGCATGAGCTTTGAAGTTAGACTGCTGGAGTTTGAATCCCAGGAACCTTGCGACCACAGGCAAGTTAATTTCCTGAGCTTCATTTTCCTGATGATGATGATAATAGGATGGTATGCTACAGATTTCATAAGATTGTTATGAGGATTAAATGAAACAATGTACACTAGAGCAGAGTACATAATAAGTGCTCAGAATCACTAAGTTATTGACCAGGCAGGGATTAACATTTTTTTGTGGTATTGAATTTGATCAATAATTGTTCTTATTGTATTAGGATTTGATAGTCTTCTTTTTTATTTTCTTTTTCTTTTTTTTAATTGAAGTATAGTTGGTTACAATATTGTGTTAGTTTCAGGTGTACAGCAAAGGGATTCAGTAATATATACATATCATATATATATGTGTGTGTGTATATATATGTATATATATATATGTGTGTGTATATATGTATATATATATATATATATATATATATATATATATATATATATATATATACTTTTTCAGATTCCTTTCCCTTATAGATTATTACAAGATATTGAGTATAGTTCCCTGTGATATACAGTAGGTCCTTGTTGGTTATCTATTTTATACTTAGTAGTGTGTATATGTTAATCCCAAACTCCTAATTTATCCCTCCCCACACTCTCCTTTCCCCTTTGGTAACCATAAATTTGTTTTCTATGTCTGTGAGTCTATTTCTGTTTTGTAAATAAGTTCATTTGTATCATTTGTTTAGATTCCACATATAAGTGATATCATACGATATTTGTCTTTTTCTGTCTGCCTTACTTCACTTAGTATGATAATCTCTGGGTCCATCCATGTTGCTGCAAATGGCATTATCTCATTCCTTTTGATGGCTGAGTACTATTCCATTGTAGATATGTACCACATCTTCTTTTTTTTTTTTTTTTTTGCGGTACACGGGCCTCTCACTGTTGTGGCCTCTCCCATTGCAAAGCACAGGCTCCGGACATGCAGGCTCAGCGGCCATGGCTCACGGGCACAGCTGCTCTGCGGCATGTGGGATCTTCCCGGACCGGGGCACGAACCCGCGTCCCCTGCATCGGCAGGCGGACCCCCAACCACTGCGCCACCAGGGAAGCCCAACCACATCTTCTTTATCCATTCATCTGTCAATGGACACTTAGGTTGCTTCCATTGACAGTATTTCTTGAGATGTTTCACACTGATTTCAGCTACTAGCATATGTCTTCCCCCTGGTAGCATCAACAGACTCCTGTGTCAAGAGCAAGTCCACCTGGTGATGCATGGGCTGATCCACCTGGCCCCTCCACCTGAAAGTATCAAATCCATGATGGCACTTTCATGATAACACTTACTAAAGACCTTCTTTTCTCACATTTCAGGGTAATGTCCACAGCTTGATGCCCCACTCACAATCTTGGTGTAGCTCCAGAGTCCCAGCAGAGAGCTAAAGCTTCAGACAACACAAGTTTTATGTAATTTTATTTTATTTCTTTAGCTCAACCTAGCTAGAAGAGAAGTCTCCACACAGGGATGTTTGACTGACCCCTTGCTTGGAACTGAGTCCAGTTTCTCACCTTTACTTCCTACCAGAGCAGTGCAGATAAAAAATGTTGTCTGCCATTCTAGTAAACAACAAATGTTGCCTGCAAACAGCCACTGTAGATGCCCTTCTTCCTCTGTCCCGATAGTGCACCCTGAGGGGACTTCAGGATGGAGAAAAACAGGATACTGGCCCTAGATAGTTAAGATGCATATCAAAGGAATGATTTCAAGGAGCCCAGGCTCTTGCATCTTTTCATACAAAGAAAAGCATTAAAATCATTAATTTGAGATGTCTGTTTTTTTGTAATTAGCAGTAATCTTTTGATGTTTGACTACATTTTTTTTCAGCAAAAACTCCTATATATCCTGACTCATCCCTTACCTCTTTGGAGTGGTTCCTCAGAGTTATCTGAGAGCCTGTCTCCCAGGCTATAGTCCTCAGTAAGATCCCCGAATAATACATAACTCGCAACTTTTAGGTTGTACATTTTTCTTCCGTCGACAGTACAATGCAGCAGAATGCGGTGACCAATGGAGGAATTGAAGCCCCCCAGAACCTTATCAGCTCCTCCCATTTTTGAGTGATGAGCAACATTTTCTCAATTTTATGTAAATTGTTAGACAAATTCAGCTCTAAGATGGAACCCTAGAAGACCTTCCTTCACTACAGATTGTCACTCTAGCCCCTTCTTATCAAAGCAAATTCTGAAGCCACCACTAACTGAAATCTGGCTCCTTCCTTTCGTATCCCTTAGATTAAACTTCAATCTAATTCCTTCTCCCTAACCGCAGGAAAGCCACTATATTTCTCAAGGCTGAATCCCCAGCACATTACTTGGACTCTACCATCAACTGTGACACCCACCCACCTCTCACCTCAACCCTTACACCACCCTTAAAAATATATATCCAGTGCCACTGACCACACCTGTCATGACAGGATGTCATAGCAGGATGGATGCCTATCAAGTACATGTGATGGAGACAATAAGTCCAATGTGAAGTGGGAAGGTAAGGTAGGAAGCCAGGGGGAAATAAACATTTTATAATGTATAAAGATATAGTCAGTAACACAATTTTAATCCCTTACCCCCCAAACCTGGGGCTTGGACCATTATGTGTTTTCAGTTTTGCCCATTCACAAATTAGTTTCATCCATAAATAGAGGATCTATGCTCCATTCTTGTCTTGCCTTATTTCCAAATGATCCAAGACTCTGTAAAGTAATTCTTGTTGTAATTCTATAAGTTTCATTTTTATGCCTGTGTTAACAATAAACAATCTTGCTTTATTTTGAAATGTTTTCAAAAGATTTTTGAAACGTTTTATGAGTTTCAAAGAAAAGTTGGTACTTGATATTTTATAGATTTACCCATATTCAACTTATTTGATTATAATATAACTGCTTCCAGGGAGATAAGGGGAGCTGATATACAGTTTGGGAATTTTCTGTGTCCTTTTGCAAAATGAAGTGACCGAATACAGAGAGATTTTTTTTCTATATATTTGGACAAGGCTGATAAGAGGGTGTGTAGATTCGCTACAGGGTCTTTCTTTTAAAAGCATGTAGGGTGAAAATACTGAAGAGAAAAAAATTTAAGTAGTTGGAAGTTTTATCCCATGATGGACGATGAGGTGGGAAGGGCTAACCTTGAATAGGAAACAGGCTCATAGAAGCATTGATGACTATAGCCAGCAGGTGGCAGCAGGGGGCCACATCAGGAGAATTCACTGACCTGGAAAAGCCCTAGCTGAGCCTTTGGGCTTAGGAACCAGCAGCTGTGGGGAGCTGGAAGAGGGTATGATGTGTTTCTCAGCAGAAAAGGAACGGGTGACAGAGTCTTCCAGAAGCCCAGGGTTAGAGTCTGGTGTCTAAAATGAAAGGCCCACACAGCATCGTGATTATAGTCAACAATACTGTATTATAAACTCCAAAGTTGCTAAGACACTAGATTTTTAGAAATTTAAAAAAAATTTTAATTTTTAAAATTGAGGTATAATTGATTTACAATATTAGTTTCAAATGTACAACATAGTGATTCAAAATTTTTATAGATTATACTCCATTTAAAGTTATTATAAAACATGGGCTGTATTCCTTGTGCTGTACAATGTATCCTTGTAGCATACTTATTCTATACATACTAGCTTGTGTCTCTTAATCCTCTACCCCTATTTTGCCCCTCCCCTTCCCTCTCCCCACTGGCAACCACTAGTTTGTTCTCTATATCTGTGAGTCTGTTTCTGTTTTGTTATATACATTCGTTTGTTTTTATTTCATCATATAAATGATAACATACAGTATTTGTCTTTGTCTGACTTATTTCAATAAGCATAATACCCTCCAGGTCCATCCACGTTGTTGCAAATTTCATTCTTTTTATGGCTGACTAGTATTCCATTGCATACACACACACACACACAGACACACACACACACACCCCACATCTTCTTTATCCATTCATCTGTTGATGGACACTTGGGTTCCTTCCATATCTTGGCTATTGCAAATAGTGCTGCTATGAACATTGGGGTGCATGTATCTTTTTTTAGGGGTGCATGTATATTTTTATTTTTATTTACTTTTATTGAAGTATAGCTGATTTACAATGTTGTGTTAGTTTCTGGTGTACAGCAAAGTGATTCAGATATATATATATTCTTTTCCATATTCTTTTCCATTATGGTTTATCACAGGATATTGAATATAGTTCCCTGTGTTATATTGTAGGACCTTGTTGTTTATCTATTTTATACATGTATCTTTTTAAATTAGTGCTTTTGTTTTCGTTGGAAAAATACCGAGAAGTGCAACTGCTAGATCATATTGTATCATTTTGAATTAGTGTTTTCATTTTCTTTGGAGATATACCCAGGAGTGGAATTACTGGATCATATGGTAGTTCTATTTTTAGTTTTTTAAGGAACCTCCATACTGTTTTCCATAGTGGCTGCACCAATTTACATTCCCACCATTCCTAGTATACCAGAGTTTCCTTTTAAGAGACTAAACCTTAATTGTTCCCACCACAAAAAAGAAATAATTATGTGACATGATAGAGGTGTTCGCTAATGCTACAGTGGTAATCATACTGTAATATATAAATGTATCAAATCAACACAGTGTCACCTGAAATTTACACAATGTTATATGTCAATTATATCAATAAAAATTTTAAAAATAAATAAATCAAATGAAAGGCCCAGAACCCTGGTTGATTGATAGGGAGCAGGTATGTATGCAAGGCTAAGAAAGGAAGGGAGGCACAGGAGGGAGGGCATAGGAGAAAGAGCAGGCAGTGGGTCACTCTCTGACACACAGATGACAGTGCAGAGTAGGAAGCAGGTCAGAAAGGGGGGGTTATTCCTTTTTGCACGAGCACTGATTTTTAAAAGCTGTAAGAATAAGTGGAAGCAACCTAAACGTCCACCAGCGAATGAACTGATAAACAAAATGCATTATATACAGACAGTGGAGTATTATTTAGCCTTAAAAAAAGGAAATTCCAATACGTGTTATGACGCAGATGAACCTTGAGGACATTATGCTAAGTGAGATAAGTCAGTCACAAAAAGACAAATACTGTATGATTTCACTTATCTGAGGTATCTAGAGGAATCAGATTCACAGAGACAGAAGGTAGAATGGTGGCCGCCAGGGGCTGAAGGGAGGGGAAATGGGGAGCTGTTGTTTAATGGGTATAGTACTTTGGTTTTGTGAGATGAAAAAGTCCTAGAGGTTGGTTGTACAACACGACTGAACTGTACACTTAAAAATATTAAGATGGTAAATAAGGTTCCATCTCTTCTGGAACTCCCTTAAGGAGTGATAGGCCATTCCAGGCAGGGTGGTAGGACAGGATATGACATCAATTTAGTATAAAAAATAATACCTCACATTTAAACGGCACTTTGCAATTTACACAGTTCTAGTATGGAAATCTCTTACCTTGTCACGGCTTCCTAACAACTAGTATAGTGTGGGTTGGGTCTCTGTGTTAAAAGTAAGTGGGTGGGCAGAACTTCCCTGGTGGTCCAGTGGTTGACTCCGCACTTCCAATGCAGGGATGCAGGGGACGCGGGTTCGACCCCTGGTCGGGGAACTAAGATCCCACGTGCCGTGTGGCATGGCCGAAAAAAAGTAATATCATCTTCTTAAAAAAAACAAAGGAAGTGTGTGGGCTACATGACTAGAGAAGCAGGGAGTGAATGGGTTAACAAGGAGGCGTAGGACAAATGCTAGAATTCGTGGGTGGAAACAGGTGGAAGAAATGGAAGAGAAAGAGGCAAAGCAACCAGCTCGTGATCTACTTGATTGCAGTTTTTCCTCAGATGGATAGGTGGTAACCCCAGTGTCGACTGAAAAACAATGAGCAACCGAAAAGTTGCGAGTTATGTGTTATTCGGGGGACTTACAGAGGACCTCGGCCTGGGACACAGGCTCTCAGGTCATCTGAGGAGCTGCTCCAAAGAGGTAATGGAGGAGCCAGGAGATTTTGCAACAAAAGCCAGGTAGTCGGAACATCAAAAGATTACTGTTAATTAAAGAAAAAACAAACATCTCAAGTTAAGCAATTTAGCGCTTCTCTATGTATGGGAAGATGCAAGAGTCTGGGCTCATTGAAATTATTCCTTTGATATGTACCTTAACCATCTAGGGCCAGTATCCTGCTTTTTCTCCATGCTGAGTCCCCTCAGGGTGCACTGTCAGGGTCAGCTGCAGTGGCAGATGGCTTGATGGCCGCAACATCCTTTGTTTCCTGATATGGCAGGTGACATTTTTTTGTCCACACTAGTCTTCTGCATTCTTCTGTTTTCTACTCTTTCTGCACCCTCCCCCCCTTTTTTGTTCATAAGCTCTGCTCCAAGAAGCAGTATTGCTTCTTAATTAAAGGTGCTTGTGTTCAAAGTTTGGCCCTGGCCCTTCCTGATTACATGATCTCTGGCAGGTTACTTATCTCTCTTGGCTTTAGTTTTCTCTCTGATAATAACAGTTCCTGCCACCTCTAAGCCTTCAATGCATATTTTCTCTTTTCATTTTTTTCAGCCTTGTGACTTCAGGAGCAAATACTGCCCACTGACTGAGTGGGAGGGAATATCTCTTCGAGGCTTTTCTTCCTTCAGCTCATCTTGCCACAGTGTTCTTGAGAATATTTCCAATGTCAGCAAGCAGGAAATGAAATTCTTTGCAATACACAGGTTTCATTTTTAGTATAACTTGATGACTTCACGGGTTTAAAAGAATACAGTTGACCTGAGTGTGAAATTGGCTGTTCCACAAAGCTTTTCAGAGATTAGTTGAAAAATTTGAGGGATGTTTCTGGCAAGTGATTTCAACAATTTCCCTAAAGTACCTGATTACAGTAGTTGGGGTGACATTCTGGGTAATGAGGTAGATATTTTCATTCATGCAGCCCATAGACTGTCACCTATATTGAACACCAGGAAAACTTGGCTCTTAAATTTCAAGAGGCCTTGCTTGTTACATTGGCTGCATTCTGACTCGTTGGAGATGGCGGTTTTCAATCCCTTCTATTCAAAGAGTCCTTACATTTTAATTAAAACCTCAAGTGGAATTCCTCACTTCTGCTTGTTAGCAAGATAAATCATGCTAGCTGCTATGAAGATAAAAGAACTTCTTTCATTTGGATTTTTCAAGCACTGATATGCACTGCTCATTTGAGGGTGTCTGGAAACATTAACTAAAAGAGCTTATCTTATACATAGAGAAAATTCTTAGCTTTAAAACTATTTAACTAAGATTGCTTGATATATTTTATGACTAACACAACTGGACCAACCTGTATTTTATGTTTAGTCAATGTAAAAATAAACACGAGCCGAATGGCAACCAGATTAAATTGTAAAACATTAATTTAGGATCAGGAACTAAACCTGTGTGGTGGAAGACTGATGTCCCCCTTCTCTGAGTCATCTTCACTCTTGGACTTTTTAGGATGACCTGGATTCAGTTGTCATATACTTGCCTCTTGAAGCAAAAAGCACATAGTGAACTCCTAAAAATGATGCTTTTAATCCAGAAATTCTCCTTTCTAATTCTCCAAAAGGAAGAGTTTCTCTAGGTCATTTCCAGGCTCTGCAGAGCCAAAAGATGCATGAGAGCCTATTCTGTAACAGTTCAGGGACAGACCCGAGAATTTATCACAAGAAGCTTTGTATCCCATGTTGTTACTGAGCAAATGTATCCAATTGCTCAATAACAAATTACCCCCAAACTTAATGGCTTACAATAATCATTTTATTCTGCCCACTAATTTTGTGGGTCAGGGATTCTGACGGAGCACAGTGGGAGTCATTTTTCTTTGCTCCACCATGTCTGCGGCCTCAGCTGGGAAGACTGGGCTGGGGTAACTCAAAATCTGGGGGCTGGGGTCATAGGTAGGCATCTCCATTCTCGTGTCTGCCTATTGATGCTGGCTGTTGGCTGGGACCTAGGCTGGAGATGTTGACAGAACTCTACCCTGTGTCCTTTCCATGTGGGCTGGGCTGCCACACAGCATGGTGGCCTCAGGGTAGTCGGACCTTTTACATGGTGAGTCAGGGCTTTAAGGTTAGTGTCCCAGGGAACAAGGTAGAAGCTGCATTGCCTTTTCTGACCTGGCTTCACAAGCATACAGCATCACATTTGTCTCATTCTATTGATTACAAGTCAATCACAAGCCCACCCCAGTTCAAAGAAAGGAGACAGAGGCCATACGTCTTGATGGAAGGAGAATCAAAGAATTTGTGGACATGTGTGATGGTTAATTTTATGTGTCAACTTGACTGGATCATGGGGTGCCCAGATATTTGCCTAAACATTATTTCTGAGTGTGTCTATGAGGATGCTTCCATATGAAGTTAGCATTTGAATTGGTGAGCTCAATAAAGCGGTTTGCCCTCCCCACAGTGGATGAGCATCGTCCAATCTGTTGAGGGCCTGAATAGAACAAAAAGATGGAGGAAGAATTCGGTCCTTCCTGACTGTTTGAGCTGGGTATTAATCTTCTGCACCATTGGTGCTCCTGGTTCTCAGGCTTTTGGAGTTGGATTGAATTACACCTCCAGCTTTCCTGGGTCTCCAGCTTGCAGAGAGTAGATCGTGGGACTTCTCAGCCTTCAGAATTGTGTGAGCCAATTCCTTATAATAAATCTCTTCATATATATATATATATACACACACACACACACACACACACACACACACACACACACACACACACACACACATAGCGCAGGATGGGGACCCCTTCCAGGGCCTGAGAGTGGGGTCTTGTCTAACACTCAGAAATGAATTGTCCGAGGAGACACACATGCTGACAAAGCAAAAGACTTTATTGGGAGGGGGCACCTGGGCAGAGAGCAGGAGGGTAAGGGAACCCAGGAGGACCGCTCTGTCACATGGCTCACAGTCTCAGGTTTTACGGTAATGATGTTAGCTTTCCGGTTGTCTCTGGCCAATCATCTTGCTCGTGCCCACATTTGGTCTGACTCAGGGTCCTGCCTGGTGGTGTGAGCACCTCTCAGCCAAGATGGATTCCAGCAAGAAGGATTCTGGGAGTGTGGTAGGACAATATTATGGGCTGGCATTTCCTCCCTCTTTTTGGCCCCGCCCAAATTCTCCTGGTTAGTTTTCAGTGGCAGCACCATGTTTCTCATCAGGACCTCCTGTTGTGAGACAACTCATGCACGTGGTTATCATCGAGCCAAGGTGGGTGGTTTTGGTCAACGTTCCCTAACATATATATCCTATTGGTTCTGTTTCTCTAGAGAACTCTGACTAATACAGCATGTTTTTAAATTGCCACAATGTGTTAAGCTTTATATATTTATCTCTGAAGGATTATATCATGATTTTTAAGCAATACATTAGACTGGACAAAAATGATGAAAAAAATGAACTGTAACCTCAGAGATGAATGAAAAGAACACAGTAGAATTGCCGTCAGATACTGAGCTCAGGGGCCCTGTGTTTAAGATTGACTTAGGCAAATTTCCAGGATCAGTGACTTACACCTCTAAAAGGAGGAAGAGGGAAGAGCTTGTTGGCCCAGTTGCTGAGTGTGTTGTGGGTAGACAGCTTTGCTCAATGCTCGCATCCAATGACTGAGGGATGCAGGAGTAGATGGCCTGGCCATTTTGGCCCAGTCCAGGACAACTCTGAGGGGCCATTTTATCTCCATCATGGTCCATAGAGTTGCTTGATGTTTTGGGGCCTATTTTGCAGCTTGACTTGTCTCTCTGCCCAGTTCTTCTCCCTTCCCTTTTTGTTCCAGGTGTTGTTTGTGTCAACTGAAAAAATTCACAACCTAAAAGTTGAGAACTATGTTTTATTTGGTGGACAAAACTGAGGACTTGAGCCTGGGATGCAGCCTCTCAGATAGCTCTGAGGGACTGCCCCAAAGAGGTAAGGGAGGAGCCAGGACATATAGGAGTTTTTGCAACAAAGACCAGGCAGTCAGAACTTCAAAAGATTACTGTTGATTAAAGAAAACCAGACATCTCAGGTTAAGAAATGTGGTGCTTTTCTATGTATGAGAAGATGCAAGGGTCTGGGCTCACTGAAATCGTTCCTTTGATATGCACCCTAGCCATCCAGGGCCAGTACCCTGTGCTTTCCCATCCTGAGTCCCCTTAGGGTGCACCCTCTGGGGTGGCTGTAGTGGCTGAGAGCTTGGCAGTGGGCAGCCCAACCCTTTTGTCTCCATCCTGAGTTCCCTTAGGGCGCACCATGGAGGCGGGCAGCTGTAGTGGCTTGATGGCTGCAACATCCTTTGTTTACTGACATGGCAGGCAACATTTTTCATTCACATTTGCAAGGACACTCTTTAATAAATATTCTGTATGTTAAACTCTGTCTCAGAGTCTGCTTCTTAGAGAACACAACATGCAACATTATCTGCACTCCTGAACTTTATCTCCATGTTATCTCCTATCAACTTTGTCCGTGACTGGGCCCCAAACTAGGAATCTCATGCGTTCCCTGCTTAGTCATGGTATATCTCTCTTTTAAGCCAAGGTTGACCTAGCTTTAATCTCCACTCAGCTTTTACTTCATGGATTGAGCTTGGAGCCCCATCCCACCATCCAACTCCTAATGTGGCTCTTTGGTATATACTTTGGGTGCTCAGCTTGAAACACAGGGCTCACCAACATTAAGTATTTACTGAAGGCAGGGTCAGTAGTTGAGGGTCAATTGTCATGGGAAGAAGACAACCATAGTGTTTTAGATCACTTTAGGAATCACGTATTCATAGTATTGAGGAAAGTCAACAATTTGGTTCAGATGGAAAGAGAGAACATGCAGTTGTTGACTGAACTAAAGAACACAAAAAGAATTTAGCATAGTCAGATACACAGCTAGAAATCAGTAGTATTTTCAATGACAGAGGGAGGTGTTTAGTTCCAGATCCCCAAAAGGACCTTACTGGTGGACACACAGCTGTACATAGTAAGTCTGAGAGAAGTAACCTCACATCCAAGCTTCTGGAAGCTCAGCAATATGGTGACAGAGTATAGTTCAGATCAGAATACTCAGACATGTACACAGCCTTTATTTCTTGCTCTCATCTCAGCTAGACCAACCCAGCCTGGGCCAACTGCTTTTCAGAGCTCAGAGCTGTGAGAATGTAATGAAAGTCAGTGACCCAGACATCTCTGGGGGTCTTAGACCAGCTCTAGAGCTAATCCTGGGGGGATTTGTTAGAAGGAGCAATGATAATGTAAAAACAATGTCTAAGAACGATGACAGAGGTCACAAATGGATTGAGACCAGGGTGGGTACCAAAGATGAGACTCTGACACCATGGTTTTAGTAGATTAATTGCATTAATGGCCCCAATTAATAATTCCTCCCAGTATCCATACCCTTTGACAAGTAACTTTGAGGCTACTCTCATTGCAGTGACTGAGCATATTTCTGTACCCCTTGATTCCAAGTTTAGCTATGTGACTTTCTTTGGCCAATGGCACGTTAGCAGATGTGAGGCATGCAGAGGCATTAAAAAGCACTTGCATGTATCTGATTCTGCTCTTGTTCCTCTGAGAACATGCCCAGGCTGGCCTGCTGGAGGATGAAATACATATGAGGCAGAGTCAAGTCACCCCAGTACTATCCAAGGCTATCTGAGATAAGCTGACAGCTAATCTATCTCCAGAGAGTAGAGTGATCCCAGTGAAAAACAGAGGAGCCCCTCCTCCACCCCCACCACACATAATCTGGGTCCAGTCTACATTTGCTGAGCCACAGTTCTGAGCTAAGTACGTGCTTACTGTTTTTAAGCCACTGAGTTTTGGGGTAATTTGTTATGCAGCAATGTTGTGCCAATAGACACCTTAGCAGTCAAGACTGAACATGTTCTGAGGAAGTGTACCGAAATGAAGACTAGGTAAGCAAAAGCAGGGATAAGCGTCAGAGTACACTCTGGGAGGTATACTAGGGGAAATGCTTCCCTCTGGTGGAGCAGATGGTTTGGCAGAGGCTGCCCTTTGCTCACATTCCATCTCCACCACTGTCCTCTCCTGCTTTGCAATAGAGCCATCCAGCATGCACATTCTCTACATGTTTTGTTTTTAATAAATTTATTTATTTTTGGCTGCGCTGGTTCTTTGTTGCTGCACGGGGGCTTTCTCTATTGCCGCAAGCGAGGGCTACTCTTCATTGTGGTGTGAGGGCTTCTCATTGCGGTGGCTTTTCTTTTTGCGGAGCACGGGCTCTAGGTGTGTGGGCTTCAGTAGTTGTGGCATGCGGGCTCAGTAGTTGTGGCTTGTGGGCTCTAGAGCGCAGGCTCAGTAGTTGTGGCGCACGGGCTTAGTTGCTCCGCGGCATGTGGTATTTTCCCGGACCAGGGCTCAAACTCGTGTCCTCTGCATTGGAAGGCGGATTCTTAACTACTGTGCCACCAGGGAAGTCCCTCTGTACATGTTTTGTCAGATTTATACCGAAGTATTTCATTTTTGGAGACATTGTGAATAGTACTTTCCCCCCAGCTACAATTGGCCCATAATACCGTGTAACTTTAAGGTGCGCAATGTGTTGATTTGATACATTTATAAATTGCAAAATGATTACCACCATAGCATTAGCTACCACCCTATCCCGTCACATAATTACCATTTCTTTTTTTGTGGTGAGAACATTTAAGATCTGCTCTTTTAGCAACTTTCAAGTATATGATACAGTTTTATTAGCTATAATCACCATGCTGTACATTAGAGCTCCAGAACTTGTGCATCTTATAACTGGAAGTTTGTAGCCTTTGACCAATATCTCCCCATTTCCCTCACCCCCCACCCCTGGTAACAACAATTCTACTCTCTGTTTCTCTGAGTTTGACATTTTTAGAATCCATATAATATTTGCCTTTCTCTGATTTATTTCACTTAACATAATGTCCTGAAGGTCCATCTGTATTGTTGCAAATGGCAGGACTTCCTTCTTTCTTATGACTGAATAGTATTCCATTGTATATATATATATATATATATATATATATATATATATATATATATATATATATATACCACATCTTCTTTATCCATTCATCTGTTGATGGATAGTTAGGTTGTTTCCATATCTTGACAACTGTGAATAATGCTGCAAATAAACATAGGTGTGCACATATCTTTTCAAATTAGTGTTTTCATTTTTTTTAACATCTTTGTTGGGGTATAATTGCTTTACAATGGTGTGTTAGTTTCTGCTTTATAACAAAGTGAATCAGTTATACATATACATATGTTCCCATATGTCTTCCCTCTTGCGTCTCCCTCCCTCCCACTCTCCCTATCCCACCCCTCCAGTCTGTCACAAAGCACCGAGCTAATATCCCTGTGCCATGCGGCTGCTTCCCACTAGCTATCTACCTTACTACGTTTGTTAGTGTGTATATGTCCATGACTCTCTCTCGCCCTGTCAAAGCTCACCCTTCCCCCTCCCCATATCCTCAAGTTCGTTTTCTTTAGATAGATACCCAGAAATGGAAGTGCTGTATCGTATGGTAGTTCTATTTTTAATTTTGAGGAACCTCCATACTGTTTTCCGTAGTGACTGTACCAATTTACATTTCCACCAACAGTTTACTAGGATTCCCTTTTCTCCACACCCTCACCAAAACTTGGTGTCACTTGTCTTTTTTGATGATAGCCATTCTAACTGGTGTGAGGTGATATCTCATTGTAGTTTTGATTTGCATTTCCCTGGTGATTAGTGATGTTAAGCATCTTTTCATGTATCTGTTGGCCATTTGTATATTTTATTTGGAAAACTGTCTGTTTAGTTCCTCTGTCCATTTTTTAATTGGGTTGTTAGGGGTTTTTTTGCTATTGAGTTGTATGTGTTCTTTATGTACTTTGGGTATTAACTCCTTATCAGATATATAATTTGCAAATATTCTGTCCCATTTCATAGGTCGCCTTTTCGTTTTTTTGGTTGTTTCTTTCTCTGTGCAAAAGCTGTTTAGTGTGATGTAGTCCCATTTGTTAATTTTTGCTTTTGTTGATTGAGCTTTTGCTGTCATATCCAGGAAATCACTGCTGAGACCGATGCTGAGGAGATTTCCCCCTATTTTTTCTTCTAGGAGTTTTATGGCTTTAGGTCTTAAATTTAAGACTTTAATCCATTTTGAGTTAATTTTTGTGAGTGGTATAAGACAGGGGTCCAATTTCATTCTTCTGCATGTGGTTATCCAGTTTTCCCAGTATCATTTCTTGAAGAGACTATCCGTTCCTCATTGATTATTTTTGGTTCTCTTGTCAAATATTAGTTGACTACATATTTGTATATTTATTGCTGGGCTCTTCATTCTGTTCCATTTGTCTATGTGTCTATTTTCATACCAGAACCATAATGTTTTGTTTACTATAACTTTGTAGTATAGTTTGAAATCAAGACATGTGATACCTCCAGCTTTGTTCTTCTTTCTCGATGTTGCTTTGGCTATTTGGTTTGTGTGTGTGTATGTCTCCATACAAATTTTAGGATTTTTTTCTATTTCTAGAAAAATGCCATTGGAATTTTGATAGAGGTTGCATTGAATCTATAGGTGACTTTCGGTAATATGGACATTTTAACAATATTAATTCTTCTGATCCATGAACACGGATTTGTTCATGTCTTCTTCAATTTCTCTCATCAAAGTTGTGTAGTTTTTAATGTATGTATCTTTTACCTCCTTGGTTAGATTTATTCCTAAGTATTTTAGTGTTTTTGATGCTCCTGTGAATGGGATAGTTTTCTTTATTTCCTTTTCAGATGACTTGTTGTTAGTGTATGAAACACAACTGTTTTCTGTATGTTGATTTTGTATCCTGCAATTTTATTGAATTTGTTGATTAGTTCTAACAGGTTTTGTTGTAAAGTCTTTAGGATTTTCTATATAAAGATTATATAATCTGAAAACAAAGACAATTTTACTTCTTCCTTTCCAATTTGTATGCCTTTTATTTCTTTTTCTTGCCTGATTTCTCTGGCTAGGACTTCCAGTATTATACTGAATAAGAGTGGTGAGAGTGGGCATCCTTGTCTTATTCCCAATCTAAGAGGAAAAGCTTTCAAGCTTTCATCATTAAATATGATGTTGTCTGTGTGTTTGTCATATGTTGCCTTCATTGAGATGAGGTGTGTTCTATCTATAGGCAATTCCTTGAGTGTTTTTTTTTAATCATGAGAGGATATTGCACTTTGTCAAATGCTTTTTCTGCACCTATGGAGATGATCATATATTTTTTATCTTTCATTTTATCAATATAGTGTCATATTATTCATTTGTGTATGTTGAATCACCCTTGCATCTCAGGGATAAATCCCACTTAATTATGGTGAATGATGAATGGTACTGTTTTTAACTTCTATTGCAGTTGTCTATTACTAGTATAAAAAATAGAATTGATCTTTGTGTGTCAGCCTTGTGTTCAGTGACCCTGCTAAATTCACTTATTAGTTATAAGTCATTTTGTGGATTTTTTGGGATTTTCTACACAGACAACTATCATGTTGTCTATAAATAGGAAGTGTTTTTTTCTCTTTCTTTCCAATCCATATCTTTCTCTATATTTGTCTTGCCTATTGCATTGACTAGGACTTTCTGTACTATCCCTATTTGTACATAACATGATGAAAAATTTGCCATAACCACATGAGATTTATCCTGGGAATGTAAGGCTGAGTCAATATTCAAAATCGATCAATGAATTACATCATATTAAAAGATGACAAATCATATGATCACATCAATTTATGCAGAAAAGAATTTGACAGAATTCAACATATGTTCATGAAAAATACAAACAAACAAAACCTCAGCAAACTGGAAGTACAAGAACCTTCCATAATCTGATAAAGGGCATGCACACATACACACACTAAACCCTATAGCTAACATCACACCTAATGGTAAAAGTCTTAATGCTTTTTCCTGAGATCAGGAACAAGGTAAGAATGCCCACTCTCCCCTGCATTGCTTAGAATCAATATATTTTAAGTGGAATGCAGAAACATTACTATTGCCACCATAAGATTACTTTCAGGCTTGGTTTAGGAGAACAAAAAAAAAAAAGAAAAGAAAAGAAAAGAGAAACATAACGGGATTTCCATACATTATTTGAGTTTTAGAAGATTCCTTTCCCATTCTTCAAGCCTGAACTAGAGGAGTTCTTTTGGGGCTCTCTCTGTCAGCACTTATGGGTTCGGGCTGCCAGGGGATGCCAGAGGGAGGTAAAAAAGAGGTAAACTCACCATCAGTTCAGTGATACTTTGAGTTCTAGTCTTTTCCCTAATGTGCCTACTCTCATTTTCTTTTCAGAGTCCTGAAAGTAACTGCTCCAGGCTTTATAGCTGCATTCAGTGGGTGAGACAGGCAGAGTATGCTTATTGCATCTCACCTAGAACTGGAACCTGGCATTATTTAATGATATTGAAGCAACACAGGTATGTTAACATAGCAGTTCTACTCCTAGGTATACTTCCAACAGAAAGGCATGTGAATGTGTACTACAATTATACCTACAAAAATGTTCATTGCAGCACTAATGCTCATGAACAGTAAAATGTATAAAAGTTATGGCACAGTCATACAATGGGATACTATACAGCAAGAAAAATGGACAAACTGGGCTTCCCTGGTGGTGCAGTGGTTGAGAATCCACCTGCTAATGCAGGGGACACGCGTTCTATCCCTGGTCTGGGAGGATTCCCACATGCCGTGGAGCAACTAAGCCTGTGCACCACAACTACTGAGCCTGCTCTCTAGAGCCCATGAGCCACAACTGCTGAGGTCCATGCGCCTAGAGCCCGTGCTCCACAACGAGAAGCCACCACAATGAGAAGCCTGCTCACTGCAACCAAGAGTAGCCCCCGCTCTCCACAACTACAGAGAGTCTGCGTGCAGCAATGAAGACCCAACGCAGCCAAAAATAAATATATTAATTTTTTTTTTAATGGACAAACTATTTCTATACATAACAACATGGATGAATCTCACATATTGTTGAGCATTAAAAAGACAATTCACAGAATATTATATGCAATGTGACTTCATTTATACACATATATTTAAAAAACAAAAACACACTATATTTTTAGGGTTATATTCTTAGGTCATAAAACCATGAAGAAAAGCAAGAAATGATTAACATAGGGAATTCCCTGGAGGTGCAGTGGTTAGGACTCTGCACTTCCACTGCAGGGGGGCACGGGTTCGATTCCTGGTTGAGGAACTAAGATTCTGCATGCTGCAGTACAGCCAAAAGAAAAGAAAAGAAATTAAATGAAATGATTAGCATAAAAGTCAGGGTAGTGGTTACCTCTGGTGGGGGATGGAAGGGGAGGAACTAGGGATCCATGGCAGGGGTTGCTTTTAAAGGGTGACTATAATGTTCTCTTTCCTGACCTGCTTAGTAAACACAGACATTTACTTTTTAAAAAACTTTAATAGACTTTATTATGAGAGCAGTTTTAGGTTCACAGCAAAATTGAGCAGAAATGCAGAGCATTTCCGTATACCCACTAATCCTACACATGCACAGCTCCCTTCACTATCAACATCCCCCATTAGATTGTACATTTGTTACAATCAGTGAACCTACACTGATGTTTCATAATCACCCAAAGCCCACAGATTATATTAGGGTTCATTCTTGGTCTTGTACATTCTATGGGTTTAGACAGATGTATAATGACATGCATCCACTATCATAGTATCATACAAAATAGTTTTGCTGCCCTAAAAATCCTCTGTACTCAACCTATTCCTCCCTCCCTCCCCTGTAATCCTTAGCAACCACTGATGTTTTTCTGTCTCCACAGTCTTGCTTTTTCCAGAATGTCATTTAATTGAAATCAAACAGTATGCAGCCTTTTCAGACTAGATTCTTTCCATTAGCAATAGACATTTAAGGTTCCTCCATGCAGGCTTGACAGCTCATTTCTTTTTATCACTCAATAATATCCTATTGTCTGGGTGTATCACAGTTTATTTATTCACTCATCACCTACTGAAAGACATCTTGGTTGCTTCCAAGTTTTAGCAATTATACATGAAACTTCTAAAAACATCTTAGTGCAAGTTTTTGTGTGGATACAGTTTACTTTTTATTTTTTTAATTACCTTTATTTTGTAGGTACTTTATTTAAATTAGATTGAATTTTTTCTGAACAAAATACAGAGGTCAGAACAATTATTAAAGAATTAACTTGGGTAGTTGAAAGAAGTCATCACAAGTTTAAGTTTCATTTACGTGATTTTTTAAAACATCTTTATTGGAGTATAACTGCTTTACAATGGTGTGTTAGTTTCTGCTGTACAGCAAAGTGAATCAGCCATACATATACATATATCCGCTCTCTTCTAGACTCCATTTCCATATAGGTCATTAGAGAGCACCTAATAGGTCACATTTTACTTTTTAACCATTTGGTAAAATGTGCCTATAACTTATATATTTTTTGTGTATTTCACACCAAAACATTTGAAAATGAGAGAATACATGTAAAGCACAGTGTTTGGCACATAATTAATGCCTAACAATGTTATGTGTTATGATTAAATGAGTTACATTCATCTCCCTCAAAAAAAAGAATTTGAGTACCGTTTAAATCAAAGGGTCTGACCAAAGCCAAATGTAGCAAACGGGGGCTTTTTCACATGTTTCTGTTAGCAATATATTTCTGCTTGTTATGAAGATAGGACTCTGTTATGGCACAAAGACCTTATTGTGCCAAGTATTTCCTTAATTGCACTTCCCTTTGTATGTGTTCCTAGTCCCCTCTTTTCTCCTAAGGTGTTAACAATACAAACATTTTAATGTAATCAGCAAGCTTATTGAGCTCAACCACTATTTTTTTTTTTCAACCACTATTTTTAGAACACTGATAAGAATACTCATTCCAAGCCTCTTAGATAGCCTCATCCACCAGAGGGCAGTCAGAAGAAGGAAGAAAAACTACAATCCTGCAGCCTGTGGAACAAAAACCACATTCACAGAAAGATAGATAAGATGAAAAGGCAGAAGGCTAAGTACCAGATGAAGGAACAAGATAAAACCCCAGAAAAACAACTAAATGAAGTGGAGATAGGCAACGTTCCAGAAAAAGAATTCAGAATAATGATAGTGAAGATGATCCAGGACCTCGGAAAAAGAATGGAGGCAAAGATAGAAAAGATGCAAGAAATATTTAACAAAGACCTAGAAGAATTAAAGAACAAACACCTAGAAGAATTAAAGAACAAACAAACAGAGTTGAACAATACAATAACTGAAATGAAAAATACACTAGAAGGAATCAATAGCAGAAAAAGTGAGGCAGAAGAACACATAAGTGACCTGGAAGACAGAATGGTGGAATTCACTGCTGTGGAACAGAATAAAGAAAAAAGAATGAAAAGAAATGAAGACAGCCTAGGATACCTCTGGGACAACATTAAATGCACCAACACTCGCATGATAGGGGTCCCAGAAGGAGAAGAGAGAGAGAAAGGACCCGAGAAAATTTTTGAAGAGATTATAGTCAAAAACTTCCCTAACAGGGGAAAGGAAATAGCCACCCAAGTCCAGGAAGTGCAGAGAGTCCCATACAGGATAAATCCAAGGAGAAACACACTGAGATACATAGTAATCAAACTGACAAAAATTAAAGACAAAGAAAAGTTATTGAAAGCAACAAGGGAAAAACAACAAATAACATGCAAGGGAACTCTCATAAGGTTAACAACTGATTTCTCAGCAGAAACTGTACAAGCCAGAAGGGAGTAACATGATATATTTAAAGTGATGAAAGGGAAAAACCTACAATCAAGAGTACTCTACCCAGCATTATCTCATTCATATTCGACAGAGAAATCAAAAGTTTTACAGATAAGCAAAAGCTAAGAGAATTCAGCACCACGAAACCAGTGCTACAACAAATGCTAAAGGAAATTCTCTAAGTGGGAAACACGAGAAGAGAAGGACTTACAAAAACAAACCCATAACAATTAAGAAAATGGTAATAGGAACATACACATCGATAATTACCTTAAACGTGAATGGATTAAATGCTCCAATCAAAAGACACAGGCTCGCTGAATGGATACAAAAACAAGACGACAGGGGCTTCCCTGGTGGTGCAGTGGTTGACAGTCCACCTGCCAATGCAGGGGACATGGGTTTGTGCCTTGGTCTGGGAAAATCCCATATGCCGTGGAGCAGCTGGGCCCGTGAGCCATGGCTGCTGAGCCTGCATGTCCAGAGCCTGTGCTCCGCAACGGGAGAGGCCACAACAGTGAGAGGCCTGTGAACCGCAAAAAAAAAAAAAAAAAAAAAAAGACCCCTATATATGCTGTCTACAAAGGGACACACTTCACACCTGGGGACACATACAGAATGAAAGTGAGGGGATGGAAAAAGATATTCCATGCAAATGGAAATCAAAAGAAAGCTGGAGTAGCAATACTCATATCAGATAAAATAGACTTTAAAACAAAGAATGTTACAAGAGACAAGGAAGGACACTACATAATGATCAATCCAAGAAGAAGATATAACAATTATATATGTGCCCAACATAGGAGCACCTCAATATATAAGGCAAATGCTAACAGCTATAAAAGAGGAGATCAACAGTAACACAATAATAGTGGGGAACTTTACTATCTCACTTACACCAATGGACAGATCATCCAAACAGAAAATTAATAAGGAAACACAAGCTTTAAATGACACAATAGACCAGATAGATTTAATTGATATTTATAGGACATTCCATCCAAAAACAGCAGATTACACTTTCTTCTCAAGTGTGCATGGAACATTCTCCAGGACAGATCACATCTTGGGTCACAAATCAAGCCACAGTAAATTTAAGAAAATTGAAATCATATCAAGCATTTTTCTGGCCACGATGCTATGAGACTAGATATCAGTTACAGGGAAAAAAACGTTAAAAACACAAACATATGGAGGCTAAACAATATGTTACTAAATAACCAAGAGATCACTGAAGAAATCAAAGAGGAAATCAAAAAATACCTAGAGAAAAATGACAATGAAAACAATCCAAAACCTATGGGATGCAGCAAAAACAGTGCTAATAAGGAAGGTTATAGCAATACAAGCCTACCTCAAGAAACAAGAAAAGTCTGAAATAAACAATCTAACCTTACAACTAAAGTAACTAGAGAAAGAAGAACAAACAAAACCCAAAGTTAGTAGAAGGAAAGAAATAAGGATCAGAGCAGAAATAAATGAAATAGAAACAAAGAAAATAATAGCAAAGATCAATAAAAGTAAAACCTTGTTCTTTGAGAAGATAAATGAAATTGATAAACCATTAGCCAGACTCATCAAGGAAAAGAGGGAGAGGACTCAAATCAATAAAATTAGAAATGAAAAAGGAGAAGTTACAATGGACACCACAGGAATACAAAGCACCCTAAGAGACTACTACAAGCAACTCTATGCCAACAAAATGGACAACCTGGAAGAAGTAGACAAATTCTTAGAAACGTATAACTTCCAAGACTGATTCAGGAAGAAATAGAAAATATAAACAGACCAATCACAAGTAATGAAATTGAAACTGTGATTAAAAAATTTCCAACAAACAAAAGTCCAGGACCAGATGACTTCACGAGTGAATTCTATCAAACATTTAGAAAAGAGCTAACACTCGGGAGGACGAGGGGAAGATGGCGGAAGAGTAAGACGCGGAGATCACCTTCCTCCCCACAGATACACCAGAAATACATCTACACGTGGAACAACTCCTACAGAACACCTGCTAAACGCTGGCAGAAGACCTCAGACCTCCCAAAAGGCAGGAAACTCCCCTCGTACCTGGGTAGGGCAAAAGAAAAAAAGAAAAAACAGAGGCAAAAGAATAGGGACGGGACCTGCACCAGTGGGAGGGAGCTGCGAAGGAGGAAAGGTTTCCACACACTACACACAGACACACTCACAAAACGGGCGGAGACTGCGGGTGGCAAAGGGGGAAGCTTTGGTGCCGCGGAGGAGAGCACAGCAACAGGGGTGCAGAGGGCAGAGCGGAGAGATTCCCACACAGAGGATCGGTGCCTACCGGCACTCACCAGCCCGAGAGGCTTCTTTGCTCAACCGCTGGGGCGGGCGGGACTGCGAGCTGAGGCTCGGGCTTCAGTCGGAGCTCAGGGAGAGGACTGCGGTTGGTGGCGTGAACACAGCCTGAAGGGGTTAGTGCACCACGGCTAGCCGGGAGGGAGTCCGGGAAAAGGTCTGGAGCTGCCGAAGAGGCAAGACACTTTTTCTTCCCTCTTTGTTTCCTGGTGCATGAGGAGAGGCAATTAAGAGCGCTGCTTAACAGAGCTCCAGAGACGGGCACAAGGCACGGATAAAAGCACGGACCCCAGAGATGGGCAGGAGACGCTAAGGCTGCTGCTGGTGCCATCAAGAAGCCTGTGAGCGTGTACAGGTCACTATCCACACCCCTCTTCTGGGGAGCCTGTGTAGCCGCCACTGCCAGGGTCCCGGGATCCAGGGACAATTTTCCCGGGAGAACGTACGGTGCGCCACAGCCTGGTGCAGCGTTACACAGGCCTCTGACGCCGAAGGCTCGCCCTGCATTCCGTGCCCCTCCCTCCCCCGGCCTGAGTGAGCCAGAGCCCCCGATCAGCGGCTCCTTTAACCCCGTCCTGTCTGAGCGAAGAACAGACGCCCTCCTGTGACCTATTCGCAGAGGCGGGGCCAAATCCAAAGCTGAGCCCCTGGGAGCTGTGAGAACAAAGAAGAGAAAGGGAAATCTCTCCCAGCAGCCTCAGAAGCAGCGGATTAAAGCTCCACAATCAACTTGATGTACCCTGCATCTGTGGAATACATGAATAGACAACGAATCATCCCAAATTGAGGAGGTAGACTTTGAGAGCAAGATTTATGATTTTTTCCCCTTTTCCTCTTTTTGTGAGTGTGTATGTGTATGCTGCTGTGTGAGATTTTGACTGTACAGCTTTGCTTCCACCATTTGTCCTAGGGTTCTATCCGTCCAACTCTTTAAAAAAATTTTTTTTTCTTAATAATTTTAATAACTTTATTTTATTTTACTTTATCTTCTTTCTTCCTTCCTTCCTTTCTTTCTTTCTTTCTTTCTTTCGTTCTTTCTTCCTTCCTGCCTTCCTTCCCCCCTATAGACAACGAATCATCCCAAATTGAGGAGGTGGACTTTGAGAGCATGATTTATGATTTTTTCCAATTTTCCTCGTTTTGTGAGTGTGTCTGTGGATGCTTCTGTATGAGATTTTGTCTGTATAGCTTTGCTTCCACCATTTGTCCTAAAGTTCTATCCGTCTGGTTTAAAAAAATTTTTTTTTCTTAATAATTTTAATTTAATAACTTTATTATATTTTACTTTATCTTCTTTCTTTCTTTCTTTCTTTTTTGTTCCTTCCTTCCCTCCTTCCTTCCTTCTTTCCTTCCTCCCACCATCCCTCCCTTCCTCCTTTCTTTCTTATTTTCTTTCCTTCTTTTCTTATTCCTTCCTTCCTTCCTTCCCTCGTTTCTTTCTTTCTTCCTACTTCTACTAATCCTTTCTTTCTACTTTTTCTCCCTTTTATTCTGAGCTGTGTGGATGAAAGGCTCTTGGTGCTGTAGCCAGGAGTCAGTGCTGTGCCTCTGAGGTGGGAGAGCCAGCTTCAGGAAACTGGTCCACAAGAGACCTCCCAGCTCCACATAATATCAAATGGTGAAAATCTCCAAGAGATCTCCATCTCAATGCCAGCACTGAAACTCACTCAACAACCAGCAAGTTACAGTGCTGGACACCCTATGCCAAACAACTAGCAAAACAGGAACACAAACCCACCCATTAGCAGAGAGGCTGCCTAAAATCATAATAAGTCCACAGACACCCCAAAACACACCGCCAGACGTGGACCTGCCCACCAGAGAGACAAAACACAGCCTCATCCACCAGAACACAGGCACTAGGCCCCTCCACCAGGAAGCCTACACAACCCACCGAACCAACCTTAGCCACTGGGGATAGATACGAAAAACAACGGGAACTATGAACCTGCAGCCTGCAAAAAGGAGACCCCAAACACAGTAGGATAAGCAAAATGAGAAGACAGAAAAACACACTGCAGATGAAGGAGCAAGATAAAAACCCACCAGACCTAACAAATGAAGAGGAAATAGGCAGTCTACCTGAAAAAGAATTCAGAATAACGATAGTAAAGATGATCCAAAATCATGGAAATAGAAGAGACAAAATGCAAGACACATTTAACAAGGACCTAGAAGAACTAAAGATGAAACAAACAATGAATAAGAACACAATAAATGAAATGAAAAGTACACTAGATGGGATCGATAGCAGAACAACTGAGGCAGAAGAACGGATAAGTGACCTGGAAGATAAAATAGTGGAAATAACTACTGCAGAGCAGAATTAAGAAAAAAGAATGGAAAGAACTGAGGATAGTCTCAGAGACCTCTGGGGCAACATTAAACGCAACAACATTTGAATTATAGGGCTTCCAGAAGAAGAAGAGGAAACGAAAGGGAATGAGAAAATATTTGAAGAGATTATAGTTGAAAACTTCCCTAATATGGGAAAGGAAACAGTTAATCAAGTCCAGGAAGCACAGAGAGTACCATACAGGATAAACCCAAGGAGAAATACACCAAGACACCTATTAATCAAACTGTCAAAAATTAAATACAAAGAAAGCATATTAAAAGCAGCAAGGGAAAAACAACAAATAACACACAAGGGAATCCTCATAAGGTTAACAGCTGATCTTTCAGCAGAAACTCTGCAAGCCAGAAGGGAGAGGCAGGACATATTTAAAGTGATGAAGGAGAAAAACCGGCAACCAAGATTACTCTACACACCAAGGATCTCATTCAGATTTGATGGAGAAATTAAAACCTTTACAAGCAAAAGCTGAGAGAGTTCAGCACCACCAAACCAGCTTTACCACATATGCTAAAGGAACTTCTCTAGGCAAGAAACACAAGAGAAGTAAAAGACCTACAATAAGGAACCCAAAACAATTTAGAAAATGGGAATAGGAACATACATATCGATAATTACCTTAAATGTAAATGGACTAAATGCTCCCACCAAAAGACACAGATTGACTGAATGGATACAAAAACAAGACCCATATCTTTGCTGTCTACAAGAGATCCACTTCAGACCTAGAGACACATACAGACTGAAAGTAAGGGGATGGAGAAAGATATTCCATGCAAATAGAAACCAAAAGAAAGCTGGAGTAGCAATTCTCATATCAGACAAAGTATACTTTAAAATAAAGACTATTAGAAGAGACAAAGAAGGACACTACATAATGTTCAAGGGATCGATCCAAGAAGAAGATATAACAATTGTAAATATTTATGCACCCAACATAGGAGCACCTCAATACATAAGGCAAATACTAACAGCCATAAAAGGGGAAATCAACAGTAACTCATTCATAGTAGGGGACTTTAACACCCCACTTTCACCAATGCACACATCATCCAAAATGAAAATAAAGAAGGAAACACAAGCTTTAAATGATACATCAAACACGATGGACTTAATTGATATTTATAGGACACTCCATCCATAAACAACAGAATACACCTTTTTCTCAAGGGCTCATGGAACATTCTCCAGGATAGATCATATCTTGGGTCACAAATCAAGCCTTGGTAAATTTAAGAAAATTGAAATTGTATCAAGTATCTTTTCTGACCACAATGCTATTAGACTAGATATCAATTACAGGAAAAGATCTGTAAAAAATACAAACACATGGAGGCTAAACAATACACTACTTAATAACGAAGTGATCACTGAAGAAATCAAAGGGGAAATACAAAAATACCTAGAAACAAATGACAATGGAGACACAACGACCCAAAACCTATGGGATGCAGCAAATGCAGTTCCAAGAGGGAAGTTTATAGCAATACAAGCCCATCATAACAAGCAGGAAACATCTCGAATAAACAACCTAACCTTGCACCTAAAGCAATTAGAGAAAGAAGAACAAAAAAACCCCAAAGCTAGCAGAAGGAAAGAAATCATAAAAATCCGATCAGAAATAAATGAAAAAGAAATGAAGGAAACGATAGCAAAGATCAATAAAACTAAAAGCTGGTTCTTTGAGAAGATAAACAAAATAGATAAACTATTAGCCAGACTCATCAAGAAAAAAAGGGAGAAGACTCAAATCAATAGAATTAGAAATGAAAAAGAAGAAGTAACAACTGACACTGCAGAAATACAAAAGACCATGAGAGATTACTACAAGCAACTCTATGCCAATAAAATGGACAACCTGGAAGCAATGGACAAATTCGTAGAAATGTACAACCTGCCAAGATTGAATCAGGAAGAAATAGAAAATATGAACAGACCAATCATAAGTAATGAAATTGAAACTGTGATTTAAAATCTTCCAACAAACAAAATCCCAGGACCAGATGGTTTCACAGGTGAATTCTATCAAACATTTAGAGAAGAGCTAACACCTATTCTTCTCAAATTCTTTCAAAATATAGCAGAGGGACGAACACTCCCAAATTCATTCTATGAGGCCACCATCACCTGGATACCAAAACCAGACAAGAATATCACAAAGAAATAAAACTACAGGCCAATATCACTGATGAACATAGATGCAAAAATCCTCAACAAAATACTAGCAAACAGAATCCAACAGCACATTAAACAGACCATACACCATGATCAAGTGGGGTTTATTCTAGGAATGCATGGATTCTTCAATATATGCAAATCAATCAATGTGATAAACCATATTAACAAATTGAAGGAGAAAAACCATATGATCATCTCAATAGATGCAGTAAAAGCATTCGACAAAATTCAACACCCATTTATGATAAAAACCCTGCAGAAAGTAGGCATAGAAGGAACTTTCCTCAACATAATAAAGGCCATATATGACAAACCCACAGCCAACATCATCCCCCATGGTGAAAAACTGAAAGCATTTCACTAAGTTCAGGAACAAGACAAGGTTGCTCACACTCACCATTCTAATTAATCATAGTTTTGTAAGTTTTTGTCACAGCAATCAGAGAAGAAAAGGAAATAAAAGGAATCCAAATCTGAAAAAAGGAAGTAAAGCTTTCACTGTTGGCAGATGACATGATACTGTACATAGAGAATCCTAAAGATGCTACCAGAAAACTTCTAGAGCTAATCAATGAATTTGGTAAAGTTGCAGGGTACAAAATTAATGCACAGAAATCTCTGGCATTCCTATATGCTAATGATGAAAAATCTGTAAGGGAAATTAAGGAAACATTCCCATTTACCATTGCAACAAAAAGAATAAAATACGTAGGAATAAACCTACCTAGGGAGACAAAAGACCTGTATGCAGAAAGCTATAAGACACGGGTGAAAGAAATTAAAGATGATACAAACAGATGGAGAGTTATACCATATTCTTGGATTGGAAGCATCAGTATTGTGAAAATGACTATACTACTCAAAGCAATCAACAGATTCAATGCAATCCCAATCAAGTTACCAATGGAATTTTTTTACAGAACTAGAACAAAAAATGTTAAAATTTGTGGAGACACAAAAGACCCTGAATAGCCAAAGCAGTCCTGAGGGAAAAAAAGAGAGCTGGAGGAATCAGACACCCTTACTTCAGACTATACTACAAAGCTACAATAATCAAGACAATATGGTACTGGCACAAAAACAGAAATATAGATCAATGGAACAGGATAGAAAGCCCAGAGATAAACCCGACCACCTATGGTTAACTAATCTATGACAAAGGAGGCAAGGATATACAATGGAGAAAAGACAGTCTCTTCAATAACTGGTGCTGGGAAAACTGGACAGCTACATGTAACAGTATGAAATTAGAACACTCCCTAACAGCATACACAATAATAAACTCATAATGGATTAGAGACCTAAATGTAAGACTGGACACTATAAAACTCTTAGAGGAAAACATAGGAAGAACACCCTTTGACACAAATCACAGCAAGATCTTTTTAGATCCACGTCCTAGAGTAATGGAAATAAAAACAAAAATAAACAAATGGGACCTAATGAAACCTCAAAGCTTTTGCACAGCAAAGGAGACCATAAAGAAGACCAAAAGACAACCCTTAGAATGGGAGAAAATATTTGCAAATGAATCAACTGAGAAAGGATTAATCTCCAAAATATATAAACAGCTCATGCAGTTCAATAATAAAAAAACAAACAACCCAATCTAAAAATGGGCAAAAGACCTAAATAGACATTTCTCCAAAGAAGACATACAGATGGCCAAGAAGCCCATGAAATGCTGCTCAACATCACTAATTATTAGAGAAATGCAAAGCAAAACTACCATGAGGTATCACCTCACACCAGTTAGAATGGGCATCATCAGAAAATCTACAAACAGCAAACGCTGGAGAGTGTATGGAGAAATGGGAACCCTCTTGCACTGTTGGTGGGAATGTAAATTGATACAGCCACTATGGAGAACAGTATGGAGGTTCCTTAGAAAACTAAAAATAGAATTACTATATGACCCAGGAATCCCACTACTGGGCATATACCCAGAGAAAACCATAACTCAAAAAGAGACATGCATGCTCATTGCAGCACTATTTACAATAGCCAGGACATGGAAACAACCTAAATGCCCATCGATAGACGAATGGATAAAGAAGGTGTGGTACATATACACAATGGAATATTACTCAGCCATAAAAAGGAACGAAATTGGATCATTTGTAGAGACGTGGATGGATCTAGAGACTGTCATACTGAGTGAAGTAAGTCAGAAGGAGAAAAACAAATAACGTATATTAACGCATATATGTGGAACCTAGAAAAATGGTACAGATGAACCAGTTTGCAGCCTAGAAATAGAGACACAGATGCAGAGAAGAAATGTATGGACACCAAGGGGGAAAAGCGGCGGGGGGGTGGGGATGGTGGTGTGATGAATTGGGCGATTGGGATTGACATGTATACACTGATGTGTATAAAATGGATGACTAATAAGAACCTGCTGTATAAAAAAATAACTAAAATTAAATTAAAAGAAAATACTCATTCTGACACTTAAATCAACTCTTTTGGGCCAGGTCTGGACTCACCCTTCTTCACCAGACCTATGCCCTTCTGGGATTGAGAATGTGAGAGTGAGGGACTTCCCTGGTGGTCCTGTGGCTGGGGCTCTACGCTCCTGTGCGGGGTGTGGTGGGGCCCAGGTTTGATCCCTGGGCTGGGAGCTGGATCCCACATGCTGCAGCTAGAGGGTCCCGTGTGCCGCAACCGGGAACCGGTGCAACCAAATAGATAAATTAAAATAATTTTTTTTTTTTTTTGCGGTACGCGGGCCTCTCACTCTTGTGTCCTCTCCCGTTGCGGAGCACAGGCTCCGGACGCGCAGGCTCAGCGGCCCTGGCTCACGGGCCCAGCCGCTCCACGGCATGTGGGGTCCTCCTGGACTGGGGCACGAAACCGTGTCCCTTGCATCGCAGGCGGACTCTCAACCACTGCACCACCAGGGAAGCCCAAAAATAAAATATTTTTAAAAAAAGAGAATGTGAGAGTGTATATGTGTTGGGGGTGGAGGGTGACAGCTCAGAAATGGAGGTCTGCTTGACTTGGGTTTGGCTGCAGCCGTAGCATGCAAGCATCTCCAAACCTGTCCTGGCACAACTCCACGATGCTCCAGTGCTTCCTAGAGTCCTTTGTATGCTTTAGCCCCTGTTAGCCCCACCTCCATGCTGATGCCCACTCTCAAGGTCAAGGTGGAAGACATCTAATGAGGATGGCATTTTCACCATGGTCCTCCCATGTGCTCCAGTGATGCCTTGTTTACTCAAGTAAATGAGCTTTCTGGGGCAAGCATTGTTCTGCATAAGGGAATTTTCCATGCAACTCAATTTACCACTTTTAGTGCCAAATTTTTTTCTCTAAAATTGAACAGTCTTAATAGAACACTTTTTTTTTTTGGCCGTGCTGCGCTGCTTGCAGAATCTTAGTTCCCCGACCAGGGATCGAACCAGTGCCCCTTGCAGTGGAAGTGTGGAATCATAACCACTGGACCGCCAGGGAATTCCCAGTAGAACACTTCTTAAAATAGATTGTAGAATTATCTGCCTTCTTTCAAAGTGTATATTACATATAATTTGATCTTTCCTTTGTGTTCCATGGTGCCATGGCTACCAAGATGTGTAGGACTGTTTGCCCTATGGCTCACCTCAGTGTGCTTTTATAGTTCTACCAGCTGGGGTTTTAAAGTAACATTTGCTTTTCCCTCGTATAAAAATATTACATCTTTATTATAGAAAATTTCAAAAATAGAAAGAAGTAGAAAGAAAATTACTCATTTAGACTTAGAAACATTTAGATGTATTTCCTTCTGGTCTCTTTTTAAAATATTTCTTTGAGACATTTTTCTATGTATAGCTTATTTATTCTACTTAGTTGCAGTTTCTTACAGCTTCCACAGATGGTTCTGTGTTGGGAGGCAGAGATATTGAATAATATTGTCCAAACTGAGAAGGAACTTCGAGACTAAAAAGCGAAGCAGGCTGTTCCATAAAGTGCAATTATGAAGTTTGTGGTGAGTAAGTTACATACAGGCAGGACTGGGTGGACGACTACGATCCAGAGGCATTCGAAGCTGCACTCCACACTGATGAAAGGGGTACAGGGGAATTTAAAGGGGCCAAAGCTAAAAATAAAATCTGACTACCAAGTGAGAAGCACCGCCTACATTGATGGGAACTGAGGGTTTTTCCTCCCCGAGGGTGCTCATGACCATTAAGCATCCACGTCAGCAAAAGGCACTCTTCCAGTTTTTATATCAGCTGAAGGCAAGGGTAAAAGTTGATAGGGAACTTATCTGGCTTGAGCTAAAGCTCAGTCATGTGGAAAGGGGAGGTGGTAAGAGTGCAGGCCCAAGATGGAGCTGACAAAATGGAGTCAGTGTGGTTCAGCCAAACATTCTCTCCTCTGTCTCTTAGCCTGTTAGTCATCCCTTCTTACTGTCTCTAGGATCACACTGTCCACTCCTCCTCGCTTTCATAATCTGTGACTTCTAAACTGAGCAGGAGAAAGAGTTTACCATGACTATTAAAACTGTAGGCAAAAGTAACAATGGATAGGCTCTTCAGGAAAGCCTGCAGTTCACATCACCATAGTCACGTATGTGGGTTTTGAAATGGCTTCTGCAGCCAATCAGCAGATTTCTTGGTTTTCCTGCTCCATTCCACATGTGTGAGATTCCTAGAAAGTCTACTCTTCCCTTAAAGGTGTTGATACCATTCTGCAAGTACCTCTTGTCATTGACTGAGTAAATATTTGATTAAATTTTAAGTGCCTTGAGAGTAGGGACTATCTTCTAACAATACCTTGTATTATGCTCCACACGTGATAGGCACTCTAGAAATGCTTTTGGTGAATAACATTCAATTGAGATATTCCCAGTCTCAATCTAGACTCCGTTTTACTGATATCTTTTATCTTGATCAAAGTTTAGATTTTTACCAAGTTTTAATCTGAATAAGATTAAGAGTGTCTCAAGGAGTGATTGTGGGGGATGTGTGAGTATCCTTTTACCCAATCTCTGCCCACTTCCCATGGCTTCCATATGGCAAATTATTCCTCTCCCACCCTGACTCAGTGTGAAGCATGTGTCCTGGACATAAACCAATCAGCATCGCCTTCTCCCAGCCATAGTGATTGGTTCAGACTTGGGGCATTTGATCCAGCTAGACCTAGTTAGAATGAACTTCAGGACTTCTGGGAATGCTGGGATAAATAAAGATGCTTGCTTCTTTTTGCTGGCTGTGAAATTGGAAGGCTACCCCAGAAGTTCCTTGCTGCCACCTTCCAGCCATGAGGTTGCCTTTCCTGAATAAGCTAACATACAGACATGAGCAGAGCTATACTGAGAGATAGAAAACAGGGCCTGAGTACATCTTTGAGTCTCTGCATTCCTGTGTATGGCCATGCCTGAAGCCAAATTTACCACTGGTCAGACCACTGTTGCAGGTCGGGGTCTCCAAAAGCAGACACTGAAATGCAATTTGGGGAGTGAGAGGTTTATAAGGGGTAAACACCTGTGAAAGGAGGAGGAAGCAGGATGGGGCAGCAGTGAGGCAGGTCTGACAAAGCCTCAGCCAATACAGCAGGGATCTCCAGAGCAAGTATTTCCTGTCAGAGTTCAAGTCTCAAGGTGGAGTTTTGATCCTCTGCCTTGCTCTGTCATTGGATATGGGCTCAGAAGGGTGTGACCTTGAGGGAGGTGGCCCTTTGCACTTGAGGCAGCCCTGGAAGGAGCTGACAACTGGAGGCTATCACAGCTCTCTTAAGGGAGACCTGGGGGTGCATCTCTGTGTCTAGCACAGTTACGTAAGCCTTATCATTATTGTTATTACTATGATGATGCTAAACTAGTCTGAGCTGAATTTTCTGCCACTTGCAGCCAAAAGCCTTCAAATTAATGCAGTGATGATTTTGATAGTTAAAGCCCCACTGTGATGTGATAGAGGCAATTCTCTCAGACCCAAATAGTACTTGGATTTAAGTATCTCCATTTGAGATGTTGAGCAGACATCAGCACTGAAGCTTGACCTGGCATTAGGATTCAGGGACTAATAATGTTGCTCTTGCTTAAATGGTCCCCATGCATCCTTCTCTTATGCTTCTATGCCCACACCTGGCTTCAGAATGTTGGAAGTGGAGCCCTCTGTCAATATTCTTGATTATTTGGAATGGAGGCTATGTCCTCCACAAAAATAATCACTCATTCAAGGACCTACAGTGAAATAATCACTCATTCAAGGACCCAGAGAATCTCATACTGAGTGAAGTAAGTCAGACAGAGGAGGACAAATACCATATGATATCGCTTATATTTGGAATCTAAAAACTGGTACAAATGAACTTATTTGCAAAACAGAAATAGAGTCACAGATGTAGAAAACAAACGTATGGTTACCAAGCGGGGGAGGGGGCAGGGGTAAATTGGGAGATTGGGATTGACATACACACACTACTATATATATATACTAATAGGAACCCACTGTATAGCACAGGGAACTCTACTCAATACTCTGTAATGGCCTATATGGGAAAAGAATCTGAAAAAGAATAGATATATGTATATGTATAACTGATTCACTTTGCTGTACAGCAGAAACTGACACAACATTGTAAATCAACTATACTCCAATAAAAATTAATTAAAAACATACACCAGGACCCAAACAATCTGATGGTTGGGCCCTGTGGTATATTCAAGATGGCCACAAATTCTTTGCCAATCCTCCCATCAAGTGCTGGACTCTGTCTTCCCACACCTTGAATCTTGACTGGTCTTGTGACTTGCTTTGACCAATTGAATAAGGTGAAAGTGTTATTATGGGATTTCTGAGCCCAGGCCTTAAGAGTGAATGACAGCTTCTGCTTTCTTCCTCTTGGAGTCCAGCTGCCATGACATAAGGTAGTCCAGGCTAGATTGCTGAATGATTAGAGGCCATGTGGGGAGAGGTTCTGGAGCCTGAGAGGTCATCTTAGAAGTTCCAACCCAAGCCACCTTTAGAGATCCCAACTGAACACAGCTGCATAAGAGATCCCAAGACCAGCCAAAGAACAACACAGCTGAATTCCAGCCATCCCACAGAATTGTGAGAGATAATAAGCAATAATTATAATAATTATCTTTTTATTTTTAATTGTGGTTATAAACACGAACATGTAATTTACCATCTTAAAGTGTACAGTTCAGTAGTGTTAAGTGTATTCACATTGCTGTGCAACCAACCTCCAGAACTTTTTCATTTTGAAAACTGAAACTCTGTACCCATTAAACAACTCCCCTGTCCTCCTTCCTCCCAGCCCCTGTCAATCCCCATTCTGTTTTTTGTTTCTATGAATCTAACTACTTTAGATACATCAGGTGAGTGGAATCATACAGTATTTGCCTTTTTGTGACTAGCTTATTTCACTTAGCATAATATCCACAAGGTTTATCCATGTTGAGTAAATAATTATTTTAAGCCACTAAGTTTTGGGACGGTTTGTTACACCACAATAGATAGTGGATACAGAATCATCTGACAAGTTTTGTTTTTCAAAAGGAATAAGCATTTTAATTTTTTTCATTAAAGGGTTGGACCTATAGGAGAATTAAGAAGATCAGCTTATCTGCTGATAGTTTGTAGCATATTCCTTTTTTAATAATTAGATTGCATGATAGCACCTTGATTAGGAATCTTTTTCTTTCAGTTTTATCGAGATATAATTGACATTTAATATTGTGTAAGTTTAAGGGATACAGCGTGATGATTTGACACATGCATATATGGTGAACTGGTTACCACAATATGGTTAGTTAACATCTCCATCATCTCACAGTTATCTTTTTTTTCTACTCTCTTAGCAACATTCACGTATATATAGTATTGTTAACTATAGTCACCACACTGTACATTAGATCTCAGAACTTATTCATTTTCTAACTGGAAGTTTGTACTCTTTGACCAATATCTCCCCATTTTCCCCACCCACAGCCCCTGGTAACCATCATTCTACCCTCTGTTTCTATGAGTTCAGCTTTTTTAGATTCCACATGTGAGATCACACAGTATTTGTCTTTTTCTATCTGACTTATTTAGGATAGCATAATGCCCTCAAGTTCCATCCATATTGTTGCAAATGGCAGGATTTCCTTCCTTCTCATGGCTGAATAATATTCCATTGTGTAGATAGATAGATAGATAACATCTTCTTTATCCATTTATCCACTGACAGACACTTAGATTTTTCCATATCTTGGCTATTGTGAATAATGCTGCATTGAACACTGGAGTGCAGATATCACGACAAGATCCTGATTTCATTTCCTTTGGATATACACACAGAAGTGGAATTGCTGGATCATATGGTAGTTCTATTTTTAATTTTTTTGAGGAAACTCCATACTGTTTTCCACAGTGGCTGCACCAATTTACATTCCCACCAACAGCGCACAAAGTTCCCTTTTCTCTGCATCCTCGCCAACACTTGTTATCTCTTATTTTTTTGGTAATAACCATTCTAACAGGTGTGAGGTGATATATCACTGTAGTTTTTTAAAATTAATTAATTTATTTATTTTATGTTTATTATTTTTGGCTGCATTGGGTCTTCATTGCTGTGCACAGGCTTTTTCTAGTTGGGGCGAGTGGGGGCTACTCTTCATTGCGGTGCACAGGCTTCTCATTGTGGTGGCTTCTCTTGTTGCGGAGCATGGACTCTAGGCACACGGGCTTTATTTGTTGTGGTATGTGGGCTCAGTAGTTGTGGCTCGTGGGCTCTAGAGCGCAGGCTCAGTAGCTGTGGTGTACGGGCTTAGTTGCTCCACAGCATGTGGGATCTTCCCGGACCAGGGCTCAAACCCGTGTCCCCTGCATTGGCAGGGGGATTCTTAACCACTGCACCACCAGGGAAGCCCCTCACTGTAGTTTTGATTTGCATTTCCTTGATGATTTGTAATGCTGAGCATCTTCATGTACCTGTTGGCCATTTGTATGTCTTCTTTGGAAAAATGTGTATTTAGGTCCTCTGCCTATCTTTTAATTGGATTGTTTGTTTCTTTTGTTATTGAGTTGTATGAGCTCTTTGTATATTTTGGATATTAATCCCTTATCAGATACATGACTTGTAAATATTTTCTCCTATTCCTTAGGTTGCCTTTTCACTTTGTTGATTGTTTCTTTTGCTGTGCAGAAGCTTTTTAGTTTGATGTAATCCCACTTATTTATTTTTGCTTTTGCTGCTTGTGCTTTTGGTGTCTTAGCGGATATAGCATATTTCAAAAAGACTGCTTTAACTTATTCAAACATTTGGTTTGATAGTGTAGTCAAATTCTTGGAGCTTTGATTTTCGCTGCTCAGCTCAAATAGGCTATCCATATAAAGAAACAGGAACTAATGTTAACATTCATTTCAGATGGCCATACATTTATTTACTGATTCATAGGCCTGGGAAGGAACTTGATGGAATATTTATTTAGCCCATCTCTAAGCAGACTTGTACTAGACAGATAGAAAACAGGCCTTTTAAAGGAACTAGCAGAATTATTTTAAAGAAGCTATGGCACAGTGGTTAAGAGCACAGGCCTGGCTTTAAGCATGGGCTCTACCATGAATTTTAATGTTTTCGTAAAGTGGGCATAATGATAGCACCTATCTCACTATCTCAGTCTTGTAATGAAAACTAAATGACTTAATGCATACAAAGGACATAGCAAACACTCAGTAAATATTGGGTTGGCCAAAAAGTTCGTTCGGGTTTTTCCGTAAGATTACAGAAAAACTCGAATGAACTTTTTGGCCAACCCAATAATACTATATTAGTAAATCACTCCAGTGTTTAATCACATCTTCAATATCAAAAGCTTCCTTCTACTTTTCAATGTGTGTTTCTAAACTCATATTAAAGCAAATTCAAAAAGAAGAACTCCAGCCATAGAGATAATAGTCTGTTTTCACTCAACAAATATGTATTGAGCACCTAGAATGTGCTAGGCTCTGTGTGGGGTGAATAAAACGACATCGTTGATCTCAGATCTTGCATTTTAGAGTAATGGGAGACACAAAATGCATAAATAAGCCAAACCAAAATGGCAATAGACTGTGAAATTTGCTGAGTAAGAATTAAACAGGGCACTGTAATAGAAAGTAACTGGCAAGACTAGTGTGCATTTAGATAGGGTCGTCAGAAAAGGTCTCTTTGAGAGGATGACATGTAAACTGCAACTTGGTAGATGAGAAAAAAGGACACAAGGGACAGGCAAAGAAATCAGTGGTAAGGCATTTCAAGGAAAAGGAACAGCATGTGCAAAGTCCTAGATGCAAGCCCTGAAACTGGGAAAACATATCCTCTAGTATTTCTCTACAGCTTAACACAGTAAAAGTTCTCTCTTGCTGGAGGAACAGAAAACTGCTACCCAGAGGTATCCATCCTTTCCACTAACACTCTTATCTCATTCATGAGCAGATAACACTGTTCCATGGTTACAGCAAACTATAAAGACTGTGCATGCAAGAGCAAGAGTTGAGAACTGTAACAGAGGTTAATCTGAATGCATTTAATGATATAATCTGGGCAAATTGACCATCAGCCCCTCTCTTCACACTCGTCCTCCAAATGACGTCACCAATCTCTTCACTGCTCAAGTCAGAGCCAGGGGACCCATTCAATCAACAAGTCTGGTCACTTGTCCCAAGTCAGTCTCTCATCCATCCTCACTGTCATTAATTTGGTTTGGTTCTTCTCATTTATTTCCTTCTGAATTACAAAACGTTACCTCCCAGCTGTTGTAGTGGATTGCAGAAATGGCCACAAATAATTGCAGCTCCTTCTGTCAAGAGATGGAATCTCTTTCTCCAGTCCTTGACTCTGGGCTGGCCCTGACACTTGCTTTGCAGTTGAAGCAATATTGTGTGAATTTCAAGTGAGAAGCTAATGGAACCTTGTGTGCTTCCACTCTTGCTCTGGGAACCCCTACCACTACTGCCATGTGGGCAAACCCAGAATAGCCTGCTGGAGGCTGAGAGACCATGTAGAACAGAGATGAGCCATCCCATCTCAGCTATCCTGGACCAGCCAGCCCCCAGTTGACCCAGCCACTCACAGCAAATGCATGAGCCCAACCAGGTTCAGCCAAGCTTGGCCCATATCAGCAGAACTTCCCATCTGAGCCCAGCCCAAATTGCCTAAGCACAAAATAGTGAGATAAATAAATATGGGTTTCTTTTTAAGCCATTAAGTTTGGGCTTAAGTTCCTGCCACAGCAAAAAATAAAAAAAATTTAAAAAGCTAACTGATACAACTCATTTCCTGGCTTCTGGTTTTGGTCCCACCACAATCAGTGGTCCTTCAAAAACACGACCCAATCATGATGCTCCTCAACATTTTCCCATCACCTTCGTGTAAAACCCAAACTTCTCAGTTGTGCCCCATCATTCACCACTCAGTCACAGGCTATACAAATTTCCTGCAGTTGCCCAAGCATACAATGCATCCTTTCACCTCCATGACTTTGTGAATACCTGCCATGGGCTGAAAATTGTGTCTCCTCTCCAAACTCATATGTTAAAGTCCTCAGGACCTCAGAATGTGGCTTATTTGGAGATAGAGCCTTTAAAGAGGCAACTGATGTAAAATGAGGTCATATAAGTGAGCCCTAATCCAATATTTCTGGTGTCCTGATAAGAAGAGGAGGTTAGGACACAGACAACATAGACAGAGCATTGACCATGCAGTGTGAAGATGCAGTAGGCAGCCACCTGAGAGCCAAGGAGAGAGGCCTCAGGAGAAGCCAGCTCTGCCAACACCTTAATCTTGGACTTCCAGCCTCCAGAACTGTGAGATAATAAATGTCTGTTGTTAAACCATCCAGTTTGTGGTATTCTATTATGGGAGCCCTAGCAAACTAATACAATGCTATTCCTTCTACTAGGAATTCCTTCAAACCTCAGTACACCCATACCTGCTACTTCTTCACCTGGATAATTTTGACTTGTCTTTCACATCTAGCCCACTACCTTGGGGAAGCCTTCCCTAATTCCCTTGAGGCTGGTTAAGTAACCCTGGTCTGTGATTCCTCCACTGTATAGTGCACTTATCCTGGTGTGTTAAAAATTTTTGTGTGTGGTAAGAACATTTAACATGAGATCTACATTCTTAATACAATTTTAAGTCTATGATACAGTAATTTTAACCATAGGCACTATGTTGTAAAACAGATCTCTATAACTTAATCATCTTACATGACTGAAACTTTATACCCACTGAACAGCAACTCCCCATTTCTCCCTTCCCCCAGCCCCTGGCAACTACCATTCTACTCTCTGTTTCTATATGTTTGACTATTTTAGATACCTCATGTAAGTGGTATCGTGCAGTATTCGTCCTTCTGTTATTGGCTTTTTTCACTTAGCATAATGTTCGGGTTCATCCATGTTGTCACATATGGCAGGATTTAATTCCTTTCTAAGGCTGAATAATATTACATTTTATGTTTATATTGCATTCTCTTTATCCATTCATCTGTTGATGGACATTTAGGTTGTTTTCACATCTTGGCTAATGCTGCAATGAATGTAGGAATGCAGATATATCTCTGAGATCCTGATTTCAATTCTTCTCGATAAATACCCAGAAGTGGGATAGTTGGATCATATGGTAGTTCTATTTTTAATTTTTTGAGGAACCTCCGTACCATTTTCCATAGTGGCTGCACCATTTTACATTCACACCAACAGGGTACAAATGTTCCAGTTTCTCCACATCCTTGCCAATACTTATCTTTTTTTTTTTTGCTGTTGTTAATAACCATCCTAACAAGTATAAAGTGATATCTCATTATTATTTTGATTTGCATTTCCCCAATAATTAGTGATTTTGAGCATCTTTTCATATACCTGTTGGCTATTTTGTATGTTGTTTTTTGGAGAAATGTCTAAGTCCTTTGCCCATTTTAAAATTGGATTATTTGTTATTTTGCTGTTGAGTTGGAGTTCTTCATACATTTTGGATATCAACTCCTTGTCAGATAGATAGTTTGAAAATATTTTATCCCACTCCATAAGTTGCCTTTTCACTTTGTTGATGGTTTCTTTTGCTGTACAGACGTTTTTTAGTTTGATGTGGTCTCTGCCACCTAAGGGCAAAGAGCGTGCCTTTCACGTCTTAGTCTCCAGTGCTGAACAGAGTGCCTGGCACACATCATATGTTTAATAAATGCTTGTTGGAATAAAATCCTGTCATTTCCTGCCTCCACATTTTCCCAACTCTGTGTATTTATTTTCTCATGCTGCCCCCTCACTTGTAATGCTCTTCTCTACATCTTCCCAAGTCCAAATCATACCATCCTATAAAATTCACCTTAAAAATCATCTTTTGGAGAAATTTTTCTGATTGCACCAGCTAGAAGTGATCTACCTTTCATTTGAATGCCCATTGTACTTTATATGTAGCTCATTTAATGTATTTTTCGTTGGTATGTTGCCCAATACCTGAACCCCCTACCTCTGCTGCTCATCCTATAAATTTATTTTTCATAAATTTATTTATTTATTTTTAGCTGTGTTGGGTCTTCGTTGCTTCACACAGGCTTTCTCTAGTTGCGGCGAGCGGGGGCTACTCTTTGTTGCAGTGCACGGGCTTCTCATGGCGGTGGCTTCTCTTTGTTGGGGAGCACAGGCTCTAGGCACAGGCTCAGTAGTTCTAGGCGCAGGGCTTCAGTAATTGTGGCTCGCGGGCTCTAGAGCACAGGCTCAGTAGTTGGGGCGCACGGGCTTAGTTGCTCTGCGGCACGTGGGATCTTCCCGGACCAGGGCTCGAAAAGCTGGTGCTTGCTTTGCCTGCCTTCCTTGCAGCTAGGGGGCTGGCACATGATCTAGGCTGAGCCAATGAAACACATCCACCTGGTACTTTGTATCGAAAGCGGGAGAGGTGAAGAATTAGCAACAGTGAGGAATGTGTCCCATGGTGGTGGCAATGGCAACAGTGACACCCAATCTCCAGGGCAGTGTGCCACTGAGATGCCAGGACCTCAGGGTCACAGTCTACACTCCAGCCTCCAGGAGTCACAGGAAGCAGCAGGGGTGCTTCTGTTGGAACGGTTTGGGGGCACAGTTTGGTCTGTTCTGGCTGCATTGCTTACCTTGGTCTCTGCTCATTTTCTGAGTGTGATGTTCCAGCCTTGCCATTACCTCTGTGAAAAGCCTACATCTGTGGCTGGAGCAGAAGAGCCTCGACTTGTAAAGAATTATAAGATCTTTGACAGCAGGGCTCTGACTTGGTGAATTCACTAACTTGATTGCAGAGCATTGTACACAGGAGGAATTCATTAAATATTTCCTAAGTCAATGAAAAAATAATTAGTGATTATTAGATATAGGGAAACCAAGTGTTTATAGCTTTCTTTTCCATTTGTTAGCTTCTGGCATTTTTCATCAATGTCACTTTTCCTTGATATATGGGCACTTACTGTCAACATACTTCATATTCAGAGAAAAGACTTTAATTCCTGAAGTTGATTCCATTAAGCTATAATGCCTGCTATAAATTATAGTGCTTGTATATGATTGACCCCGGATATTTCACTATTTGGTGAAATGAAGGGTTGAGAGAAGTACTTTAATAACAGTTCTATGATCTGTATGGCTGAATATGGGGAAGGAGGAAACTTGGGCAGAAGACATAGTCGCATGCTTGCTCACGTATATCTTTTTGTATTATTGTTAATAGCCATCCTAACAGGTAAGGTGGACAAACACCCATGCATAAGCAAGTAGAAGGCTGTACATGAAGAAGTGATGATGAATGTGAACCTGTGTGCCTGCATTTGATTGTAAACATGGCTTTGTCCCACCTGGAGAATAGACATTGACTTTTTTTTTTTAATGAAAGCTTCTTTCTTTCTTTTTGGCTGTGTTGGGTCTTCGTTTCTGTGCGAGGGCTTTCTCAAGTTGTGGCGAGCGGGGGCCACTCTTCATCGCGGTGCGCGGGCCTCTCACTGTCACGGCCTCTCTTGTTGTGGAGCACAAGCTCCAGACACACAGGCTCAGTAGCTGTGGCTCACGGGCCTAGTTGCTCCGCGGCATGTGGGATCTTCCCAGACCAGGGTTCGAACCCGTGTCCCCTGCATTGGCAGGCAGATTCTCAACCACTGTGCCACCAGGGAAGCCCTAGACATTGACTTTAATGCACAGATGGTAGAATAGGTAGTTTATCTCGGTCAATTTAATCAAAACTGAAAGAAGGAAAGATTCAAACAAATATAACTTGGATATGAGATTTTCTGTTTTGTTCTTGACTTTATTTATTTTTACAATATTGTAATAAGAAAAAACCTTTTAGATGACACCCATAACAATGCAAAGCTACAGCAGTTAATTGTGTTAGCCTCTGCCTATTATGTAGAAACCCCTGAGGCCGCTAGGCTATAAAAATCCTCTTCCATTACCTGGCTTCACCTGAAATCCAGTGGGTCTGAAAGCCCATTATATGCTGTTCAAGGATGGATATTAGAAAACAGAATAGAGATCATCTCTATTTTGTTCTGGCTCATTCTTTTCTGTTTTTTACTTGCATCTCTTCAGCATTTCCCTGTTTCCATTTCTGACTATTGCTTCAAATCATTGCAGAAACATTTTTTTCCCTCCTGGCTTTGAGAGATCATGGAACATGATTGGTTTGGAAGGATAGCATGATTTTATTCTCACTGTTTGTTTTTGGAAAAAAGAGGGACCAAGTAAAACCCTGTAGCTTCAGTTTTAGTCAGAAACAAACCTAGCCTTTGTAGGGAAGTGCACATGATTTCGCCTTTGGAAGATGATTTTAAAACCAGTCTTTCCTTTTCTGAGCTCCCTTCAAAACACACTGTATCCGTTAGGGATGCTTTAGGTCAACACTGTCAAGTAGAGCTTTCTTGATGATGAAAATGTTCTAAGATTCTAGCTGTTCAATACATTAGCCACTAGCTCCATGTAGCTATTGAGGATTTGAAATTTGTCGTGTAATTGAGGGACTGAACATTTAATTTTATCGACTTTTAATTAATTAAAATGTAAACAGTCAAATGTGGCTACTACATCATATAAATAGTAGCTAGCCCAGACTGATAAAGCCATCTGGTAGGATTAGCAAGATGCAATCCTCAGATTTTTGCCCTGGTATCCTTAATATGCAGACCTCCATCCTCATGCTCCTTGACTTGTGGCTGCAAATGACTGCTGTACCTCTAACCATCATATCTGTATTCCATCAGGAAAAAGGAGGAAGAGGAAGAAGAGAAACTAGAAATCATCTGTACTTGTCACAGGGCTTAACTGTAATGGAGATTGGGAAATGGAGTTTTTAGTTTTTATAGCCTTGATAGCAGAGGTAGGCAAGGAGAAAAAAGAGTTTGAGTTAGCCAATCTATAATGCCTGTCTCAACACTGAAATTTATTAGGCCCTCATGGATTACTGAGAAATTACACATGTGCTTAAAGAAAAATAGCTGATTAGGTAGCTGCCTGGCAAGGGGGCAAGCAGACAGCTGGAATCACCCAGGTGATTCAGTGTAAAAGTGATTATTCTCATTTTCAGTTGATGAAATCCAAGAGACTTAAGTGCAGAAAGCTTAAGTGATCTAAGATAATATGATAATACCTTAAAGAGTAGGGATTCTCAAGCTTGGTTGAGGAATGGAATTACCTGGGGAGGTTTTAAAAATCCCAATGCCCAGGCTGTACCCCTGACCAATTCATTTATTCTCAAGGGGGGGATGTTCAGAGTGTAGCTAAGCTTGAGGACTGTGTTGCCTGTTGTGGAATAATAAAGTACCTCAAAACTTTCTGCCTTAAAACAACAATCATTTCTTGGACTTCCCTGGAAGTCCAGTGGTTAAGACTCTGCACATCCACTGCAGGGGACACAGGTTCAGGGAACTAAGATCCTGCATGCCACGTGGTGTGGCCAGAAAAAACAACCCAACAATCATTTCTTATGGTTTATTGTGGTGATTCTTCTCTTCCACGTGGTATTGACAGCAATCCTTCTATGATGTGCAGCAAGCAGATGGGCTGGAGGGTCTAAGATAGATCTACTCATGTGCCTGATACCTTGACAGAAATGGTTCTTCAGAGGCTGGGCTCAGCTGGGACTGTTGACTAGGGCATCTACATGTGGCCTCTCTAGCACTGGGGCCTCAAGATAGGGACTTCTAACATGTCTGCTCAGGGCTCTAAGAGAAAATATTACCGTGAATAAAGTAGACCATGACTTAGCCTCGGAAGTCACACAGCGTCACTTGTGCCATACTCTATTGGTTAAAGCAGTCACTGGCTCATCCAGCATCAATGGGAGGGGCATAGACCCCTCCTATCTTAGTCCATTCAGGCTGTTATAACAAAATATCACAGATTGGGTTTTCTTATAAACAAAAGAAAATTTTATTTCTCACAGTTCTAGAGACTGGGAAGTCCAAGATCAAGGCACCAGCATAGTCACATTATGGTAAGGGCCAGCTTTCTGGTTCATAGCTGGCACCTTCTGTAGTATCCTCATGTGGTGGAAGGGGTGAGGGAGCTCTCTGGGGTCTCTTTTGTAAGGTGCTAACTACATTCATGAAGGCTCCACCCTCATGACTTAAGCACCTCCCAAAGCCCCCACCTCCTAATAGCATCATTTTGGGGCATTAGGATTTCAACATACGAGCTTTGGGGGGAGGACACAAACATTCAGACCATAGCACCCCCCAACTCTCAATGGGAGGAAAGTCAAATAATTTGGGGCCATGTTTTAAAACCACCGCAGAAGGTTACAGAGCAGTGGTTCTCAAACTTTAATATGCATTTGAATCCTCTGGGATTCCTGTTGAAATGCATATTCTGATTCAGGTCTGGGATAGAGCCCAAGATTCTATAGCAGGATCCAATGCTGCTGTTCCTCGGACCACACTTTGAGTAGCAAGGGTGTAAGAAAATTCAAACTTCAAGCTGGTCAGCTGTGTCTTTCTGATTGCCCCCCACCAAGCACAGTCACTCAGAATCCAATCCTTGTTGCCTTGGTGAGTGTGTGTGTAATAAATGTTGTTAGGAAGTAAGCTCTTGCCCCTTTCAATGAAAGGATTAAAATATCAAATCAGGCTCAAGTGGTGAGCAAAGAAACAGCAGTTGAGTTTTCAGCAAGAACCTATTGTTTTCTTAAGCAGAATCTATCATTTAGCTGAATGCTTTTCCAGGCCAGTCTGGGACCTGGATCACACAGTGAGACCTGGGTTCTAATTCTTGCTTTGCCACCAATTACCTGTGTAAGCATAGGTCAGTTGCATTTATCCCTCAGTTTTCTCATCTGTACAATTAGGTAAATACAGATCTTCCTTAAGGTCTCTTCTGACTCCAACTAGCTCCACAACCCAGTTTCAAAGAGTGGTTACACTTGTACACTTGTTTCACTGAAAATGTAAGTTTGTCTCAAAAATGTAACCAAAGAGATAATATAGCATATTCTGAGAGAATATGGCCTGATTTACCCTCTTGTTCTAGGTGTTCCCTTTGCCTTGGTTAGAAGCACCTGCCCTAGCCTCAGTCCTGGTCAGAACACTTCAAAGTCAGCCTTAATCCTCCCCCACCACAGCCTCTCACAAGGATAGTATAGCCATAGGTCTCACAGACACTAAATTAGGACACTGAATTTTGATAAGGACAACCATTTCTCCAATGGAAACATTTAACCTCTGTGACAGAATGGATCTAATGTGTAATTAGGTTTCTGCTGTGATAATGCTGTGTAACAAACAATCCCAAAGTTCAGTGTCTTACACAAGCAGTTATTTCTCATTCATGGGCCTCAGGGTTAGTTTGGGCAGTTCTGCCTCAGGCTGCAGGTCAAGTTCAGATCTGATAACAGCAGCGACATGGGTCATGTTCTTTTTATGGTGATGGTAGAGACACAAGATGCCAGGCTAAACCAAGTAAACACATTTAGAGCCTCTGCTCATACTGTGTTTGCTATTGTCTCATTGGCCAAAGCAAGTCACATGACCAAGGATGAAGCCCATAAGGCAAGGAAATTTACTCTACCTACTTTACTGGGAGTCCCTGCAAAGTCACATAGCAAAGGGTATGGTGATATAATGTTAATAAGGGGAGAGAGTAAAGAGTGAGCACAATAATCCAATCTGCTACTGTGGGGCATAGCTTTTTTCTCCCCAGTATTTTATTATGAAAAATTTCAAGCACAGAAAATTTGAAAGAATTTTACAGTGAACACCCATATACTCTCCATCTAGATTCTATAATTAATTTTTCATTATATTTGATTTATCACATTATCTATCTCTTCATCATCCATCAATCTTATTTTTGATGCATTGCATATATCAGTACATCTCCTCTTAAGTACTTAAGTATGCATAAAGTTAACTGGAGTTTAATATTGTTGATGGTTAATTTTTTCCTTTGAGATAACAATTACATACATTAAAATGCACGCATCTTAAGTGGACCATTTCACGAGTTTTGAAAAAAGCATACACCTGTGTAAAGCAAACTACATTCAAGATATAGAATATTATTATCACCCCAGAAAGTTCCTTTGGGACATAGATTTTCAGTAGTTTTCTTTTCCATCTCACAAGTTTATCAATGGTAGATCCACATAATGCAGTCTAAAAATTGTCCCACCGCTAAGTGAAACACATAGGAATGAGCAGAAACACAACAATGGGAAGCCCCATGCTGCCCTTCCTGGGGCCACCTGGGGCTGTGGCCAGAATTACAAAGTGCTCATAGAAGGAGGGCATTTATTTATTTAAAAGTTATTTGTATCTTATTTTATTTTTTAAAAAATTTAAAAGTTTTAATACAATTTTAAAGGTTACATTCCAGTTACAAATTATTAAAAAATATTGGATATATTCCCCGTGTTATACAATACATCCTTGAGCCTATATTATACCCAATAGTTTGTACTTCCCACTCCCCCACCTTTATATTGCTCCCCCCACACTGGTAACCACTAGTTTGTTCTCTACATCTGTGAATCTGCTTCTTTTCTGTTATATTCACTAGTTTGCTTTATTTTTTAGATTCCATACATAAATCGCATCATACAGTACTTGTCTTTCTCTGACTTACTTCCCTTAGCATATCAAAATTATTTTTGAGAGCCTCCAGAGCTGCTGCCACTCCACAAGAAACCTCTGTGTGAATTACAAAAATGCTCACTTTCTGGGCAGGTGTAGCTCTTCTCACTTAGCTTGGGGAGCCCAGAGGACCTTTGTGCAAGTTAGAAAAACCTTCATCTTCTCAATTGGAAGAAGCCCCCACCAGGGTGCAGGTTTGGTGAGCAGGGAGGGCTGGATTTTAGTCCTGGCTAATGTGCTATCCTCTTGGCACACACTGTAGGAAACAACCTGCAAAACCATACACGAAGCCCTAGGTGACTTCTATGCACCGGGCCCTGTGTGCTAGGCGCTGGGGAGACTGCAGTGAGGAAAGCAGACATGATTTCTGGCCTCAAAGAACTTACATTCAAGTAGGACCAACTTACATTCTAGAGTTGAATGATCCATTCAGCAGCAACTATTCAGCAGTAGTTAGCAGTCTGGACACGTAGCTGATATGTGAACTGCCTGCAGTTGATAAAGACAGACTGAAAATCTTTGAAGTCCAGATACAAGAAAACAGACTCTGACACTGGTGGAATTGAAGTTCAACAAGACTAAGACAAAAATGCTTCCCTAATCACATCCTAAGGCATTCTCTTCATAGAGAGAAATTTGAAATTAACATTGGAGCCATGGGGTATATTTTGTATTGTCTGCTATCAATACTTTCAGACTTCAGTTCATTGTTAGTGAATCATTTCAAGCTCAGACATTCTTGACTAATTCTCACCACTTCCTTTATTTCTTAAGTACCAAGTTGAATGAATCATTTCCAGGGATAGTTCTTATTAATGCCTTCAGGAGCCCAGTAGGTTCTGTACAGATGTGAAGCACTCAGCTTGAGAAAATACAGTGAGGGGATTATGGGAAACTGGAGAGCACATGCCCCCTTACCATGTTCAAGTATAATTCAAAAATAATTTAAAAAATAACAGTATTAATAATAAAATAAACAAATGTGATGGCCAAACAAAATGTACTTACGGAATGGGTTTGGCCAGCCTGTGACCTCTGAGGTATATTGATAGAAATGTATACTTAGTGTTCTTATCAGACAGACCAGGTAAGTGGCAGCAACGCCTGTTACAGAACAGGGTATAGCCCTGTAGGCAGGTCCATTCTTACCTTGGAGTGGAGTATGTTACTCATGCTCTGGGCTGTATGATCTTTTTTTTTCTTTAATAAATTTATTTACTTATTTATTTAATTTTTGGCTGCATTGGGTCTTCATTGCTGTGCGCAGGCTTTCTCTAGTTGGGTTACTCTTTATTGCGGTGCGTGGGCTTCTCATGGTGGTGGCTTCTCTTGTTGCGGAGCACGGGCTCTATGCGCCCGGGTTTCAGTAGTTGTGGCATGCAGGCTCAGTAGTTGTGGTTCGTGGGCTCTAGAGCGCAGGCCCACTAGTTGTGGTGCACGGGCTTAGTTGCTCCACGGCATGTGGGATCTTCCTGGACCAGGGCTTGAACCCGTGTCCCCTGCATTGGCAGGCAGATTCTTAACCACTGAGCCACCAGGGAAGCCTTGGGCTGTACGATCTTAAATGAGTTAGAGAATGAAGGATTGTCTGAAGGATGTTATGCTGCTGTATCAGTTACAATTAAGTTTGCTTGTAAATAACAACCCCCTCCTCCTAACAAAAAATAAGATAGAACTTTCTCTCCCATTTCTCTCAGGTAAAGGAAATCTGGAAGTAGGCTGTCCATGAATGGTATAGTATCTTCAGTCTCTTCTCTTTTTGCCCTACTATACTCAGAGCACAGCTTCCATCTTCAAGGTCACTTCACGGTCCAAGTTGGCAGGTGATGCTTCAGCCATCAAGTCTGTTGTGCAGGCTGGAAGACAGAAAAAAAAAAAGGTAGGACAAATGGTCATACACTGTTAAGGATCCAACTGGGAGACCCACCCAATGCTTCCATTCACATTTCACTGAACAGAACTTAATCCTATAGCCATAGCTTGCTGCAAGGGAAGCTGGGAAATTATAGCTTTCTGTTTTTGCTTTTTTGCTGGGCACATTGACTAGGTTTCCGTTACTAAGGAGCAAAGGATAGAAGAAGGGGATATTGGAGGCGGACTAGTTATCTCTGCCTCGGTTGCAAATCAGTGGCTCTTGTTGAAACTACTACTGCCAAAATGAGTTTGTAGGAGCTGAAGAATAAATGTTATACAAAGATTATTTGCAAAAAGCTGGTCTTCATTTTTTCAGTAGAAGGCAACAGAATACTCTTCTTTATTGAGTGAAATTCACAAGACATAAAATTAACCATTTTAAAATGAACAATTCAGTGGCATTTAGCACATTCACAATGTTGTGCAAACATCATCTCTCTAGTTCCAAAACATTTTCATCACCTCAGTGGAACCTGAACCCATTAAGGAGTTGCCGTCATTCCCCCTTCTCCCCCACCCCTGGTAACCACCAACCTGCATTCAGTCTCTATGGATTTACCTACTCTGGATATTTCATATGAATAGAATCATACAGTATGTGACTTTTTGTGTCTGGCTTCCTTTACTTAGCATGTTTTTAAAGTTCATGCATATTGTAGCATGTGTAAGTACTTTGTTCCTTTCTCATGGCTGAACACAAGAGGAGAATCCTTTTAGCAGGTACGGTACCTGCCCCACTCCATGCCACATTCTAAACAAAGGCCTTTTAATTGGGTATAATATTCCTGAACAGTCTTGCTGAGGCAGACATTGGTACAAGTCGCAAGACTTTGGTGTAAGTACACTCTTTGTAGCTAATGAATGGATCCTTGATCTTCTATGAAGCAGCAGCCTCACAACTGCACTAAGCCAATTATGACAATCCCACTCCTTGTTTTGTCAGCCTCTCTTGCACCCAGAGGTGGTAACTTAAGCTCCGGGTGATGAGACCAAGCTGAAGTATGCTGGGACTCAGAGAGATAGGTCTAGAAAATCTTTTGCCTTCTTGATAAAAGGAGAGAGGCTGCAGGGGCCCTTCTCCCATCTTCCTACTCTGAACCTAGACCCTATGGTTGGAGCTGTCTTACCAAACTGAACTTGGGTCCGCTTGCCCGCTGCACAGCACAGCCAATTTACTGACACCAGGTTGAGGTGAAGGAAAGTACAAGCATTTATTGCAGGGCACAAAGCAAGATGAACAGGCAGCTCATGCTCAAAAGGCCTGAACTCCCTGATGGCTTTCAGAGAAGGGGTTTTAAAGGCAATATTTGGGGTGAGGGTTGCAGCTTGTGGACTTCCTTCTGATTGGTTGGTGGTGAGGTAACAGGGTGATGTTTCAGGAATTTCAATTATCAACCTTCTGGTTCCAATCAGTCTGGGGTATACGTGCTTCTGGTCATCACGGAGTCATAATCCTCCACCTGGGTAGGGGGTCTTAGTTCCTGCAGAGCAACTCAAAAATGTGCATCAGATTGTTATGTATATTCCTTGAGGAGGAACTAGGACTTTGTTTTATTGCTGACTATGGTTTAAATTATCATTACTTTTCTTTTTTCCATTTTTTTCACATCTTTATGGGAGTATAATTGCTTTACAATGGTGTGCTACTTTCTGCTTTATAACAAATGAATCAGTTATACATAAACATATGTTCCCATATCTCTTCCCTCTTGCGTCTCCCTCCCTCCCACCCTCCATATCCCACCCCTCCAGGCAGTCACAAAGCACCAAGCTGGTCTCCCTGTGTTATGCGGCTGCTTCCCACTAGCTATCTACCTTACGTTTGGTAGTGTATATATGTCCATGCCTCTTTTGTGCTTTGTCACAGCTTACCCTTCCCCCTCCCCATATCCTCAAGTCCATTCTCTAGTAGGTCTGTGTCTTTATTCCTGTCTTACCCCTAGGTTCTTCATGACATTTTTTTTCTTAAATTCCATATATATGGGTTAGCATACAGTATTTGTCTTTCTCGTTCTGACTTACTTCACTCTGTATGACAGACTCTAAGTCTATCCACCTCATTACAATTAGCTGAATTTCGTTTCTTTTTATGGCTGAGTAATATTCCATTGTATATATGTGCCACATCTTCTTTATCCATTCATCTGATGATGGACACTTAGGTTGTTTCCATCTCTGGGCTATTGTAAATAGAGCTGCAATGAACATTTTGGTACATGACTCTTTTTGAATTATGGTTTTCTCAGGGTATATGCCCAGTAGTGGGATTGCTGGGTCATATGGTAGTTCTATCTGTAGTTTTTTTAGGAACCTCCATACTGTTCTCCACAGTGACTGTATCAATTTACATTCCCACCAGCAGTGCAAGAGTGTGTCCTTTTCTACACACCCTCTCCAGCATTTATTGTTTCTAGATTTTTTGATGATGGCCAGTCTGACTGGTGTGAGATGATATCTCATTGTAGTTTTGATTTGCATTTCTCTAATGATTAATAATGTTGAGCACTCTTTTATGTGTTTGTTGACAGTCTGCATATCTTCTTTGGAGGAATGTCTATTTAGGTCTTCTGCTCATTTTTGGATTGGGTTGTTTGTTTTTTTGTTATTGAGCTGCATGAGCTGCTTGTAAATTTTGGAAATTAATCCTTTGTCAGTTGCTTCATTTGCAAATATTTTCTCCCATTCTGAGAGTTGTCTTTTGGTCCTGTTTATGGTTTCCTTTGCTGTGCAAAAGCTTTGAAGTTTCATTAGGTCCCATTTGTTTATTTTTGTTTTTATTTCCATTTCTCTAGGAGCTGGGTCAAAAAGGATCTTGCTGTGATTTATGTCATAGAGGGTTCTGCCTATGTTTTCCTCTAAGAGTTTGATAGTTTCTGGCCTTATATTTAGGTCTTTAATTCATTTTGAACTTATTTTTGTGTATGGTGTTAGAGAATGATCTAATCTCATACTTTTACATGTACCTGTCCAGTTTTCCCAGCACCACAAATTGAAGAGGCTGTCCTTTCTCCACTGTACATTCCTGCCTCCTTTGTCAAAGATAAGGTGACCATATGTGCATGGGTTTATCTCTGGGTTTTCTATCCTGTTCCATTGATCTATCTTTCTGATTTTGTGCCAGTACCATACTGTCTTGATTACTGTAGCTTTGTAGTATTGTCTGAAGTCAGGGAGCCTGATTCCTCGAGCTCCGGTTTTTGTTCTCAAGATTGCTTTGGCTATTCGGGGTCTTTTGTGTTTCCATACAAATTGTGAATTTTTTTGTTCTAGTTCTGTGAAAAATGCCAGTGGTAGTTTGATAGGGATTGCATTGAGTCTGTAGATTGCTTTGGGTAGTAGAGTCATTTTCACAATGTTGATTCTTCCAATCCAAGAACATGGTATATCTCTCCATCTATTTGTATCATCTTTAGTTTCTTTCATCAGTGTCTTACAATTTTCTGCATACAGGTCTTTTGTCTCCTTAGGTAGGTTTATTCCTAGGTATTTTATTCTTTTTGTTGCAATGGTAAATGGAGTGTTTTCTTGATTTCACTTTCAGATTTTTCACCATTAGTGTATAGGAATGCCAGAGATTTCTGTGCATTAATTTTGTATCCTGCTACTTTACCAAATTCATTGATTAGCTCTAGTAGTTTTTTGGTAGCATCTTTAGGATTCTGTATGTATAGTATCATGTCATCTGCAAAGAGTGACAGCTTTACTTCTTCTTTTCCGATTTGGATTCCTTTTATTTCCTTTTCTTCTCTGATTGCTGTGGCTAAAACTTCCAAAACTATGTTTAATAATACTGGTGAGAGTGGAAAACCTTGTCTTGTTGCTGATCTTAGTGGAAATGCTTTCAGGTTTTCACCATTGAGGACGATGTTGGCTGTGGGCTTGTCATATATGGCCTTTATTATGTTGAGGAAGGTTCCCTCTATGCCTACTTTCTGCGGGGTTTTAATCATAAATGTGTGTTGAATTTTGTCAAAAGCTTTCTCTGCATCTATTGAGATGATCATACGGTTTTTCTCCTTCAGTTTGTTAATATGCTGTATCATGTTGATTGATTTGCGTATATTGAAGAATCCTTGCATTCCTGGAATAAACCCCACTGAATCATGGTGTATGATCCATTTAATGTGCTGTTGGATTCTGTTTGCTAGTATTTTGTTGAGGATTTTTGCATCGACGTTCATCAGTGATATTGGCCTGTAGTTTTCTTTCTTTGTGACATCATTGTCTGGTTTGCGTATCAGGGTGATGGTGGCCTCGTAGAATGAGTTTGGGAGTGTTCTTCCCTCTGCTATATTTTGGAAGAGTTTGAGAAGGATTGGTGTTAGCTCTTCTCGAACTGTTATATAGAACTCGCCTGTGAACTCACCTGGTCCTGGGCTTTTGTTTGTTGGAAGATTTTTAATCACAGTCTGAATATCAGTGCTTGTGATTGGTCTGTTCATAGTTTCTATTTCTTCCTGATTCAGTCTTAGCAGGTTGTGCATTTATAAGAATCTGTCCGTTTCTTCTAAGTTGTCCATTTGCTTGGCATAGAGTTGCTTTTAGTAATCTCTCATGATTTTTGTATTTCTGTAATTCTATTGATTTGAGTCTTCTCCCTGTTTTTCTTGATGAGTCTGGCTAATGGTTTATCTATTTTGTTTATCTTCTCAAAGAACCAGCTTTTAGTTTTATTGATCTTTGCTATCGTTTCCTTCATTTCTTTTTCATTTATTTCTGATCTGATTTTTATGATTTCTTTCCTTCTGCTAACTTTGGGGGTTTTTTGTTCTTCTTTCTCTAAGTGCTTTAGGTGCAAGGTCAGGTTGTTTATTTGAGGTGTTTCCTGTTTCTTAAGGTGGGCTTGTATTGCTATAAACTTCCGTCTTAGAACTGCTTTTGCTGCGTAGATTTTGGGTCATCATGTCTCCATTGTCATTTGTTTCTAGGTATTTTTGTATTTCCCCTTTGATTTCTTCAGTGATCACTTCGTTATTAAGTAGTGTATTGTTTAGCCTCCATGTGTTTGTATTTTTTACAGATCATTTCCTGTAATTGATATCGAGTCTAATAGCATTGTGGTTGGAAAAGATACTTGATACAATTTCAATTTTCTTACATTTACCAAGGCTTGGTTTGTGACCCAAGATATGATGTATCCTAGAGAGTGTTCTATGAGCACTTGAGAAAAATGTGTATTCTGTTGTTTTTGGATGGAATATCCTATAAATATCAATTAAGTCCATCTTGTTTAATGTATCATTTAAAGCTTGTGTTTCCTTATTTATTTTCATTTTGGATGATGTGTCCATTGATGACAGTGGGGTGTTAAAGTCCCCTACTATAAATGTGTTACTGTTAATTTCCGTTTTTATGGTTGTTAGTATTTGCCTTATCTATTAAAGTGTTCCTATGGTGGGTGCATAAATATTTACAATTATTATATGTTCTTCTTGGATCGATCCCTTGATCATTATGTAGTGTCCTTCTTTGTCTCTTCTAATAGTCTTTATTTTAAAGTCTGTTTTGTGTGATATGAGAATTGCTACTCCAGCTTTCTGTTGGTTTCCATTTGCATGAAATATCTTTTTCCATCCCCTTACTTTCAGTCTGTATGTGTCTCTACGTCTGAAGTGGGTCTCTTGCAGACAGCATATATATGGGTCTTGTTTTTGTATCCTTTCAACCAAAATGTGTCTTTTGGTGGGAGCATTTAGTCCATTTACATTTAAGGTAATTATCGATATGTATGTTCCTATTCCCATTTTCTAAATTGTTTTGGGTTTGTTATTGTAGGTCTTTTCCTTCTCTTGTGTTTCCTGCCTGGAGAAGTTCCTTTAGCAGTTGTTGTAAAGCTAGTTTGGTGGTGCTGAACTCTCAGCTTTTGCTTGTCTGTAAAGGTTTTAATTTCTCCATCAAATCTGAATGAGTTCCTTGCTGGGTACAGTAATCTTGGTTGCAGCTTTTTCTCCTTCATCACCTTAGATATGTCCTGCCGCTCCCTTCTGGCTTACAGAGTTTCTGCTGAAAGTTCAGCTGTTGACCTTATGGGAATTCCCTTGTGTGTTATTTGTTGTTTTTCCCTTGCTGCTTTTAATATGTTTTCTTTGCATTTAATTTTTGACAGTTTGATTAATGTGTCTTGGTGTATTTTTCCTTGGATTTATCCTGTATGGGACTCTCTGTGCTTCCTGGAGTTGATTAACTATTTCCTTTCCCGTATTAGGGAAGTTTTCAACTATAATCTCTTCAAATATTTTCTCAGTCCTTTTCTGTTTCTCTTCTTCTTCTGGAACCCCTATAATTCGAATGTTGGTGCATTTAATGTTGTCCTAGTGGTCTCTGAGACTGTCCTCAGTTCTTTTCATTCTTTTTTCTTTATTCTGCTCTGCAGTAGTTATTTCTTTTATTTTATCTTCCAGGTCACTTACCTGTTCTTCTGCCTCAGTTATTCTGCTATTGATCCCACCTAGAGTATTTTTCACGTCATTTATTGTGTTGTTCATTGTTGTTTGTGTCATCTTTAGTTCTTCTAGGTCCTTGTTAAATGTTTCTTGCATTTTGTCTATTCTATTTCCAAGATTTTGGATCATCTTTATTATCATTATTCTGAATTATTTTTCAGGTAGACTGCCTATTTCCTCTTCAATTTTTCGGTCTGGTGGGTTTTTATCTTGCTCCTTCATCTGCTGTGTGTTTTTCTGTCTTCTCATTTTGCTTATCTTACTGTGTTTGGGGTCTCCTTTTTGCAGGCTGCAGGTTTGTCATTCCTGTTGTTTTTGGTGTCTGTCCCCAGTGGCTAAGGTTGGTTCAGTGGGTTGTGTAGGCTTCCTGGTGGAGGGGACTAGTGCCTGTGTTCTGGTGGATGAGGCTGTGTTTTGTCTCTCTGGTGGGCAGGTCCACGTCTGGTGGTGTGTTTAGGGGTGTCTGTGGACTTATTATGATTTTAGGCAGCCTCTCTGCTAATGGGTGGGGTTGTGTTCCTGTCTTGCTAGTTGTTTGGCATAGGATGTCCAGCAGTGTAGCTTGCTGGTCATTGAGTGAAGCTGGCTGCTGGTGTTGAGATGGAGATCTCTGGGAGATTTTCGCCGTTTGATATTATGTGGAGCTGGGAGGTCTCTTGTGGACCAGTGTCCTGAAGTTGGCTCTCCCACCTCAGAGGCACAGCACTGATTCCTGGCTGCAGCGCCAAGAGCCTTTCATCCACACGGCACAGAATAAAAGTGAGAAAAGGTAGAATGAAAGAATTAATAGAAGTAGAAAGAAAGAAAGATAGAAAGAAAGAAAGAAAGGAGGGAGGGATGGAGGGAGGGAGGAAGAGAGGACGGAGGGAAGGAAGGAAAAAAGAAAGAAGATAAAGTAAAATAAAATAAAGTAAGATCAAATATAGTAAAGTTATTAAAATAAAAATTAATTATTAAGAAAAAAAATTTTTTAAAGGACGGATAGAACTCTAGGACCAATGGTGGAAGCAAAGCTATACAGACAAAATCTCACAGAGAAGCATACACATACACACTCACAAAAAGAGGAAAAGGGGAAAAAATTCATAAATCTTGCTCTCAAAGTCCACCTCCTCAATTTGGGATGATTCGTTGTCTATTCAGGTATTCCACAGATGCAGGGTACATCAAGTTGTTTGTGGAGATTAAATCCACTGCTTCTAAGGCTGCTGGGAGAGATTTCCCTTTCTCTTCTTTGTTCTCACAGCTCCCAGGGGCTCAGCTTTGGATTTGGCCCCGCCTCTGAGCGTGGGTCGCCGGAGGGCATCTGTTCTTCGCTCAGACAGGACGGGGTTAAAGGAGCCGCTGATTCGGGAGCTTTGGCTCACTCAGGCCGGGGGAGGGAGGGGCACGGAGTGTGGGTTGAGCCTGCGGCGGCAGAGGCTCACGTGACGTTGCACCAGCCTGAGGCGCGCCGTGCGTTCTCCCAGGGAAGCTGTCCCTGTATCCCGGGACCCTGGCAGTGGCGGGCTGCACAGTCTCCCCGGAAGGGGGTTGTGGATAGTGACCTGTGCTCGCACACAGGCTTCTTGGTGGCAGCAGCAGCAGCCTTAGTGTCTCATGCCAGTCTCTTGGGTCCATGCTGTTAGCTGCGGCTCGTGCCCGTCTCTGGAGCTCCTTTAAGCAGTGCTCTTAATCACCTCTCCTCGTGCACCAGGAAACAAACAGGGAAGAAAAAGTCTCTTCCCTCTTTGGCAGCTCCAGACCTTTTCCCAGACTCCCTCCCGGCTGGCCGTGGTGTACTAACCCCTTCAGGCTGTGTTCACGCCGCCAACCCCAGTCCGCTCCCTGAGCTCCAACCAAAGCCCGAGCCTCAACTCCCAGCCTCGTCCGCCCCGGCGGGTGAGCAGACAAGCCTCTCGGGCTGGTGAGTGCCGGTCGGCGCTGAGCCTCTGTGCAGATATCTCTCCGGTTTGCCTTCCGCACCCCTGTTGCTGTGCTCTCCTCCGTGGCTCCGAAGCTTTCCCCCCTCTGCCACCCGCAGTCTCCACCCGCAAAGGGGCTTCCTAGTGTGTGGAAACCTTTCCTCCTTAACAGCTCCCTCCCACTGGTGCAGGTCTCGTCCCTATCCTTTTGTCTCTGTTTATTCTTTTTTCTTTTGCCCTACCCAGGTACGTGGGTGGGGGGTTTGCCTTTTGTGAGGTTTGATGTCTTCTGCCAGCGTTCAGTAGGTGTTCTGTAGGAGTTGTTCCACGTGTAGATGTATTTCTGGTGTATCTGTGGGGAGGAAGGTGATCTCTGCGTCTTACTCTTCCGCCATCTTCCTGGAGCTCCTACTTTTCTTTTTTAGCTGCTTTTTCTTTGTTTCTGCATTCCCTCATTTCCTTAATTTGTACCTGCTTAAGTCTGCTCTTTGGAACTTGGGGAAGACCTAGGAGACAAAAGCCTTTTTCCTACAAACAAGAAATAGGGGATACAGAGGGGCTTTTGTTCCCGGAAAGGCCCTGAAGGGTCCTGCTCAGTTTCAATCCCCCTTTTTCTTTGATTCTCCTTAATCCTAAGGGGAACAGGGATGGGACAAGAAAGGGTAAAAAGTTTTGGATACAAAAGTTAATCATAAAATTGGCAGGGGAACTCAGTTTTAGGGGGGACTCAGTTTTAGCTGCAGTATTTGTCTCTCAGTCATAAAGGCTGGGCTATGTGAAAATTCGGTCCTTATATCCTTGAGGCACTGAACGTGTACTAGCAGCTTCCTACAGAGAACACTCCTGTTATATGAGTAAGATAAACTCCTATTTGCTTTAGCCATTGGGAGACAGGTTTTCTGCTACTTATAGCAAAAGTATTTCTAATAAACCTGATGAGTTCCTTTTTTTTTTGCGGTACGCGGGCCTCTCAGTGTTGTGGCCTCTCCCGTTGCGGAGCACAGGCCCTGGATGCGCAGGCTCAGCGTCCATGGCTCACAGGCCCAGCCGCTCCACGGCATGTGGGATCTTCCCGGACCAGGGCACGAACCCGTGTCCCCTGCATCAGCAGGCGGACTCTCAACCTCTGCGCCACCAGGGAAGCCCAGTTCCTTTTAACTGATGAGTTTTCCTGTACATGTCAGAGGCAAAAGTTTACAGCCACCATGGGAAGAAGGATAACGTCTGTGGAGGGGACTCCTAAGGTATACTGTGGCTAACCTCTGACTAGAGTCTGAGGCAGCACTTTTCTAATATGGCTACCGAATCATAAACATGTAGTCTGTGTGGTTTCATGCAGGCATGCAGGTAATGGTACCTGGGTCTTCCCTGTGTCTTTTTGCCCATCTTGCATTACGAAAAGGATAATCTATTTATACTTGTGGTAGTCAACACATCCACAGGATCATCTGTTTATACTTGTGGTAGTCAACACATCCACAGAAGTTCCCCAGGGGCTATTCGACCTTAGCTGTCATCAACTCACAGAGTGGTGCACTGCAGCCATATCTGGGTGGAAGCCCAAATTTGCAGGATGCTAAAAGGAGCTTAGAAAATGCAATACCAACATTTTGCTTAATGTAGTGAGACAGGAGCAGGCAGATATAAGGGACAAACCTGAACTGTTAATAAAAGCTTTGAGGAGTATTTTTAGCTCATAATAGGCTCTTTTTAAAAATTTTAAAACATCTTGATAATAAGGGCATTCTCTCCAGCATTTGCTTAACTATCTTCAGATTACTTTAAGATAATTAAAAGGAATCTGGAGGTTTCCCAAGCCTTTGCTTAACTGATTCACATTTAAAGGAATTTCAATGTGTTTAATAAGAAACAAAACTATGAGTATCTAGAAATGACTTTGCCTTTTTTAAAGAGAATCTGAACTGAGACTGAATTTGAATTGGGAGGGATTTTTGGCCCTTGGAAATAGAAGAAAAAATGGAGCACTGTGATTTGGGGATGATAAAATTGCTGAAAAAAAACCCCAAACCTTTTCTTTTATATTTAAAAGTAACTTTAATTTGGAATATGTTACAAGAAAATTATAGCATTAAATACATAAAATATATTTAAATCCTTTCAGTTTTCCAAGACTGCACTGAATTTTAACTATACATATTTACTGACACAAATCAAGTAAGTGGATTCCGTAGAAATAGATCAATGAAAGTAAGAAGGGGGCAGAAAATATATTAGACAAAAGCAAGTGATAACTAAAAAGATATGAATTCTAAATAAAGTAGATGATCAAAAAGCCACATGAGGTACCTTGGAAAAATATAGAATTCACAAAATGACTTGCAGTTAAATTGCATTATATGTATATAGCTAAACATTAAAAAAATCCTCTGCTTTATTTATGTATGTTTAATCATTTATTCAGCAAATGTTTTTGAACATCTACTATGTACCAGGCATTGTGCTCAATGCATTATTTAGCTAGAGATAAATATAAAAAGCAACAATAAAAAATACAACAACAACAAAAAAGACTCAATTTCTGCCTCTGAAGAGTCTAATGTAAAGTGGGATATCAACAAATAATTAGATAATGTGATACAACATGGGAAGGGTCATATTACAGTTAATCACAAGGTATTAGGGGAAAATATAGGAAATAGACCTAACCTAGATTAACAAGGCTTCCTGGAATAGGTAGCATCTGAACTGGGCTTTCAACTACTGGAAGACAAAAGGAGACAAAGTTACTTCCACTCTTTTATCTTCCAGGTCACTTTTCCGTCCTTCTGCCTCAGTTATTCTGCTATTAATCCCATCTAGAGTATTTTTAATTTCATTTATTGGGTTGTTCATCATTGTTTGTTTTATCTTTAGTTCTTCTAGGTCCTTGTTAAATGTTTCTTGCATTTTGTCTCTTCTATTTCCATAATTTTGGATCATCTTTATTATCATTAGTCTGAATTCCTTTTCAGGTAGACTGCCTACTTCCTCTTCATTTATTAGGTCTGGTGGGTTTTTATCTTGCTCCTTCATCTGCTGTGTGTTTTTCTGTCTTCTCATTTTGCTTATCTTACTGTTCTTGGTGTCTCCTTTTTGCAGGCTGCAGGTTCGTAGTTCCCGTTGTTTTGGGTGTCTGTTCCCAGTGGCTAAGGTTGGTTCAGTGGGTTTTGTAGGCTTCCTGGTGGAGGGGACTAGTGCCTGTGTTCTGGTGGATGAGGCTGGATCTTGTCTCTCTGGTGGGCAGGTCCACGTCTGGTGGTGTGTTTAGGGGTGTCTGTGGACTTATTATGATTTTAGGCAGCCTCTCTGCTAATGGGTGGGGTTGTGTTCCTGTCTTGCTAGTTGTTTGGCATAGGATGTCCAGCAGTGTAGCTTGCTGGTCATTGAGTGAAGCTGGGTGCTGGTGTTGAGATGGAGATCTCTGGGAGATTTTCGCCGTTTGATATTATGTGGAGCTGGGAGGTCTCTTGTGGACCAGTGTCCTGAAGTTGGCTCTCCCACCTCAGAGGCACAGCATTGACTCCTGGCTGCAGCACCAAGAGTCTTTCATCCACCCGGCTCAGAATAAAAGGGAGAAAAATTAGAAAGAAAGAATTAGTAGAAGTAGAAAGAAAAAAAGAAAGAAAGGAGGGAGGGAGGGATGGGGTGAGGGAGTAAAGAAGGAAGGAGGGAAGGAAGGGAAAAATAAAGGAAGAATATAAAGTAAAATAAAATAAAGTAAGATAAAATATAATAAATTATTGAAATGAAAAAATTGTTATTAAGAGAACAAAAAATGGACGGCTAGAATCCTATGACAAATGGTGGAAGTAAAGCTATACAGACAAAATTTCACACAGAAGCATACACATACACACTCACAAAAAGAGGAAAAGGGGAAAAAATCATCTTGCTCCCAAAGTCCACCTCCTGAATTTGGGATGATTCGTTGTCTCTTCATGTATTCCACAGATGCATGGTATATCCAGTTGATTGTGGAGCTTTAATCGGCTGCTTCTGAGGCTGCTGGGAGAGATTTCCCTTTCTCTTCTTTCTTCTCACAGCTTCCAGGGGCTCAGCTTTGGATTTGGCCCCACCTCTGTGTGTAGGTCGTCGGAGGGCGTCTGTTCTTTGCTCAGACAGGACGGGGTTAAAGGAGCCGCTGATTCGGGAGCTTTGGCTCACTCAGGCCGGGGGGAGGGAGGGGCACTGAGTGCGGGTTGAGCCTGCTGCGGCAGAGGCCGGTGTGATTTTGCAGCAGCCTGAGGCGCACCATGCATTCTCCTGGGGAAGTTGTCCCTGGATCCCGGGACCCTGGCAGTGGCGGACTGCACAGGCTCTTCGGAAGTGGGGTGTGGAGAATGACCTGTGCTGGCACACAGGTTTCTTGGGGGCGGCAGCAGCAGCCTTAGCATCTCATGCCTGTCTCTGTGGCCCGCGCTTTTAGCCGCGGCTTGTGCCCATCTCTGGACCTCCTTAAAGCAGCGTTCTTAATCCCCTCTCCTCGCGCACCAGGAAACAAAGAGGGAAGAAAAAGTCTCTTGCCTTTTCGGCAGCTCCAGACATTTCCGGACTCCCTCCCGGCCAGCCGTGGCGCACTAACCCCACAGGCTGTGTTCACGCCGCCATCCCCAGTCCTCTCCCTGCGCTCCAACCGGAGCCCGAGCTTCCGCTCCCAGCCCTGCCCGCCCCGGCGGGTGAGCAGACGAGCCTGTCGGGCTGGTGAGTGCTGGTCAGCACCGATCCTCTGTGCGCGAATCTCTCCGCTTTGCCTTTCGCACCCCTGTGGCTGCGCTCTCCTCCGTGGCCCCGATGCTCCCCTACTCCGCCACCCACAGTCTCTGCCTGCGAAGGGGCTTCCTAGTGTGTGGAAACCTTTCCTCCTTCACAGCTCCCTCCCACTGGTGCAGGTCCCATCCCTATTCTTTTGTCTCTGTTTATTCTTTTTTCCTTTTGCCCTACCCAGGTACGTGGGGAGTTTCTTGCCTTTTGGGAGGTCTGAGGTCTTCTGCCAGCGTTCAGTAGATGTTCTGTAGGAGTTGTTCCACGTGTAGATGTATTTCTGGTGTATCTGTGGCGAGGAACGTGATCTCTGCGTCTTACTCTTCTGCCATTTTCCCGGAAGCCTGTATATAGGTTTTTTTATGAACATAAGTTTCATTCCTCTTGGATATATACCTAGGAGTGGGATTGCTTGCTTTTATGGGTAAATATATATTAATTTTATAAGGAACTGTCGAACTATTTTCCAGAGTGGTTATACCAGTTTGCATTTCCACCTGCAGTGTACAAGGGTTCTAGGTAGTTTGCTTTCTCACCTTTATTTGGTATTGTCAGCATTTTGTACTTAAGCCATTCTAATAGGTAGTAATCATGGCATTAATTTTTATTTCTCTAATGGCTACAGATGTTAAACATCTTTTCATGTCATTATTTGTCCTCCACATATCCTCTTTTGTGAAGTGTCAAAGTCTTTTGCCCATTTTTAAATTGAGTTCATTTTTTTGGGCATATGAATATCCAATTATTTCAAACCATTTGTTGAAAAGAATGTACTTTCTCCATTGAGTTGTGTATGTACTTTTGTCAAAAATCAGTTCACCATATTAGTGTGTAGACCTACGTCTGGACTCTATTCTATTCCACTGATCTATATATCTATTCTTTTGCCAATAATACCTTGCCTTGTTTGCTTTATGCCTTATTACTTAATATAGTAGCTTTATAAGTCATCTTAAATTGGGTAGTATGGGGTCTCCAGTTTTATTCTTCTTTTAAAAATTTGTTTTGGCTATTCTAGTTACTTTGATGTTCCTATTAATTTTAGATTTTCCTTGTCTGTATTTACAAAAATTTCTTCATAGATGTTGGCTGGAATTGCATTAAGTCTGTACATCAGTTTGGAGGGAATTAACATCTTTGCTAGTTTTCTGATACATAAACATGGTATGTCTCTCCATTTATTGAGGCCTTCTTTCATTTCTTTCATCAGTGTTTTGTAGTTTTCAGCATATAGATCCTGTACATGTTTTGTTAAATCTAAGTATTTTCTTTTATTTTCTACTATTGTGAATGATATATTTTAAAAATTGTTACCTCAAATTGCACATGGCTAGTACATAGCAATAGTTCTAGGATTTTATGGATTCCTTGGGATCTTCTTAGTAGACAATTATATCCATCTGTGAATAGGAGAAATATTCTAATATCCTTTGATAACTCCTTTTATCCCCCTTCCTTTTCATTTTGTTTCTTCTGGGTTTTTTGTTCCTCTGTTTCCTCAGTATTCGACTTAAATTTATATATTGTGATTTTTGCAATATCTGTATGCCTTTTGTTATTTTTTTCTGCCTTATTGCACTGACTAAGACTTTCACTTCACTGTTGAATAGGTGATAGTGGACCTTCCTGCCTCTTTCCTCATCTTAGGGGGAAATAATTCAGTCTTCAACCTTAAGAATGATGTTAGCTGTAGTGGTTTTTTGTTTGGTTTTTGTTTTTATACATGGTCTTTATCAAGTTGAGGAAGTTCCCTTTTATGCCTGTTTTGCTGAAAGTTGTTATCATGAATGGACAAGTCAACAATTTTGTCAAACATTTTCTCTGCACCAATATGATCATGTGGTTTTTCTTTAGATAGTTAATATGGTAGATTTCATTGATTAGTTGTCTCATGTTAAACCAGCCTTACAATCCCAGGAAAAACACCACTTGTTTATGATGTATACTTCTTTTTTCTGTTAGATTCATTTTGCTAATACTTTGTTGGGGAGTTTTATGTCTAAGTTCATGAGAGATAGTGTTCTGCAGCTTTCTTTTCTTGAACTGTCTGTCTGTTTTGGTATCAGGGTAATGTTGGCCTCATAAAATGAGAAGAGTTCAGTCCTCTCATATTTTCTCTGAGGGATTGTGTAGTATTGGTGTTAATTCTTCGTAAAAATTTTCAGTGGAATTTACCAGTGAAACCACCTGGGCCTGTAGAATTCTTCTTTGAAATGTTTCTTACTAGGAGTTCAATTTATTGAACAAGTACGTGTGGTATGCTGAATTATGGCCTCCTATATATATGTCCTAGTTTCCAGAACCTGTGGATATATTACCCTACTGGCAAAAGGGACCCTGCAAACGTGATCAAGTTAAAGATCTAGAGATGGGGAGATTACCTGGATTGTCTGAATGGGCCCCAAATATACTCACAAGAGTCCTTTAAAAAGGGAGGCAAGAGACAGGAGGGGAAGATGGCGGAAGAGTAAGATGCGGAGATCACCTTCCTCCCCACAGATACACCAGAAATACATCTACACGTGGAACAACTCCTACAGAACACCTACTGAACGCTGGCAGAAGACCTCAGACCTCCTAAAAGGCAAGAAACCCCCTAAGTAGCTGGGTAGGGCAAAAGAAAAAACCGAGACAAAAGGATAGGGACGGGACCTGCACCAGTGGGAGGGAGCTGTGAAGGAGGAAAGGTTTCCACACACTAGGAAGCCCCTTCGTGGGTGGAGACTGCGGGTGGTGGAGGGGGGAGCTTCGGGGCCGTGGAGGACAGCACAGCAACCGGGGTGTGGAGGGCAAAGCAGGGAGATTCCCGCACAGAGGATTGGTGCCGACCGGCACTCACCAGCCCGAGAGGCTGGTCTGCTCACCCGCTGGGGCGGGCGGGGCTGCGAGCTGAGGCTCAGACTTTGGTAGGAGTGCAGGGAGAGGACTTCAGTTGGCTGGGGGAGCACAGCCTGAAGGGGTTAGTGCACCTCGGCTAGCCGGGATGGAGTTCGGGAAAAGGTCTGGAGCTGCCAAAGAGGCAAGAGACTTTTTATTCCAGCTTTGTTTCCTGCTGCGTGAGGAGAGGGGATTAAGAGCACTGCTTAAAGGAGGTCCAGAGACAGGCGTGAGCCAGGGCTAAAAGTGCAGACCACAGAGACGGCCAGGAGACACTAAGGCTGCTGCTGCTGCCACCAAGAAGCCTGTGTGCGAGCACAGGTCACTATCCACACCTCCCTTCTGGGGAGCCTGTGCAGCCTGCCACTTCCAGGGTCCCGAGATCCAGGGACAACTTCCTAGGGAGAACGCACGGCAAGCCTCAGGCTGGTGCAATGTCGTGCCGGCCTCGGCCGCCGCAGGCTAGCCCAGCATTCCGTGCCCCTCCCTCCCCCGGCCTGAGTGAGCCAGAGCCCCCGAATCAGCCTCTCCTTTAACCCCGTCCTGTCTGAGCGAAGAACAGACGCCGTCCGGCCACCTACACGCAGAGGCAGGGCCAAATCCAAAGCTGAGCCCCTGGGAGCTGTGAGAAGAAAGAAGAGAAAGGGAAATCTCTCCCAGCAGCCTCAGAAGCAGCGGATTAAAGCTCCACAATCAACTTGATGTACCCTGCATCTGTGGAATACCTGAATAGACAACGAATCATCCCAAATTGAGGAGGTGGACTTTGAGAGCAAGATTTATGATTTTTCCCCCTTTTCTTCTTTTTTTGAGTGTGTATATGTATGCTTCTCTGTGAGATTTTGTCTGTATAGCTTTGCTTCCACCATTTGTCCTAGGGATCTATTTGTCCGTTTTTTTTAAATTGTTTTTTCTTAATAATTTTAATTTTAATAACTTTATTTTATTTAACTCTATCTTCTTTCTTTCTTTCTATCTTTCTTTCTGTCTTTCTGTATTTCTGTCTTTCTTTCTTTCTTTCCTTCCTTCCTTCCCTCCTTTCGACAACCAATCATCACAAATTGAGGAGGTGGACTTTGAGAGCAAGATTTATGATTTTTTCCTCTTTTCCTCTTTTTGTGAGTGTGTATGTGTATGCTTCGGTATGAGATTTTGTCTGTATAGCTTTGCTTCCACCATTTGTCCTAAGGTTCTATCTGTCCCTTTTTTTTAATTAAAAAATTTTTTTTCTTAATAATTATGTTGAATTTAATAACTTTATTTTATTTTACTTTATCTTCTCTCTTTCTTTCCTTTTTCCTTCCTTCCGTCCTTCCTTCCTTGCTTCCTTTCTTTCTTTCTTTCTTCCTACTTCAACTAATTCTTTCTCTCTACTTTTACTCCCTTCTATTCTGAGCCGGGTGGATGAAAGGCTCTTGGTGCTGCAGCCAGGAGTCAATGCTGTGCCTCTGAGGTGGGAGAGCCAACTTCAGGACACTGGTCCACAAGAGACCTCCCAGCTCCACATAATATCAAACGGCGAAAATCTCCCAGAGATCTCCATCTCAACACCAGCACCCAGCTTCACTCAACGACCAGCAAGCTACACTGCTGGACATCCTATGCCAAACAACTAGCAAGACAGGAACACAACCCCACCCATTAGCAGAGAGGCTGCCTAAAATCATAATAAGTCCACAGACACCCCTAAACACACCACCAGACGTGGACCTGCCCACCAGAGAGACAAGATCCAGCCTCATCCACCAGAACACAGGCACTAGTCCCCTCCACCAGGAAGCCTACACAACCCACTGAACCAACCTTAACCACTGGGGACAGACACCAAAAACAATGGGAATTACAAACCTGCAGCCTTCAAAGAGACTCCAAACACAGTAAGATAAGCAAAATGAGAAGACAGAAAAACACACAGCAGATGAAGGAGCAAGATAAAAACCCACCAGACCTAATAAATGAAGAGGAAATAGGCAGTCTACCTGAAAAGGAATTCAGAATAATGATAATAAAGATGATCCAAAATCTTGGAAATAGAAGAGACAAAATGCAAGAAACATTTAACAAGGACCTCGAAGAACTGAAGATGAAACAAACAACAATGAACAACACAATAAATGAAATGAAAAATACTCTAGATGGGATCAATAGCAGAATAACTGAGGCAGAAGAACGGATAAGTGACCTGGAAGATAAAATAGTGTAAATAACTACTGCAGAGCAGAATAAAGAAAAAAAGATGAAAAGAACTGAGGACAGTCTCAGAGACCTCTGAGACAACATGAAACGCACCAACATTCGAATTATAGGGATTCCAGAAGATGAAGAGAAAAAGAAAGGGACTGAGATAATATTTGAAGAGATTATAGTTGAAAACTTCCCCAATATGGGAAAGGAAATAATCAAGTCCAGGAAGCACAGAGAGTCCCATACAGGATAAATCCAAGAGAAATATGCCAAGACACATATTAATCAAACTGTCAAAAATTAAATACAAGAAAGCATATTAAAAGCAGCAAGGGAAAAATAACAAATAACACAAAGTGAATCCCCATAAGGTCAACAGCTGACCTTTCAGCAGAAACTTTGCAAGACAGAAGGGAGTGGCAGGACATATTTAAAGTGATGAAGGAGAAAAACCAGCAACCAAGATTACTGTACCCAGCAAAGATCTCATTCAGATTTAATGGAGAAAGTAAAACCTTTACAGACAAGCAAAAGCTGAGAGAGTTCAGCACCACCAAACTAGCTTTACAACAAAAGCTAAAGGAACTTCCCCAGGCAAGAAACGCAAGAGAAGGAAAAGACCTACAATAACAAACCCAAAACAATTTAGAAAATGGGAATAGGAACATACATATCGATAATTACCTTAAATGTAAATGGACTAAATGCTCCCACCAAAAGACACAGACTGGCTGAATGGACACAAAAACAAGACCCATATATATGCTGTCTGCAAGAGACCCACTTCAGACCTAGAGACACATACAGACTGAAAGTAAGGGGATGGAAAAAGATATTCCATGCAAATGGAAATGAAAAAAAAGCTGGAGTAGCAATTCTCATATCAGACAAAATAGACTTTAAAATAAAGACTATGAGAAGAGATCAAGAAGAACACTACATAATGCTCAAGGGATCGATCCAAGAAGAAGATATAACAATTGTAAATATTTATGCACCCAACATAGGAGCACCTCAATACATAAGGCAAATACTAACAGCCATAAAAACGGAAATCAACAGTAACACATTCATAGTAGAGGACTTTAACACCCCATTTTCACCAATGGAGAGGTCATCCAAAATGAAAACAAATAAGGAAACACAAGCTTTGAATGATACATTAAACATGATGGACTTAATTGGTGTTTATAGGACATTCCATCCAAAAACAACAGAATACACATTTTTCTCAAGTGCTCATGGAATATTCTCCAGGATAGATCATATCTTGGGTCACAAATCAAGGCTTGATAAATTTTAAAAAATTGAAATTATATCAAGTATCTTCTCCGGCCACAATGCTATGAGACTAGATGTCAATTACAGGAAAGATCTGTAAAAAATACAAACACATGGAGGCTAAACAATACACTACTTAATAACGAAGTGATCACTGAAGTAATGAAAGAGGAAATCAAAAAATACCTAGAAACAAATGACAATGGAGACACGACGACCCAAAACCTATGGGATGCAGCAAAAGCAGTTCTAAGAGGGAAGTTTATAGCAATACAAGCCCACCTTAAGAAACAGGAAATATCTTGAATAAACAACTAACTTTGCACCTAAAGCACTTAGAGAAAGAAGAACAAAAAAACCCCAAAGTTAACAGAAGGAAAGAAATCATAAAAATCTGATCTGAAATAAATGAAAAAGAAATGAAGGAAACGATAGCAAAGATCAATAAAACTAAAAGCTGGTTCTTTGAGAAGATAAAAAAAATAGATAAACCATTAGCCAGACTCATCGAGAAAAAAAGGGAGAAGACTCAAATCAATAGAATTAGAAATGAAAAAGGAGAAGTAACAACTGACACTGCAGAAATACAAAAGATCATGAGAGATTACTACAAGCAACTCTATGCCAATAAAATGGACAACCTGGAAGAAATGGACAAATTCTTAGAAATGCACAACCTGCCAAGATTGAATCAGGAAGAGATAGAAAATGTAAACAGACAAATCACAAGCACTGAAATTGAAACTGTAATTAAAAATCTTCCAACAAACAAAAGCCCAGGACCAGGTGGTGTCACAGACGAATTCTATAAAACAATTAGGGAAGAGCTAACACCTATCCTTCTCAAACTCTTCCAAAATATAGCAGAGGGAGGAACACTCCCAAATTCATTCTACGAGGACACCATCACCTTGATACCAAAACCAGACAAAGATGTCAAAAAGAAATAAAACTACAGGTCAATATCACTGTTGAACATAGATGCAAAAATCCTCAACAAAATACTAGCAAACAGAATCCAACAGCACATTAAAAGGATCCTACACCATGATCAGGTGGGGTTTATTCCAGGAATGCAAGGATTCCTCTATATACGCAAATCAATCAACGTGATACACCATAGTAACAAACTGAAGGAGAAAAGCCATATGATCATCTCAATAGATGCAGAGGAAGCTTTTGACAAAATTCAATACCAATTTATGATAAAAACCATGCAGAAAGTAGGCATAGAGGGAACTTTCCTCAACATAATAAAGGCCATATATGACAAACCCACAGCCAACATCATCCTCAATGGTGAAAAATTGAAAGCATTTCCACTAAGATCAGGAACAAGAGAAGGTTGCCCACTCTCACCACTCTTACTAAACATAGTTTTGGAAGTTTTAGCCACAGCAATCAGAGAAGAAAAGGAAATAAAAGGAATCCAAATCAGAAAAGAAGTAAAGTTGTCACTGTTTGCAGGTGACATGATACTATACATAGAGAATCCTAAAGATGCTACCAGGAAACTACTAGAGCTAATCAATGAATTTGGTAAAGTTGCAGGATACAAAATTAATGCACAGAAATCTCTGGCATTCCTATACACTAATGGTGAAATATCTGAAAGTGAAATCAAGAAAACACTCCATTTACCATTGCAACAAAAAGTATAAAATATCTAGGAATAAACCTACCTAAGAAGACAAAAGACCTGTATGCAGAAAATTATAAGACACTGATGAAAGAAATTAAAGATGATACAAATAGATGGAGAGATATACCATGTTCTTGGATTGGAAGAATCAACATTGTGAAAGTGACTCTACTACCCAAAGCAATCTACAGATTCAATGCAATCCCTATCAAACTACCACTGGCATTTTTCACAGAAGTAGAACAAAAAAATTCACAATTTGTATGGAAACACAAAAGACCCCGAATAGCCAAAGCAATCTTGAGAATGAAAAGTGGAGCTGGAAGAATCAGGCTCCCTGACTTCAGACTATACTACAGACCTACAATAATCAAGACAGTATGGTACTGGCACAAAAACAGAAATATAGATTAACAGAACAGGATAGAAAGCCCATAGGTAAACCCATGCACAAATGGTCACCTTGTCTTTTATAAAGGAGGCAGGAATGTACAGTGGAGAAAGGACAGCCTCTTCAATAAGTGGTGCTGGGAAAACTGGACAGGTACATGTAAATGTATGAGATTAGATCACTCCCTAACACGATACACAAAAATAAGCTCAGAATGGATTAAAGACCTAAACGTAAGGCCAGAAACTATCAAACTCTTAGAGGAAAACATAGGCAGAACACTCTATGACATAAATCACAGCAAGGTCCTTTTTGGCCCACCTCCTAGAGAAATGGAAATAAAAACAAAAATAAACAAATGGGACCTAATGAAACGTCAAAGCTTTTGCACAGCAAAGGAAACCATAAACAGGACGAAAAGACAACCCTCAGAATGGGAGAAAATATTTGCAAATGAAGCAACTGACAAAGGATTAATCTCCAAAATTTGCAAGCAGCTCATGCAGCTCAATATCAAAAATCAAACAACCCAATCCAAAAATGGGCAGAAGACCTAAATAGACATTTCTGCAAAGAAGATATTCAGGTTGCCAACAAACACATGAAAGAATGCTCAACATCATTAATCATTAGAGAAATGCAAATCAAAACTACAATGAGATATCATCTCACACCAGTCAGAATGGCCATCATCAAAAAGTCTAGAAACAATAAATGCTGGAGAGGGTGTGGAGAAAAGGGAACACTCTTGCACTGCTGGTGGGAATGTGAATTGGTACAGCCACTATGGAGAACAGTATGGAGGTTCCTTAAAAAACTACAAATAAAACTACCATATGACCCAGCAATCCCACTACTGGGCATATACCCTGAGAAAACCATAATTCAAAAAGAGTCATGTACCAAAATGTTCATTGCAGCTCTATTTACAATAGCCTGGAGATGGAAACAACCTAAGTGCCCATCATCGGATGAATGGATAAAGAAGATGTGGCACATATGTACAATGGAATATTACTCAGCCATAAAAAGAAACGAAATTGAGCTATTTGTAATGAGTTGGATAGACCTAGAGTCTGTCATACAGAGTGAAGTAAGTCAGAAAGAGAGAGACAAATACTGTATGCTAACACATATATATGGAATTTAAGGGGAAAAAATGTCATGAAGAACCTAGGGGTAAGACAGGAATAAAGACACAGACCTAGTAGAGAAAGGACTTGAGGATGTGGGGAGGGGGAAAGGTAAGCTGTGACAAAGCGAGAGAGACACATGGACATATATACACTACCAAACGTAAGGTAGATAGCTAGTGGGAAGCAGCCGCATAGCACAGGGAGATCAGCTCGGTGCTTTATGACCGCCTGGAAGGGTGGGATAGGGAGGGTAGGAGGGAGGGAGATGCAAGAGGGAAGAGATATGGGAAGATGTGTATATGTATAACTTATTCACTTTGTTATAAAGCAGAAACTTACACACCATTGTAAAACAATTATACCCCGATAAAGATGTTAAAAATATATATATAAAAAGGGAGACAAGAAAGTCAAAGGAGGATTTAGGAGATGAGGCAATGGAAGTAAGATGCTACACTGCTCATTTTTGAAGATGGAGGAAAGGACCATGAAGCAGGTAATGAAGCTCCATTAGCTGGAAGAGGAAAGGAAATGGATTTTCCCCTTGAGCCTCCAAAAGGAACCAGCCTTGCTGAATTTCGCCCAGTGAATTTAGCCCAGTGAAACTGATTGCAGACTTTTGTTCCATGTGCACTTAAAGATAATGTATATTCTGCTGTTGTTGGGTGGAGCGTTCCATAAATGTCAATTACATCCAGTTGGTTGATTCTGTTGTTCAGATCTTCTGTATCCTTGCAGATTTTCTGTCTATTAGTTCTATCTATTACAGAAAGAGGAGTATTGAAATCTCCAACTCTAATTGTGGACATGTTTATTTCTTCTTTCAGTTCTGTCATCTTTTGCCTCATGTATTTTAAAGCTCTGGTATTTGATGCACACACATAGCTAGAACTGTGTGGTAGGCAGTCCCTAAGAAGGTGCGTCCAAATGAACTAACCTGTTGATGTTCATGCCTTTGTAATACCCTCCCATTGAGCAGGCGCAGGACCAGGGACTTGCTTCTAATGGGTAGAATATGGCAAAGGTTATGGTATGTCACTCTCTTGATTGTCATGTTATATGGCAAAGATGATGAAATATCACTCCCATAATTATTTCACATTATGTAAGACTCCATTTTAGCAAACTGGAGTGAGAGATTATCTTTGTTGGACTGATGAAGTAAGCAGCCATGTTGAGGAAACCCACATGGCAAGGAGCTTCAGCTAGCCTCTAGGAACTGCAGGTGGCCTCTCATATCTGAGGGTGGCTTTCAAAGGACAGCCAAGAAAAATCTAGGGCCCTTAGTTCGTTATACTGCTGCAAGGAAATGAATTCTTCCCCAAACCTGGATGAGTTTGGAAGGGGATTTTTCCCCAGTCAAGCTTATGATGAGACTACATCCTTAGCTGATACCTAGATTGCAGGCACCTGAAGCAGAGAACCTAGTTAAGCTGTGCCCTGATTTCTGACCTACGAAAACTGTCAGATAATAGATGTGCATTGTTTTAAGTCACTCAGTTTGTGGGTAATTTGTTACACAGCAATAGAAAACTAGTGCAGATTGTAATGTCTTCTTGGTGCATAGATCAGTTATTGTTATGTAATGTCCCTCTTCGTTCCTAGTAATTTTCTTTGCTGGGAAGTCTAAGTCTGATATTAATAAAGTCACTCCAGCTTTCTGTTATTCATGTTTACATGGTATATATGTTTCCATCCTTTTACTTTAAACCTACCTATGTCAGGATATTTGAAGTGAACTTCTTCCTTTCTTTTTTGAATGGCAAAGTCAGGTTTATTGCCCTGGGTTAAACCAGTAGAGAAAGGATGTGGGGAGGGGGAGGGTGGACACAGGAAGTGGCTGAAGGCATCCTCATGGCCTTGGCCTGTGTGGAGTCCTCAGCACTCTGGGAAGCCAACCAGTGTACTTCGGACCTGCTGATCACTTGCTCACGGGCCAGGCCCCCACTAAAGTTCAAGGCACAACCCAAGGCTCTGCCTAGCAAGCCCCCTCCTCCGTATGGAGTTACCTGCATAGGTCTGAGCACAGAGGAGGGGGCTGTGGTGATGGCCTCTACTGGGGCAGCATCCTTAGGAAGGTGTCTTGGTGGAGGAGAAGGCTGCCGCCTTCTTGGTGAGGGTCTTCAACAGTGCCAGGTTCTCGGGCAGCCTGGTGCTGGCTTTCATCACATCATGTTTGATGTTCTTCCAGATCCTGACCGCTAGGTTTTACTCAAGCTTTTGCTGCTGCACCATGCTTGCCTTCTTGGGTGTCATAAACCAATGGCCCTTCCTCGGGCCCGATTCCACTCCAAGGCCACCACTGTCTTGCTCTTTGCTGGCTTCTGCACTTGAAGTGAATTTCTAGGCACTTGTTTTGGGGTCTTGTGTTTTATCCATTATGACATTCTCTCTTAATTGATTTGTATAGACCATTTACATTTAATGTAGTTATTGATATGTTTGGATTTATGTCTACCATTTTATTATTTGTTTTCTTTTGTTCTGTCTGATTTTTGTTCCTCCATTTCCCCTTTTCTGCCTATTTTTAGATTCCTTTGAACACGTTTTAGTATTCCATTTAATTCATCTATTGTGTTATTAAAATTTTTATCTCTTTGTATATTCTAGGGAATACAACATACATACTTAAGTTTTTACAATCTACCTAGAATCAATATTTTACCAATTCAAGTGGAATATAGAAACCATACTAACATATAGGTCCCTTTATCCCCCTAGCCCTTTATGTTATGATTGTTTGTGTATTACATCTACATATATTGAAAATCCCATTAGATCATGTTATAATTTTTGTTTTCAAAAAGCCTATTTTAAAGAACTATTTTAAAGAGAAGAACTTCTCTTAGCCATCCTTTTATAGCAGGTCTACTGTCAATGGATTCTCTCAGTTTTCCTGCTTTGGAGAATGTCTTTATTTCACTGTTATTCCTGAAAGCTATTTTTGCTGGATATATTATTTGGGGTTGACAGTTCTTTTGGCACTTTAAAAATGTTGTGCACTTCCTTATGACCACCTTGGTTTCTGATGAGAAATCCATAGTCATTTGAATTGTCATTATTCTAAATGTAATTTGTTATTTTTCTGCTTTCAATGTATTTTCTTTGTCTTTCTTTTCAATAGTTTGAATATAATATGTGTGGACATTGGTTCTTTTGAGTTTTCCCTGTTTGGACTTTGCTGGGGTTCTTGAATCTGCAGGTTTATTTCTTTTGCTAACTTTGGAATGTTTTTAGCTATTATATGCTCACATATTTTTTTTTCTGTATCACACTCTTTTTCCTGTCCTGGGACCCCAAACACGTGAATATTAGACCTTTTGTTATTATCCTACAGGTCTTTGTGGCTATATTAATTTATTTCTCCATTTTTTCTCTGTTGTTCAAGTTGGATAATTTCTATTGATCTGTCTTCAAATTTACTGACTCATCTTCATTCTGCTACTGAGCCCATTTAGTCACCTTTAAAATTTCAGTTATTATATTTTTTAGTTATAACATTTCAGTTTGGTTCTTCCCTTATTGTTTACTCCTTTGCTGAGATTTTCTGTCTTTATATTCATTTCAAGACTGATTGCTTTAAATTGTTGGAGCGTTTTTACACCTGATCTTAGCCAAAAATTGGAGAAGCGATTGTTGGAGTATTTTTATAATAGCTGCTTTAAAGTCTTTTTTAGATAATTCCAATAGCTATGTCATGTGTCATCTCAGCACTGGTGTCTATTGAATGCCTTTTCAATAGGCAATCAATAGTTGAGATTCTTTTTCTTTTTAAACATCTTTATTGGGGTATAATTGCTTTACAATGGTGTGTTAGTTTCTGCTTTATAACAAAGTGAATCAGCTATACATATACATATGTTCCCATATGTCTTCCCTCTTGCGTCTCCCTCCCTCCCACTCTCCCCATCCCACCCTTCCAGGCTGTCACAAAGCACCGAGCTAATATCCCTGTGCCTTGCGGCTGCTTCCCCCCAGCTATCTACCTTACTACGTTTGTTAGTGTGTATATGTCCATGACTCTCTCTCGCCCTGTCAATAGTTGAGATTCTTAAGGTTCTTCATGTGCCAAAAAATTTTGGGCTGTAGTCTGGACTTTTAAAATATTATGTTATGGGGCTTGATATCTTGTTTTAATCGCATGGAGGAATATTTATATTTTTATTTTAGCTTGTAGTCAACTTGGTAGGGTCCAGATCGTAAGTTCTGACCTGCCTTTTGTGGATCATGGCTCCAAAGTCAATTCAGTTTTCAAAAGTTTTACAGTGCTATTTAGATCTGTCCCACATGTGTTTTAACCAGTGGCTAGTCTAGGATCTGGGTGGCGATCTGTTTCTTAGTTCAGTTACCACAGTCTTTGGTATGCTATGTAAGATCAGATCCACATGCAGGTTGGGGTGAATCTAGGAGCTCATAAAACAATGTGATAGGGTTGTTTTCCTAAGCAACTCCCTCTGCATAATCTCCCTGTTACTTTGCTACTCCTTGGAGTTCCCCTTTTCAATTCTTTAGCAAGAAATCTGAGTCTTTATTTACTACTCTCTGCCGTGCACTTCCTGCAACTTTACTCATGTCTGGGGCCAAGTAGTAGGAGAGCAGAGAGAGAAAATATATATATAAATAGGGTGTTGCCCCACTGGCTTGGGACCATAGCTACTCCAATCAGAGGAAAGATCTCCCCTCCCTTGTCATTTTAGGCACTTGAGAGCACTGCTCCCTCCATTGTCATGGTTGACTCAGCTGTCATAGGGGGATTGCCTATTGGCTAGGGTGTGAGAGATTGGAGAAAAGAAAAAATGGTACTTCCCTATTTTCTCTGAACATTAGGAGATCTATTTCTTGCTCGTCCTGTTGTGCTTTCTGTCCATGTCAATGCCCCCTACTGGGTTTTGGGCTGCCTTGAGTCCAGTCCAGTGGCTACTGGAGGGAAAAAAATTGTAAACTCGCTGCCAGTTGTTTTACTTCAAATTTGGGTGTTTTTCCTCAAATCACCTGGTACAATGTATTTTTTAGAGTCCTCAAATAGCTGCTCCATGCATTCTGTTCAGGTTTTATAGTTGCATTCAGTGGGAGAGAATGGGTTGAGTGTGATTATTCTGTGTTAACTGGAATCAGAACCCTTGTATCATATACATTAGTTTTCATATATAAATATATATAGATAATGGAATGTTTTCTTTGGTGTATATTTGTAAATAGCTGGGACTAATCTTTTCATACTCTACCTGAGGCAACCACTTTATACTATAAATACTCTCTGGTTATCTATTGCTATGGGAGAAATCACCCTCAAACTTAGTAGCTTAAAATAACATAAATTATGTTATTATTATCTCATAGATTCAGGTATTGATTAGGCTCAGCTAGGTGGTTCTTCCTTGTAGGGGGCAGTCTCTCATATGTTTACAGTAAAATGGTATCTGGGAATGAAATATCTGAAGGCTCACTCATTCATGTGTGTGGCATTTGGTCTGGGAACATTCAAAAAGTTTGGCTTCTGTGGTGTCTGTCTCTACTGCTATGTGGTCTCTCCATGGTTTCTCCAGCATGGAACCTTCAAGATAGATTTCTTTTTTTCCCACCTTTATTGAGGTATGATTGACATATAACACTGTGTAAGTTTAAGGAATACAACATGTTGATTTGATACACATATATATTGCAATATGATTACCACCGTAGCATTAGCTAATGCCTCCATCCTGTCACATAATTACCATTTCTTTTTTTGTGGTGAGAACATTTAAGCTCTACTCTTTTAGCAACTTTCAAGTATATAGTACAGTATTATTATCTATAATCACCATGCTGTACATTAGATTCCCAGAACTTGATTATCTTATAACTGGAAGTATGTACTCTTTGACCAACATCTCTCCATCTCTTCCACCCCCCAGCCCCTGGTAACTACCACTCTACTCTCTGTTTCTATCAATTTGGTTTTTTTAGATACTACATATAAGTAAGATCATACAGTATTTATTTTTCTGTCTGACTTATTTCAGTTAGCATAACACCCTCAAGGTCCATCCATGTTGTTGCAAATGGCAGGATTTCCTTCTTTCTCATGGCTGAATAATATTCCACGGTGTATGTATATACCACGTCTTCTTTATCCATTCATCTGTTGACAGACACCTAAGTTGTTTCCACATCTTGGCTATTGTGAGTAATGCTGCAATGAACATGGGAGCACAGATATCTCGATGAGATCCTGATCTCAATTTCTTTGGATATATACCCGGGAGTGGGATTGCTGGATCATATGATAGTCCTATTTTTAGTTTTTTGAGGACGCTCAGTACTGTTTTTCATAGTAGCAGCACCAATTTACATTCCCACCAACAGTGCACAAGGGTTCCCTTTTTTCCACATCTTCACCAGCAATAATTATCTCTTGTCTTTTTGATACTAGCCATTCTGACAGGTGTGAGGTGATATCTCATTATGGTCTAGATTTCTTACATGGAAGCTCAGGGCTCCAAAGTGAGTGGAGAGCAAGAGCATTAAGAGTGAGCCAGGGGCTTCCCTGGTGGTGCAGTGGTTGAGAGTCCGCCTGCCGATGCAGGGCACACGGGTTCGTGCCCCGGTCCGGGAAGATCCCACATGCCGTGGAGCGGCTGGGCCCGTGAGCCATGGCTGCTGAGCCTGCACGTCCGGAGCCTGTGCTCTGCAATGGGAGAGGCCACAACAGTAAGAGGCCCGCGTACCGAAAAAAAAGAGTGAGCCAGGCAGGAACCCGATTGCCTTTTACGACATAGCTTTACAAGTTACCACATTCTATTCTTTGAGGCAGTAAGGGTCTACCGAGGTTCAAGGGGGGGTGAACATAGCTGCCACCTCTTAATGCAGGAGTAGCAAAGTTATGGAAGAGCATGTGGGATTGGAAACGCGGTTTCTGGCGCTTTTGGAAAACACGATCTGCCGTAAGTACTATGTACGCGGGCCTCTCACTGTTGTGGCCTCTCCCGTTGCGGAGCACAGGCTCTGGACGCGCAGGCTCAGCGGCCATGGCTCACGGGCCTAGCTCTTCGCGGCATGTGGGATCTTTCCGGACCGGGGCGCGAACCCGTGTCCCCTGCATCGGCAGGCGGACTCTCAACCACTGCGCCACCAGGGAAGTCCAGAAACCTGTACTTTTAAGGTAGCTCTTGAGTTGTCCTCAGTGTTACCTATAGCGAGAAGCTTTTCCCTTGACTTTTGGGAATCTAAGAGGCTGTGATATTAAATATTATGCTCAGTGAACATGGCTTTTAATGACTCTCCAGAAATTAGATTTTCAGCAAACATGGCTTTTAGTGAGTCTCCAGAACTTAGATCAAGTTTTCCCATTGGTTAACTTTCTCTGTGACTATCCACATTTTTAGTGTTTGCAGTTTCATTGGGAAGCTGCATGGAACTTCAAGGTATATTGATTTTGTAGGGGCTGTGTGACAGTCTGGAAGAACAGGGAGAGATGCTAGCTAAAATCTAGATGAAGAGATTTCCCTGCTGCAAAGAAGGTACTGGGCAGCCTTGGCAGCGTGCTCACCTAGAGGGGAACCAGGAAGTCTGCAGTGCTCCACATATCTTTCTTACCTAATACCATCTCTACCCTATTACTACTCCTTTTAGTTAAGCATTGCTCTTTTCAATGAATCCTCTTAAAAATGCAGACTCCTCTGGGAGACAAAACTTGGACAGTTGGTACGGATTTCAGAGTGGTTCAGTAAACGCTTATGAGCACAGTGCTAGGCGCTGGGAATTCAGTGATTAACTCAATCTCTCTTTTCTTCCTTGACCAGAGGAACAAGGTAGATTGAAAATTCTTGTTCCTGAGGATTTGTTCCAAGAGGCTTTATCATTTCGACTCCACTTTACGATTTTTTTTTCCAGACCTGGGCCCGGTCTTCAGAATCACCAAAAACTCCCTGGGCTACCAACAGGTCAACATAAAAGGGCCACTAGGGTAATTGCCCCTCCCCAACCACCTGCTGCTCATCTACCTGGAATGGCAAGTGTCCAGTTCCTTCTGGTTCAACCCGCTTCTCCCTGAGGGTTAGTTACACAGTCCAGAATAAGAAGTCAGTCTACTTGCCAAGTGGTAAAGGTGCTATTTTAACGCTCTTCCCTCATTTCAATCCCTTATCGGTGCTCACTTTGGGTCAGGCTAAAGCCGAGGTTTGAATGAAGCCTGGAGGATTCTGGGAAGCCCGGAATGCTGGAAGGCACTCTGAGAGACGTGGGAAGAGAGGTGTAGGGGGTAACGTGGCTTCGAGGCTCCTCGGCTTCTCCAGAGTCCCCACTTTACTGGGCCCAGGGCGGCTACACACTGGCCGGAGATCAGATACTTCGAGTGGTCCCAGACACAGGACTCGAGACCGCACATCCAAGAGGATGCTCCTGCCAGGCACGGGCGACCTCTGGCGTCCCGTTTACGAAGCGCGGCGGCGAGTGCCCAGGAAGTGGCCCCGCGAGCCCAGACGGCCTGGCCAGGTACGCTGGGACCGGGCGAGGAGCGCAGAAGGCGAGGGGCCAGCGGTCCCGCCCGCAGGCTGGAGGGCGACAGGCGACCCCGCTGGGGAGGCGGCGGGGCGGGCGCGCGGCGCGGCCGGGGGCCGGACAGGTGCGCGGGCGGAGGGCGGTGCTTGGGGATCCTGCGCACTGCGCGCGCCCCTCCCCCAGCGCGGCTCCCGGCGCGGCCCCGGCCCCGGCGCGAGCGGGAGGAGGAGCTGCGGCTTCACTGGCCACTCGGGCAGGTCGGCGGCGCCCCGGGGAGCCGCCGACGGCGCGGGCTGCCTGTCCCAGCGCGCAGGAGGCGCGCGGGCGGCGCTGGGGCCATGGAGCCTGGTGACGCGGCACGCCTCGGCCCGGAGCGGGTGGTTCGGGCGCTGCCACCGCGGCTGCTGCTGCTGCCGCTGCTCCCGCTGCTGCTGGGTCGGGGGCTGCGCGCGGCGGCCTCGGCCTCCTCCTCTGGGGCGGCGGCCGAGGACAGCAGCGCTATGGAGGAGCTCGCCACGGAGAAGGAGGCGGAGGAGAGCCACCGGCAGGACAGCGTGAGCCTGCTCACCTTCATCCTGCTGCTCACGCTCACCATCCTCACCATCTGGCTCTTCAAGCACCGCCGGGTGCGCTTCCTGCACGAGACCGGGCTGGCCATGATCTACGGTGAGCACCCCGCACCCGCGCCCACCGTTCCCGACTACCCTCGGCCGCCCGGGCTGCTGCGCTCCCCCCCGCCCCCCGTCGCCGCCTTGTGCTCCCCCTTCACTTGCCGACGTGTTTCGTTTCTTTTCCGTTTCCCGCTGCGACGGTCTTGGTTCCCAAGGTCAACTGTCTGCATTTTCGGGCTCCCTATTACCATGAAAAAGAATTCCACTCCATTTCGACGTTTCTTCAAGGGGAACCGGGAAAATGAAAGGCACCGGGGTGGCCTGGTTCTGTCCGATCGGTTCTGTCTCAGCTTCGCCCCCTCTCGCGCCCCCGCCCCAGTTCAGCTCCACGGGGTGTGTGCGGTGGCGGGAGGTGGGTGACCTCCCAGGAACCGCACCGCCCCAGGAAGCAGGCCACCGTGAGGGTGGGGCGAGGGCTGAGCGTTCCTCGGCTTGGGTAGCGGCTGACGGGGCTTGGTGGATGCCGCCGCGTCCATGGTCAACCTGGGTGGGCGCCCACTTCTGACATCTGTGTTCCCGGATCTCTTGTGAATAAAGTCGAAGCTTGAAGCACTGTGAAAGGTGAGCGTGGTCCAGGACTTAAGAGTGGTGCACCGCCATGGCGGGCCTAGTCGGGGAGATGGGCACGCCTCCCACTCTTATGTCCAGGTGGGAAGTTTTACCCAGTTACTTGCCTTCTCTAAGCTAAGAGGAGCTTTCCTATTCCTCAGATTGTAAGAAGGACACGACTTCGAAGATACATTTAAGGGTGTATGAAGAGGAAAAGTAGTGGTTTTAATTCTGGAGTCAGCCTTCTTTTGTTGTGAAAGGTGGGCTAATGCCACCATCCTTTTCTGGATTTAATGGCACACGGTGTTTTACATGCACAGTGGTCAGCACAAATCTTCCATTACTACATGGATGTCAGCCGCAATCTGAATCATCCCTCTTCCCCCCGCCATGCCCCCACTCCGCCCCCACCCCCGCCCACCATGACATGACTCCAAACTGGAACCAAGTATTCTCTTTTTGAATTTAATTCAGTGGAATTAAGGCCCGGGTTGGCACCCTCATGTGAAATAGATGAGCCCACTTCACGACTATTCTCAGTAGGGAACATTTGACTTCATCACTTATACTGGAGGGATCTCTCCACTCAATTTCCATTCAGGGTTCCCTGATAGAGAATGGAAAGCAGACACCTTAATCTTTAATGTGACAATTACCCTTGGCCCTGGGCCTTGCTTCTCATGGTTCTTGACTGTTGACAGCCCAGGCTCATGGCCACCAAGGTTATGAAGTGCTGTCAGGGAGCCCTCTAGTTTTAAAGAGGTAGTGGCCTAAACAGGGCTTGAGTTGAAACAGGACCAGATCTAAAACTGAGTTTGGTTATTGCAAATTATAGGTGTGAACACAAACCTGGCCATTCTTTAGCTTTGTGGTTTGTGTCAGTCGGTGACGACTGATGCCCAGGCTGCAGGTAAGCTCGAAGGTTTCCTGAGCAGGTAGCAGAGTGGGGAGTTGAAGCATGTTGTCATTTCAGGCGATTTACTCTGCCATAGTGCAAATGAACGTTGCCTTTATATGTATATAGATAGCCATGAAAATATTTTTATTTTATAGCCCTTAGATCCAATTCATTAAAGTACAGTGTGAAATACTTTTAGGAGGTAGATTTGACAGGCTCATAAATACATGCTCAAGTGCATGGAAATGGGATTTAAAAATGGATTTTCTGAGGAGTACTCCATGTTCTTAGCAGCTCAGTCACCTTTATCTTAACGCTTGAAAACAACAGTGGAATTTTCCTTTGTGGATATGTACTTTTTAAACTCATCTCAATCTTTTAGTCATTGGGATTGTGCTACCAGTGTACTGTTTCATTTTGTCTTGAGGAAATCTAGTTTAATTGATGATGTTCAGAAAAGGCAACATCCTCTCATAGCATTCTCTGTAATTTTGTTCTGTGTCTTTGGGTTTTTTAATCTTACTTTGAAATGCATTAAGAAATTTGTTTGTCAATGTGAGATGTCCTAGGTTCTGCCAAATATTAATATTTTGGTGTGGGTTGCCTATAATTGAGAGAAAATATTTCTCTTTTTCTCAGGGATATTTAGTCTACTGTTTCAAGTCTCCCCCGCCCCCAATTCTGAATTCTAATGTCATTTGATAAGCTAACTAGCCAATGTATACTTAGACTATTGGGATAGGGATTCTGATTAAAATACGGTATGAAAATCTTTGAATACTTATGTGAATGCAGTACAAATTTCAGGACTTCTCTTTCTTAATAGTAAGAAATCAGATTTCATTTCTTGATATCAATAGAGGAAATGAGTAACTGTCCTGTTGCCTCTGAGTAATAAAGGACAAAAAGATCCAAGGAAACATTTGTTAAGTATCTGCTGTGTGCTGGGTGCCCAACTTAATTATGGAGGTGACCAATTTAACTTTTAAATGTTGGTAACTTTTCATGAATGAAAAGAGTTCAGCTGCGAATTTCAATTCTTTACTTTGAAATTTAAAAAATCTAATTCCTGCCACTTTAAAAATATTTAAGTGGTACTTTGAGAGGGAAGGCTTTAATATTTAAAATAAGTTGTGGTATATACATATATGATACAATGTATTAATATATAGTAGTATATTAAAATGTGATAATATATGTATTTGCTGGTGTAGTTGTAAAATATCTCTGGAAGGACACGCAATAGACTAGTACCATTGGTTTCCTTGTGAGGGAGGAACTAGGTGGGTGGGACATAGGGGTGGGAGGGAGACATCACTTTATACCCTTTTGTGCTTTCTTTTTAACTTTGGAAGTGGAATCACCTAATAGCATGTCCATGCCTCCATTCTGTGGCATTGTTGTGGCATTTTAAGATGCTCCTCAAATCACCCAGTTTGATGCCCGCTTCTCCCTATTCACATCACATTGTTATCAATTTTCTATGATCTTTCAATTGTTGACTACCCATGAAACTTTTGGAACCCTGTGTTTGGAAGGGAGACAAGACAGGGAAAGGGGGAGAGGTTTTCCCCCCCAAAAGAGTTGATGTTACTTTAGGAGCGGTGTGTACAGGTAGATCCCAAAGGACCCAAGGACAAGAAGAGACACGCTGTGAATGCTTAGCATTTAAATTGAAAGGAATTCCCCTACTTACCAAGGGACAGTTAGAAGCACTCCTCCTCCCTGGCCACCGGTCCAGGCAGCTACAAGGGAAGGTGACCAAAGACTAGACTCTCCAGGGACGTTGAAGGCAGCCCCCAGACCCTGCGATGGGAGCTGCAGGGCAGTGGGTAAGGTGCTTGCCTGGCACCAGTCTAACCTGTTTTGTCAGGGCAGGGAGCTCCCAGCTGTCTGGCTCGGTACGTGATTAAGTGCCATCCTGAAGTTACCAAGCCCCGCATGTCTGTGCAGCAGAAACAGTGAGTGTTTGAGGCAGGGAAAGGTGTCATAAACAGACTGTGTCAGTTAATTGTGGTTCTCTCTCGTGTGTACAGTGGTTCCACTTCCCCCATAATGTTTTTGTGACAACTGATATGGGTCCAGAATATCTAACTTTGCCATGCTAGCCCACCGCCTGCTTCTGGCTTCCCCATCCTCCATGCCTGTCAACTTTCCAAGTACATGTTGGTCAGCCCCTCCAGGTTCTGTGCACGGTGGGCTCGTTGTTTTGTTGAGGCTGAATTCCTAAGCACAGGCTGAGGGTGGGTTCAAAGCCAAAGTCTGAAAGAGGAAATATGGCTTTTTGCAGTAGCATGAAATTAACATTTGAGCCTGTGAGCAAACATTTCAGAACCACCCTCTTCCTGGTTAATCCGGAGCCCTTATTTATTTATTTATTTTAAAGAGCCCTTCACTTTGGCCCTAGTTTGGGGAAGCTCTGTATAGTCTCCGTTGGGTACCAGATCCCCTGGGTTCAAATGTTGGCCCTGTTACTTATAAAGCTGTGTAACATTGGGCAAGCTCTCTGAGCCTTAGATTCCTCTTTTCAAAAATGGAGACAATGCCACTCACCTCACAGAATTTTTGTATTATTGTGATACTGTAAAGGTCAAGTGCAGTGTCTGGTACTTACTTGGTAAATATTAGTTCTCATTTTCAACTTAGATTTGTGATTCTTTGGCCAGCATTGCTACTTGAGCAGAGACCTGCTGTAATTTTAAAATGCATTAGGATACAGTTAGTGGGAGTGATGAGAATCGTAATTTTTGGTGGGCTATTTGTTAATACTTAGAAAAAAATTTACAGGGTAGCTATTCTACTCTTTTATCTAGCAGTCTCCATTCTTGGACTTTATTTTTCAGAAATACACGCACTAGCATGTTACGTTATATAGATGGCGATATTTGTTGCAGCGAAACAAGTTGCAATACTCATTAAGAAGGAACTGGTTAAACTACAGCACATTCCCACTAAGGAATACTATGCAGCTGGGAAAAAGAGGTGTTTTGAGATGTCCTTTTAGGGCAGCTGCCCACACATAGTTTTGTGGGAAAAAACAAGGCACAGAGCAGTATGTATAGTATCTCATTTATTTTTTTGAAAGTCATATGATGTATATACATAAACATGATGCATATACATTTATATATGATATGTGTGCTCTGGAAGGATGCACAAACTTAGTGGTTATCCTTTGACAGTGGGACCTGTTGTTGGGAGGGAGAGAGGGGAGATGTTACTTTTTCTTTTTACTCTTCTGAATGGCCTGAAATTTCTATAACACTGACACATTACTTTTGCAATTGAAACATTTAAAAATAAAGCAAACAAAGAATAGATACATGTATATGTATAACTGAATCACTTTGCTGTACACCCAAAACTAACACAACATTGTTAATCAACTACACTCCAATATAAAATAAAAATTAAAAAAATAAAGCAAACACCTTTTTTTGTAGCAAAAATGCATTAGAAATAGATTATAAGTTGTGTGGTTCGATAACATTAGTTATTTAAAAGTTAGAAATGGAAGTAAAATGTGTCTTAAAATTAGAAAAATGACATTTCCTGAAAGCATTTCTTAGAACCTTTTTGGAATGATGTAATTAGAAATCACCATTTCACAGCTCCCAAGGACAGTTGATTTAGACAAGGATTTTCAGTGAATTCCAGAGCCATAGGTGAGAGGTTGTTGGGGAACATGGTACTTGCATGGTGCTGAGTATCACCCCACAGATTACTTACCTGTCACAAAGGAAAGAAGGTACCTTTACAGTGGAGAGGTCTGGCAGTCACCATCTTATACTCAAGTCATCAAATTTATCCTTGGTCCTTGTGGAACTATCTGGTATTATATGCCTCCTGATGTGTTGCAAGAGGAAGCATGCAGCTTTACCTATGTAGTATTCGTCCTCAGAATGTTTCATCTGAATCTAATCGAGGTTTAGGCACATATTCCAGTTTATAGGAAATATAGGGGATAGAGAAATAAGTTATAAAATACCATGTGAAAATGGGCATATCCAAAATATGGGACAGTCTACAAGACAGTTGGTCCTGGTTTCTTCAAAAAGTCTATGTCAAGGGAAACAGAAAGGCAAGATAAGTGACTGAATTGTGTCCTCTCAAAATTCATATGTTGAAGTCCCAATCGCCAATGTGATGGTCTTTGAAAGTGGGGCCTTTGGGAGGAGATTAGGTTTAGATGGGGTCATGAGGGTGGACTCTCCATGATGGGATCAGGGCCCTCTCTCTTCTGCCATGTGAGGATACAGCAAGAAGGCAGCAACCCACAAGCCAGGAAGAGCATCCTAACCAGACACCGAATCTGCCAGCACCTTGATCTTGGACTTCTCAGCCTCCAGAGCTGTGAGAAATACTGTTTAAGCCATCCAGTCTGTGGTATTTTGTTCTAGCAGCCTGAGCAGACTAAGACAGTGTTCTGAGTTAATGGAGACCAAAGAGACATAACCAAATGTAGCACAGGACAGTTGATTGGCTCCTGGTTTATGAAAATGAGCTATAAAAGTGTTTTGGGAACAGTTGGGGATATTTGAATGTGGACTTGGTATTAGATGATTAGGAAATTACTGTTATTTTCTTAGGTGTGATAATTAAGGTTATTTATATAGGAGAATGTACTTATTTGGAGATGTAGGCTGAAGTATTTAGGGGTGAAGTGTATGAGTCCTAATGTATGCAACTTTCAAAAAGTTCAGTTGAAAAAAATTCACCACATACATAGAGGAAAAATATGGCAAAATACTAGCAATTGTTAAATCTAGGTGGTGGATGAAAAGGTGTGCTTTATATTCTGTCAACTTTTTGTCTGTTTTGAAATTTTCATTAAAATAGAAGATTGGGGGAGATGTTAACCTCCCTGTAACTTCTTAGCTGGTAACTTTGTTAACTGTTCTGTCTAAAATGTTGTACAGGTGAGGCTGTCTACAACCCATCTGTTACTCTCATTAAACTCTTTCTGACACCGTGTAACACTGACTTTAGGTTGCATGAGGTGATGTTAGGCTTACATGACTTAAGAATCAGTAACTTCTTTTTCATTTCAGTTTTTTGGTTTGATTTTTAGGTTCACATGTTTTTTTGAAAAACTGCCTCTGTTCCACTTAGAAGAGAGTATATATTAGGAGACTTTTCTCTTTTGGTTAAATCATGCTCACTCTCTTTTTTTTTTTTTTTGCGGTACACGGGCCTCTCACTGTTGTGGCCTCTCCCGTTGCAGAGCACAGGCTCCGGACGCGCAGGCTCAGAGGCCATGGCTCACGGGGCCCAGCCGCTCCGCGGCATGTGGGATCTTCCCAGACCGGGGCACGAACCCGTGTCCCTGCATCGGCAGGCGGACTCTGAACCACTGCGCCACCAGGGAAGCCCATGATCCCTCTCTTTTAATCAATGTGGTTATTTGTATTAGGGTAATGCTAGCTGTTATAATAGACCAACCCCAAATTTCCAGCCTAACCAGAGAAAAGTTCATTTTTTACTCATGTAATGGGCCAGTGCAAGGGTCTGGCAGGTGGCTCTCCATGTGGTGATTCAGGGACCAGGTGTCTTCCATCTTGTGGCTTCCCCATCCCTTGGGGCTTTGGAATCCTCTCCCTCCAGTCAACGAATGAGGCAAGAAAAAGAAGATCGTATGGGGAAGGCTTAGACACTAAGCCTGGAAGTGTTGCACATTGCTTTGCAGCTTCTGTTGGACAGAATTTGGTCACGAGGCCACATCTAACTGGAAGGGAGGCAGGGAAATATCGTCTAGTTGGAGTAAGAGGAACAGGTTTGGAAAGCAGCTAGCCAATCTCTGAAGTATTTGATGAGTACTTTGTAATACATAATCCAGAAAAGAGAAGTAGTAGGATTTGCATGCATATTTCTTGTTGTTGTCAGCTGTTGATAAACTAAATTTTGTATTTTAAGTGATCCAGTTTGAAGAGGGCATTCATCTTCAGTTTATGAAGTTGTTTCAATAGACCTATCAGCATTACCTGGGAGCTTGTTAAAAATAGCATGTCTGGCCCCAGACTGACTGAGAATGTCTCAGTGGGGCCCAGAAATCGGTGATTCAATACACTACCAAGGTTTTTTTCTTTTAAATACTGAAGTTTGAAACTCACTGCTATAGAATATTTAAGTTTTCACCCCTTAAATACATTCACTATGTTGCTTGTAATTAAATAAATGAAGGAAAAGAATAGCAGCTGTTTATTGAGCACCTGCTATAATAGTCAAGCACCATATTATGTATTTTGCATACTTTAAGCCATTTAACCTTCACATCAAATGTATGAAGACCATATTATTGGCCCCATTCTGCAAGATGAAGAAATTGGAAGTTAGGCTTAGTACCTCATTTGTTTAGAGTCACATGTTTGAGATTGGTAAATGGGGATCTATTAAAGGATGAGATCAATAGGTTGAGGATGTGTTTAGCCAGGATAGAGCAGAACCTGAATCGTGCCCTGATTACCTGGTTCCAGGAGGTCTTTGAGGGAAATCCATGCCCAGAGTATAAAACAAAGTGACCCTTTATTATTAGCTGGGACTTTGTCTCCAAACTCCAGTGTACAGCTGCAAGGGGTGAGGCTGGCCAGTTTGGAAGAATCAATTTTCCTATGCTAGATCTGTCTGGGGCCCTTGAATCCAAGTAAAGCCAAGATACCTGCTCATTTGTACCCCAAAGGCCACATTCCAGGTGTTACTCCATTGATATGTGTTATGGACTGAACATTTGTGGCCTCTCAAAAATCATACGTTGAAGTCCTAACTCCCAGGGTGATGATGGTATTGGGACATTTGGCCTTTGGGAAGTAATTAGGTCATGAAGGTGGAGCCCTCATGAATGGGATTAGTGCCCTTAAAAAGAGGCCCCAGAGAACTCTCCACCATGTGAGGATACAACGAGAAGTCGCCAGTGTACAACCCAGAAGAGGACTCTCACCAGAACCCGAACATACTGGTACCCTGATCTTGGACTTCAGCCTCCAGAACTGGGAGAAATAAATTTCTCTGGTTTATAGGCTGCACAGTCTATGGTACTTTGTTATAGCAGCCCGAACTAAGACAGTATGACAGAAGTCTCCCAGTGTTATGGAGGAATGTAGTTAAGTGATGATCAGAGTGGCTGCACTAGGCCTTCTCAGGTGGGAGCAGTTGCTTAAAAGTTTTCTCATCTCTAGACATCACTATCACAGAGGTGGGGAAGCGGGTAGAACTGGGTCTGTCAAGCGCTCGGGTCTCTCTGCTCTTACTGTGCTAGTTGTCACAGGCATATATCATAGTCTCCTGGAGAGATTTTTCAAAACACAATACCTGAGAAAGAAGCCTGGTGCAGGCAGGAATGTCTCTTTTGTTTGCTCTGTCTCTGCCCCTAGAACAGTGCCTAACCCATAGTAGGTGCTATGGGAATATTTGTTTAATGGATTCTACTTTGTCTAACAAAAAATGAGATGCTGTAATACTGCTTAGCATTAAAGGTCCTTCTTTCAAGTTGTTTTGCCCCGGATTTACACTGAGAGTGAAGTTTCTGAGAAGGAAACCTTTGTGAAAACATCTGCTTGAATCACAGCGAACTGTTTAAGAAAGGAGAATGAAGGGATAGGTGAGTATGTGTTTGCAGAAAATTGTATATTTAGCTAATAAGCCACATGGTGGGTTTTTCTTTCTTTTTTTATTGTGGTAAAATATATATGACAAAATGTCATTTAAATTATTTTAACTGTATAATTCACTAGCATTAATAACATTCATAAAATTGTGTGACCATCACCACTATTTCCAAAATTTTTTCATCACCCCAAATAGAAACCTTGTACTCATTAAATAATAATGCCCCATTCCTCCCTCACCCTAGCCCCTGATAACCTTTAATCTACTTTCTGTCTCTATGAATTTGCCTATTCTAGAGATTTCATATAAGTGTATTCATACAATATTTTATCTGTTTCAGTTAAAATAATATTTTCAAGGTTCATCCATGTTGTAGCAGGTACATGAACTTCATTCCTTTCTGTGGCTGAATAGTATACCATTGTATATATACGCTACATTTTGTGTATCCATCCATCAGTTCAGGGACACTTGGGTTGTTTCCACCTTTTGGCTATTGGTGGTATAATACTGCTATGAACATTTGCATACAAGTGTCTGTTTGAGTTTCTATTTTCAGTTCTTTTGAGTATATACCTAGAAATGGAATTCCTGGGTCGTAGGGTAAGTCTGTGTTTAAATTTTTGAGGAACCACTGAACTGTTTTCCAAAGTGGCTGCAGTATTATACATTCCCACCACAATGCACAAGGGTTCCAATATTGCCACATCCTTTCCTACTTATTTTCTGTTTTTTTTAATAGTCACCCTAGTAGTTGTGAAGTGGTAGTTTATTATGGGTTTGATTGATGCTTCCCTAAGGACTAATAACGTTGAGCGTCTTTTCGTGTGCTCGTTGGCTATTTGTGTATCTTCTTTGGAGAAATGTTCATTCAAGCCTCTGTCTATTTTTAAAATTTGATTATTTTTTGTTGTTGAGTTGTAGTTCTCTACATATTCTGTATATTATTCTCTTGTCAGATATATGATTTGTAAATATTTTCTCCTATCCATTGAGTTACCTTTTCACTCTGTGATAGTGTCCTTTGATGTGCAAAAGTTTTAATTTTGATGAAGTTCAGTTTATCTATTTTTTCTTTTGTTCCTTGTGCTTTTGGTATCATATTCATTGCAAAATCCAGTGCCATGAAGCTTTCCTCCTATATTTTCTTCCAAGAGTTTTATAGTTTTAGCTTTTATCTATTTATTTTGGCCATACCACGTGGCTTATAAGATCTTAGTTCCCCGACCAGGGATCAAACCTGGCCCTGACAGTGAGAGCCCTAACCACTGGACAGCCAGGGAATTCCCTGTTTTAGCTTTTAAATTTAGATCTTTGATCTGTTTTTAGTTAATTTTTATATATGGTGTTATTTTCTTAATTTCCTTTTTGGATTGTTCATTACTAATATATAGAAGTATGACTGATTTTTTTTTTGGTATTGATTTTATATCCTGCAGCTTTGTTGAATTTGTTTATTATCTCTAACCGTGTGTGTGTGTGTGTGTGTGTGTGTGTGTGTGTGTGTGTCTATTCTTTAGGGTTTTATGTGTGTAAGGTCATGTCATCTGCCAATGGAGATAGTTTTACTTCTTCCTTTCCAATTTGGATGCCTTTTATTTCCCTTTCTCGCCTAATTGCTCTGGTTAGAACATCCAGTACTATGTTGAATAGAAGTGGTGAAAGCAGGCATCTTTGTCTTGTTCTTGATTTTAGGGGAAAAGGTTTCAGTCTTTCATCATTGAGTATGATGTTAGATGTGTTTTTTTCACATATGACCTTTATCATATTGAAAATTCCTTTTTATTTCTAGTTTATTGGGTGTTTTATAATGAAAAGGTGTTAGATTTGTCAAATGCTTTTTCTGCATCAGTTGAGGTGATGATGTGGGTTTTTCCCTTCATTCTATTAATGTGGTATATTACATTGATTGACTTTCATATATTGAGCCACCTTTGCATTCCTGGGATAAATTACATTGGGTCATGGTGTATAATTCTTTTAATATGCTGCTGAATTCTGTTTGCTAGTATTTTGTTGAGGATTTTTGCATCTATATTCGTAGGGACTGTTGGTCTGTAGCTGTCCTTGTCATGTGTTTGTCTGGCTTTGGTATCAGGGTAATGCTGGCCTCCTAGAGTCAGGAAATGTTCACTCTTTTTCAACTTTTGGGAAGTTTGAGAAGGATTGGTGTTAGTTTTTCTTTAAATGTTTGGTAGAATTCAACAGTGAAGCCATGTGGTTCTGAGCTTTTCTTTTTGGGGAGGTTTTTGATTATTGATTCAATCTCCTTGTTACAGATCTATTCAGATTTTGTTTCTTTTTGAGTCAGTTTTTGATAGTTTGTGTCTTTCTAGGAATGTGTTCATTTCCTCCTGAGGGGCTCAACGGTATATTTGAGCAGGCAGAAGAAAGAAGTAGCAGTTTAGGTTTATACTCAGCAAATCTTTTCTTATCACTCTTCTCCATATCTACCTCTGTAACACATTTTAGGTAAAGACACGTTGACCTCAAATTATCTTAGGTTATTAAAACAGTTGATTCACAGATTACTTTGTGTTGAGTGTAGAACTAACTAGGTGTAGCAGAGACTCCAGTTACCTCCCAATATACATTCTCCCTTTCATCTTTCTAATGGAACCCTGATTTTTAGCTCAGCATATTTCTGTGTAATGAAAGCACTGCATTTCCTGGCCTCTCTTGCAGTTAGGTATGGTCATATGACCAAGTTCTGGCTTAAAGACTAGAAGAAGTGTTGTTTGGGGTTAGTGCAAAGTGTCCTTAAAAGGAAGGGAGCATGCCCTTCTTCTGCCATGACTTCTGTCATCTTGAATGTGGATGTTATGGCTAGATCTCCAGCAGCCATGTTGGATCAAGAGGTAACCTTGGGAATGGAAGGCATTTCTGGCAATACAGTTAGATGGAGCTGAGGTCTCTGATAGCATAGAGCTGCCATGCCAGGCTTGGACTACATACTTTTGGACTCCTTGTAAGTGAGAGAGAAATGGGTCTTTGTTATTTGCTGCTGAACCTAATTGTAACATTTACACCAGGCTCTGAGTTCCACTTGGAACTCGGGTGTCACATATGAGGCACTTTCAAGGGCCTAATGCGGATGTTCAAGACTACAGTGGATATGGCACTGCTTGGGATTCTAGGAGAGGCTAAAGAGTAGGCAGTACAGATCCAAAAAAAAGGTTTGAGGAAAGGGTTAAGATTTAAAGTACCACTTATATTTTGGAACTGTTTTGGGCATTTGATGATCACCCACACATTTGGTGATTTGCTAGAAAGACTCATGGGATTTAGAGACATTTGTAGTCACCACTATGGTTTGTTACAGCGAAAGGATACACAGCAGGATCAGCAAGGGAAAAAGGCATAATGGGTGGAGTCTGGAAGAGTCTAGATGTGGGCTTCCAAAGGGGTGGGGTTTCACAGAACAAGCTGCTTCCTCCAGCAATTAAATACAGCAGTGACTGCACAGTGTTTCTGCCTAGGGAAGCTTGCTCAAGACTCGGAGTTTTTTTTTTTTGTAATTGGGGACTGATTAGGTACTGTTACTGAAATTTCTGATTCCCAGAAGAAAGCAGGTGTTCTCTATGAATTACATTTGCAGAAACTATCTAGCAAGGCTTGTATGGCCATATTCAGCATTCCAGGCACATAAAACAACCTTATCAATTAGTAGCATAGGGGATATTTTGCAGGCCAAGTTCCCAGGAGCTATTGCACGGATCAGTCATACAAGCAGGGCCTCCTAGAAATAGCAACATCAGGCCTATTATGTTCACTTTTTCCTGTGTTATCAATTGACTGTTAGCTTTTTGGGTTCCTGGGGGTTCTTTGGTTTCAAGATACTTTTTTTTTTTTTTGGCCGCGCCTCACAGCATGTAGGATCTTAGTTTCCTGACCAGGAATCAAACCCGTGCCCCCTGCACTGGAAGCGCGGAGTCTTAATCACTGGACCACCAGGGAAGTCCCACTTTTATTTTAAAAATCATTACTTTTTTAGATTTATTAATTTTATTTTAAAAATTATCATAAGTAATATTGACTTTTGACATACAGTTTTATGAATTTTACAATAGATATGTATAACCATCACCACAACTGAGGTGAATATTAGTTCCTTCACCCTAAAAAACCCATGTTACCACCCTACTCTGACAACCACTGATCTGTTCTCCATCACTCTTGTTTTGTCTTTTCAAATGTCAACATAAATGGAATCTTTCAGTATGTAACCTTCTGGGATTAGCTTTTTTACTCAGCATAAGGCCTTTGAGATTTATCCATGTTGTTGCATGTGTCTATAATTAGTTTATTTTTATTGCTTCCATTTTATGGATATACCATAGTTTATTTGTTTGCAAGTTGAGGGACATTTAGGTTGTTTCCAGTTTTTTTGTGATTATGAATAGAGCTACTATAAATATTAGCATACAGGTTTTTGTGTGAATATAAGTTTCCATTTTTCTGTGGTAAATACCCAGGAGTGGGATTGATGGGTCATAGGGTAAGCATATGTTTAACTTGATAAGGAAACTGCCAAACTGTTTTCTGGAGTAGCTGTACATTCCAACTAGCAATGTGTAAGCGTTCCAGTTGCTCCACATTCTCTTCAGCACTTAGTATTGTTAGTATTTTTAATTTTAGCCATTCTAATAAATGTGTAGTGGTATCTCATCGTGGTTTTAATTTGCATTTCCCTGATGCTGAACATCTTTTCATCTGCTTATTTGCCATTCACATATTCTTTTTGGTGAAGTGACTGTTCAAGTCTTTTGCCCATTTTCTAATTGTATTGTTTTCTTTGAATTTTTGAGAGTTTTTTATATATTCTGGAATCAAGTTTTTTGTTGGATATGTAATATGAAATACATGTATATATCTTTTGAGGGGGGGGCCATGCCATGCAGCTTGCAGGATCTTAGTTTCCCGACCAGGGATTGAACCTGGGCCCTTGGTAGTGAAAGTGCAGAGTTCTAACCACTGGACTACCAGGGAATTCCCTCAATTGCCCATATCTGTATGGATGTTTTTCTGGACTTTCTCCTGTGTTCCACTGATACCTGTGTCTAGCTTTGTGCCAGTTCCATACTGTCTTGCTTGCTGCAGCTTTGTAGTACATCTCAAAATTGGGTAGTGTGAGTCCTCCAATTTTATTCTTTTACAAAATTGTTTTAGCTCTATATTCTTAATGATTTCCTATGTAGATCTATCAATTATTCACCACAATTTTAGGGCATTTTTATCACTCCCCCCCCCAAAGAAACCCTGTATCCATAATCCTTTCAGGTTATTCTTTCCCCTCATATGCATATGTTGATCTCTTCTGAATACCTGAGGTAGAGACCCCCTGTGGATCTCCAGGATTCTTTCTCTGTTTAGGTCTCCTTTCTGGTGCTCAGTCCTGGGAACTTTAGCTGCTTTTGTATCCAGAATCCCAGGTTTGTCAGTTTCAGGAGTTGGCTAGACTTTGTCTCTGTTTCTCCTCCCTGTTTTGTGGCTTGGAAACGCTCTTAAGGCAGTAAGCTGGAGCAATCAAGGGCTTACCTCATTTCCCCGCATCTCTCAGGGATCACTTTTCTTCATTGCCTGATGTCCAGTGTCTTGAAAACCATTATTTCATGTATTTATGTTTGTTTTTGTTTCAGGCATGAAGATAATTCCAGTCCCTCTTTCTCTTTCTTGTCTGGAAGTGGAAGCCTTAATTCCATGAAGGAGTTTTGGTCTTTCTTTTTTGTCATGGTAACCCCCCATACAGACTCCTTTTGTTTTATTTTTCTTGAACTGTGGACTTCATGTGTGTGTCTGTGTTTTTATGCAGTTATGCATTTCTATATACACATAGACACACATTTAAAACAAGCCTACTGTGGATGATCTTATTCTAGTCTAGGAATCTGTTGGCTACTGTACATTTTTGCTGTTGAGAGAACTGGGGAAGGAAACAATTGCATTCATTAACAGAGTAGGCTATGAATGGGCCAGAGTGATTCTCTTCAGTGACATGAATGAGAGAATTGTCTCTTTTCAATGGCAGTGTTGTGCAGAGTGTTTATGATGGCACTGGAGAGAGACACAGACAAGATGGTAATACTGTAGTGTTGCCTGAAAGAAAAATGCATGACGTGAAAGTTGTGAGTTAAGTTTTATTCGGGGACTTTAGCCTGATACACAGCCTCTCGGGTAGCTCTGAGGAACTGCTCCTAAGAGGTAATGGAGGAGCTAGAATATGCATGAACTGGTGGGCGACAGCAGTGGCTAATGGCTTGATCCTTGCAGAATTGGAATGGCAGGCAACATTTTTTTTTCTTTGCAGTAGTGATTTTTATTCATTGTGGGGAAATCTGGTAAAGAGTGAAGCTCTGATGTGGCAAATGAAGTCCCAATCCCAGTCCACTCAGAAAAAAAGAGGCAAGTAGTACAGTAGGAGACAACTGTGAACCAAGGCATTGGAAGAGCTGAGAAGCCAACCAGTGTGCATTGAAGCTACCTAGAGATAAGGAACAGCAGGAAGCCACTGTCACCCCAGGGGCGGACATAGGGAGAAGGTGGTGTTACCAGAGCCCGGGAGTGAGGTCGCCTGAGATACCCTGACTTCATTCCTCTCACCCTCTAGTCTCCTATCAGTGCCACCCACTGGATTAATTTAACTGGAAGCCACTTGCAAGGGGGCCTGGAAAAGTAGTTTACAGGAGTCCCCCCTCTTTTCCCATCCCCTGCAACACATAGCAGAGCAGCAAAGGGCAGAAAGTGGATCTGAGGGCACATCAGCCCAGGACCGGTGTGAAGGTCCTTCCTCAAATCGAATGCCCATTCTGATATGCAGTATGTCCAATACCTAGATATGGTCCAGAAGGGAAGAGGAAAGCTGCATGGTCAGGATCAAAAGAGCCAGTATTCCTATCAGCAGTCTGGGGGAAAGGAAGCTAGGTGTTGAGGCACAACACCTTTTAAAGCCATTTAATATCTGCTTAAAAGCCATTTAATATTTGCTCAAAGCCATTTAATATCTGCTTAAAGGATGAGATGAGGTAATTATGATAAACAGTTGTTCACATTTGAAATGTTAAGTTTATGCATTAACAAACCCCACATCAGCTATTTTTTAAGCTTATCTACTGATGCTGTTTGATTGAGTTATATATTATTTAGGGAGAGGAAGTGGTGGTAGATATGAGGAGAGACGGGAGGACCCTTTTTATTTTATTTTTATTTTTTATTTGGCCGTGCCACACGGCTTGCAGGATCTTAGTTCCCTGACCAGGGACTGAACCTGGGCCACGGCAGTGAAAGTGCCAAGTCCTAACCACTGAACTACCAGGGAATTCCCAATAAGTTTTTTTTTTTTTTTTTGCGATACGCGGACCTCTCACTGTTGTGGCCTCTCCCGTTGCGGAGTACAGGCTCCGGACGCGCAGGCTCAGTGGCCATGGCTCACGGGCCCAGCCACTCTGCGGCATGTGGGATCTTCCCAGACCGGGGCACGAACCCGTGTCCCCTGCATCAGCAGGTGGACTCTCAACCACTGCACCACCAGGGAAGCCCAGTTCTTTTTTTAATTGAAATTATTGCAACCCAGGCAAGAATATTAGTTATTTCAAACTGATCAGAATCCTTGATTAGGTATTAACACTATAAGAATATCCAGTCTGTTGGATTAACAAAATGTTCAGCGAATCGTTAGTACATTATACTTTGCTTGACACAGTCTTTTAATATTTCAAATATCTAGACTTTGTGGGAAAAGGCTGCATACAAGATATAACTACGCTTGAAAAACTAATCAACAGCCTTCTGGTTTCAGTTCAGAGATGTGGAGTGTAGAGTTCCCATCCTTACAACAAGAAAAAAGCTGGACAAATTGCAAATTAATGACTTTTCTTGAACCCTATGGAAAACTAAGGTTTCCGGGCTTACACCTAGCCCCAAATCAGGAGAGATGCAGGTGGCACTGCAGGGAGAAATAGCACATGAGCATTTGCTTACCTGGGATAGACACTGCCAATGTCATATAAGCCAATAATATTAAATTGTTAATGAGTTACTAAAGGTTGGGGGCCATAGGTATAGAAGGTTCTGTCTTGCAGACTTTTCCTTCAGAATCCCCACCAGGTGCTCACAGGGAAGATCAGGGAGACTCCTGAGAAAGTGTCCCCCATGTGCTGGCTAGGATAGCAGAACAACAGCCACTGCCAAAATCTGCCTAGACATGTCTCCTCATCTCCTAAAGGAACAAAAGTCTTAATCTGCAGGAAGAAGGGGAACAAAAACTGGTAGAAACCCACTGCAGCTGAGAAAGAACAGGAAAAACAAAGAAGCTCTACTCTTAGGGAAGGAAAGGAATACCATAATTCTGGGCACAGAATTTTGCTTGGAAGAGGATCACATGCTTATGGAGGCCGCAACCCCAAGACCCGGGGCCACAGTACCTATCTAATATTGATGATTGACTGGAACAGAAGAGACTGCCCCCATCTCCCACCTCCCCACTACCAAGCTAACAAGCATTAAGTAAACATAGCAATAGAACTGATAAAATGGAATCATAAAAAATACTAAATAAGGCCTATAGAAAGAAGAAAGAGAGGAAAAAAAGAAATGAAGAACAAACGGAACAAATAGAAAACAGCTAACAAGATAGATTTTAACCCCACCATATCAGTAATCACTTTAAATGTGAATGGTCTAAAAGAGATTGTCAGATCGGATTTAAAAAAAAAGACATAACATGTATGCTGTTTACAAGAAACCCACTTTCATTAATTAATTAATTAATTAATTAATTTTGGCTGCACAGGGTCTTAGTTGCGGCACTCAGGATCTTTGTTGTGGCATGCGGGATCTTTTTTTAGTTGCGGCATGTGGACTCCTTAGTTGCTGCATGCATGCAGGATCTAGTTCCCCGACTAGGGATCGAACCCAGGCTCCCCCTGCATTGGGAGCTTGGAGTTTTACCCACTGGACCACTAGGGAAGTCCTGAAACCCACTTTAAATATAAAGACATAGATTCAAAGTAAAAGGAAGGATAAAGATACACCATGCAAATGCTAAACAAAAGAAAGCTGAAGTAGCTAGGTTGATCTCAAATAAAGTAGACTTCGTAACAAGGAAGATTAGGGACTTGAATTTTATCTGAAAAATCATTTCACCTTTTTCATATAATATAACGTAATTGCAGGAATGATATCCCATCACCTTTGCCATATTCTTTTGGTTAGAAGCAAGGTAGAAGTCCTACCCACCCAAAACATAGGTAGTCCTCACTTTGCATCAGTCTGATATGTATGAATTTCAGTTACCATGGTTTAGTTAAATAACATCAGTCCCTAACAACACAGTTCAGATTTCTGGTACCATGGTATATTAACTGTGAGTAACTGCATAAAGTTCAGACTTTCCTGCTAGCTCTTTGTATTACATAAATAACAAATGGACATCAAGATGAGTGATCAGTCTTTCAAAGTCTGTCCATGCTCACTGCCCGCCTGTTATTCAGTTCACAAACAGACAGCAAAGCATGCAGTTGGGTTGCCTCCTTGTCTGCCAGTGATAAATCCATGTGACATTTTACAAAAATGGGTAGCTGAAAGAGGGAATTGGCCAAGAAAGATGAAAGTGCAGCAGAGAAATGAAAAGTAACAACACTGAAATTTGTATCAAACGTAAATGGAATAATAGAAGAAAGGGCTGATAGCAGAAATGTCGACACTGCCACCATTCGAGAAACTCTAAATGTACAGCCAGATGAACTTAATGAAGAACTTACTGATGTAAATGAGCAAAGTGGTTGTGATGAAAAGGATGACGATCCAGAGGAAGTGATGCCAGCAAAAAATCTTCATATTGAAGGAGCTGTTGGAGAGATTTCAAGACATGGAAAGTGCTAAGGCTATAATGTGAAAACTGATCCTAACCTAGAAAGGAGTGTGACAGGTCACCAAGGCATAGAGAAGACGCTTGCTCTGTATCCCTCTGTGTTGTACAGTAAGTTATACAGTGAGAGAAAGAAAGCAAGCACTTTTCAAACTACTTTTGGTAAGTTTTCTACAAAGAAATAACCCCTTTAAAATTATTTATTTATTTATTTTGTCTACACCAGGTCTTAGTTGCGGCATGCGGACCCTTAGTTGCGGCATGCGGACTCTTAGTTGTGGCATGCATGTGGGATCTAGTTTCCTAACCAGGGATCGAACCTGGGCCCCCTGCATTGGGAGCATGGAGTCTTACCCACTGGTCCACCAGGGAAGTCCCAAGAAAAAACCCTTTAATTCTTAATATTTTTGGTGTTTTAACTTACAGGGTACTAAATAAATATAAGTTTTACTATCTTTTCATTTCTCTTTACATTTATAGCCAAGAGTAAGAGTCCTTAATGTTTTGATGACATTTTTTAAAGATCATTGAATGATTATATTTTCCCCATTGATTATTAAGATTGCTTTTCTTGCTTTTAGCTTGTATAGTCATTTTTGCAGTTCCCACTACCATGCAGGACTGTTTATACTATTTAGAGATTAAAAAGAATGAAGTAGTGATTCATGCTAAAACATGAATGAACCTCAACATTATGCTAAATGGAAGAAGTCATGCACAAAGGTTGCCTACTGTGTGATTCCATTTACATGAAATGTTTAGAAAAGGCAAATGTATAGAAACAGAAAATACTGGGGTGGCCAAAAAGTTCCTTCGGTTTTTAAGTAAAAATAAAAGACATTTTTCATTTTCACCAAGAACTTTATTGAACAACGTATTCACCATTTTGTTCCACTACCTTCTGCCGTTTTTCAGGCAACTTCATAATTCCATCTTCCCAAAACTTTTCATCTTTTTGAGCAAAGAACTGGTCCAGGTGCCTTTTACAGTCTTCCAGGGACTTGAAATTTTTCCCATTAAGAGAATTTTGTAAAGACTGAAATAAATGGAAATCTGAAGGTACGATGTCTCGTGAATACGGCAGATGAATCAGGACTTCCCAGCTAAGCTGTAACAGTTTTTGCCTGGTCATCAAAGAAACATGCAGCCTTGCGTTATCCTGATGGAAGATTATACATTTTCTTTTGACTAATTCCGGATGCTTTTTGTCGAGTGCTGCTTTCAGTTGGTCTAAATGGGAGCAGTACTTGTAGAATTAATCATTTGGTTTTCCGGAAGGAACTTAGAGGACTCCCTTCCAATCCCACCATATACACCTTACCTTCTTTGGATGAAGACCGGCATTTGGTGTGGTTGATGGTGGTTCATTTCACTTGCCCCATGATCTCTTCCGTTCCACATTATTGTACAGTATCCACTTTTCATTGCCCATCACAATTCATTTTAAAAATGGAATGTTTTCATTACGTTTCAGTAGAGAATCACATGGAAATGGAGCTACAATCAAAGAAAGTTTCAATATTTTACTGGAATTAACTTAGCATCACACTGAAGTAGATTGCGATCAAGATGACTATTGTAATCCCTGGAACACCCACTATGGAAATAAAAAATAATTCAAAAATATAGTAAAAAAAAGGAATTGAAGTTCCACATACACACAAATTTTATATATATATATATATATATATATACAGAGAGAGAGACAGACAGACAGACAGACAGAGAAAGCATGCGCATGCACACAAGAAAGCAGTGAGAAAGTAAGAAAGAACCAAAATGGCATGAAACATAGAAAATAAATAGCAAATGTGGCAGTCATAAACTCAGCCATTAAATGTGATGACTAAACACTGCAATCAAAAGGCAGACATTGTCACACTAGGGAAAAAAAACTGAGATTCAACTCTATGCTGTCTAAAAGACATACTTTAGATGAGGTTTATCAACCTTGTACCATTGAAATTTTGGACTGGATAATTCTTGGTTACGGGGGCTATCCTGTGCATTGTAGGATATTTAGTAGCATCCCTGGTCTTTATCCATTACATGTCAGTAGTAGCCATGCAGTTGTGATAAACATAAATTTCTCCAGCTATTGCCAGATGTCACTCGGGGGACAAAAATTGCTCCCTGCTGAGAACTACGCTTTAGATTCACACACACACACGCACATGCACACAGAGGTTGAAAGTAAAAGGATGGAAAAATACATTCCGGCTAACACTAATCATAAAAGCAGTGGAGTAGCTATGTTATCAGACAAGATAGACTTTAAGATAAGAAATATTATTGTAGATAAAGAGGGACACTTCATAATGCCCTCAGGAAGATATAAAAATTACGAATGTGGGGCTTCCCTGGTGGCGCAGTGGTTGAGAGTCCGCCTGCCGATGCAGGGGACGCGGGTTCGTGCCCCAGTCCGGGAAGATCCCACATGCCGCGGAGTGGCTGGCCCGTGACCCATGGCTGCTGAGCCTGCGCGTCCGGAGCCTGTGCTCCGCAACGGGAGAGGCCACGGCAGTGAGAGGCCCGCATAGCGCAAAAAAAAAAAAAAAAAAAAAAAAAAAAAATTACGAATGTGTACACACCTAAAAACAGTTCCAAAACACATGAAGCAAAAATTGACAGACTTGAAAAGAGAGATGCAATTCAACAATAATGGGTAGGGACTTCTATACCTTTCAATAATTGAAAGAGCACCTGCATAAAAAGTTAGCAAGGTTACAGAAGATTTAAACAACACCATCAACCTACTTGACCTAACTGGCATTTATAGAACAGTCTACCCAGCAACAGTAAAACACACATCCTTTTTAAGCAGACATGGGACATTCTACAGAATAGGTCATATGCTTGGCCATAAAACAAGTCTTATTAAATTTTACAAGATTGAAATCATAAAGAACGTTCTCTGACCAAAAAGTAGTTTTATAACCAAAGAACGTTCTTATAAAGTTGTTCTTATAAAGTAGTTTTATAACAAGTATATGTAGCTCTTAATAATTTTATTGTTAGTTTTTGCCCTTCCTGACTCTCTTTTGCAAATATTTAAAAAATTTTGAATAGGTAATACATTTACACGGTCCAAATAGAAAAGAAACTTAAAGGGGACACATTGAAAATGTATGCCCCAGTGGGACCTTCAAGATGGCGGAGGAGTAAGACGTGGAGATCACCTTCCTCCCCACAAATACATCAAAAATAAATCTACATGTAGAACAACTCCTACAGAACACCAGCTGAATGCTGGTAGAAGACTGCAGACTTCCCAAAAGGCAAGAAAATTCCCATGTACCTGGGTAGGGCAAAAGAAAAAAGAAAAAACAGACAAAAGAATAGGGGTGGGGACTGCACCTCTGGGAGGGAGCTGTGAAGGAGGAAAAGTTTCCACACGTTAGGAAGCCCCTTCACTGGTGGAGACGGGGGATGGGCAGGTGGAAGCTTTGGAGCCACGAAGGAGAGCGCAGCAACAGGAGTGCAGAGGGCAAAGCAGAGACATTCTTGCACAAAGGATCCGTGCCGACTAGCACTCACCAGCCTGAGAGGCTTGTCTGCTCACCCGCTGGGATGGGCGAGGGTTGGGAGCTGAGGCTCGGGCTTCGGAGGTCAGATCCCAGGGAGAGGACTGGGGTTGGCTGCGCAAACACAGCCTGAAGGGGGCTAGTGCGCCACAGCTAGCCGTGAGGGAGTCTGGGAAAGAGTCTGAACGTGCCAAAGAGGCAAGAGACCGTTGTTTTGGGGTGTGTGAGGAGAGGGGATTCAGAGCACTGCCTAAATGAGCTCCAGAGATGGGCATGAGATACGGCTATCAGCGCGGACCCCAGAGACGGGCATGGGATGCTAAGGCTGCTGCTGCAGCCACCAAGAAGCCTGTGTGCAAGCGCAGGTCACTATCCACACCTTCCCTCCCGGGAGCCTGTGCAGCCCGCCACTGCCAGGGTCCCGTGATCCAGGGACAACTTCCCTGGGAGAACGCACAGCGCGCCTCAGGCTGGTGCAACGTCATGCTGGTCTCTGCCACTGCAGGCCCACCCCGCATTCCAATTATAACCACAATACCCCTCCCTCCCCCAGGCCTGAATGAGCAAGAGCCCCCTAATCAGCCACTGTTTTTACCCCCTGCTGTCTGGGCGGGGAACAGATACCTAACCTTATACCTAAAGCAATTAGAGAAAGAAGAACAAAAATAACCCCGAGGTTAGGAGAAGGAAAGAAATCTTAAAGATCAGATCAGAAATAAATGAAAAAGAAATGAAGGAAACAATAGCAAATATCAATAAAACTAAAAGCTGGTTCTTTGAAAAGGTAAACAAAATTGATAAACCATTAGCCAGACTCGTCAAGAAAAAAAGGGAGAAGCCTCAAATCAACAGAATTAGAAATGAAAAAGAAGTAACAACTGACACCACAGAAATACAAACGATCATGAGAGATTACTGCAAGCAACTATATGCCAATAAAATGGACAACCTGGAAGAAATGGACAAATTCTTAGAAAAGCACAACCTTCCAAGGCTGAATCAGGAAGAAATAGAAAATATAAACAGACCAATCACAAGCACTGAAATTGAGACTGTGATTAAAAATCTTCCAACAAACAAAAGCCCAGGACCAGGTGGCTTCACAGGTGAATTCTATCAAACATTTAGAGAAGAGCTAACACCTATCCTTCTCAAACTCTTTCAAAATATAGCAGAGGGAGGAACCCTCCCAAACTCATTCTATGAGGCCACCATCACCCTGATACCACAACCAGGCAAAGATGTCGCAAAGAAAGAAAACTACAGGCCAATATCACTGATGAACATAGATGCAAAAATCCTCAACAAAACACTAGCAAACAGAATCCAACAGCACATTAAAAGGATCATACACCATGATCAAGTGGGGCTTATCCCAGGAATGCAAGGATTCTTTAGTATCCGCAAATCAATCAACGTGTACACCATATTAACAAATTGAAGGAGAAAAACCATACGATCATCTCAATAGATGCAGAGAAAGCTTTTGACAAAATTCAGCACCCATTTATGATAAAAACTGTCCAGAAAATAGGCATAGATGGAACCTACCTCAACATAATAAAGGCCATATATGACAAACCCGCAGCCAACATTGTTCTCAGTTGTGAAAAACTGAAACCATTTTCTCTAAGATCAGGAAGAAGACAAGGTTGCCCACTTTCCCTGCTGTTATTCAACATAGTTTTGGAAGTTTTAGCCACAGCAATCAGAGAAGAAAAGAAATAAAAGGAATCCAAATCAGAAAAGAAGAAGTAAAACTGTCACTGTTTGCAGATGACATGATACTGTACATAGAGAATCCTAAAGATGCTACTAGAAAACTATTAGAGCTAATCAATGAATTTGGTAAAATTGAAGGATACAAAATTAATGCACAGAAATCCCTTGCATTCCCATACACTAATGATATAATATCTGAAAGAGAAATTAAGGAAATACTCCCATTTACCATTGCAACAAAAAGAATAAAATACTAGGAATAAACCAACCTAAGGAGACAAAAGACTTTTACACAGAAAGCTATAAGACACTGCTGAAAGAAATTAAAGATGATACAGACAGATGGAGAGATATACCGTGTTCTTGGATTGAAGAATCAACATTGTGAAAATGACTGTAGTACCCAAAGCTATCTATAGATTCAGTGGCATTTTTCACAGAACTAGAACAAAAAAATTCACAAATTGTATGGAAACACAAAAGACCCCAAATAGCCAAAGCAATCTTGAGAAAGGAAAATGGAGCTGGAGGAATCAGGCTCCCTGACTTCAGACTATAATACAAAGCTGCAGTAATCAAGACAGTGTGGTACTGGCACAAAACAGAATTATAGATCAATGGAACAGGATAGAAAGCCCAGAGATAAACCCACGCACATATGGTCACCTTATCTTTGCTAATGGAGGCAAGAATATACACGGGAGAAATGACAGCCTCTTCAGTAAGTGGTGCTGGGAGCACTGGACAGCTACATGTAAAAGAATGAAATTAGAACACTTCCTAACGCCATACACAAAAATAAACTCAAAATGGATTAAGGCCTATATGTAAGGGCAGACACTGTAAAACTCTTAGAGGAAAACATAGACAGAACACTCTATGACATAAATCACAGCAAGATCCTTTTTGACCCACCTCCTAGAGAAATGGAAGTAAAAGCAAAAATAAACAAATGGGACCTAATGAAACTTAAAAGCTTTTGCATAGCAAAGGAATCCATAAACAAGACCAAAAGACAACCCTCAGAATGGGAGAAGATATTTGCAAATGAAGCAACTGACAAAGGATTAATCTCCAAAATTTACAAGCAGCTCAGTAGCAAAAAACAAACAACCCAATCAAAAAATGGGCAGAAGTCCTAAATAGACATTTCTGCAAGGAAGATACACAGATTGCCAACAAACACATGAAAGGATGCTGAACATCACTAATCATTAGAGAAATGAAATCAAAACTACAATGAGGTATCACCTCACACCGGTTAGAATGGCCATCATCAAAAAATCTAGAAACAGTAAATGCTGGAGAGGGTGTGGAGAAAAGGTAACCCTCTTTCACTGTTGGTGAGAATGTAAATTGATACAGCCGCTATGGAGAACAGTGTGGAAGTTCCTTAGAAAACTAGAAATAGAACTACCATATGACCCAGCAATCCCACTACTGGGCATATACCCTGAGAAAACCATAATTCAAAAAGAGTCATGTACCACAATGTTCACTGCAGCACCATTTACAATCGCCAGGACATGGAAGCAACCTAAGTGTCCATCGACAGATGAATGGATAAAGATGTGGCACATACCTACAATGGAATATTACTCAGCCATAAAAGGAAATGAAACTGAGTTATTTGTAGTGAGGTCCATGGACCTAGAGTCTGTCATACAGAATGAAGTAAGTCAGAAAGGGAAAAACAAATACCATATGCTAACACATATATATGGAATCTAAAAAAGTTGGTTCTGATAAACCTAGGGGCAGGACAAGAATAAAGACACAGACTTAGAGAAGGGACTTGAGGACATGGGGAGGGGGAAGGGTAAACTGGGACGAAGTGAGAGAGTGGCATGGACTTATGTATACTACCAAATGTAAAATAGATAGCTAGTGGGAAGCAGCCACATAGCACAGGGAGATCAGCTTGGTGCTTTGTGACCACTTAGAGGGGTGGGATCGGGAAACTGGGAGGGAGATGCAAGAGGGAGGAGATATGGGGATATATGTATATGTATAGCTGATTCACTTTGTTATACAGCAGAAACCAATACAACATTGTAAAGCAGTTATGCTCCAGTAAAGATGTTAAAAAAAAAGAAAATGTATGCTGCGTCCCTCTATATTCATTTCTCCTTGACATTGTAGTAACCACTTTTGTTTGTCTTTCCTGTATTTCTTCACGTAAATATAAGCAAATAACAAATATATGTTCTGATTTCCACCCTTCCTCCATAAAAGGTAGTATATACCATGTGTCCTGTAGTGCATCTTGTGTTTTTCATTTAAGTTATCCTAGAGATGTTGCCATATTAGAACAAAGAAGTCTTCCCCATTCGTTTCTTTTATAGCTGCAAGGTATTCTATTGTGTGGATGTACCATAATTTAGTCCTTTGGTGTTGGATGCTAGGATGGTTTCCAGGCTTACTGTCACCAAGCAATACTGCACTGGATAACCTTGAACATCTTGTACATGTGTGGTTGTATCTGCGGGATAGATTCCTAGAAGTAAGATTGCTGGCTCAAAAGGTAAATACATTTGCAATTTTGGGTGATATTGCCAGATTCTTTTCATTAGAAGTTGTACTATTTTTCACTCTTACCAGCAATGAAAGTGCCCATTTTCCCAGTCTTGCCAAAAGAATGTGTTGTCAAACTTCTGGACTTTTGTCAATTTGAGAGATAAGAATGGTATCTCAGTGTCATTTAATTTGCATTTCTCTTATAAATAATGATGAATATCTTTTCAAAAGGTTAAGAGCCATTTATATTTTTTTCTTGTGAATTGCCTATTTATATTCTTTACATATTTTTTCCTTATGGACTTGTCTCTTTCTTGATTCTAGGACTTTTTTTTAACGTCTTTATTGGAGTATAATTGCTTTATAATGGTGTGTTAGTTTCTGCTTTATAACAAAGTGAATCAGCTATACATATACATATAACCCCATATCTCCTCCCTCTCGCGTCTCCCTCCCACCCTCCCTATCCTGCCCCTCTAGGTGGTCACAAAGCACCGCGCTGGTCTCCCGTGTGCTATGCAGCTGCTTCCCACTAGCTAGCTATTTTACATTTGGTAGTATATATATGTCCATGCCACTCTCTCACTTTGTCCCAGCTTACCCTTCTGACTCCCCATGTCCTCAAGTCCATTCTCTATGTCTGTGTCTTTATTCCTGTCCTGCCCCTAGGTTCTTCAGACCTTTTTTTTTTTTCAGATTCCATGTATATGTGTTAGCATACCGTATTTGTTTTTCCCTTTCTGACTTACTTCACTCTGTATGACAGACTCTAGGTCCATCCATCTCACTACAAATAACTCAATTTCATTTCTTTCTGTAGCTGAGTAATATTCCATTGTATATGTGCCACATCTTCTTTATCCATTCATCTGTCAATGGACACTTAGGTGGCTTCCATGTAGGACCTTTTTAATATATTAGGGAGATTAGCCCCCTTATCTGTGATGGGTTGCAACTATTTTTTTCAGTTTATCTTTTTTTAAAAAAACCTTGATTATGTGTTTTCCTCCTCTTAGAAGTTTGTTGTTTTTGCTATCAAATAGTCAAAGTTTTCAGTTTTTACTCTTAAGATGTCTGGACTTCATCATTAGAAAGATGCTCCCCAAATATCTACTTAGTTGTACCATCACCAGTTACTAAAAAGTTCATATCGACCCTGCTGATTTGAGATGCCTTCTCTATCATACCCTAAATTTCTATTCTGTTCCATTGGTATGATTCTATTCATGAATTAATGCCATCAATATTATTACTGTACCAGTATTAAATAGTTCCAATGGTTTCAGCCCTTAGAATATTTTAAAATATGTTAGGGCTAATGTCCCTCATTGCTCATTTTTCCCCTTGAGTTTTCCCAGTTCTTGTCTGTTTAGTTTTGCATATGACTCTAGAATTCTCTAGTTCCCAAATGCCTATTGGTACTTTTATTGAGATAGCATTGAATTTATGAATCAGTGTGGGAAGAATAATTTTTACCGTGTTGATTCTTCCTATTCAAGGACCTCCTATGCCTTTCTATTTTTCAAGACTCTTGTGTTCTTCAGGAGTATTTTTGAGTTTTCCTCTTAAGTTTTGTACCTTTCTTATTAACATTAAACCTAGATATTTTATGTTTTTGTTAATATTATGAATGAGGTCTTCTTGTCCATTATATCTTTAAATTGTATTGTTGTTCTGGAATACTTTTCATTTAAATTGGCTTAGCCACATTATTTTTCATTTTCTTTACTCTCATTTTCACAGCCCAGGATATTTCCTGAAAATTGTCAAATGCTTTTTACTACATTTCTACCTTGAAATGAAGTATCTTGAAAATTAATGTAAACAAATCAAAGTACTGAAAATGACTTAGGGTTTCTAGTGTAGATGTTAGCATAAGTGCTTGAAGGCAGAGAAGGCAAAACCCAGAGTGTATTTTGATATTGGTTTGGTGGAGGCTGGCTTGTCATGCACCAAAAACTTGGCATCCTTAAAGTTAACAGATTGATCACTTGTATTAGAGATAACACTGAATAACTATTTTGGCTAATTGTTGAATGGCAAGTGTTGAAAATTCGTATTTGGCCAACACCAAACCAAAGTATCACCAACTTAAAGTGAATCTCTGAGTTTACTAAATCTATATTTTATTCAGGGATGCGTTATTATTGCAGTTTTATTAAAAATGTCAGTTGTCATGTTTTCAAAGTTTGACATTACAGAGTGTAATTTCTCAGCACTGTCAGCTGCTAGATTGCATGGGGGAGTTCATTAGGTTGTATTTGTGTGATACCGAAGAGATAACTAGAAATTAAATGCAACTCTAGGAGTCTGTTTTGTGATGTTAATGGTACCAAACAATTCTACAAAGATTCGAATTACAACCTAATGTCTATTATTGTATCTTGTGTTGTTACTTAAACTTTTAGATATTTTTTGACTTAACCAGATATATTGTTTTTCCTTAAGTTATTTAGTGATTGCACTGTTCATTCAACCTTCACTGTTTACCTGTTTATTTCTTAATATATTCCTTTTTAAAAGTCAGGTTTATTGAGATATACTTTCATACGATAAGATTCGTTCTTTTTATGTATAGAGTTTGGTGAGTCTTCCCATACACATACACTTGTGTGACCACCACCAAAATCAATATATAGAACATCTATCCCCCCAGAAAGTCCTTGTGCATCTTTGCAGAGCATGCCCTCCTCCTACTCCAGCCCTCGGCAACTACTGGTCTGTTTTCTGTCCCTATAATTTAGCCTTTTCTAAAACTTCAAGTGAATGAAGTCATATATTAGGTACCCTTCTGTGTCTAGCTTCTTTCACCTAGCAAAATACTTTTGCAATTCATCCATGTTGTTGTGTGTATCAGTAGTCTGTTTCTTTGTTATTACTGAGCAGTATTCCATTGCATGGATGCATCATGGTTTACTTGCACATTCACCATTCGTTGAACATTTGGGTTGTTTTCAGTTCTGGGTATTATAAATAAAGCTGCTCTGAACATTTGCCTACACGTCTTTGTGTGGGCATGTGTTTTCATTTCTGTTGGATAAACACCCAAGAGTGAGATTTCTGGGTTGTATGGTAAGTGTATGTTTAACTTTAGAAAAACCTGGCAACCTTTTTCAAAGGGACTGAACATTTTGCATTCCCAGCAGCAGTGTGGAAGATTGCTCCACAGCCTTAACAATTTTTCTTATTTAGGAATTTTTAATTTTAGCCATTCTAGTGTGAAGTGGTATCTTATTGTTTTAATTTGCATCTCCCTAATGATCAGTGATGTGGAACTTCTTTTCTTGTGCTTATTTGCAGTCTGTATACCTTGTTGTGTTCTGTTCATATTTTTTGGCCCATTTTTAATCTTCTTTTTTCTTTTGGTCTTCTTGAGTTGTGCTTTTATATTTTTTCGGTGCAAATTCTTTATCAGATAAGGGGTTTGCAGTATTTTTCTCCCTACCTGTGGCTTGTTGTTTTCATTTCCTTAGCAGTGCCTTTTGAAGAGTAGAAGTTTTAGATTTTGATAAAGTCCAATTTGTCCGTTTTTCCCTTTATGGTTTGTATTTTTTGTGTCCATCTTAATGCATTTTTTTTACTTTTTTTTTTTTTTTTTTTTGCGGTACGCAGGCCTCTCACTGTTGTGGCCTCTCCCGTTGCGCAGCACAGGCTCTGGACGCACAGGCTCAGCGGCCATGGCTCACGGGCCCAACCGCTCCACGGCATGTGGGATCCTTCCGGACCGGGGCACGAACCCGTGTCCCCTTAATGCATTATTAATAAGTTAACTGTTTTGTATATAAAATCAACAGCTCTCCTAGTCATTTATCAACACTTTTTTTTACAATAATAAAGATGAATATATCACTCAAGAGACTGGTAGAATTTCTACATGTAAAACACATAAGGCAATCTGTACTCCAAATTACAAATAGATTTTATAATAAATACAAAAGGCATGCCTTGTTTATATTACTCATGTTGATATGCTGGTCACATGTGATGACATTCTATATCTTGTTGTCACATGGTCGTTGATCACTAACAGTTAAGGAATACCCAAAATGCCATTGAGGGAGACGTTCAGTTACTTCTGAAGACTGAAGCTGATTTGTGCCTGAGTCAAACTTTGGGACATCCCTCATTTATATTGATTAGTTCTTTGTGTTTATTTTGGTATTGTTTACTAATTACAGATTCCAGTCTTTCCATAAAGAGACCCAAGTAAGCCCAACCATGATTTTCACAAAATTAAGTCGTATGTTGACTACCCAAGTATTTGTGGCTATTTATTGTACAGGGACACAGACTTTTCTCACAAGGACTGCTATGGGAGTGCTATGTGGAGGAGGTTATTAAGAAATTAGCTTTATGATCCCTCTGGAGCTGCTTCTTCCAGCAAGAGAAACAGAAAAATCGAGAGAGTGGTTTGGATTAGGCTTTCGGTCTTTAACATTTCATGTGTGTCCTCACTGTCATCCAGACACTGAGAAAATGATGTAGCATTCCTTCACTCTAGCAGAATAATTGTGACCCAGCTTTATTTTATTTATTTATTTGAGTTTTATTTTATACAGCAGGTTCTTATTAGTTATCTGTTTTATACATATTGGTATATAAATGTCAATCCCAATCTCCCAATCCATCCCCCCACCTCTTTCCCCCTTGGTGTCCATACGTTTGACCTCTACATCTGTGTCTCTACTTCTGCCTTGCAAACTGGTTCATCTGTACCATTTTTCTAGATTCCACAAATATGCGTTAACATACGGTATTTGTTTTTCTCTTTCTGACTTACTTCACTATGTATGACAGTCTCTAGGTCCATCCACGTCTCTACAAATGACCCAATGTCATTCCTTTTTATGGCTGAGTAATATTCCACTGTATATATGTACCACATCTTCTTTATCCATTCATCTGTCAATGGGCATTTAGGTTGCTTCCATGACCTGGCTATTGTAAATAGTGCTGCAATGAACATTGGGATGCATGCGTCTTTTTGAATTATGGTTTTCTCTGGGTATATGCCCAGTAGTGGGACTGCTGGGTCATATGGTAGTTCTATTTGTAGTTTTTTAAGGAACCTCCATACTGTTCTCCAGTTGATACAGATAGTGGCTGTATCAATTTACATTCCCACCAACAGTGCAAGAGGGTTCCCTTTTCTCCATACCCTCTCCCGCATTTGTTGTTTGTAGCTTTCCTGATGATGCCCATTCTAACCGGTATGAGGTGATACCTCATTGTAGTTTTGATTTGCATTTCTCTAATAATTAGTGATGTTGAGCAGCTTTTCATGTGCCTCTTGGCCATCTGTATGTCTTCTTTGGATGACCCAGCTTTATTAGTTGCTTAAATGCAGTTAATGTTTTGCTGAGTTTTTCAGGTTTAAGAGACTATGCTGCAGTGCTGAGTAGTGGGAAGAGGAAATAAAGAAAAGGTTCTCCACCCAAGGAGTTGACACTGAATTGAACACAACCGTCTATGGTGCACCGAAAGCCAGGTCAGGCTGTGTGGCTGAGGTTAGGGCATGTGGGGATCACTGTAGGGCATAACACAGGAAACATAGGATTCAGGGAACAGAATCCTTTGTGGACCTCATTTGCCCTTTTGGAGTTTTGAGGCTGTCTTCTGTTAAAAGATGGGTTGGCATTTGTGAGCAAAGGTTTGGGTTGATTTAGACCTGCCTTAAGAATGATCTTGGTCTCCCATACTCTGTGTCTTTGGAAACGGTCGAGTTAAGATAATTGGGGGATATTGTGTCTGCCTCGGTTGTTGTATGGAGCTGCACCTGGCTTGGGGAGGTGTCAGTTGGAGTGTGGACCTTTAGCCTGCAGAGGATGGTATAAAAGATTGATGGGAAAAGGGGCTGTGGTGTCTCAACAAGACCCCTGAACATCTTGGCTCCCACTGTGGCAGTCATTCACCACTGGTGTGGGTGAGGGGACAGAAGAACTGTGTACTGGGATGGCTTCTGGGCTTCCCATGGAGATGAAGCTGCTGTCCCTGATGTATTTCCTGTCCATATCCTACTCTAAAGCGAAGTAAATGTTATATTAACTGAAAACCTGTTTGGGTCTTGGGAGTCTGATTGCAAGCTTGAACCCATCACTGCGACTGCACTTATGCCTGGGAATGAGAGGTTAGTGATACCAGCTGGGGAGATGCCTTTAGAGTGGTTGTGTTGGGGATGAGGAGGACCTGAATCAGGGTTATAGCAATGAGAAGGTGAGAATAGTGAATATCTGTACCCATCATGGCACTGAGACTCCCGTTAGCAGTTCTGTTAAGTGGTCTGGGGCAGAAGAGAGAACAGAACTCCAACTACAGCTCTGATGAGAGGTCTGAATGGGGTCAGGGGTTCTTCCTAGCTGTGTAAACTATTTTATTTCATTATTTTATTTTATTTTTAAAAAGTTAATTAAAAATTTAATAAACAGTGCTCAATATGTGCCAAGTACTATTCTGGGCACTTTATAAATATGAACTCAGTTCCTCATAACAACGCAATGCCATTTACCATTTACTGATGAGAAAATTGAGGCAAAAAGAAGTAACTTGGCTGAGGTCATCCAGCTTAGTAAACAGTGAAGCTGAGATTTTTAAAAATATTTAATTAATTAATTAGGCTCATCGGGTCTTAGTTGCAGCACACAGGATCTTCTTTGCAGCATGCGGGATCTTTCGTTGTGGTGCACGGGCTTCTTTCTCTAGTTGTGGCTCATGGGCTCAGTAGTTAGAGCGCATAGGCTTAGTTGCCCCAAGGCATGTGGTATTCCAGTTCCCTGACCAGGGATTGAACCCACGTCCCCTGCATTGGAAGGCAGATTCTTAACCACTGGACCACCAGGGAAGTCTCTTAAGCTGAGATTTGAACCCAGGCAGTCTGGCTCCAGAATCCCTGCTTTGAACCATTCCAATTCCTCTAGCTTCTCTTCTGCATTCTTCATAGCAAAAGAATGGAATTAGTAGTTGTTTTTTTTAAGGTTATCGTTGATGACTGAGTCAGAATGCTCATGCAGGTTACAGCTGTACAGTTATGTCTTTGGGCAGTTTCTGGGGAGCACAGATTCCTTACATGGGTGAGGAGAGCACCTACCCCTTGGATTGTACCCCTGTACAAGCCAAGGGAAGGCTTATGCTACAGTTATAGGGCCTCACTTCACATCTGTTGACGCCCTCTGCTACTGAGGCAGCCCTTTCCTCAAAGTTCCTCTTAGCATCTTTTGCAGGGCTCACAGCTGTGATGCTTTTGCAGTCTCCTACTTCACCTCTTCATAGGAGAGTGAGGGAGTTTGCTTTGGGAGGAAACCCAGGCAAGGTCTGAGCAATGGGTGTGCGCTTGGGGCTGGCTCAGGGCTTCAGACATTGCTCTGTTGAGGTTTTTTGCCTTTTCTTATGAGAAATCTCATTGTTAATATATGGACTGCCCAACCCAGGCCCTTTAGTCACAGCAAAGAAAGCAAATTGTTCCTTTTCCAAGATGAGCCTTATAATACCACATTATATTATTTTATTGGGTGGCCAAAAAGTTCGTTTGGGTTTTTCTGTAAGATGCTACCAAAAACCTGAACGAACTTTTTGGCCAACCCAATGTAATATATTACTTCTCATATATTACTTCTCATATCAAGTCCTCCAGTTACGTGTGGTAGTGATTTATGTATTTTATTCATCTTTCTTTTGCTAGGTGGGTAGATTGAATGTGGCTTTTGTATCATGATTTTTATTCTTCACTACAAAGCAGTGATTTGGTTTCTAGGTCGACATTGCAAGCAGCCTGATGTTTTATCACAGCACTTCAGCTTCCTCTCACTGCTGGCTGACCAGGGGTTGCTGAAATATATTATCAACTGAAAAAAACCCACAGAACCTAAGAATTGAGAGTTATGTTTTATTTCGAGACCTTACTTGGAGACAGCCTCTCACAGGCTCTCTGAAGAACTGATACAAAGAGGTAAGGGAGGAGCCAGGATATATATATAGGAGTTTTTGCTAAAAAAACAAAAAACAAAAAAACCCAAACAAACCAACCAAAAAAACCATGTAGTCGAACATCAAAAGATTACTGCTGATCACAAAAAACAGACACCTCAAGTTATGTTTTTTTTTTTTCCGGTACGCAGGCCTCTCACTGTTGTGGCCTCTCCCTTTGCGGAGCACAGGCTCCGGACGTGCAGGCTCAGCAGCCATGGCTCACGGGCCCAGCTGCTCCGCGGCATATGGGATCTTCCCAGACCGGGGCACGAACCCGTGTCCCCTGCAGCGGCAGGCAGACTCTGAACCACTGCGCCACCAGGGAAGCCCTCAAGTTATGTTTTAACTTGAGGTTTTAGTGTGCTTTTCTATGTGTGGAAAGGTGTCAGAGTCTATGCTTATTGATAATATCAAATTATTCCTTTGATATGCGTCTTAACTATTTAGGGCCAGTATCCTGTTTTTCCCCCATCCTGAATTCCCCTCAGGGTGGCCGGCAACATTTGGGTACCTAAATGGCAGGCAACATTCTTTGTTTACTGAAATGGCAGGCAACAATTTTTTTGTCCACAGTATTGATCAAGTTATTGGTATTTTCATTGTCCTATTTTGTACCGAATGAAGCATGATACATCCCACTCTGTGACTGAAGCTGTGAGTGACAGTTATTTCTGTGTGGTGGCCTAAAATGACAGGTTACTGCTTACTGTGGAAGAATCTTCTGGAGGTCCCCCCCCCATACCTCTGCTTTGAGCCCACAGCAGAACTTGTGAATGGCATCTAGTAAATTGCAGTCTTATTGTTACAATGACCCACAGACACAAAGGAGTAACTTTGTATATAAAGTTTTGGAGCACTCAGATCACTTATTTAATGCTCTTTTTCATGGTTTTATTGGTATATGTGCCTGTGAAAAGACTTTGTGATCAGCATCTATCTCTTTTTTGGTTACTTTCTTTAATACTCCAATTCTTTGTGTGAAATGCTTAAATTAAATGTCATAAGTGGGGTTGATAAAACTCTTTCCTTGCCTTACTGAACTTTAGTTTTTACAAATAATCTTAGAATAATTCGGGTAACTAAGATTTGGGAAGGAAACAGTTTTTACTTGTACATAAAAAACCTCTATTACTCTCTCTTATGTTCCATTTTCTGCAAATAACTCTTATTAGCTAGATTAACTAACATTGTAACAAAGTGTTTTTTTAAAGCCATAGATCACTGCATTTATATTTAGAAAAGCCATAAACAAACAGGCATTTCCCCCTTATTAGGAGGACTTAAACAGATGTTTAAACATTAAGGTAGTGATGACTCTAAAGTATAATTAAACTCTAAGTTAAGGCTTTATGCTTATTTTGAAACCTGTGTTCATAGGCTACTCATGTGTGGAACACCTTTGCATTTTGTAACGAAGTACCACTAAGACTGTTGCTGATCCTGGTACCCAGTCACCCACCCCTCCACAAAAAAAACAGAGGCAATTTTTCATAGAGCACAGGATCATCAAAATAGATTTTTGGTTTATCAACCCTTAGACTAGAATAGAAAATCCACATTTGTTCTAATGTTTGTGCAATTAATAGTCCAAACCATGAAGTTATACGTTTATTGAGAATGTAGGAAGCAAAATGGAAAAAAAAGTGCCCCCTGTTGGTGCATGTCACCAACTGCTTTCACTGACAGCACTTAGCACAATACATAATCATCTCTTCTCTTGATTTACTTTTTTATTTTATTTTTTTTTTGCGGTACGCGGGCCTCTCACTGTTGTGGCATCTCCCGTTGCAGAGCACAGGCTCCGGACGCACAGGCTCAGCGGCCATGGCTCACGGGCCCAGCCGCTCTGTGGCACGTGGGATCTTCCCGGACCGGGGCACGAACCCGTGTCCCCTGCATTGGCAGGCAGACTCTCAACCACTGCGCCACCAGGGAAGCCCTTGATTTACTTTTTTATTGGCTACTCCTCCCTACCTGCACTAGACCACAAGGTCCATAAAGGCAAGGCCCATGATGTCCTTCTTCGTGATGGCTCCAATACTGGCTGACTGAGAGCCTCCATAGTCTGCAGTGGGTTGGATGGTGATGCATGGAGGGGAGGGTATTTTCTCAATCCTGGCCCTTCACTTTGGAATCCAAGCTGTGTTGTGATACTTATAATAATTTAAAACTGTGAAGCATCTGAAGATGACTTTACAGGAAACTGAATTTCAAAGCTAACTTACTTATTTCTTGGAAGCTGAATGGATGAATTTAAAGGAAGAGGACCATTTGCTCTAGATTTGTAAGCCAGAGAAACCAGAGGCTGAGGGATGTGCTCTTTTCCCTCAGTCTCCTATACTCTTGCAGCTCTGATTTCTATCCAGGGTAACATGACCTAGGTGAACTATTTGCATCTTTGAAAATTCCACTCTTCTGCTAGCTGATTAGAGTGGTAAAATGGAAACATATCTTGTGTGTTCTCTATCATTCTGGAGAATTATTAATAAAGTCTCTTTCTGGCAGTTCTCATTGAGTAATTTAATTTTAGAAGTGAAAAGAACATTATCTGTTGGAACACTTGAACCTAAGCAGGCTGTTATATTAAACTCATTTAAGAATAAAAATATTTACTAGAATTTTGTAAGATCAACTCAAAGTTAAGTCAAATTATATCTTCAGATAGGATCAGTAAGATAACCAACACAGGAAATATATTTTAAAAGCACTATTAATATCATCATATGTATTTGGACCAGAGCTAATCATCTTGTGGGAATGCGATTTGAAGTCCTTTCTTCAATCTGTTTGTTCCTAAGTTTGGGTTTTCGTGTATCAAGAGACTTCATCTTTAACATCCACTCATATGATGCTTTATCACTTTTTGGAGAGATTTTGCTCTGGGAATTCAGGATATAGTCTTGGCAGTCTGTATGTGTAGGTGGTTTTGCTTTGATACATCATCTCAGAAATCCCCAGGGTTTATTTGGATGAGAGGCCCCCTTAGCTGAGATTCCCTTCTTCTCTATTTTTCTTGTCTTCCTTTTTTTCTCTCTCTCTTTTTTTTCCTTTTCTCCTCTCTGCCAATGCTGTGAGGAAGGTCTTGGAGGCCATCATTGTCAGGATGATAGCAAGGTGAGTGAGGGGCACTCTGAGGTGTATTTTTGTTTTTTATTTTATTTTATTTTTTAGCCACGCTGCGTGGCATGTGGGATCTTAGTTCCCCGACCAGGGATCAAACCTGCATCCCCTGCATTGGAAGGTGCAGAGTCTTAACCACTGGACAGCCAGGGAAGTCCGTCTCTGAGGTGTTGAATGGGACGAGTGTTTATGTGTGAGGGCCAGATGGTGGTAGAAAGTGAAACTGGAGAGGTGGCAGATGCCAGGTCTTTGTGGGCCTTGAATGCCATGTTAAGAAGCTTGGGTTTCTTTTCCAGGGGCAGTGAAGTCACTGAAGAATTTTAAGCAGGGCTATGGCATGACTAGCCTTATTTGTGATTCAGAGAAGTTAGTCTGGTGGTGGTTGGAGAATGGATGATTAGGGAACCAGGTTAGAAGCGGAGAGGAAAGTTAAGAAATTATTGTGTAAAGTCCAGGTAGGAGACTGAACCAAAGTAATGTTAGTAAGTTGAACTACTAACTCGCTATGATGAGCAGGAAGAGTGAGTACTTAAGAAGCAGGGTTGGCAGGACTGGGAAATGACAGGATGTGGAGGTGATGCGGTGCCCCTCAGTGGTACCAAGCTTTTGTGCTTGAATCAAGTAATTGCTCAAGTGCTTGAACCAGAGTTGCTTTCTGAGGAAATCTTGTTTGTGATTTTAGAACCTTTCTTTAGCAGGCAAGAAGATACACTTGGAAACTGTAGCTTATACAGCTATTGAGGTCCTCAGTAATCATCTTAGTCATGTTGGTCATTCATCCTGCTTGTGTCAGAAGCCTGGCTGAAAATTTTAGAATTTGAGAATGTTCTTAAGGAATATATTACTTATTAATTCTTTAAAAAATAATTTCAACCTACAACACCAGGAAATGAAAGATTGGACCATAGTATTTTGCCCTCCAGTGTTCCACCCCCAGAGTTGTCCTTATAGAATCAAACTGACATCATGTCTTTAGTTTTCTCTGAGGGCTACGTATATATGGACTACTTTTGCGTTTTGGAGAAAAATGTTATTAAGGCTATTGACCTTAGTGGTCCTCTTTCCCTCTATTTCCACAAAGACCCTGAGACAGATTCTTCTTAGAGCACAGGACCAACAAAATAATTTTTTAATTTAATCAACCCTTAGTATCTATGGCTGAGTCACTTTGCTGTGCACCTGAAACTATCACAACATTATTAATCGGCTATACTCCAATATAAAATAAAAAGTTAAAAAAGAAAAGAAACGAAAACTAGAACTACTATATGATCCAGCAGTTCCATTCCTGGATATATATCTGAAGAAAATGAAAACACTAATTCAAAAAGATACGTGCACCCCAACATTCATGGCAGCATTATTTACAATAGCCAAGATATGGAAGCAACCTAGGTGTCCATCAACACTGACATTAGCAACAACATGTGTGGACTTGGAGGGTATAATGTTTAGTGAAACAAGTCAGGCACAGAAAGACAAATACTGTATGATATCACTTATATGTGGAATCTAAAAAATAAAAAAAGTTAGTAACTATAACAACAATTAAAAAATTTATTAACCCTTAGGCTAGAAAACGAAACTCATGTTTATTCTTGTGTTTTCACTTTGCTCTTGTCAGCAAAAAGTACAGAATTTTAAGCTTATTTTCTATGGTTTTCCTCAGATAACTTTTTTTCTTTTTTTCGATTATGGATTTTTTTCTGTTCTTTTTCTTACTGTATTCATTAATCTTTTAACTAGATTTGTGTTTTTACTTTAAGTCATTTTAATCAGTTGGATATATATTAAAGTATGTTTCTAAGGATAATGAAGATTTTGGATGACCCTATGTCAGTATTTATTAGGATATTTAAGAAGAGGACTGCTTAGACTTCCTTGAACAGTATTTTTTCCTCAGTGACTTTAACACTTTATTACCCAAACATAATATAAATTAACAAGAGAAATATTAGGGCAATTTTTGTGGTACTAAGTGGGATTTCTAGTCACTTGACCCTTTGTATAATTAATGTCTATACTATATATGACCATTTTATATTACTTGGAGCACCTTTGGAGTATTTTCCAGGAATATAGACTGTAGCTGCAACTTTGCTTTTTATGACATAGCTCCTGTCTGCAATGCTCAAGAATGTGACACCCCCTTCCCAATTATTTCATTATTTGGGGGGGAAATGCAATTAGCTTATTCTAGTGACTGCTTTGGCATAACTCATGTGACCAAATGTCCAGGATGAAGAACCAGGACTAGGTTTTTTTAAGTTATCATTTGTTTATTTTATAATTACATAAAGAGTTAAATATTACATCCACATTAAGTGTCTTTAAAGTTTATTCTCTTTTTTTGTTGCTTTAAGCTCTTTTTTTCTTCCAGTTTTATTGAGAGAAAATTGATACACAATGCTATATAAGTTTAAGGTGTACAGCTTAATGATTTGACTTATATACATCATGAAATGATTAGTGAACATTCGTCATCTCATACAGATACAAAATTGAAGAAATAGAAAACTTTTTTTTCCTTGTAATGAGAACTCTTGGGATTTACTCCCTTACTAACGTTCATATATAACATACAGCAGTGTTAATTACATTTATCATGTTGTACATTATATCCCTGGTACTTATTTATCTTATACCTGGAAATTTGTACCTTCTGACTACTTTCATCCAGTTCCTCCTCCTCCCTCCTGACCACACCCTCCTCTGGTAACCACAAATCTGATCTCTTTCTCTATGAGTTTGTTTTTGAAGTGTAATTGACCTACACCACTATGTTAGTTCTTGTTATACAGTGTAGCGATTTGATATTTTTGTACATTTCAAAATGATCACCAGGTTAAGTCTAGTTACCATCTGTCACCCTATGGAGATATTGTATAATTACTGATGGATGGAGAAGATGTGGTATATGTATGAGGGTGAGGGGAGAAGAGAAATAGGTGAGGGAGATTAAGAGGTACAGACTTCCAGTTGCAAAATAAATGAGCCACACGGATGAAATGTACAGTGTAGGGAATACAGACCTAGGGTTTTTGTTTTGTTTTTGTCCTGGCAGCCCATATCTTTTTGGTCAGAGTTCTGGCTTTATCTGGAAGCCAACTGACTTCAGGATAGGGTGGTCCTCCCTTTCCCAAACAGCAAGGAACTGGAATGAGAAACAGAAAAAAAAAAGAAAGAAAAAAATTAAGAAAAACTAAAGCATGATCAAAACAGCTTCAAATAGGGTTTGAAAGTCATTTGGGAATTATTTGCTTATTGATATCAGAGTCAACCCTTCCTGTTTGGGTGTAAATCAGTTAGACCTCCAATTTCCTGCTGCTATTTTGAATAAGAAGAATTAGTGACTTCACAATAGGCTTAGATCTCTTACAGTTCAATATTTCAAGTGTTTTTCAGGGTGAGTCACTGGGGAGTTTGAGAGCAGATTTGGGAAAGGTATTTACTTCCCCTCGTCTGTGCTTCCTTAGCACTTGCCTGTACTGCCGCACTCCTGTTCTGTGCTAGGCTTCTTGTCTTACTGAGTAGGATCCTGCCTTAGTCATCTCAGGGCTTTCAGCATCTAGTGGCTGAGTAATGCAGGCAACAGGGAGTCCTTTCTTGACTGATTTCCATTTGTTATGAGCTTAAGTACTCTAAAAATAAGCATATGTTACCAGAAGTTACTGGAAGGCAGAGCCCTTTAAGGCCCTGCAAATGTTCACTTAACCAGTTAGCCACTTGGAGATGTATCGTGCATCCACTTCTATGCATATGAGCACTGGCTTAGGAGTCAGAAGTCCTGGGTCTGAGTCATTGCTTCACTCTTCAATACCCACCTGTACTTGAGCAGACCACTTACTATTTGTAGATTCCAGCATCTTGATTTACAAAATAAGGCTAATATGTGCACTGCCTACCTTGGAGTGCTTTTGCCAGGAATAATATTAAGTAATGTATATGTAAAGACTTCTCAAAACTGAAAAATAGACCATATGTGGTATTTGTCATTCTTAACTAACCAGGGATGATGGTGCCCTCACAGAAATTTGATTAGATCCACAACTTATATTAATGGACTCATATTTTAATTTTAGGATCAATGAACCACAGTATAGTTATTAACAATATTGCGGCCATTTCCAGGAGCTAACTGCACTTGAGCCGTTATAGAGAAGAAGCTGTTCAGTCAAGTCACACGGTGGCAGGGATCTCTCTGGAACCTCTTTTAGAAAACACTAATCTGATTCATGAGGGTTCTACCCTTATGACTTAAGCACCTTCCAAAACCCTCATCTACTATATCACCTTTGGGGGTTAGGATTTCAACATATGAATTGTGGGAGCAAAGGAGAGGGACACACACATTCAGACCATAGAAATCAGTATTTTAAAATCTAGTTTACCAGTCTTTTTTTCTGCATTCTTTCTTCCATTGGCTCTGAATATACTGATCTTTCCTTTCCTCCTTGAAACCAGCTTTTTACCGTTCTGCCTGTTCCCTAATTAAGCAGTTAAATATTTTTGACATTTGTTCACTATGCATTTTAATGAGAATCTTATTTTTAACTCTTTGAAGTTCATACTTTGACAAAAATGAGAACCTAGAAATAATATATACTGTGGTTAATCCCCAGCCATCATCCAAATAGATTTAGTCCACGATGTAGCTGATAGAATATACAATTAAACTTTAGAAAATTAGACAGTTGTAATGACAGTAATTTAAAGATAATATTAAGGAATTTTATCTTAATTGACTTTTTTTTTTTTTTTTTTTGGCTGCATCGGGTTGTTGAGGCACGCGGGCTCTTCCTTATGGCGTGCAGGCTTCTCTCTAGTTGTGGCACACAGGCTCCAGAGTGCGCAGGCTCTCAGACATTTGATCCCATTGGTTCTTTTTTCTTTTTTTTTTTCCCGTGGTATGCGGGCCTCTCACTGTTGTGGCCCCTCCCGTTGCGGAGCACAGGCTCTGGACGCGCAGGCTCAGTGGCCATGGCTCACGGACCAAGCCGCTCCGCGGCATGTGGGATCTTCCCAGGCCGGGGCACGAACCCGTGTCCCCTGCATCGGCAGGAGGACTCTCAACCACTGCGCCACCAGGGAAGCCCTGATCCCATTGATTCTTTATTGTCCACACTTATCTCAGAGTTTCTGGTGTTGTTTCCTTGATATGAGTGTATTCTGAGCACAATTCTTACATTTTCCAGTCACAGACAGTGTTCTTGGTTACAAATATTACCTCAACATTATGAGGCAGGTACTGTTATTAACACATCTACTTTACAAATGAGGAAGCCAAGGTATGATAAGTAGTTTACCCAAAACCATCAATTGAGAAGTAATTGAGAAGTAATTGAGAAGCAGAGATTTGAACTCAGTCAGGTTGAGGCCAAAATTCACCTACTTAACCTTGCTTAAGCAGAGCTGCCTGTCAGTTCTGGCTTTGCAAATAGAGCTCACTTAACCTTAGCTGACAGGAGGGAAAATTGAGGTCCAGGAGGGTTCAAGCAATATGCCCAAGGTTAACTAGCTAATTAGTAGTGATTGGACCGTCAAGTGTTTATTGAATGCCTACTGTATGTACTGAGCTGTTCCATGTGGGAGATGTAAAAGAAATCTTATCTATAGAACTAATCCTTAAGGAGTTTACAGTCTAGTTAGGGATATGGAATAATTTAAGAACTGGTCTGATCTGTGATACAAATAAATTTTTTTTGTTTTGGCTGCATCGTGCAGCTTGTGGGATATTAGTTTCCCGACCAGGGATCGAACCCATACCTCCTGCAGTGGAAGCACGGAGTCCTATCCACTGGACCGCCAGGGAATTCCCAAATATTTATTATTTTAAAATGATAAGTAGAGTAATTGTTTAGAGAAATAAAATATCAACATGAACAAGAAACTTGAGTAGACTTTAGAAAGTTGAGGTTTAACCTGGGAATGTAATCCAGGTGAAAAGAAAGTTTGTGAAGGTATAAAGGTGGAGTAATTGCATCTAGCACAATGTCTGATATATGGTAGATGTTGAATAAATATTAATTTTCTTGATGAATGAATCTCTTTCAACACATTTATCTTCCAGTTTGCCAGTTCTCTCTGCCACTGTGTCTAGTCTGCTGTTGAACTTGAAAATGAAACAAAAATTCTAAGATTATGTTTTTCTCTTCTGGAGTTTCTCTTGGTTCTTTCTAAAATTACAATCTTCCACCCCACACTACTCTCTTTAACCCTTTCTCTGCTTTATTTTTTGCTGTAGCACTTACCATGTTCTTTACTTATGTAATTTACTAAGTTTGTTTCTTGTGTTTCTCCCTCTACTAGAAGTAACGTTCCATGAGAGCAGGACTTTCTCTTTGTTTTGTTCACTGATACGTGTCCCCAAAGACTAGAACAGTGCATAGGACATAGTAGAAGCTCAAAAAATATTTGCTGAATGAATGTGTGGTCTGTAAATGCGGAGGCAATGATGAAACCTGTCAGGTCAGATTGAGGGAAGAGATCCGTGTAGAGCATAGTAGGAAATAAGATTGGGGGTGGGGGACAGTCATTATGGCCAGATTATAGAGAGTAGCCTGTGTTGAGGGGAGGTTTAGGGGTTCAATAAAATAGGTAATATATTATTTATAAAGTTGAGCAAAATTTTTCCTGCAATTCATTTGTCATCTGGGAGGCATCAGGAAATAGCAGAAAGAATTCTGGCTTTGGAATTGAAGTATATGAGTTTGAATCCTAGTTCTATAATTTTTGTGACCAGACCAGCTTTGTGACCTTAGGCAAATTATTTACTCTTGAAGATCTAGTTTTCTTAACTGTAAAGTAGTGTTAATGATCCCTACTTCATAAAGTTATGGTGAAAATTAAGAGAGAATGTTGTTAAGTAAAATCCTTAGTACAAAGTGGGTATTCAATAAGTATTTCTTATCCTGCACTAATTGATTTGAAACTGTTTTAACATACTAAAATGTACCTTTTCTGTTTGGGGCAAATTAGAGTAATAAGGAGAAGCAAACAACGTTGGGGTAGTGTGTTGTAACTGTGGTTTAGAAAAAGTAACTACTTAATATGAGTAAAAATGAAAAGAAAGATACTATATTTGGGTGTTTTACAGTCATGAAAAAAACACACAGTATCCTTTCACTTCTCCAAAATGGTTTGAAACCTTGAGTAAATTACAGGAGAGAGAAAATCCCCTAATTATACCAGAGTCACTAATAGTAATAGTATGATCTCCAAAAGTACCAAACCACAGGGAAGCCACCAGGCTCTGGGGGAGAATTGGCCTTTCCTGAGTGGTAAGGTCCTCATGGATGGCCCCCTCCAGGCAGGAATCTCATGTTGAACCTGGGGCACTACCTGACCCTCTGCGGAAAAAATTTTAATGTTAAGTCTTCTGTTAAGGGTCAACCAAGGAAACATTCTCCTGGAGAAGCCATGTGCATTTTTTTTTTTGTATAACTGGTTGTGAAAGACATTATCCTTTCGTGCTATTTGAGCCTTGGATAAGGGCTCTTGTGACAGATTTGTTTTAGAATTAGGATTAAGCAAACATCTGTTTTACTTAACTGGTTTATTTCCTTTTATCAGATGATGGGAATCAAACAGAACACAAGTTTCCTTTTTATTTCAGTTGTCAAGAAACCCAGAAACCATGTAATGCTTGACTACAGCAACAGAAAGTCAAGGAAGACCATTCATTTAATTCTTCCTTTTATGTACAGTGTAGTTAATATTATCAGTTTCTATTTTAATTGGCTTGCTGTAGGGTACCTTAAAGGCTTTAGAAGCAATCAGAGTGTACTTGAGTACATACTCAACTACTATACTCCATATAGTTTAGCATTTAACTGACATAACATTTCCCCTGATGTGATCCAAACACTGTAATTTAAGTGTTTAAAAGACCCAGGTGCTTAGCAATAGGGGAAAAGTTTAATAAATGTGGTGTATTCATAAATCCTAATTTAGGATTCATAGATCCTAAATTGTAAAGCAGATCTGTCACGTGAGCCTTTATAAGGTGCACGACATACAACTGAACAGCAGTGAATGTGCATGAACTTATATGTTTCGAACATGGGTAACTCTCAAAAACATCAAAAAAACGTCATATTTGAGCGAAAAAAGGGAGATGCAGCAGAATCCATCCAGTCACTATGGTAGAGAATGCTACTTGTCCCCAAGTATCTGCTTTCTATTCTTCCATATACATGGAATTTTAGAAGGAGAAATGGCTTCCCAGAAAGAAGACTTTGTTTTCTAACCTCTCTTACAGCCAGACGTGACCACGTGACCAGGTCCTGGCCAGCGGGGTGTAAGGGTGTGAGTGGAAGTAGTGTGTCTCAGTTCTCTCTCCCTGAAATGTGGGCCTGATGGTGAGGGCGATACCCCGTGGATGGTAGAGCAGTAAGACTGGGGAGCCACTATTTTATCTCAGAAATATTTGTGCTCTGACTCTTACGTGAGAGAAAAATAAACTCTTGTCTCAGTTAAGCCCCTATTATTTGGGTCTTTGTTCCAGCAGCTGAACCTGTTTCCTAATTCTATATGATACTATTTATACAAGTTAAAAGAAGCGGAAGAATATTATATATTTATGGATATTTAGTAAACCTTGGACGGGACATAAACTAACATGAGCGATGGTTGTCTTGGAGGCAGAAAGGAGAGAATGGGACTTGGGCGGGGAATACAGCCTGCTTGCTCTGTATACACTAGGCCATAAGGGGTTCTCTCTCTTCTGTGTGTGCTGCTCAGTCAGCCATGTCTGAGTAGGACAGTTAATTCAGTAATGAAGGATGAAGAGTCTGTATATTTGAGATTTTTGCGATTGCTGTATACCAAGCTGTTTTCTGATGGCTTTTAACAGTGACTTTTACCCCTGTATAAAGTGACTGGGTTAGCAGAAAATATTGGTGTTATCTAATCACCCTTAAAAACAGACATGGAGAACACAGCTGCCGTTGTCATGAGAGGAGTGAGCTGTGAAATATAACTGGGAGAATAGACGCTTTTGCAGTTTGATGTTAAGGCCTGTGGCACAGCTGTTGCTAGGAGAAGGCTGGCAGGCTGCAAGAAGTCACACTGGTAGCATGTATCTTGGTCCAGACTCTGGATAAGGACATTGCCTGCTCAAAAGCTGCAATCATCAGCAGCCTGAGTGACTCTGTCTCTCAGGGCCAGGCTTATGTCGGTCAGGCTCAGAGAGCCTGTACCTAAACCAGAGTGCCAGTTTATTAATTTATGGTAAGGGAGTTGGCTGTGCCGCATAGCAGAATGTACATTCAGGCAGGGCGGAGCGTTTTCTCTGCGTAGACCAGCAGCAGGGGACCCTGGGTTGTCATCAGAAGGTTGTTCAGGACAGAATAAGAACAGAGGCGTTATGCTATGTTTATATGCAGACTAGAAAAGGCTAATGAACCCATGCCTTGCTAGGGATAGACTTGTCGCCTACCCTCTGACCCCGCTGCCAGTCCGGTGCAAGCACTGTATCCTTTCCATCAGCCAGTGGTTGCACGGATGGTCTCACCATCTGACTTTTGGAGGTTTGCTTTTCTTTTTTTTCCATGTTATTTTTCCATACCAGATACCACATGATGGACTGGATTTCCCTCCAGTGAATTTCAGATTAGGTCACCTTGTGGTTTGGGGATTCCCAGGCTCTTCAGGGCACATGAACAGCTAATCTGGTTTACTCCCACAATTTGCTAGTCACATCCGATGTATGGCAGTTGTTGGCTAACTCAGAGGAAAGCCTTCATTCTCTTACCTTTACATCTGTGGGGGCCTTCACTTCTGCTCCCCTATTCCAGGTATTCATGATGCTTTCAGTAGTATTTTTGAATGAGGTTCTTCCCGTCACAGAGGAGGATCTTTTGTCTGCCCAGTTGTCCCTCCTTTCACTCTGTTTGCCTAAATGTGGAGGTGCCCAAGGGCCAGTCCTTGTTCTGATAACTTTCTTTCATTCTCTGATCTGTGGCTTCAGATGTCATTTTTGCATATCTGCCTTACAGGTCTTTGTATTCAGTCCACATGTTAACAGGTTATTTTGGAAGGTGGAGTACATAGGATTTGGCTTTCTGTTTTTTACGATTTTATATTGCTGTCTTTTAAAAATGTGTGTATGTATGTGTATTACTTTACACGTACATATAGGAAAACTGATTTATATAATAATAATAAATCAGGAAAAAATGTAATTTCTACAATACAGTCCTGAAACTCACCATTTTTTTTTTTTTTTTTTTTGGCTGCATTGGGTCTTCGTGGCTGTGTGCAGGCTTTCTCTAGTTATGGTGAGCAGGGGCTACTCTTCGTTGTGCTGCGCGGGCTTCTCATTGTGGTGGCTTCTCTTGTTGTGGAGCACGGCTCTAGGCACACGGGCTTCAGTAGTTGCAGCACGTGGGCTCAGTAGTTGTGGCTCATGGACTCTAGAGTGCAGGATCAGTAGTTGTGGTGCATGGGCTTAGTTGCTCCGCGGCATGTGGGATCTTCACGGACCAGGGCTCGAACCCGTGTCCCCTGAATTAGCAGGCAGATTCTTAACCACTGTGCCACCAGGGGAGTCCCACTCACCACTTTTTAAAATTAATTTTTGATAAGGTAATATATATCATAGTACAAAATTCAAAAGTTCCAAGAGAAGACAGCTGAAAAATAGGCCTCCCTTTGTTGCTGGACAGAAATGTATCCCATTCTCTTCCTTGGAAGCAAATGCTCTCCTCATTTGGGCCATTTCCCCCTGAATGTGCCATGCTCTGAAATCAGTGTATGTGATGACAGAGTTGGCGCCTTCCTTTTTTCTTTTTAATTTTTGAATTTTATTTAATTTATTTTTTTATACAGCAGGTCCTTATTAGTCATCAGTTTTATACACATCATTGTATACATGTCAATCCCAATCGCCCAATTCATCGCACCACCACCCCCACACCCCGCCGCTTTCCCCACTTGGTGTCCATACGTTTGTTCTCTACATCTGTGTCTCAATTTCTGCCCTGCAAACCGGTTCATCTGTACCATTTTTCTAGGCTCCACATATATGCGGTAATATATGCTATTTGTTTTTCCCTTTCTGACTTACTTTACTCAGTATGAGTCTCTAGATCCATCCACATCTCAATAAATGACCCAATTTCGTTCCGTTTTATGGCTGAGTAATATTCCATTGTATATCCATTCGTCTGTCGATAGCCATTTAGGTTGCTTCCATGACCTGGCTATTGTAAATAGTGCTGCAATGAACATTGGGGTGCATGTGTCTTTTTGAATTATGGTTTTCTCTGGGTATATGCTCAGTAGTGGGATTGCTGGATCATATGGTAGTTCTATTTTTAGTATTTTAAGGAACCTCCATGCTGTTCTCCATAGTGGCTGTATCAATTTACATTCCCACCCACAGTGCAAGAGGGTTCCTTTTCTCCACACCCTCTCCAGCATTTGTTGTTTGTAGATTTTCTGATGATGCCCATTCTACCTGGTGTGAGGTGATACCTCATTGTAGTTTTGATTTGCATTTCTCTAATAATTAGTGATGTTGAGCAGCTTTTCATGTGCCTCTTGGCCATCTGTATGTCTTCTTCGGAGAAATGTCTATTTAGGTCTTCTGCCCATTTTTGGATTGGGTTGTTCATTTTTTTAATATTGAACTGCAGGAGCTGTTTATATATTTTGGAGATTAATCCTTTGTCCGTTGATTCGTTTGTAAATATTTTCTCCCATTCTCAGGGTTGTCTTTTGGTCTTGTTTATGGTTTCCTTTGCTGTGCAAAAGCTTTGAAGTGGGCTTCCCTGGTGGCGCAGTGGTTGAGAGTCCGCCTGCCGATGCAGGGGACACGGGTTCGTGCCCCGGTCCGGGAAGATCCCACATGCCGCGGAGTGGCTGGGCCCATGAGCCATGGCTGCTGAGCCTGCGTGTCTGGAGCCTGTGCTCCGCAACGGGAGAGGCCACAACAGTGAGAGGCCCGCATATCGCAAAAAAAAAAAAAAAAAAAAAAAAGCTTTGAAGTTTCATAAGGTCCCATTTGTTTATTTGTGTTTTTATTTCCATTACTCTAGGAGGTGGATCAAAAAAGATCTTGCTGTGATTTATGTCAAAGAGTGTCCTTCCTATGTTTTCCTCTAAGAGTTTTATAGTGTGTGGTCTTACATTTAGGTCTCTAATCCATTTTGAGTTTATTTTTGTGTATGGTGTTAGGGAATGTTCTGATTTCATTCTTTTACGTGTAGCTGTCCAGTTTTCCCAGCACCACTTATTGAAGAGACTGTCTTTTCTCCATTGTATGTCCTTGCCTCCTTTGTCATAGATTAGTTGACCGTAGGTGTGTGGGTTTATCTCTGGGCTTTCTATCTTGTTCCATTGATCTATGTTTCTGTTTTTGTGCCAGTATCATATTGTCTTGATTACTGTACCTTTGTAGTATAGTCTGAAGTCAGGGAGTCTGATTCCTCCAGCTCCGTTTTTTTCCCTCAAGACTGCTTTGGCTATTCGGCGTCTTTTGGGTCTCCATACAAATTTTAAGATTTTTTGTTCTAGTTCCGTAAAAAGTGCCATTGGTAATTTGATAGGGATTGCATTGAATCTGTAGATTGCTTTGGATAGTATAGTCATTTTAACAATATTGATTCTTCCAATCCAAGAACACGGTATACCTCTCCATCTGTTGGTATCATCTTTAATTTTTTTCATCAGTTTCTTATAGTTTTCTGCATACAGGTCTTTTGTCTCCCTAGGTGGGTTTATTCCTAGGTATTTTATTCTTATTGTTGCAGTGGTAAAGGGGAGTGTTTCCTTAATTTCTCTTTCAGATTTTTCATCATTAGTGTATAGCAATGCAAGAGATTTCTGTGCATTAATTTTGTATCCTGCAACTTTACCAAATTCATTGATTAGCTCTAGTAGCTTTCTGGTGGCATCTTTAGGATTCCCTATGTACAGTATCATGTCATCTGCAAACAGTGACAGTTTTAGTTCTTCTTTTCCAATTTGTATTCCTTTTATTTCTTTTTCTTCTCTGATTGCCGTGGCTAGGACTTCCTAAACTATGTTGAATAATAGTGGCCGGAGTGGACATCCTTGTCTTGTTCCTGATCTTAGAGGAAATGCTTTCAGTTTTTCACCATTGAGAATGATGTTTGCTGTGGCTCTGTCATATATGGCCTTTATTATGTTGAGGTAGGTTCCCTCTATGCCCACTTTCTGGAGAGTTTTTATCATAAATGGATGTTGAATTTTGTCAAAAGCTTTTTCTGCATCTATTGAAGATGATCATATGGTTTTTATCCTTCAGTTTGTTAATATGATGTATCACATTGATTGATTTGCGTATTTTGAAGAATCCTTACATCCCTGGGATAAATCCCACTTGGTCATGGTGTATGATCCTTTTAATGTGCTGTTGGATTCTGTTTGCTAGTATTTTGTTGAGGCTTTTTGCATCTCTATTCATCAGTGGTATTGGTCTGTAATTTTCTTTTTTTGTAGTATCTTTGTCTGATTTTGGTATCAGGGTGATGGTGGCCTCATAGAATGAGTTTGGGAGTGTTCCTTCCTCCACAGTTTTTTGGAAGAGTTTGAGAAGGATGGGCACCTTTCATTTTTTAATACCAGTTTTCCTACTGTACATTCTCATTTCTATAAATGGTATCCACATCCTACCAGCCACCAAAGCTCAAAGCCTTGGTGTTTTCTTTTATTTCTCTTTTGTCCTTTTGCCTCATTCATATCTTCTTAATCATCATATTCCTTTGACTTATTCTTCACAGTGTATTTTGCAGCAGGCCTTTCCTTTCTGTTACACTAGGCTGCCAGCGGCACCCCGATAGAGAGTGAGGTGACCTCCCTGCTCACACAGCATTTGACTGCTTCATGATTCTTCTGAGAACCATGAGCGTCCACTGCTGGAATATAACTAGAAGGATGATAGATGCATTGTCTCTCTAGTGCTTTTTTTCTTTTCTACATTTTGCCTTCAAATGGATTATGGACTCTCAGAGGGCAGGAGTCATTGTGTACTGTTTCTGGTCTGTCCCTTTTAGTGCTTTTCACAGTCTTATATATAGAGTGGGTTCTCAATATGTGTTTGTCAAATGATGAGATGAACACTTTTATTTTTGTTAGTTTCAGTAATTAAGATGTGGGCATTTTGTTTTTAAAAACATGGACAGACATAACTGGTGGAGAATATAATGACAAGGAGAAGAGCAGATAACCTTTTATATTTAGGTCGGTTTATCACCTCTTCTTTGCTCTGTAATATTGCATCACTGTCTTACCCCAGGACCACCCACAACACCACCTGTGCTCCTTCCCTCCTTTATTTCCTCCTCAGTACTTACAATGTACTATTTAACTTATATATCTTGTTTTTAAAACATTCTTTCCCCTAGTAGACTATAAGCCCTATGAGGGCAGGATTTTTGTCACTCTTGTTGAATGCTGTACTCCCAGTGCCTGGCATGTGGTAAGCTACTCAATGAATATTTGTTTTATGTATAATCCGGAGAGGTACCAATTGTGTGTGTTGTCATTAAATTGATTATTGTCACCAATCGTAGATTTCACTTCATTCTGTTCAGTGTTACTTAGTATCAGTGCTTTGAGGCTAGGGAGACATTTTTCATCTGTCTACAAAAAAAAAAAAAGCTATAGTTTGGGGCTGAGTGACTGAGAGGCACATGGAAAGAAGAAATAGACAACATAGTGGATGGTCTTGGAAAAAGATATCTTGGGCTCTGCTCTCCAGTGGCTGGCATATTCTCCAAACACTCTCCACTTGAATTTTGCTAACCTATTTTGAGTGCTTTTTATAAAGGTGATTCATACGCCTGTTTGTTATTCTTACCAGAAAGTATATCCTTTTTAGTGGCTTAATTTCTCCTCCTTTTATGGTTAATATCTGGATTCCTTTGCTTAGGAGCTGTCACTCTGATATTAAGGAGGAGGACAGTTGATTGGGTTTGAGTTTGCACCTTAAATAGATCATTTAGTCACACAGAGCAAAATTCTGTTTTGTGACCACATTTTGCCTATCTAGTCAGCCAGCCGCTGTGAATATATGAGCCTTGGGTCCCATCTCTCGTGGGGGCAGTCGGGGGGGCCACGGCATGAATATAGAACTGGGGGGTTGCTGGCTGAATGGTGACACTGGCTTTCTGGTAAGGGCTGTCTGGCCACTCCGCCTCAGGAGATCCCTCGTTGTGACTGTGGCTGTCAGAGGTGAACAGGCTGTGCCACTCACTAGTCAGATAATGAGCTCTAAAATGGGTTTCGTGTCCTTTGTGAGAACTGGATTCACTAAGATGGTATCAGGAAAACCTCAGGACCTGATAAACACAAAGAAATCAACAGAGTGTGCTTTGCTCAGAAGTGGAGACTTTTGTGCTGTAGATGGCAAGGAGCCATCAGAAGGCTCGAAGCTTGGCAGAGATGTTTATTTTAGAATTGCCATCCTTGCAGTGGTTTTGAGGTGGACTGCTGAGGAGCATGAGATGGGTGCAGGGAGGTGAGGAGGTTGTCAAAAAAAACGTTTATGTGAGAAGAATTGTTGCTACTTGTGCAGAACTAGATGACTGCCTTGTGAATGAATGAGATGAGGATGACTTGAAGGTATCTGGTCTCACAGGGACAGGGAATGGGGGCGAGAAGTGATGTTTACAGGGAGGAGTGAGAATCACCTCTCGGACCTATTGAGTTAGAGGTGTTAGGGAGATGTGGAGCAGAAATTTGGATAAGGTTCTGGAGCATGGGGGAGAAGACTGTCTTAGAACTATAGTTGCTAGAGTCATTGCTTTAAAGTTTCAAGTTGGGTGGATGACTCTTTTCAGTTTTATTATGGAAAAATTCACACATAAATGTCAAGACAGTAAACCACAATATAACAAAAAATTATGATAGTGTGATTTATAATAAGAAACATATATTTGGTTTCTTTGTTTCTGGCACCGAGCCTAAAAGCCTTGGAATTTCCTAAGTAATAAGAGCTAGAATGGCATCTTGATATTCATAATAAGCCCCTTTCAACCACACCTCAGTTTATGTTAATGAGGTGACTTTTGGAAAGCACCTTAGGGTGGGTGCTGGTTGCCAAGGAAACCAGCTAGTGATTATAGGGGTGGGACTTTCAGTCCCACCCCCCTGACTTCTGAGGAGGGGGAGTGAGGCTGGAGATTAAGTTCAGTCACCAATGGCCAATGATTTAGTCAATCATGCCTATATAATGAAGCTTCCATTAAAAAAACAGAAGGACAAGGTTGTAGAGCTTCTGGGTTGGTGAATATGTGGAGGTGCTGGGAGGGTGTCGTGTTCAGAGAGGGCATGGAAGCTCTGCAACCCTTCCCACATACCTTGCCCTAAGCATCCCTTCCATCTGGCTATTTCTAAGTTATATCCTTTTATGATAAGCCAGTAATTTAGTAAGTAAAATGTTCCTCTGAGTTCTGTGAGTCTCTCTAGCAAATTAATCCAACCCAGAGAGGGTGTTGTGGAGGCCACTGATCTATAGCCAGTTGGTCAGAAGGACAGGTGAATAACCTGGACTTGTGATTGGTATCTGAAGTGGGGTTGGGGGAGTATGGTGGGACTGAGCCCTTAACTTGTGGGATCTGATACTATCTCTAGGTAGATAGTGTCAGAATTGAGTTGAATTATAGGAAACCCAGCTGGTATTGGAGAATTGCTTGGTGGTATGCAAAACACACACATACAGAGAAGTATAATAAACCAAACTCCATGTCCCCATTACCCAGCATTGTTAATTACCAGCTCATAGTCAATCATGTTTCATCTATATCCCCCACGGCTACCCCTCCCCACGTCACTGACACAAAATTCCAAATTTTATTTGTAAATATTTTTGCATTTATCTCCAAAAGATAAGGAATCTTTAAAAAACATAGCCACAATACATTATCACCCTTCAAAAGTAACAGTAATTTCATAATATTTGCCAAATATCTGGTGAGTTCACATTTCCCCAATTGACTCTTTTTTTATTTTGCAATTTGATTTAAGATGCAAATAAGGTCCCTACAGCTACATTTGGTTGGTTTGTCTCTGTAACTCCTAAATCTGTCTTAATCTGTAGGTTTGGGTGGGTAACTTCTCAGAGCATTCTGGGTCCTATTTGTGTGAACCCGAATGATAACCAGCACTTGAATGAAAGAAAGCGGTGGAGGCTGATGGGATAATGTAGGGATCTTCTTAATTGGAGGAACGATTTTGATATTTTTCCCCTGAGAGGCAGATGTTTTTAGGAAAGCCTGATGAAGTTCTTGTTCTTGTAGCCTCTCTCTCCAGCAGTTAATTCTCTGTATTGCTACTATGGTATCTTCCAAAAGTCAGGCCCGATCATGCCCCTTCTTAGCCCAGAAGTCTCTGTGGCCCTGTGGGCTGAAGTCTGCTCTTGTGAGCTTGGCTTAAGGAGATGGCTCACCATCTTCCTCACTCCTTGATGCTCAGTCTCCACCTTCCCCCTTCTCCCCAGCCTTGCTGTTCTAGTCAGTGTTCACTTTCCCACCTCATGCTGAGGGCTTTCTCTGAAATATAGTTCACACCCCCCTCTTCTTTCATCAAAATAAGTCTGACTCATCTTGAAAGGCCCAACTGAGAAGTCACCTTTTCTGTGAAGTTTTCCTGAACTATTTTTTCACCTGAAAGAATTATTCATTCTGTTCCTCACTGCGCCGCCTTTTTATGCCTCTGAATTCACTGTTAATTATGTGTTCCCTAGGGTGGGCTGGTGGGGGGCTGAGGGGGGAGGTGCTGTGTCCCAGCCAGCTCAGTCTCCTCAGCACCCAGCCCAGAGCCCTCCCCTCTTGGAATGCAGAGTATATCTGTTTGGTGCCAACTCTTAGAAGGATGAACAACAGATTTTCTATCAGAGAAAATCTGGTAGAAAATCAGATTTTCTTCTCCACTCTGTGTTTTGTTTTAAAATAATTTTATCAAGTAGGCTGTTAAATAATGTATACTTTTCAACTGGACTGAATTAAACCCAGTGAGTAATTACATTTTATTCTGCTCACATAAACACATAAAGGATTTTGCTGGGTATATGGTGTGAAGTGTTTCTTGTTGTGTCATTAGTGTTGACTTTGATACTTCCCAGACACCAATTTCATGACTCAAGAAATTGCAACAAAAATACAGAAATCTAATCTTTCCAGATACTGTTTCATTGCCTGCCAAAACCCAGACATAAATTGCAAGGGAAAAAGGTATTATCTTCATAATTTAGGGAACTGATGCTTCCCTATGTGTATAATCTGTTAATATTATTTGTAGTCAAATTATAGTTTTTGATTTCCATTATCTCATTCTTTCAGCAAACATTTATTGAGTGATGACCGTGTCCCCGACTTTGTGAGGGGCTCAGACTTTTATTTAGCCATTACCCTTTGGAGGAGACATGTAGGCCTTTTATAATAATGTGTTGTTATCCATTCCATGACGTAGATTGGAATAAGTGAGCAGCAGCCACAGGGTGCAGAGCTGAGGATTGTAGATACTGTTTTCAACTCTTAGTCCAGATTCTGTTAACACACAGAAAGTCAGGTGTATTTGGTAAAGAACCAAATAGAATTTCAAGAAATTGAAAATAGTCATTGAAACTACAAACCCAATGGAGAGGGTAAAGAACTGAAGAGAGAATTGGTGAACCAGACAATGTATCTGAAGCATTATCAGGAAGGGGCACAGAGAGGCAGAAGGAAAATGTACCCATATGCTGAAATACTACACAGCAGCGAGACCACATGAACCAGAGCCACATGTCAATATGGATGATGCTTACAAGCATATTAAGGGGTGAAAAAAAGCAAGTTCCAGGATAACTCATACCATACATAATTCAAAGACATGCAAAATTAAACAATATATTTATCTGTGATTTAAACTCTAAGGTCATAATAAACACCAGATTGAGGTTAGTGGTTTCCAGGCAGTGGAGTGGGAGAAAGTGGGGGGATTGATTGGGAAGGGTATGAAGGTTCTTAGCTCTCTTGGTGATGCACTGTTGATTAAGCTGAGTGAAAGCTATGTAGATGACTGGCAGACCATTCTTGTCATAATAAATTCTTGTGAAATATAGTAAATATTTGAAATACTATATGTAACTTATATACAGATAAAAAATGGAATAAACACCTGTGTTTACTGTCCAGCTTATGAAACAGAAAATTACCTGTACCTTTGAACCCCCTTGTATATTCCTTCCCAATTATATTATTCTTTATCCCTTATATATACTATACCTCTACTTTTAGGTATCTGATATAATTCATAATAAAAAATTTTTAAAGGATGCCCTATAGTCTTATAGTTATCTTACTAGTATATGTAATTAATCAATTTGAACTTAAACCTTTGTCCCCCCCGCCAGCCTTTTCTTTATTTATTTTTAGCTTCGTTGGGTCGTTGTTGCTGCGCGCAGGCTTTCTCTAGTTGTGGCGAGCAGGGGCTACTCTTCATTGCGGTGCGTAGGCTTCTCATTGTGGTGGCTTCTCTTGTTGCGGAACACGGGCTCTAGGCGCACAGGCTTCAGTAGTTGCAGCTCACGGGCTCAGTAGTTGCGGCACGTGGGCCCTAGAGCATGCGGGCTTCAGTAGTTGTGGCTCGTGGGCTCTAGAGCGCAGGCTCAGTAGTTGTGGCGCACAGGCTTAGTTGCTCTGTGGCATGTGGGATCTTCCTGGACCAGGGATCGAATCCGTGTCCCCTGCGTTGGCAGGCGGATTCTTAACCACCGTGCCAACAGGGAAGTTCCGTCCCCCTTTTCTGAATTGTTGTATTGGTCACCTAAGTAAAAAATTATGTATTGTGTGACTATGACTAAATTTCTAAACATTTTCAGGATCTTCCCAAGTGTGTGATGTTTTAAAAGCATTAATGAAAATTAAACTTGGGTCTGGCCCTATCAGGTTTGATCAGGGAGAACAGAGGTGTGGTAATTTCTTGGTTAGTGCCATAGGATAATACTTTCTACAAAAGTGGGACTTCATGTCAGGAGGTCAACATGGTGTAAGTCTCCTTTGGAAGATTAAGAAAACTCATGATGGTGGTATGGGAAAAACAAAACAAATAAGCAAAAGAAATTTCTGGAGTAGGGTTTAGGGACCCTGTATTACAGCAGTGAGAGCTTAACTTCTCATCTGTAAAAGAAATGTTTCCTGGTTGGGAGGTGGGATGTGAATTAGCTGTAGAGGTATTGCTGATGGTCCAGAGAAGCCACCTGCAGTTTCTCAAAAAGATAGTATGCTAGTCTGTATGGGCTGCCATAACAAAATACCACAGACTAGATGGCTTAAACAGTAGAAATTTATTTTCTCACAGGCTGGAAGTGTGAGATCTGGGTGCCACCAGGTTTGGGTTCTGGTGAGGCCTTTCTTCCTGGCTTGTTGGATAAGCCACCTTTTCACTGTGTGCTCAGTTGGCCTTTCCTCTGTGCATGTGCACAGAGAGAGAGATCTCTCTTCCTATTCTTATAAGGCCACTAATTCTATTGGATTAAGACCCCACCCATATGACCTCCTCTAACCTTAATTACCTCCTAAAAGCTTGATCTCCAAATACAATCACTTGGGGGTTAGGGCTTCAGCATATATTTGAGAGTTTGAGTTTGAGTTTGAGAGAACACAGTCAGTCCATTGCAGATAGTTTATTTTGGTTGGTAGTCTTTGAATTCAGGTGAATTCTTAAATAGTATTTTTTAAAAAATATATACCATCAGAAATTGAGGTAAGTACACACAAGCTCTGTTTTGTTCATTTATTTTACCATGTGTTCTCCAAACCCGCCCTTTTCAGTTGTGTATATCTGTATATTTGCATGTATTTCAGTTTAAGACTCAACCATCCCTTAGTAATTGGAGTAAGTAGAGCAGCAAATGTAGTTACTATTGTGTGTTCCAGTTTCATGGCTCTCTAAGATAACTGTGATTAGTGCATTTGTTTATTTGCAGTGTTGTTTAAATTCAGGGCTTCTAGGGAGTAGATTCTGTAATATGCTTCAAAATTATTGGAAGTTTTTTACCCTATGAGAGTACTTGAATTTTATTTATTAATTTAGGCCAAATTATAAAGGCTGATAAAGGTGGGCATCCTTGAATTTAATGGCAGGTAAGAGGCTGAAAATATGTAGTTGCTTCCTTAGGCATCAGAACTAAGGCTCTTTTCTTATAACTCAAATGGGGTAATTCCTTGTTAACACATGGCTACTGGCTAATGTCTCCGTAGTCTATTGTCGTTTACTGAGTGGTTGTGGTAGTCAGATGCAGGGATGGGTGGTGAGTACTCATTGAGCATTGCCTTCAGGAAAATTAGCCCTGGGGATGAGGGACAGGCACTTAAGTGGCAGTCACAGTGCAGTGCAATCATTGTTCTGATAATGTAGTCACTATCAGAGACTGTTCCGGAAATGCCTGATGAGATGGGTTGCCACATATGGTTGTGTACATTGTGCCCTGAACAATTCCAGGGAGCCTCTTTCATGTTGAAGTCTGTGAAGGCAGCCCTGATTGTGGAGAATCCAACCCGGTCCTGTGGTATCAGGAAGGGCTTCCCTGCCTGGAAGAAATGATATCTACATTGTGACTTGAAGGACGAGTAGGAGTTAACCCATTGAAGATGGTTAGGGAGCAGAGAGTGGGAAGAGAGTTCCAGGCAGAGGCTCAGAGGAAAGATTGATTAATTTATTTCAAAAGGTAGCTGATGTTTAGCTGAAAGTCTTGTCCTGGACCTTTAAAGAGTGGCAAATGGGTCAGGAAAATGTGTGATAATCTGCTGTAGTAACATTTGTAGTCCTTTGGCAGTTGACTTGAACTTGATTAGTGTGTTTTAATTAAAGGGGGAATACACAAAACAGCAATTAAAGTGTGTTGAGTGATGATTCAGCCACAAGTACACTGTCCTTGATTTTGGGAAATGTCAGAGTATGAGGCAGAATCAAATATTCAAATACCTGACTTAAGGTCCTTAGACATTATCCAGGAATCTGCTAGCCTCCCATTATCTTCTCAAACTCTGTGAATTTTATTTTAAAAGCATTTTAAAGAAAATATGTTTAAGAATTTGAGTGGTCATCCATATTGCTTGGGATTTGAGGGGTTGAATTAGTGATACTCTCTCTGTTATCGAAATTTGGAACCAATTGGGAGATAAAGGAGCCAGGTAGATAGAGCTTGGAGAGTGTGGTTTGGGTGTGTGGCAACAATGGCTTCCTGAGACTGTAGCCCTGGATTAGACAGAAATAATCTCTCCGGGCCCTGGAGGTGTTGAGCCAGCAGAGGCCCCTCCTAGAAGGAGGCAAGTGTAATCAATTTATACTTGGGTACCATATTGGACTCTAGTTAAAAGTTCAGTCATCCAGATGAATGGATAAAGAAGATGTGGCACGTATATACAATGGAATATTACTGAGCCATAAAAAGAAACGAACTTGAGTTATTTGTACTGAGGTGGATGGATCTAGAGTCTGTCATACAGAGTGAAGTAAATCAGAATGAGAAAAACAAATACCATATGCTAACGCATATATATGGACTCTAAAAAAAATGGTACTGATGAACGTAGTGGCAGGCAGGAATAAAGACGTAGACATAGAGAATGGACTTGAGGACACGGGGGCGGGGTGGGGGAGATGCTGGGGTGAACTGAGAATAGCATCGACATGTATTACACTACCAAATGTAAAATAGTTAGCTAGCGGGAAGCAGCAGTATAGCACAGGGAGATCAACTCAGTGCTTTGTGATGACCTAGAGGGGTGGGATAGGGAGGGTGGGAGGAGGCTCAAGGAGGAGAGGATGTGGGGATATATATATGCATATGGCTGATTCACTTTGTTGTACAACAGAAACTAAGACAGTATTGTGAAGCAATTATAATCCAATAAAGATCTATTTTTAAAAAAGTTCAGTCATCGAGTCCAAGTCTGCCTCCTTGGTTCCTAGTTTTCAATGAAAGACTCTCCCACTCTTCCATTATATACTAGAATGGGCATCTCCATTTTGTAAAGACTGTCAGAAGGTATGTGGTATCTGGTCACCCATAGAGAAATGCTGTGCAGCACAACAATGATGAGAAGATGTTCCTGGTGTCCCAAGAACTTCATGGGACAATATAATGATTTTTCCATATCTTGTTTTCCCAAGTAGATATCTAAGACTTAAAGTCATTTTCTTCCTCTTATTCTTAACTGTGACATTCCATATTTAGGGAAACTACTTAGCAATTATGGTGTTTTTTGACTCACATAAACTTGTTCCATGTTGGTTTTAATCAAATCTTTGGAATTTTAGCTGTTGAAGAAGAGGAACATTGGATCGGAGGTTGAACTCTTGGCCGATGGGCCTGATTTTCACTATTTTAGTATCTCATATACTGATGGAAGCAAGACAGAACATTTGTCTTGAAGGGCTACAGACTCAGTTTATTTCTTTAATTAAAGTCAACCTTCATCAGAATAGCATTGGCTGGCTGATTGGTGATTCACAGATTTTCTGTTGTATTGTCAAGGGTTATCAGATTTGAAGCAGCTAGAACTCTCATACATTGCTTGGCACTGGGTAGATTGTTGCAAAATGGTATAGTAACTCTGGGAAATGATTTGACCAATTCTTATAAAGTTAAACATACACTTGCCCAATGACTGAGCAGTCCCACTCTGGGTACTTGCCCTAGAGAATTGAAAACATGTTCACATAAAACCCTGTTTTATGGATGTTCATAGCAGCCTCATTTGTGATAGCCAAAAGTATGCTTGACATCATTAGGCATTAGGGAAATGCAAATTAAAACCACAGTGAGATATCACTTAACACTCTCTGAAATAGATACAATCAAAAGACAATAACAAGTGTTGTAGAGCATGTAAACAACCTTTAACTCTCATACTTTGCTGGTGGGGATATAAATTGTATAAAATGGTATACAGTTTCCCAAATGGAAAACAGTTCAACAGTTTCTTAAAGTAGTAAACATAGATTTACCATATGACACAGCAGTTCTGCTCCTAGGTTTCAACCCTAGAGAAATGAAAACATATGTCCATACAGACTTGTATGCAAATGTTCATAGTAGCATTATTCATAATAGCAGAAAAGTGGAACCAACGCAAATGCTCATCAACTGGTGAATGGATAAACAAAATATGGTATATCCATACAATGGAATACTATTCAGCAGTAAAAAGTAATGAAGTACTAATACCTTTCTTCCACACTGGGTGAGGCTTGAAAACAGTATGCTAAGACAAAGAAGCCAGACACAAAAGAGTGCATATTGTATGATTCCATTTATATGAAATGTCCAGAAAAGGCAAATCTATAGAGACAGAAAATAGATCAGTTGCCTGGGGCTGGGAGTGGGAAACAGAGAGTGACTGCAAAAGGAAATGTTCCAAATTAGATTGTGATAATTGCACAACTCTGCGAATATAATAAAATCATTGAATTGTACACTTAAAATGGGGAATTTTATGGTATGTGAATTGTACCTCAGTAAAATTGTTTTTAGGGCTTCCCTGGTGGCGCAGTGGTTGAGAGTCCGCCTGCCGATGCAGGGGGCACGGGTTCGTGCCCCGGTCCGGGAAGATCCCACATGCCGCGGAGCGGCTGGGCCCGTGAGCCATGGCCGCTGAGCCTGCGCGTCCAGAGCCTGTGCTCCGCAACCGGAGAGGCCACAACAGTGACAGGCCCGCGTACCACAAAAAAAAAAAAAAATTGTTTTTAAAAAGTATTTCACTATATATTCAAAACAAGTAACAAAAATATTTTAAATGAATTCTCCTTGAAACGAATATATCAATGAATAGCACAGCTGCATAATAAGTAATAGAACAAGTAGAAAAAGGATATTGAAAAGGCTGTAACATACATTCTTAATACCAGAGTCGCTTAAATGACCCCCAAACCTGAAAAATCATTGTCACTGCTGGCATCCATTGCATCCTCTTTATTCGCTCAATTAGAAATAGTTATCACTCTCTTCAAACACTGTGTAATGGGATGTGGAATGGGACGCTTTCTTTTCTCAGAATTTCAGATGAAACTTTAGAACTCAGAACAACTCCTACAATGCTGTAAAAATCCCCATAGCGGTGGCCAAACCGAACTGATGATCATCTGCTCCCAGTAGCTCATACAAGGGAAGGTGGAGTCTCGTTAGAGAACAGTGCATCCATGCACCTGTTCCCAACTCCTTAACAAAGGCTTATTAATAGAGACATTTAAATATTGCAGCAGGTGGATAGCTGTCTAGAATTACAGCTGAGTGTCGATTTGTTCAACTGTCTTCCCAACAACCTGAGTCACAAAAGCGGAAACTGGCACCAGACTAGTGGGGCTAGTTCCTTTAATGGCCTCACAGCATTTTTGAACAATGCTTTGTCCATAATTAAGTTCCTTCCTCATACCACCAATGGGCACATGCACAAATTGTATATAGGGTTCTTTTTTTGGTTATGTGTTTCTTTTAAACATTAGAAAAGTTGGCAGTTGTATACCATCAGCACAATATGCAAATACAGGAGTTTTTTCATACTCAAAAGTTGCAACAGTCTTGAGTTTTCTCTACTGAAAAAGTCTTGAATTTTTGCACCTTTGGAGTTCCCCATGTTGCTTTAAGCCACATCAGATGTCAAAGGAATTTCATGTATATTTGCTTTCTGTAAAAGTTCAAAACTAAATTCTTTCCTAGCATTAGTCATATACCTGTGAAATCAGTGAGTCTCTTTTCATCAGTTGACATGTGATATTTTTCTGGCCCACACACAGTAGATTATTGCTCTTTGTAATCTGGAACACTATGATGTTGATCCAGTAAAGTCATTAATGCCTCTATTGTTCTCCATCATTTTTTGGGGAATACTGAAGTTTCTGAGCTTTGAAAAATATCTAATGTCAAATTCTAATTCCTTGTAGTTATGACCTCTTTATAGTTCCCTGTCAGAGGATGTCTTCCATAGCTAGAAGATGAAAATATGCCATTCATGTTTTTTCCAAGTCTTTGTTATATTCTCTCTAAAATACCCCTCTGCAGTCCTAATGTCTTATTCTTTCTTGAAGTGGAAGATGCCACACGTGAACTCAATATAGCAATGACTGTCCTTTTGTGCCATGGACTCCAGTGGTAATAAATATGAATCTAAATGTCTGAGGAGCTACTCAAACTCTACCTTGAATTAGCAGCAAATCCTGTTGCTTGGTATATTTTTGGTCAAAACTATCAATCAGGACGTTTTAACCTGTATCTTTGCTGTGAGGGGGCTTTGTTGCCATATTTTAACACAAGGGGGCAGCATCATCACCTTTACTGTCTCCATCACATCTTTAGCATGGGCACATTGGACCCGGGTAGGGAGGGAAAGATTTTATAAGTATGTATTATTATTTTTAATATTCGTCATCTAATAATGCTTCTAGGTATGATGGTGATGATTACGGACAGAGACTGCGAGGGTATTTCCTGTAGTTGAGGAATTTGTCTGCAAATAAAAGCCTCCTGTAAGGAAAAATCTGTTTCGCTTCTGCTCTCAATACTCTTACTGGACATTTCTGTGACCACATGTGTGGGAGTTTTCTCACACCAAAGCAGTTCTCCAGCTCTCTAGTGGATACCGACTGAGTATCCCACAATTTAACTCAACTCTGACACTATCTACTTGGAAATAGCATCAGATCCCACAGGCCTCATAAGACCCCTGCCCCTCTCACTTCAGGGGTTAGTCACAAGTCCAGGTTATCACCTGAACTTCTGACCAACTGGCTATAAATCAGAGGTTCTCATGTTCCCCTCCTTAGCTTTGATCATTTGCTAAAATAGCTCAAAGAACTCAGGAAGCCCATTTACTTACTGTATTGCTGGTTTATTATCAAAGGATATAACTCAGGAACCGCCAGATGGAAGAGATGTATAAGGTAAGGTATGTGGAAAGGGACATGGAGCTTCCATGCCCTCTTCGGGTGAGCTACCCTCTCTGGCGCTCCACGTGTGCAGCAACCCAGAACCTCTCTGAACCTGTGTACTTTGGGGTTTTTTATTGAGGCTTCATTACATAGGTGTAATTAATTAAATCATTGGCCATTACTGATCCACTTAACCTCTAGCTCCTCTTCCCTGCATGGAGGTCAGGGGGTGGGGTGGAATTAAAAGTTCCAACTCTGGGGACTTCCCTGGTCATCCAGTGGGTAAGACTCCGTGCTCCCAGTGCAGGGGGCCCAGGTTCGATCCCCGGTTGGGGAACTAGATCCGGCATGCATCCTGCAACTAAGAGATCGCATGCCATAACTAAGAGTCTGCATGCCGCAACTAAGAAGTCCTCATGCCGCAACTAAAAAGATCCCGCGTGCCACAATGAAGACCGTGCGCAGCCTAAATAAATAAATAAATAATTTTAAAAGTTCCAGCTCTCTAATCACCTGGTTGGTTCCCCTGGCAACCAGCCCTCATTCTGAGGCTAATCCGGGAACCCCCAGCCACCAGTCACCTCATTAACATACAAAAAGACACTTAGCACTTCAGAGATTCCGGGGTTTTAGGAGCTCTGTACCAGGAAACTGGGACAAAGACCAAATATATTTTTCTTATTATAAATCACAGTATCACAACTCCTCTTTTGTTAGAATAGTTGTCATTGTGAAGACCCTGTGCTATTGTGGTTTATTTTTTTAGTTAGCTCTGCAAATAATGAAGCTAGTACTGAAAAGAAACAGTGAGTTATGTAAAGCAGCTATTGATTTGGGAGGATAGCCTTTTGTAAATGACTTACTTTGGTTTCCTGATGAAGACACTGTTAACTGAAGCAAAATGTGTTTTATTCAGGGACCTTACTGAGTACTATACAGCCCAGGAAACAGCCGCTCAGATAGCTCAGAGGATCTGTTCCAAAGAGGTAAGGGAGGAGCCAGGATATATAGGAGTTTTTGCAGGAAAAAAAAAATGAAATGTGTAGTCGAACATCAAAAGATTACCACTAATCACAAAAACCAGACCTGTCAAGTTAATGAATTTAGCACTTTTCTGTGTCTGCGAAGATGCAAGAGTCTGGCTCATTGAAATTATTCCTTTGATATGCATTTTAACTATCTATGTTCATATCATGTTTTTCTCCATCTGAATTCTCCCCAGGGCACACCTTGGGTTGGGGGGGGCGCGGTTACATTGGCAGCTGATGGCCGGCAATATTCTTTGTTTACTGGAACGGCAGGCAACATTTTTTTTTTCCACAGCACCCCCTCTTGGTCGTAAATTAGACCAAGGTTTGGGAGGCATTTCTTGACCAATTTGTCCCAAGGTGCTAAGAAGGCTCATTCCTAGATCAGATGAGGACTGTGTTGATAGGCCACTCAATGTGCTAAATTTTGGATTAGGCCCTGTTAGTAACCTAAAATTCTCTGTATCTTCTGTTTTACTAGTCTGTTATGATCCAGGGGATGTTTTCCCTTGTTGCTTCTTCCCACATCTAGAGTTGCACTATTACAATTAATTCTATATAGAGTTAAATGTATGATCTACTATCTCAAGATGTTTAGCCATCATTAATTTTGTCAAGAGGCCTGGTTACACATTGGGTAAAAATTGGGTTACAATTGGGTAAAAAGCATATATATATTTAACTGGGGTAAATAGAGTGGACTTGTTTGGGGCCCTTTAACGTTGGGGACCATAGGGGATTCCTTTGGCCCATCCAACCTTAGGTAGTGTTGTATCAAAACCTTTTGTTTTAACCCCATTAACATCTGTTTTATTTATCCCATTTCTTAATAACCATCTGAAGATTTTTATCCTTTTGGGACGAGTCCCTTTAAATTTTTCACCTTTTTGGAAAGAAATCTATAGACTTTCTCTCAGGTTCTTATTTTCCTGTTAATCAACCTAATTAACAATTAATCTCCTGTTCATTAGCATCTGTAAGACCCATTGAGGGTAAGTTGAGACCACAAATGAGGCTTCCCAAACTGGTTTTTTTGTTTTGTTTTGTTTTAAACTGAGGGAGTTCTTAGGTTAGCTTTTTTTTTTTTTACCACCTTCTAATTTGTTTTTTCATAGGTACCAGTAAAATGGCTGTTTATGAGAGCGCTCTAAAAATTCACCAATTTAGACGTTTCCCCAATTTAAAGGATCCATCGTCTGGCCATTGATGAGATATGTTAATAGTGACACAAATCAATAACACGCTAGAGGCATCCCCACAAGAGAGTGCAAAGGATGCAGCCTTCACAAGATCTAGAAAGTTTACTCCCCAAAGTAGTCTTAAGAGATTAAAGGACCTTCGTTGTACAGGTTGACACAACGAAGGTGAGGATGACAAAGGCCCCTTATGGGCACCTCGTATGACAAATTTCCCTTAGAGCTGGCACAGCCAAGCCAGGAAAAGAGACTGCTCAGGACCCCAGTCTGTTTGATTGGCTGCCGAATGTAAACCATGTGTGTACCTTCCAGAGCGCAGAGACCAAGCTCTCAAATTGAGATTATTAAGAACCTCATTTTTAATCTGTAGGAAAATTTTACAACTTTATTTGTTCACAGAAGTCAACAAAGTTCAAGTATGTTAGTACAGGTCTTTAACAACAACCACCACAGCAACAGTAATAAAGCAATACAGACACAGAGCACAGAGTTTGGCTTAAAAAACTATATCTTTCTGGATTTTATATATTATTTGTTCTTCAGCAATGTCTTGTGAGTTCTCATATGTCTTGGTGATAAGAGACATTGTAGAACATTATACATAGGATATAATAAACATTTTCTTTCTTTTTCTCATATAACGTTCTCCATTAATGGCAAAATGAGATGGGGGAGCATTTTACCATTCTCTTTCTTAATACTGCTAGCAAAGAACTGAATATAGAGAGAAGTCTGAAGTTTTCCACCTAAGAGAGAATTGTGGAAAGTGTCTGGTGGTTATGTTTTCTTTTTTTTCACATTTCCCTCACTTTTACTTGGGCATGTGTGACTCATGTCTAGAACCAGGGGAGCAACATTTCTTCATAACTCATGGAATTAAATGCTTACACACAATTTTGCTGGTTTTTCCTCCTAAAGGGAAAACCCTGCTAAGAACAGAATGAGACGGAAAGACTTGCAGCTAATTATGCTAGCTGTGTCAATGGCATAGCCCCAAGAAGCCAGCTCTCCAGTCCCTGAATCATGACTGCGAAAATTGGCACTGTGCTGTTTAGCTCCCTAAGGGATGTAATTATTTTCTCCATGATACCCAATACTTGAAATGACCTCAGCAAAAGCATTTCTTTTCTTTTTTTCCCTTCCTCTAGTGTGTGGCAAAACAAATTGCATTTGTAACAACTAGAAATTCCCGAGGCCTTGTCCTCACTGGCGGATGGCCTGAGGGATGCTGCTGGTGCAAATCAAAGAGCTCAGTGGTTCTGCTTTGTGCTGTGCTAGGCAGAAAAAACACTTTGCCTCTTATCACCCCGTCTTCCTCCAGCAGAAACCTGAGAAATGAGACATGATCAGTGGTTCATAGTACTCGGAGTACTGTCATAATCCTGAAAGGTACTGTCCTACCTTGTCCTCTTGGTGGCTGAGGGACTCAAACCAGAATAGATGGATTCTTAACCCTTTTGAAGGACTGTGTAGTTGTCCCTAAAATACACATCATCTACCTGGTCTCTAAGATTACTTCAGAGTTTCTTAGTTGTTGCCATTATTCCCATGCTCTCTGTGTCCTTCCACAGGCCTGATGTTTTCTTCCACTCTGTTTCAGGGCTCATCGTCGGGGTGATCCTGAGGTACGGCACCACTGCCACCAGTGGTCATGACAAGTCACTCAGCTGCACTCAGGAAGACAGGGCCTTCAGCACCTTATTAGTAAATGTCAGTGGGAAGTTCTTCGAATACACCCTGAAAGGAGAAATCAGCCCTGGCAAGGTCAACAGTGTAGAGCAGAATGACATGCTGAGGAAGGTGAGCTCGGGCCACTCAGCCACTTTGGTCCTGACGTGGTTTTTGATTTTCCGATTCTGTCTCAACTTTGTGAACAGAAATCTTTGGACACTCCTGGAACATCAGTAACATTCCTGGCTGTCAGTTTGGCTAGGAAGCTTTTGGACTGTGATGAGGAGAAGGAACCATATTTGAACTTGAGCCTTTTAGCTTTGTCAGACTGATGTGGGCCACCAATGGTGCAGTGGGTTCGTACATCCCACTCAGCTCCTCTGTTCAACTCCCATCTCTTTTTGATTATGTCTCTTACTCTTGTTATGGTTTAGGGATGAGATTGTTTCTTTCTTAAATTAAGATTGGTTTCTTATTTTTTTTTAGCTTGTTATAATCAGTGTTCAGAAGTGTTATTCTTACTTCTTTGTGGTTATTTAACCATATTCTACAAACATTTATTGAGTTTCCCACTCTCATTGGTGATTGATGCCAAAGGCTTAATGAATCTTCAGAGGAAAAATGTCTTGTTGTCTTAGAATTTGAGTCCACATGTTGTTTTTCATTTAATGTTGGGGGTAGCTAAAATACTCCACAGGAAAAGGGATTATATATCTCTTCATTTCACTTGGGTGATTTCCAGGATAAGCACAAGATCTGTATTTATCCACATACATTCTAGTACCTTATAGACCTGGGCTTATCAGCAGGAGGGCTTCCGTATAAAGTCTGGGGATCCAAGTTGTGTGAGACCCCTTTAATATGTGAAAGCTTGCAGTCAAAGAGTGTAGCCTGTGCTCCAAAAATTAAATTATTATTGTTCTCAGGATCTGCCATAATCCTTAAAGAAAATTATTCTCAACCTGAAGCGTTCAACATGCCCATCTTCTCTCTGTCCCTAAAGGCGGTCCTAGTGAGCTCTTTGCTCTCAACCCTTCATAAGAATGCATGGGATTTCCATAAACATTTGTGAAATTAAATGCAACTGAGAAAGATACCCAGTGTAATACCACACTAATGGCTGTTTACATTTAATAATTAGAACAGAGATTTAAAATAATTAATTGAAATAAGAGCCAGTTAATCTACCAACGTGAGCAAATTCTTTAAAAAGGTTAGGAGGGGGCTTCCCTGGTGGCGCAGTGGTTGAGAGTCCGCCTGCCAATGCAGGGGACACGGGTTCGTGCCCCGGTCCGGGAAGATCCCACATGCCGCGGAGCGGCTGGGCCCGTAAGCCATGGCCGCTGAGCCTGCGCGTCCGGAGCCTGTGCTGCGCAACGGGAGAGGCCACAACAGTAAGAGGCCCGCATACCGCAAAAAAAAAAAAAAAAAAAAAGGTTAGGAGGCTTTATACAATGTTTAATTCTTTTCTGGATGTGATAAGGCTTTGCTGATAGTTTCAGAGTGATTCCCCTGATTGCCTACAGGTAGTTTTAGTCCCCTTAGAGTTGATGAATTTATGTTGATATTCAGGAAGTCACTAGCACCACTGGAGACTTTGATCTAGTCCACATTACGTATCACAAATGGCTGGTCACTCAAAAGAGACTTAAATTCAGTAAGATTATGTCTATAAATCATTATGTGGTAGGATACAGGAAATTAATAAAGACTCATGACTGCATCTTTTATTGTAGTTGAACCTTTATAAAGGTTTGATAAAAATCAAGATGTTTTCATTTCTTGTTTAAGAACATTGACCAGAAGCTTTCTGTGAGTTCTCAAAATTGCATTGAATTGTTGTGTCTTAATACATTTCAACAACACACCAAGAGTAGAAGGCAGAAGTACTGTGTGGAGAAGAACAGGCCAGTGCTCATGGGAGCTGTGGCTTCTCTACTGTGCTGAGTCTGTGATTTTTCACATTTATGTCATTTGTTTTAAATATTCAAACTTTAGTCAGTGGCTTAAAATATTAAGCAAATATTATGGCACCAATTGGTATTCAACAAAAAATGGGCTTTTTTTCTTTTTAAACTTTTAGGTAACATTTGATCCAGAGGTCTTTTTCAACATTCTACTGCCTCCAATTATTTTCCATGCTGGATACAGTTTAAAGAAGGTAAGGAATTTTTGCCAGTATTTCTTAAAGCATGGGAATCTCTGCTTTAATTTTCCTGTACAATATTCTAGTTTTTTTCCTTCTCTCAGATTGCTCATTACTGTGTTCTGTACCCACTCAGAGACTACAGTTGACTCATCATCAGTGACTCATTTCTGTTTTAAAGTCTAGAACTCTTATCCATTGCTGGTGGGAATGTAAAATGGTATGGCCACTCTGGAAAACATGTTTGCAGTTTCTTATAAAACTAAAGTTGAAATTACCATATGACCCAGCGATTTTATTTCTGAGGATTTATCCCAGAGAAATGAAAACTACTGTTTACACAAAAAACTGTACATGGTTGTTCATAATAACTTTATTTGTAATAGCCCCAAACTGGAAACAAACAAAATGTCCTACAATAGGTGAATAGTTAAACAAGCATCCATACCATGGATATTACTCAGCAATAAAACGGAACAAACTATTGACACACAAAACAGCCTGGATGGCTCTCAAAGGCATTATGCTAAGTGAAAAAAATCCAATCTCAAAAGGTCACATACTATATGGTTTCATTTATATAGCATTCTAGAAATGACAAAATTATAGGGATGGAGAACAAATTATTGGTTGCCAGGGGTTAGGGATGGTGGGGATGAGAAGGGGAGGGGGTGGCTGTGACTATAAAGTGGGTAGCATGAGAGAAATCTTCATGGCAGTGGGACAGTTCTGCATCTTGATTGCAGTGGTGGTTACAAGAATCTACACGTGTGATAAAATGACATAGAACTATGCACACACATGGTACCAATGTCAGTTCCCTGGCTTTGATATTGCACTACAATTATGTGTGATATAACCAGTGGAGGAAAATGTGTGAAGGTACCACGGGACCTCTCTGCACTATTTTTGCAACTTCTGTGAATCTATAATTACTCCAAAGTAAAAAGTTAAAAAAATATCATTATTGAGGGAGGGTCATTGTGTTCAGCAGCAAGGTTGGGCCTAAGCCCCTAGATATTTAAAATACCAAATACCTTTATAAATAGTGTGAGTGGCTCCCTTCCTCCCCATTGTGGGACTATTCTGTGAAAATTTAGCCTTCAAAAGGGCCTACTTCAGATAACAGCCAAGGACCTTGTTTCAGCTGTCTTTCTGAAAGGGGACTAAAGGAAACCTTTTCAGTGAGCCTAGAGAAGAGAGATCTTGGCTGCCAATAAAACTCAGTAACATCCTTAGGAAGTAGAGAATGCCTTCAAAGTTGATAAACCTCTAGATAGATCAATCAAGGTAAAAAAAAAAAGAGGAAAGAAACAAATTACCTATATTAGGAATGAAAGAGGGGACATCAGTATAGACCCTTCATACATTAAAAGGACAATAAGAGAATAATATGAACAACTTTGTACCAATAAATTTGACAACCCAGGTGAAATGGACAAATTTCTCGAAAGGCACAAATTACCAAAACTGACCCAAGAAGAGATGGAAAGCTTCAACAGCCCTATATTAATGAAATAAACTGAGTTCATAGTTAAAAACCTTTATGTAAGCCCAGATGGCTTCACTGGTGAATTCTATCTAGTATTTAAGGAAGAAATAATGAGTCCTACACAAAATCTTTCAGAACATAGAGGAGGGAACGGTTACAACTCATTTTATGAGAGGGTGCCTGCCCATCAGGCTGGTTCTTCTGTCAAAGCAACTCTGCAGTTTTCAGAAGGTTTTTAAACGCTTCCCAACCCACACAAATATAGTTATTTATGGAGCATATGATATAAAGAACTTTGCATGTATCCTTTATTTCGGTTTTTATGTACATTATTTCTGATCATCACAGAAACTCTGTAAGAATGTGAGGGTGGTAGATTACCTCACACCCCTTCTCCCCCAGGTTTCCAACTCATTTATAAACAGACACAAGGAGCTAACTGGCAACTGAATGATCAATTTATGACCCAAAGTCCCTGGTGACGCATCTTGGATGATATAGTTTAGCCCTTGGTAATGGGGCTCCTTACTGCCGACCTCATGAATTGAAGACAGATGCCCTTTAGCCACCAAGTCGGTCACAGTCACAGATACGGAGGCTGAAATGGAGAGATCCTAGAAATTGTTGGGCCCACCAAAGGCTGCCTCTTTTGCTCGTAGCATGGAGGCCCTAGGAGCAAGAGCACTCCCCCACTTTCCGTAAGAGAGTCAAGGCTACAAGTCAGGGTCAAGCCAATCTCGCCCTTCAGAGATCACATGGCCCCTTCTTACTGCATCACCTTCAAGGGAGGAGGGATGGAACTTAAGTCCCCTCTCCACAATGGATGCCTGAGGAGCAGGAGGCTGTGTTTCTGCACACCAGCCCAACGCACATCTGGACACTCACAGACATGTAGAGAATGTCCTGCATTTTACTGATGATGAAGCCAAATTGAGAACGATTAAGTGACGTTTGAGGTTATGTAGGTGGTGCAGGACTGAGTCAAGGTTATGCCTGTCTGTCTGACTGGAGGGCCTAGAGTTGTTCCTCTGTGTTACATTCTTTCCAGATATAGGTTTTCTGTACCGAAAAAGTATCCTTTTTCAGACTTATTTATGAGGTTGCCAAAGTAATCTGAATCTATATGTCAGCTATTGACATGTAAAAAATGGTAGATGATCTTACAGGTATAAATAATGTTATTCTTTATCTGAATAAAGAGTTTGGGAGCTGCTCTTAAGATCAAATGGGTGATGAATAATTTGGTATTTTAAATAACTAAACTTAATGTATAATCAAGGTCATAGTTGCTTTAAAGTGAAACCAAACCATTCGTTGTGAAAGCCACTCTAATGGCTAAAAAAACCCTTAGTGTTTGCAGAGCCTTCCCTTTGTCAGCTTCATTTTCTCAGAAGAAAACCAAACAACAGGCTTTGCCAGTTACCAACTTAAGTTGTTTTTGAAATGCTAGTCTTAAAGGTTATTATTAGCTCTTAGTTCAGCCTCTTTCCTTTTTAATCAGGCACCTAAATAGTTGGTACTTATGTGGTTGCCATCTCTGATTAAATGTTCCCAATTAAATGTGTAATAAGTGTTTCACCATTTAACCTCTGGTATGTAAACAGATTCATACCCTTTGACCTATGTACATGTAGTTGTCATTCAGACATGGGCCTTCTTTTTTCTAACTTGAAAAAAGTACCATGGTCTTAGCTCTGATTTTGTGCTACCACTCAGTTTGCTTAGAGGGCATTGGCAGGGAAAGAATTCACCTATAGAAGCTTTCATATTTTGTGCATTTCCCCCAATACACACACACATACACACACACACCATGTTAAAATTTGTCAGGGGAATGGGCGATGATAAGGTTTCCCAAGGAGTAGGAATGTAAGGCTTAGAATGGTACAACTAGGAATTGGGATGCCGGGTGGATTTTCATTGAATGCAAACCTTCTCATCCTGATCTGTTTTAGGTTTATATTCTCAAAGGCTTTACCAGGGCATGTCATCTCCTTTTGTTTCTTTTTGCCATTCTATAATGGAAAGGAAAAAGAAGGGAGAGACTGAACCAGTCATGGCCATGTGAACCACACGTGACTGTGAACTGTTAAGGCCAAATAAGAAGATGATGAAAGATACAGGATTCCACTAGACACCTCCTGTCCTTCTTCCCTAAAAGGATGTGGTGGGAATCAAGAAGGGCATCTTGTGCGGTGAGAGTGCAATGCCTTGGGGTCAGAAGACCTGCTTTCGAGTTCTGGTGCTGCGGTTTGGTAGACATGTGACTTCAGGCAGCTCACATCACACTTTTGAGCCTTAGTTGTCTCTCATATAAAATGGTCCAAAAACACCTTCATGATGAGGTTGTTGTGAGAATTGGATGAGCTAATATGCGAAAGTACTTTGTAAACTATGAAGTATATAATGAAATACTAGGTGTAATAATATACAAATAAGTGGCATGTTATACCTTTTCAAGGTGCAATAAAATTCCAGTTCATATCAACAGATATGAATGGGATGGGTAATTTGTGTGTGTGTGTGTGTGATTTTAGAATATATCATGAATGCATTTTTGGTGGTAGATTTACATTTCTAATTTTCTGCTTTGGCTAATATCATAAATACAAATTTACTTAATATATTCAAACCAGCCATAGGAATGATTACCCAAAAGAAAGCCGAGTGGCAAGGGAAAGCACATCTAGGATTAAAATTTTGCTCCTGGATACTTCGCATGTGTTTCATTGGTCTCGTGTCTTGTCCTTGATGCACTCCCTCCCTGGTTTAAGCACTTGACGGAGCTTTTAAAGGCAAGTAGGTCACAGTTGTTGGGTTTTTTTTGAAGTCTAATTTTTTTTCAAAACAGTGGCATATAAATGCATTAGCATTAAAAAAAGACTGAGGACAATGACTGATTTAGGAGGCAAACATAATGTGTCTGTAATATGTACAGGCAGTACCTTCATTTGATGACTGTCAGTGTGGGAAGCCCTTGAAGGATTCTGTTCTGAGCAGGTGGTTTAGGGGCACTAGGGGTCCTTTGATGCCTTCTTCACAGCCTCAGAGAGGGGCAGGCATTGGGGAAGGCTGAAGCCAAGGTCTTAGGTCCTCTGTCTGGAATGCAGGCCAGTGGTCGCCTGCAGCCCTGTGTCTGGTCAGACTTCGTGAAGGCTGCTTGATCCAGGCTGAGTGCTTCTTCTGTGACCTCTCTTTCCCTGATGGTGCTTAGATCACATGCTGGGGCTCTCCTGCCTTTTAAAATTTCTAGATAAAGTGTTCCTGGTTCCTGTTTAATTAGGGTGTTTAGGGGATTTTGTTTGTCTGTTTTTGTTAAATAGTTACGATTGTCCAGTGTGAACAGCTTTATGCCTTGAGAAGTAAGGATCATGTCTCAGGGTCCCAAGAACATGGATTTTCCCCATCAGAATATCCACAGGCCCAGTGATTTGTGAGAAGTAAATTCATGTGTGTGTGTGTGTGTGTGTGTGTGTGTGTGTGTGTGTACACATACTTTTAAATTTGCCCATCTTAGATGAACTACCTGTTTCTTGTTTCTCCACACCTATCTCTATTTTTCCTCTTTCCCAGGCTCCAAAGATGAATTCAGATGAATATCAGAAGACGCCTCCGATGCTGAGTTAACCAGAAAGCTCCTTAGCACTTTCATAGCTTATTAGTTTCAAACTTATATCTGTAACGTTCTTCTAAAGTACCACCATAACTGGAAGCGACTAGTTGAATCACTAGGGTAAAATAGTTTGGGTTAAATCTGTGAAAATGATTGGTCTACTTACACACACATAATACTCTCTCTCTCTCACACACACACATGCACACACACACACAAAACACACAAAATGTAATTTAATATAATCAGCCAGAGTAGTTTTTTCTGAAATTTACTAAGGCCTTGCTTGCTTGCTTACTGATTGGTAGGACAAAGGATATCTTAAAACCATGATTTTCTAAGGCTAAATAGCATTATTCAGGAGTAACTTCAGTTGTTAATTGATATAATGGAAGCAGTAAGTAAAGTTTCACTTTTTAGAGACTTGTAGTGTTTCTAATGTTCACTGTCAAAATTCACAATGTGATTCCTGCTTTTTTGTTTTATTCAGAGACACTTTTTCAGAAACCTTGGGTCTATTCTGGCCTATGCCTTCTTGGGGACTGCCGTTTCCTGCTTCATTATCGGGTAAGTGACTCTTTGTCGTATAACCAAATTACCACACTTCCAAAGAGATGAGATCCACATGGGTCCACAGAATCCAATATTTTCCCCAGCTTTATTGAGATATAATTGACACATAACATTGTGAAAGTGTAGGGTATACAGTGTGTTGATTTGACACACTTATAAATTGCAAAATGATTACCACCATAGTATTAGCTACCACCTTCATCCGGTCACATGGTTACCATTTCTTTTTTTGTGGTAAGAACACGTTAGCAACATTCAAGTGTGTGGTAAAGTATCATTAGCTATAATCACTATGTTGTACATTAGATCCCCAAACTTATTAATCTTGTTACTGGAAGTTTGTACCCTTTGAGCAACACCTCCCCATTTCCCCCACCCCCCCAGCCCCTGGCAAGGGCCAGATTCCAGTATTTTGATGTTTATGATGATTGTAATTAAGATCTAGAGTTACATTGTCCAGTGTGGTAGCTATGAGCCACATGTGGCTATTTAAATTGAAATTAAGATTCATTAACACTGAAATAAAATAAAACCCAGTCTCCAGATCTTAGTTTCTAATAGCATTCTTCAGTGAAAAGAACCAGGGTCCCTTGCAGAAATGGCTGATTCTAGGGCTGGGGCAGCAAATATACAAAATGTCAATGGAGCATCTTATAGTGTCAGAGAGTAAGGAAGTGCTCAGAAAACAAACAAAAAGGATATGGAGCATGTCAAAGGGACACAGAGCCAACCTGCAAACCCCCCCTCCCTGATGGCTAAAGAACAACAAAAGAAATAACATTGTTTTGGATCATCACCCAAAGTATAAAACAAATATATTTGAGTCTATACTGATATAAATAAATGATTGGATGAATAAATAAATGGGGGAGAAGTGACAAATCTGTGCAGAAGAATTCCAAATAATTTATGCAGATATAGCCCCCCTCAAGGAGATGAAGCTTGGGCCTTCCCCCCTTTGATTGTGGGCTGTGCATAGTGACTTCCTTCCAAAGAGTACAGCATGCAAAGGAAGAAGAAAGAGTAGCTTTACAGAGGAGAAACCAGGCAAACATTGCCTCAGCCAGATGATCAAGATTAACACCAAAATTGGTAAATCATGTTGATACACTGTACCTTTGGTATCTGTGATGAGAATGGCACTTACTGCTGTGTCTTCCTCCCAAAATCACATTACCTCAGTCTAATTAATCATGAGAAAAAAAAAAATCAGACAAGTCCCACATTCTGCAAAATACCCGACCAGTACTCCTCCCCAACTGCCAAGGTCATCAAAAACAAGCAAAGTCTGAGAAACTGTCACAGCCAAGAGGAGACAAAAGAGATATGATGACTAAATGTAATGTGGTATCCTGGATGGAATCCTGGAACAGAAAAGGGATATTAGGTAAAAACTAAGGAAATCTGACTGAAATGTGAACTTTAGTTAATTAAAAAAAAATTAGCTGGAAAGCTGGAGGTAAAAGCAGGAGGCTTTTATGCCACTAAAACAGGAGGGGCTTGGACTTCGTCCTTTAAGAGAGACAAGCCACTGAAGAGTGACAGGTTAGATAACTGGTATCGGTGACTATAGGGAAAACGCTACCACGGAGAAGTCTATTGCTCAGATCTAAGCTTATGATAGAAGGAAATGGAGAGGAAGGTCTAGTTTCAAGAAATATTTTAAAAGTAGGTGAAAGAAGCCTTTGATAAGCAACAAAGAGCAAATCAACTCTGTATCATAGAATTCCTGTGAATTGAAATATAACTGTTTAGGTGTCTGGAACAGTGTCAATGTCTGGCACACAGTAGGCAAACACTAAGTCATAGCTATTTATTCTCAAAAGGATTCAATTCTGCAAATAGTTCTTGAACTTCTAGCTTCGTCAATCTACTGTTCTAGACACCTAAGGTACAAAGATGAGCAATGATACGGTCTTGACCTTTAAGAATCTTATTATTGGGGGTTAGCTGTAGGGTACAATGAGTCTATTCTGTGGCTATTTATTTTTGGCATTTTATACTTTTCAATGTCGTTGTAAATGGGATTTTCTTAATTTCTCTTTATTCTGTGGTTGTTTTTATTCCCCTAATCCCTACAGCTGTTACCAGCACACACACACACACAGACACACACACACCCTTAATAACATGTACTAGGCCTTTTAACATTCTTCACTCCTCCCAATTTGTCAGCTGTCCTGTAGGAAATGTGCTCTGGCCAAGTTGAAATATTAACTTGGTGGTCCTTCTTGGGCCATATCACATTCTGCACAGTATAAGGAGGGCTGCTGCTGGCCTGCCTAACCCACGCAAAGAGTGAGAAGCCAGGTATGTCCATGAGTATGCTGATATTTTAATGGGATGTTCAAAGAGTTTTGTCTCTCTTCCCTTCTTTGAAATAATTATTGGCAGAGAAGGTTGACCAGTTGGATCTTTGTGGCCAACCCATTTTTTTTTTCTCTCCAGCTTCATCCAGTCCACTCATTTCCATGATTTAAATGCATTGTCTTAGAATCCAGGGAGTTTTGTAGCAATTCATTACCCATTTTGCAGGGTTCTTTCTCTTCCTTTCTTCCCTACTACCCAGTTGCTTAAAATGCCCTAACTGTTGCTAATTGAGGATCATACTTTATAGCTGTAAATAAGCACAGTTTTTTAAAATGGAGTGTTCAGATATTTCAGCAAGGTGACATTAACTGCAGACCATTACTTGGTGCCAAAGTCTTATTTGCACATGTTCCTGGTAAGGGTCCAAGCACAGCAGCTGCCCGATGTTTTCACAAACCTCTCTGGAAGTACAGTATTCTAGTACTCCTCTGCTTGCTCATTTGCCAGGTTACTCGATTAGATGGGTTTCTTTTCTTTTTTTTTTTTTCCTTCTGACATAGTTTACCTTCCCTTCTTACAGAAATCTCATGTATGGTGTGGTGAAGCTCATGAAGATTGTGGGGCAGCTCTCGGATAAATTTTACTACACGGATTGTCTCTTTTTTGGAGCAGTTATCTCTGCTACTGACCCAGGTATTTGCATATTTGGCCTAATCATTATGATGTTTTATTATTTAAATCTTAAAAAGTTCAGAGCAATCATTAACTTTCATTACAGTAGGGAGACTGTAGTATTAACATGGAACAGTGGAGGAAGAGACCAGTAAGTGGTCTAACAGACTTAGATGGCTTTTCTAAGGGCCTGCATTTCCCTTTTCTTCTTCTTCTTCTTGTAAAAAAAAAAAAAAAACATAAAATTTACCATCTTAATCATCTTCAGGTGTATAGTTCAGCAGTGTTGAGTATATCCACATTGTTGTGTAACCAATCTCCAGAATTTTTTCATCTTGCAAAACTGAAACTCTATACCCATTAAGCAACATCTCCCCATCCTCCCCCCACCCCACCCCCCAGTCCTGGGCAACCACCATTCTACTTTCTGTCTCTATGAGTTTGACTACTGTAGATACCTCATATAAGTGGAATCATCAGAAGTTGTCTTTTTGTGTCTGGCTTATTTCATTAGCATAATGTCCTCAAGATTCATCTATGTTATAACATGTGCCAGAATTTCCTTCCTTTTAAACCTGAATAATATTCCATTGTATGAATATACCGCATCTTGTTTATCCATCCATCTGCCAACAAGCCCTTGGGTTGCTTCCACCTGTATTTCCCTTTTGTCTTTCATTTTAGAATGTCTAATTTAGTCATAATTTTTACACTTAGACTGTCTTTTTTCTCAGTGTTGTGCTTTTTCATTCTTTTAGGAAACCTATCATTTGGTTTAAATAATACCTTTGCTTAGTAGAAATGCACACCAGTACCTGTAGTGAATGTGATTTGATTTGTAAAGTCCTTTTGTGCAATGTTCCTGCACACTGATGTGGTTCCTATTCATAAATCTCTTACCTTGTATTTTTCAAGTGTTAGTTGAACCAGTTCTTAAAAGTGGAATTAGTATATACCCTTCCTCCCCTGCAGCTCAAAACAAACAAGCTCTCCTCTCCAAGTTGGAACCCATAATTGAATCGGTTCACATAAAGTAGTTACGGCTATTCTTTCCTCTAGTGTTAACTACTGAGAGTGTCATTGCAGGGAAAGAATTTACGGAGAAAGAGCTGATCTTGTTCTTACAGTACAGATGGAAAGGTCTTTTCATTGTCTTTGATGTCCTCTAACATTCTGGGCAGTAATGATCTCTAAGATATACAGATTCCCACCATGCCCCACCTCCACTTCACCGTGCCTCTTGGGGGGTCCTCTAGATCAGCGCTACCCAGTAGACCTTTCTGTGATGATAGAAATGTTCTATAGTCTTCCCAATCCTTTATGGTAACCAGTAGCTACGTGTGGCTATTGAGCACTTGAAACGTGGGATAGTGCAAGAAGAACTGATTTTTGAACTTTATGCTCAGTAATTTAAGTTTAAATGGCTACATGTGGCTAGTGGCTACCGCATTGGATAGCACAGCTCTAGACAGTTGTGTAGCTCTGAAAAACCTTGATGATCCAAAAACCGTTGATCTCTCTCACCACCCCCCTATTTTTTTTTTTTATGTTTTGAAAAAATTTTTTCCCTTTTTTTCCTTTTTTTGGCCGCACCACGAGGCATGTGGGATCTTAGTTCCCTGACCAGGGATCGAACCCATGCCCCCTGCAGTGGAAGTGTGAAGTCCTAACCACTGGGCCACCAGGGAAGTCCCTCTCACCCCCCTGTTTTCTTACAAACACTCTAAGTAAATTGATACTGAAGACTTGGCTAGTTGAAGCACCCTTGTTTGTGAGAAGAATGTGGGATGTGGAGTTGCAGGTGGTGGTTTGAGTCCTAGCCCTGCCAGTCAGTAAGCGGGTAGCCTGGGCACACTTTATCTCCTGAGCATCAGTTTCCTCATTTATGAAGTAGGAATAATGGTACCTGTTTCCTATTGTGAAGGGCTACTGTGAAGATTAAATGAGATAATGCACGTAAAGTGTTGAGCATAGCATTGGCTGATTATGTTGGTCTCTATCAACATCTTCTGACTCAGGCAGAGATTTCTCTGTTTTACCTCTGTGTGTGTGTGTGTGTGTGTGTGTGTGTGTGTGTGTGTGTGTGTGTAATAACAGGTTAGCACTTAACCTAAGCACTGTGAAAAGTAGCTTTATTATTCTAACACTACAATGTCTATGACATCTCCAAATGTGTGTCTGTTGAGAAATGATTCTATATAAGTTTAAGAAAGGTAGTGTCTCTGAAAATATATTACTAACTATACTCATCTATAACTTTATTACTAAAATCTTATTAGTACCACCAATAAGCAAAGGGAAGTTAGTGTAACATAAAATTACTGATACTGTTTTCTGAGCCATAGTGTCGCTTCATTTAATTGGATAGAAAGGCTTATTTTTCCAGATTATCTTTGTAATTGTTTACTTCACTTTAATGTGTCCATGCTGTGGTAGAAAATAATGGAAGGCATTACCATGACACACCATTCTTATTTGTCCTGTGAAGATTGGCACAGTAAAGGTTTTACAGAAATGAAAGTTCTAGAAAATTGAAACTTTAAACTTGTTAAACATCAGGACATTAACTTTAACTGCTTTTTAATGGAAATCTTTCTGAAATGTAGAATGTTTTTGAAAATTAAAAGTGTTTTACCAGCTTCCTAAAAATCTGTTGTTTGAGAACTTGGGCCATAAAAGAAATAAAAACTTTAAGTGCAGAGTTAGAGGGGAACCATAAGACCAAATTGACTTCTTGTGCCTGGTGCATCAAACAGAAATTCTGGTATTGGGATATGTAGTGGTATTGATGGATGTGAAAGAGTAAGAGTCCTTGTCCCTGATTTCACTGTACTTGGCTCTTGTGTTTGGTCTTTCCGTTGATGGGGGCAGCCTGTGCGTGGTATGCTATAGGCTGCTCTGTGACCAGGAGCCCTCTCCATTCCGTGGTTGTGTGTCATGGGTGCCACGTGCCATCTTTGTGGACTGTTACTTAAATGGATCCACAATTCAGGAAAGAAAATAGAAGTTTCCAACCTGTAGTATTGCTACATTCCTGAGCAGCTACCAGAGAAAATGAGCGCCATTCCTTCTTGTGAACCATTATGCAGTGATTCCTCTCACTGGAATCCTGTCACTTCTATACCCCTTGAATCAATCAGACCCACTCACAGGTTTCAAAAGCTGTGATCTGTGCTGTCAGAGAGTAATTCTCTAGTTGCACCACCCAGGCTGGTCAGTCTTTTGCTTAGTCTTTGAGACTGAGTTCAAATCTGCCACCTGCCTGGTTATTCTTCCTTTACTGCTTCAGTCAGTAGCTCCCACAGCTCTTGAGTCAGGTCTATTTTCTACATAACATTACTTGCCGCTTTGTACTGAGCATTTGCAAGTGCTAAGTACTTTTTAGTACACAGATGGAGTGTTCGGGGAAAGTTAGTTGAAGGAACAAAGTCAGGTTCTTGATTTTTCCTTCTTTCTCTTTCCACCGTTCTTTCATTTTTCCCACTGCTTTTTAGATACCTGTACCAGCAGTCTTCAGTCAGTGAATTGTAATTTCTCAGTCCATGTCCAGTTGGAAACAGCTGCTGTGACCTTGTTCTCTCTGATTGCAAGGGTCCAGCTGTGGGGGGAGCCACTCACCCAGTCTGTCATCCCCTTCCTACCCCCACCCCCGCATCATCTTCTGGTTGTCCACACCCGTCGTCCTCATCTTGGTTGGGCACAGGCTTGCCCAGGAGGGACATGGCCGACTTCCTGCCTTGCTTTCTAAGGTGATGGGCAGGGAGAATGAGAAATTGAAATTCAGAACAGCCAAATTCAGACCAGTACAAAGCGTTAATTATTAATTATGCAGAGCTAGTGTTTATTGTCATAAATAAATGAGTTAACTACACATTTTTTTTTTACTACTGGTACAGTAGTATTTTAGGAAAATAGTGTTTAAAAGTCAAAGGGGCTTTTGAAAATCATGTACTCAAGGCTTCGCTTTACTCTGTCTTTGGACTTTGCTGTGCACTATTGGATGGCTTCCGTTTGCCCCTCCACATTTCCACACTACCCTTCCCCACTCTCTTCTTGGCACTGGGAGGCTGACTGGTATGGAAGATTGCAAAGGTTCCTTTGCCTTCTACTTTCCCATTGGATTTGTCCACGGGGAGAGCACCAGTGGGAGACTGGGAGGAGGCTAGACATGCAGGGTACCTGTGGGCTGGCTGTGTCCCTTGAACAAAGGTCACGGCTCCTGTTGGGTGACCCTCTCCACACAGCTCCTGGTTCTGGCAACCACTCCTTCCCTGGACTCTTTGAGCCTAGGGATGGTATAAAAGCTCCCTGTTTTCAGCCACAGGTACTGCCCTCCCCCTCTCCCATGCTCTCTACACACTTCTATAAATAATGCCTTTATAAACACTTCTCAAATTACTCATCTGTTTCCTGCCAGAACCCTCGCTGATAAAGTCCTGGGACCCAGGTGTCCTGGGCTGCCAGCCCTGTGCTCTGTTCGTTGAGATTAGCCTCCACCAGTCTTGAGTCCCTGACTGACTGACTGACTGATGTGAACAGAGGCCTCTGGTGCCAACCGCCAGTGGACGTACTGTATGAGTAATAGATAAAATTTCTCTCGGGTTTGACCACTGAGATTTTGGGAAGTTTGTTGCGGCAGCAGAAAGTAGCCCACCACACAGGGCCTGTTTTCTCATCTCTAAATTGGGAGGTATGATACTACTACCTTCCTAGGGTTTTCATGAGGACTAAATGAGATTGTAAAATGTTTAGCATAGTGCCTGCTTCCCGGTAAGACCTTAACCATTGTTATTATTATCATTGTTAATGTTTCTTCAACATTGGGTTCAAAACAAGACAATTCTTGTGTCATATAACGATAAACTAAGAGTAGAGGTTTTGTATTAGTCAGGTTTCTTCAAAGAAACAGAATAAATAGGAGACATATGTGTGTGTGAGGGGGCGAGGGAAAGAGACGTATTGATTGATTGACTGCTTGATTGTAACGAATTGGCTTATATGATTATGGAGGCTAAGAAGTCTCAAGATCTGCAGTGCAAAGGCTGGAGAACCAGGAGATCCAATGCTGTAGTTCCAGTCTGGGTCCAAAGACAGGCAGAGAAAGTGAATTCTCCCTTACTCTGCCTTTTTTGTTCTAGTGAAACCTTCAACAGACCACATGAGTCCCACCCTCATTGAGGGGGGCCATCTGCTTTACTCACTCTACTGATTCAAATGTTAATCTCATCCAGAACCTCACAGACACATACAGAATAGTGTTTAATCGAATATCTGGGCACCCCATGGTCCAGTCAAGTTGACAAGTAAAATTAACAATCACAGGTTTTATGGAAGGAGCCACACATATCGTTAATGTAATAAATAATCCAGAAAACAAGAAATTTTTGTAGCCTAATCCCTAAAGATTTTTCCTGTTGTGTAACTTGACAAACTGTTTTCAAGGGTGGAAGAAAGAGATTGACCTTGTTTGTGTCTTGTTTTATGCAGATGACACGTCTGTCCTTTAGGAAGTATGCCTGCTGGTGATGCCCCCTGTTGATGTCTGGTTAACATCTGAAAGCTTAGAGTAGTGGTTTTAGTGCCTAGATTTACGATTATCTGGAGCAGCCTCATGATATAGTTGACATTTTTCCACTCCAAATTATTTTTTGTTTACTCTCAATAAATGAGTTGAACTTTTTGAAAAGAAAGGCGTGATGGGAAGTGGTTTCAGAATCTCCCTTAATCCCTAACAAAAATAGAGAAAGCAAGACAAGCAAAAAAGAAAACACAGACTCTACTAGCTGACAGAGTGTCTCCATGAATCCCCAGTTATCAACTGGGGGGGGGGGGGTCAAACTACCTGTAGCAGTGAGACTTAGGGATAAGAACAGCAGCTGTGCTGGAGGAAGCAAAGGAAAGAGGGGCTGCTGGTCATTTTGATTGTCAGGGAACCTAGAAATTTCCCACAAGTATTCACAGTCAAAAGGAGGGATCCCCACTGGGAGCAAAGAATTTTATGGTTGTATTGGATAACATCAGTGAATATTGGGAGGAGACTTTTCAGGCTCTAATTTGTGGGGGAGGGCAAGGAGACTGGAGGAGGCGTGAGGCTGCTGGAGTGACCTGGGCCCTCAGACCTCTCAGGAAATTCCTTGTAGAAGATCTCTCTGCAAGGACAGAGCCACTGCCTAAAAATGACCTGCTCGGACCACAGACCTTGATTGATGGGGCATTAAAGGAGAAAGAAAGCTCAGATAGTAATGGTGGAGAAGGCCAGAGGAAGTCGATCTGAGTATTGGCTACACCTCTGGGTGGCTACGCCTCTGGACCATATTTTTAATACTTCAATGTAAAACCAGAAGAGGGAGCCCTAGAGCCATGAAACTGGAAAAGCTGTTCTGGGCCTTCTACCCCCTACCCACCTCACTTAATATGGGCAGCAGAAATGGATTGAGGTTGAACTTCATGTAAATATAAGAAAAAATGGGGATAACCCCTATGAATAATAAAGTTACAGATAATGAAGTCATACCAGAAGAAGAGGGTCCCAAAGCAGATGAAACTTTATTAACATTCCAACAGAAGCTAAAGTAAGTTAAGAAAATGATAGAAGTTATAAAAGAACTGTATACATCAGGATTGGAAAATTCAGAAATGAGAGGACTACACAATAGGGCGTTATGAAAAGAGAGCTGACAGAAAGGAATGGAGGGGGAACCCATGGAGAAAAAGAGATATAAAGTATTAAAACAATAAATTTGAAAATGGGTAAACCCCGAATGATAGTGTCAAGGAATATACATCAGTGGTCAAACTATAAGGAAATGCAAGGAAATGATTCCTATAAATCGTGTTACTGGTTACTTTTGAGTGAAGGAAGGGACTTGAGATTGGGATGGAACATATTGTGGGGTGCTTCTGTGGGGGTTGGCAAAGTTCCATTTCTTGAACTGGATGATGGTTACAAGAGTGGTTGGCTTATAATAGTGCTAAATATTTGTTTGGTTTTGTTTTCTAATAGTATCAGTTAGTAATGCACTTGGCTGCAAATAACAGAAAAATCTGGCTAATACTAGCTTAAACAGAGAGCCGTTTAACTTGGCTAATGGCTCCGAGCTGGTGCCATGGCTGCCACTACAATCAGGCATCCAGGCACTCAGTCTTTCTAGGTCATTACCCTTGGGTTTCAGACACACCTTAGTTGCCCCATGGAGGCAAGATGACTGCACTGCGTCCAGTCTCCTCCCTCTTCCAGGCAGCAAAAGTGGCACTCACCACAAGGGAAGCTGAAGAAGTGAGTTTAGTTTTTCAGGTCCTTATGGCAGAAACTAACAAAGCAGAAGGTAGTTGGGTGTGAGTGTTGAGAGAGAACCCCGCCTGCATGTGTACATTTAGAGCAGTGGTTCTCAACAGGGGGTGATTCTGCGCCACACCCCTCCCCCCACCCCCCTGCCTAGCAGACATTTGGCAATGTCTGGAGACATTTTTAGTTGTCACAACTTGGCAGGGGAGAATGTGCAGTGCTACTGGTATCTTGTGGGTAGAGGTCAGGGATGCTGCTAAACTGTCTTATGAGGCACAGGACAGCCCCCACGACAGAGTTATATGGCCCCGAATATCAGTAGAACTGAAGTTGAGAAACTCCAAAGCCCTTTCGGGTGGGTCCATAAAGTCAAAACTGATTTAATAATAATAGTAGTACGTCATTTGTCTTTTTTACTTATGTTCTTTCACAAGTGTACCATTGAGTAGAGTTTTCCAGGGGCTATATAATGTGTGATACTGACTCTCTGTTGATCGAATGCAGAAACAGATATGAGAACCATCTATCTTCCATTACTTCACATGTTAAAGAGATCTGAGAAAATGTAAAACAGTGGCTCTCTTCTCACTATTTTTGTTGTTGTTTTGGAAAATATAATTATTTTTCATTAAAAATATGTTAACATATAATGGTTTTACTAGTAATTTAAATGAATAAATATTTAATTTTTTTGTTTTATTCAATACAGTAAATATTGATACCTATAGCCCACAAAACTAAAGCTCTTTGGAGCCTCAAAATTTTCTAAGGGTGTAAAGAAGTCCTGAGATCAAAAGTATGAGAGCTGCTGGTCTGCAAAATAGCTGATTTTTTAAAAAATTTTTAATATCTTTTTATATAGCAGATTCTTATTAGTCATCAGTTTTATACACATCAGTGTATACATGTCAATCCCAATTGCCCAATTCATCACACCACCATCCCCCGCCCCCGCCGCTTCCCCCTTGGTGTCCATACATTTGTTCTTTACATCTGTGTCTCAATTTCTGCACTGCAAACCGGTTCACCTGTACGATTTTCTAGGTTCCACATATATATGTTAACGTATGATATTTGTTTTTCTCTTTCTGACTTACTTCAATCTGTATGACAGTCTCTAGGTCCATCCACGTCTCAACAAATGACCCAATTTCGTTCCTTTTTATGGCTGAGTAATATTCCATTGTATATATGTACCACATCTTCCTTATCCATTCGTCTGTCGATGGGCATTTAGGTTGCTTCCATGAGCTGGCTATTGTAAATAGTGCTGTAATGAACATTGGGGTGCATGTGTCTTTTTGAATTATGGTTTTCTCTGGGTATATGCCCAGGAGTGGGACTGCTGGATCATATGGTAATTCTATTTTTAGTTTTTTAAGGAACCTCCATACTGTTCTCCATAGTGGCTGTATCCATTTACACTCCCACTGACAGGGCAAGAGGGTTCCCTTTTCTCCACACCGTCTCCAGGATTTGTTGTTTGTAGATTTTCTGATGATGGCCATTCTGACTGGTGTGAGGTGATACCTCATTGTAGCTTTGCTTTGCATTTCTCTAATAATTAGTGATGTTGAGCAGCTTTTCATGTGCTTCTTGGCCATCTGTATGTCTTCTTCGGAGAAATGTCTGTTCTGGTCTTCTCCCCATTTTTGGATTGGGTTGTTTGTTGCTTTCATATTGAGCTGTTTATATACTTTGAAGGTTAATCCTTTGTCCATTGATTCGTCAGCAAATATTTTCTCCCATTCTGAGGGTTGTCTTTTTGTCTTGTTTATGGTATCCTTTGCTGTGCAAAAGCTTTGAAGTTTCATTAGGTCCCATTTGTTTATTTGTGTTTTTATTTCCATTACTCTAGGAGGTGGATCAAAAAAGATCTTGCTGTGACTTATGTCAAAGAGTGTCCTTCCTATGTTTTCCTCTAAGAGTTTTATAGTGTGTGGTCTTACATTTAGGTCTCTAATCCATTTTGAGTTTATTTTTGTGTATGGTGTTAGGGAATGTTCTGATTTCATTCTTTTACGTGTAGCTGTCCAGTTTTCCCAGCACCACTTATTGAAGAGACTGTCTTTTCTCCATTGTATGTCCTTGCCTCCTTTGTCATAGATTAGTTGACCGTAGGTGTGTGGGTTTATCTCTGGGCTTTCTATCTTGTTCCATTGATCTATGTTTCTGTTTTTGTGCCAGTATCATATTGTCTTGATTACTGTACCTTTGTAGTATAGTCTGAAGTCAGGGAGTCTGATTCCTCCAGCTCCGTTTTTTTCCCTCAAGACTGCTTTGGCTATTCGGCGTCTTTTGTGTCTCCATACAAATTTTAAGATTTTTTGTTCTAGTTCCGTAAAAAGTGCCATTGGTAATTTGATAGGGATTGCATTGAATCTGTAGATTGCTTTGGGTAGTATAGTCATTTTAACAATATTGATTCTTCCAATCCAAGAACATGGTATACCTCTCCATCTGTTGGTATCATCTTTAATTTCTTTCATCAGTTTCTTATAGTTTTCTGCATACAGGTCTTTTGTCTCCCTAGGTGGGTTTATTCCTAGGTATTTTATTCTTATTGTTGCAGTGGTAAAGGGGAGTGTTTCCTTAATTTCTCTTTCAGATTTTTCATCATTAGTGTATAGCAATGCAAGAGGTTTCTGTGCATTAGTTTTGTATCCTGCAACATTACCAAATTCATTGATTAGCTCTAGTAGCTTTCTGGTGGCATCTTTAGGATTCCCTATGTACAGTATCATGTCATCCGCAAACAGTGACAGTTTTACTTCTTTTCCAATTTGTATACCTTTTATTTCTTTTTCTTCTCTGATTGCCGTGGCTAGGACTTCCAAAACTATGTTGAATAATAGTGGCGAGAGTGGACATCCTTGTCTTGCTCCTGATCTTAGAGGAAATGCTTTCAGTTTTTCACCACTGAGAATGATGTTTGCTGTGGGTTTGTCATATATGGCCTTTATTATGTTGAGGTAGGTTCCCTCTATGCCCACTTTCTAGAGAGTTTTTATCATAAATGTGTGTTGAATTTTGTCAAAAGCTTTCTCTGCATCTATTGAGATGATCATATGGTTTTTATTCTTCAGTTTGTTAATATGGTGTATCACATTGATTGATTTGCATATATTGAAGAAACCTTGCATCCCTGGGATAAATCCCACTTGATCATGGTGTATGATCCTTTTAATGTGTTGTTGGATTCTGTTTGCTAGTATTTTGCTGAGGCTTTTTGCATCTGTATTCGTCAGTGATATTGGTCTGTAATTTTCTTTTTTTGTAGTATCTTTGTCTGGTTTTGGTATCAGGGTGATGGTGGCCTCATAGAATGAGTTTGCGCGTGTTCCTTCCTCCTCAATTTTTTGGAAGAGTTTGAGAAGAATGGGTGTTAGCTCTTCTCTAAATGTTTGATAGAATTCACCTGTGAAGCCATCCGGTCCTGGACTTTTGTTTGTTGGAAGATTTTTAATCACAGTTTCATGTTCATTACTTGTGATTGTTCTGTTCATATTTTCTGTTTCTTCCTGCTTCAGTCTTGGAAGGTTATACCTTTCTAAGAAATTGTCCATTTCTTCCAGGTTGTCCATTTTATTGGCATAGAGTTGCTTGTAGTAGTCTCTTAGGATGCTATGTATTTCTGTGGTGTCTCTTGTAACTTCCCCTTTTTCATGTCTAATTTTATTGATTTGAGTCCTCTCCCTCTTTTTCTTGATGAGTCTGGCTAATGGTTTATCAATTTTGTTTATCTTCTCAAAGAACCAGCTTTTAGTTTTATTGATCTTTGCTATTGTTTTCTTTGTTTCTATTTCATTTATTTCTGCTCTGATCTTTATGATTTCTGCTAACTTTGGGTTTTGTTTTTCCTTCTTTCTCTAGTTCCTTTAGGTGTAAGATTAGATTGTTTATTTGAGATTTTTCTTGTTTCTTTAGGTAGGCTTGTTTAGCTATAAACTTCCCTCTTAGAACTGCTTTTGCTGCATCCCATAGGTTTTGGGTTGTCGTGTTTTCATTGTCATTTGTCTCCAGGTATTTTTTGATTTCCTCTTTGATTTCTTCAGCGATCTCTTGGTTATTTAGTAACGTATTGTTTAGCCTCCATGTGTTTGTGTTTTTTACGTTTTTTCCCCTGTAATTCATTTCTAATCTCATAGCGTTGTGGTCAGAAAAGATGCTTGATACGATTTCAATTTTCTTAAATTTACTGTGGCTTGATTTATGACCCAAGATATGATTTATCCTGGAGAATGTTCCGTGCGCACTTGAGAAGAAAGTGTAATCTGCTGTTTTTGGATGGAATGTCATATAAATATCAATTAAATCTATCTAGTCTATTGTGTCATTTAAAGCTTCTGTTTCCTTATTTGTTTTCTTTTTGGATGATCTGTCCATAGGTACAAGTGAGGTGTTAAAGTCACCCACTATTATTGTGTTACTGTCGATTTCCTCTTTTATAGCTGTTAGCAGTTGCCTTATGTATTGAGGTGCTCCTGTGTTGGGTGCATATATATTTATAATTGTATATCTTCTTCTCGGATTGATCCCTTGATGATTATGTGGTGTCCTTCCTTGTCTCTTGTAACGTTCTTTATTTTAAAGTCTATTTTATCTGATATGAATATTGCTACTCCAGCTTTCTTTTGATTTCCATTTGCATGGAATATCTTTTTCCATCCCCTCACTTTCAGTCTGTATGTGTCCCTAGGTCTGAAGTGTGTCCCTTGTAGACAGCATATATAGGGGTCTTGTTTTTGTATCCATTCAGCAAGGCTGTGTCTTTTGCTTGGAGCATTTAATCCATTCACGTTTAAGGTAATTATCGATATGTATGTTCCTATTACCACTTTTTAATTGTTTTGGGTTTGTTTTTGTAGGTCCTTTTCTTCTCTTGTGTTTCCCACTTAGAGAAGTTCCTTTAGCATTTGCTGTAGAGCTGGTTTGGTGATGCTGAATTCTCTTAGCTTTTGCTTGTCTGTAAAGCTTTTGATTTCTCCATGGAAGCTGAATGAGATCCTTGCTGGGTAGAGTAATCTTGGTTGTAGTTTCTTCCCTTTCATCACTTTAAGTATATCATGCTACTCCCTTCTGGCTTGTAGAGTTTCTGCTGAGAAATCAGCTGTTAACCTTATGGGAGTTCCCTTGTATGTTATTTGTCATTTTTCCTTTGCTGCTTTCAATAATTTTTCTTTGTCTTTAATTTTTGCCAATTTGATTACTCTGTGTCTCCGTGTGTTTCTCCTTGGGTTTATCCTGTGTGGGACTCTCTGTGCTTCCTGGACTTGGGTGGCTACTTCCTTTCCCATGTTAGGGAAGATTTCGACTATAATCTCTTCTAATATTTTCTTGGGTCCTTTCTCTTTCTCTTCTACTTCTGGGACCCCTATAATGCGAATGTAGTTGCGTTTAATGTTGTCCCAGAGGTCTCTTAGGCTGTCTTCATTTCTTTTCATTCTTTTTTCTTTGTTCTGCAGCAGTGAATTCCACCATTCTGTCTTCTGGTCACTTATCCGTTCTTCTGCCTCAGTTATTCTGCTATTGATTCCTTCTAGTGTAGTTTTCATTTCAGTTATTGTGTTGTTCATCTCTGTTTGTTATTTCATTCTTATAGGTCTTTGTTAAACATTTCTTGCATCTTCTTGATCTTTGCCTGCATTCTTTTTCCGATGTCCTGGATCATCTTCACTATCATTATTCTGAGTTCTTTTTCTGGAAGGTTGCCTATCTCCACTTCATTTAGTTGTTTTTCTGGGGTTTTATCTTCTTCCTTCATCTGGTACATAGCCCTCTGCCTTTTCATCTTGTCTCTCTTTCTGTGAATGTGGTTTTTGTTCCCCAGGCTGCAGGACTGTAGATCTTCTTGCTTCTGCTGTCTGCCCTCTGGTGGATGAGGCTATCTGAGATGCTTGTGCAAGTTTCCTGATGGGAGGGACTGGTGGTGGGTAGAGCTGGGTGTTGCTCTGGTAGGCAGAGCTCAGTAAATCTTTAATCTGCTTGTCTGCTGATGGGTGGGGCTGGGTTCCCTCCCTGTTGGTTGTTTGTCCTGAGGCAACCCAACACTGGAGCCTCCCTGGCCTCTTTGGTGGGGCTAATGGCGGACTCTGGGAGGGTTCACGCCAAGGAGTACTTCCCAGAACTTCTGCTGCCAGTGTCCTTGTCCTCATGGTGAGCCACAGCCACCTCCCGCCTCTGCAGGAGACCCTCCAACACTAGGAGGTAGGTCTGGTTCAGTCTCCTATGGGGTCACTGCTCCTTCCCCCGATTTCTGATGTGCACACTACTTTGTGTGCACCCTCCAAGAGTGGAGTCTCTGTCTCCCCCAGTCCTGTTAAAGTCCCGCAATCAAATCCCACTAGCCTTCAAAGTCTGATTCTCTAGGAATTCCCCCTCCTGTTGCTGGACCCCCAGGATGGGAAGCCTGACGTGGGGCTCAGAACCTTCACTCCAGTGGGTGGACTTCTGTGGTATAAGTGTTCTCCAGTCTGTGAGTCACACACCCAGCAGTTATGGGATTTGATTTTACTGTGATTGCGCCCCTCCTACCATCTCATTGTGGCTTCTCCTTTGTCTTTGGATATGGGGTATCTTTTTTGGTGAGTTCCAGTGTCTTCCTGTGGATGATTGTCCAACACCTAGTTGTGATTCTGGTGTTCTCACGAGAGGGAGTGAGAGCACGTCCTTCTACTCTGCCACCTTGGTTGATAATCGAAAATAGCTGATTTTTAAATGTCTATGAAATGTGAAAACTGTGAGAAGTGTAATTATGTATACTCTGTTATAAATGAAGACTTTCATTATTTCAAAATCCTTTATTAAACCTTCACTGTGCCCCGACCCTATGCTGGAGCACAGTGATCAATAAAATAGGGTTTCTATTTCCATGTTCTTTCTTTTTATTCCTGGTGGTCATTAACAGGCATTTAAAGAGAAATTGATTTTGTTAGCTCTAAACTCAAACTTGAATGACCAGAAATAGGCATTTTGCCCCCATTATGCTTTTTTTTATTTTTAATTTAAAAATTTTTAATTATTGTAGTTAATATGTAATGTTACATTAGTTTTAGGTGTACAGCAAAGTATTACGTTATTTTTTTCCAGATTATATTCTTGTTTTTTAACATCTTTATTGGAGTATAATTGCTTTACAGTGGTGTGTTAGTTTCTGCTTTATAACAAAGTGAATCATAAACATATACATATGCTCCCATATCTCTTCCCTCTTGCGTCTCCGTCCCTCCCACTCTCCCTATCCCACCCCTCTAGGTGGTCACAAAGCACCAAGCTGATCTCCCTATGCTATGCGGCTGCTTCCCACTAGCTATCTATTTTACGTTTGGTAGTGTATATATGTCCATGCCTCTCTCTCGCTTTGTCACAGCTTACCCTTCCCCCTCCCCATATCCTCAAGTCCATTCTCTTATATTACAAATTTTTGAATAAACTTTTTGTTGTATCTTTTGGATCTTAAAAGGTGTAAGTCTGGGCCGATGACAAATTACCAGGAAATTGAACCTGCACTTTTATCTTCTAGTTTGGGAGCATGGCAGAGTTTACATGCTCTTCAGATCCCCAGCGAGCCCAGGCTTATGATCTTTCCATGTGCGGAGTCCTTTTTCCAATGCTTTACCACTAAGATTTTGAGATTGAAATGGTGCTTATGGGACTTCCCTGATGGCGCAGTGGTTAAGCATCCACCTGCCAATGCAGGGGACATGGGTTCGATCCCTGGTCCGGGAGGATCCCCCATGCCGTGGAGCAACTAAGCCTGTGCGCCACAACTACTGAGCCCGCGCGCCGAGAGCCTGTGCTCCACAACAAGAGAAGCCACTGCAATGAGAAGCCTGCGCACCGCAACGAAGAGTAGTCCCAGCTCCCCACAACTAGAGAAAGCCCACACGCAGCAGCAAAGACCCAACACAGCCAAAAATAAATTAGTTAATTAATTTAAAAAATAAAATGAAAAATAAAATAAAATAGGGTTTCTTTGCAGCAACATGGATGGACCTAGAGACTATCATACTAAGTGAAGTAAGTCAGAAAGAGAAAGACAAATACCATATGATACCACTTAATTTGGAATCTAAAATATGACGTGAACGAACCTATCTATGAAACAGAAAGAGACTCACAGACACAGAGAACAGACTTGTGGTTGCCAAAGGAGAGGAGGGTGGGGGAGGGATGGAATGGGAGATTTGGATTAGCAGATGCAAACTGTTATATATATCAATAGAATGGATAAACTAGCACAGGGAGCTATATTCAGTATCTGTGATAAACCGTAATGGAAAAGAATACGAAAAAGAATGTGTATGTGTGTGTGTGTATATTCAGATATCACTTTGCTGTAACCTGAAACTAACACAACTTTGTAAATCAACTATACTTCAATAAAATAAAAAATAAAATAGGGTTTCTGCCTTCAAAGAGATTTCACCCCACCAGTAGAGCCAAGTCACATTAATTGTGATTATTTTTTACGTTCTGTAATAGAAGTGTTTTCAAAGTGTGATGAGATTACAGTTGAGAGCACAGTGTTATTAGAATCAAGCATCATATCACTCCTCATTAAGATTAGGAAGATTGCCATTTTCATTTCTGCCATAGACAGACGACCCATCTTTGACTCCCTTACTGTCTCCCAAACCACCCTGTCCCACCAAAGATAAGAATTGCTTCTATGAATTTGTTATCAATGGCTTAAAGTCACAAACCGAAACTAATTTGTATGCTTTTGTCCCATGTTTTAGTGACTGTACTGGCGATATTTAATGAATTGCATGCAGATGTGGACCTTTACGCACTTCTGTTTGGAGAAAGTGTCCTAAATGATGCTGTTGCCATTGTACTGTCCTCGTAAGTAACAATATTTCTGCCTGGGAAGAGAGACTCTGGCTTCCTGAATGCTCTGGGCTAAAATCAGAGGCCCATCTTAAAAGTGTTAAATTTTGAATTGGGTGCTCTTCTAAATGAGGTTTATCGACTTAGTTGATAAAGTTATGTTGCTTTGTCCAGTTGGCAGCGGTTGGAATGCCGATACCATCATAGCATGGTGACTGCAGATTAAATTAAATGAATACACCATGGGGAGTGCTCTGCAGAGTGTAGATACCTATGTTTGTCGATATTTGTAAGTACCATGGTGTAAAACCAGCTTAGTGTTTTTTATCTCTCTCTTTAAACTCCAGGTCTATTGTTGCCTACCAGCCAGCGGGGCTGAACACTCACGCCTTTGATGCTGCTGCCTTTTTTAAGTCAGTTGGCATTTTTCTAGGTATATTTAGTGGCTCTTTTACCATGGGAGCTGTGACTGGTGTTGTGACTGCTCTAATATCCTTTTTGTAGTTTCTGCCCCTGCCTAAGTATGACTATGTGGCATTGCACTTGGGAAAAGAAAGTTCTCAGTTCTTCCTTTCAGAAATGAATCTTAAATTAATTGTTCCACTGGGGGCTGGGGGCTCCTGAAATGTCACCCTTTGGTGAAACATGACAGTCGATGGCCTAGCTAAGAGTTTGAGAAAACGTTTGAGAGTGTAGCTCTTGGCTTAGCTCTGTCCTCACCTTTGTGTTTTCTGTCCTTCCTATAAACCTGTCGGAGATAGGAGCTTGGGGGAAGTGTCAGTTTTTTTGGGGGGTGGGGTGGGGCTGAAAGAGTGGAAGAGCCAGGAGGAGGCTGGGAATCAGGGACCACCTCTCAGGAGGCTGGGAGGAAGCAGGCTGTGAAGTACTTTAGCCGCAGCCTGACTGCTGTTGCCCACTGTTCCAGGCCATATGGGACTAATGTGGCCGTAAGTAGCCAGGGACTATCTGGGGGAATTACAGCAAGGTGGCCTTCCTTAAGCTGAGGACTGCACAATATTGCCTTAAAAACCAACCAGCCAACAAACCAACCAACATAAAAGCAAAGTGCAGAATGAGAAGGCAAGCCTTCCACAGGTTAAGATTTAATCATTTTAAGTGTACAATTCAGTGGCCTTAGGTGCATCCACAATGTTGTGTAACCATCCCCGCTATTTCCCGAACCTTCTTCGTCATCCCCAACAGAAAGTGTGTGCCCATTAAACAATATGATCCCTATATCCTCCCCTCTCCCAGCCCTTGGAAACCTCTATTCTACTGGGAAGCTTCATTTTCTTTACTTTCAAAACCAAGCAGCAGCTCTGGGGCCCCAAAGGAAGAGCTGAAGGGAAAGGGTAGCCCTTAGGGAGGGGTCCTGGGCTAAGAGAGTGTGGTTCTTGGTGACCCTGATACTTGTTGCTGGAGACAGTTCCTTGACAGGAGCTGACGTGACCAAGTTTACCAAGCTGCACTGCTTCCCCCTGCTGGAGACGGCGCTCTTCTTCCTGATGTCGTGGAGCACCTTCCTCTTGGCAGAAGCCTGTGGGTTTACCGGTGGGTTTCCTCTGCCCTTGGCCACCCTTCCCCTCACTGTGGCGGAGGCTGTGGGAGCTTGAGGGGAGCGAAGAATTCTTAAATAGCTGCTGCCCAGAGTTGATAAACCACTCACGGAGTGTCCATATGGAGGACTGCTGAGCAAGGCTGGTATTCTGCCTTATGAATAATTTAGTTGCCCAGAGCTACATATTTTTTAAAGGATAAGCTTTATTGTTTCAAACTCAGTTACATCTTTGAGTACTCATTCTAACTATAAGTAGATACTTAGCTGCAAAAGTTACTGAATATATTAACACCTTATTTGTATCCTCCCCTGGATTGCTTCCTTATTTTACAAACAGTAGCAATAACAAGCAAAATATATATCCTTTTAAAGGTAATTTTGCTTCTACTCAGATGAGTGTGAGCACAGTTTTTCCTTGTTTTGTTTTTGGTCTGTTTAATCATTGCTTTTCAATGCTGTGTTTTTATGGTGCCCGTTTCATAGATTATTAGTGCGAGTGATCATGTGGTTTTAGTTCCTCACATTCCCTCATTAAAAAAAATAAATCATTGGATTTTTCTATTAGAAAACTCAAGTACAGTTACCATATATACATAATCCAGGTAATTCGGAAGTCCTTTTTATCGTCTTTTCAAAATATTGAAGCATATCTTTATATGCCCCACTTCCTTTAAAACTTGACAATCATCTGTAAACATATAGGCAGAGTCCCAGGTGTGTTGTCTTACACAACAAAATAGTCACCGTTAACCAGAAATCTAGATTATCAGGGCCAGGATAATTGGACTAGTACTCTGGATCCATTTTGTCTGAAGCCCTAGACCATGCAAAAATATAAAGCATTGGTTTGAAATTAAATTCATTCTTTCAGTGAACAGAGAGGAATATGACAAAAGTGTGTGATGGGCGCACACTTCACAGTCTCTTTGAGGGAACGAATGCTAAATGCCATGCCATATAGAGATGGCCAATTCAGTAGGAGTTTAGAAGAGGGGAGAGAATGCTCTTAAATCTGGAACAAGAGGTAAATCAGTGGCCTTGTCTTTGAAGGAGGGCAGGGTTGGGAGAAGCAAAGGTTGACATGAGAAGTGTGGGCAGAGGGAGCTTTCAGTAATAGGAAATTTTCAAAAACTTTCAGGAAGTTGGATATGCTGGGCTTGACTACCTTAACTTTTTGTTTCAGGTAGGATTTTTTTCTGCTTTTTTTCCCTCCATTGATTTTTTTTTTTAAACTCTCTTGCCAGGCGTTGTAGCTGTCCTTTTCTGTGGAATCACACAAGCTCATTACACCTACAACAATCTGTCGGTGGAATCAAGAAGTCGAACGAAGCAGGTGAGGGAGAGGCCTGTGTCCCCACAAGTGACCTGCGAATACGAGGGAGGGGACCCACAGGGTTTACGGCTTCCTTTTCCCTTTTTGTGCAGCTCTTTGAGGTGTTACACTTCCTGGCAGAGAACTTCATCTTCTCCTACATGGGCCTGGCGCTGTTTACCTTCCAGAAGCACGTTTTCAGCCCCGTTTTCATCATTGGAGCTTTTGTATCCTTTTTTTGGTTCCCCCATTTTCTACACGGAAAGACGACCACTGCTGCGGAAGCTGTAACAACAATAATTTCTAGTTTGGCGGGGAGGTGACTGAGCCAGCACTGGTTCATGGTATTTTTATGATGAGAAAAAGAAGGCTTAAGTGGTAAATATAAAGCTAAGTGTATTTGATTTCAAGGACCGGTGTTGATTCTAGGGTTGCCCTTTCTGCATTTTCTGTGTAAGGTGGCCTTTCTGTTACACTGGTGATTGGCAGGTGGTATTTTGTTTTTTAAAGCACCCTTCCTAGCAGAGCTAAAAATCAGCAACCAGCATCAGTCCCCCAAATTGTTTTCTTCTCATCGCCACGTGAATTCCAATCCAGGAGCTTCCCCGTTTGGAAGACCTGAAGGTTCTGTGTCTCTTGCTCTCAGCTGCACGTGGTTGCACGCAGCCCTTCCTCTCGCCGCCCAGGGCAGCCCACAGGCAGTGTGCACGCTTTCACCCAATTCCGTATGGTGACCCTTTTCTTTACGCAAAAAAAAAAAAAAAAAAAAAAAAAGAAATGGAGAGGAAGGGCAGATGAAATGGAGAAATACTGGGTTCTTTGATTTAGTCCCATCGTGAGAGCAGTTTTTGGAAGAGAGACACAGTTTTGGGGGTTGGCTCCTCTCAAGTGAGGAGAGATACGAATGCCCAGCAGTACGTGGACACCTGAGGGCTTTACTCAGTTGGCCTCAGATCCTTATTGTTTTTGTTAAAGTGAACTCTTCTGGGCCTTGGAACTGTAGCAGGAGTCCACTACTGCCTTTTCTGAGGTCTCATGGGTATCCTTAGATCTTGGGATGCTGGCCCCCCCAAAAAGGAGTATTTTTCTCTTCTGGGCTTCTCATTTATTGTGCAGGTATAAATGATACTCACCAAGCAGCTAGAAAGCGACAGTGGCCTAATGCCATGCCAGAGTCCTGCCAGTTAGAGTGATATCTGCTTCAACTGGGGCTCATTTCTTAGATTTACACACTCAACAGACCAAGAGCTAAAGATCCAGCGGATCAGTGTTTTTATTCTTAAGAAAGACCTGGCATGTCACTTTGATTTGTATTCTTAGCGCGGCATCCTGTGAGAGATAGTGAGAGTGCTGCCTTGTTTACAGCGCGGGGGCCTTGTTCAAGGGGGAGCCGGGGCCTCTGTGAATCCTGAAGGCCGCTTCCACTTGCGGACTTATGCGTGGCTCCTGGGATAGAATGTTATAAGCACGACCTCTTTCCTTCTGTGAAAAAGAAAACAAAACAATAGCAAAAAGGGAAAAACAAGAGAGCGAGAAAAGAAGAAAAGTAGTTAGTATTTTATCCTAGAGAAGGCAGAAGACAGTCCCGCCCTCGCTTCTGTCTGAAACAGCTGCAGCTCCGGCTGGTCGAAACGGAAGCTCCCTGTTCCTCTGGCTCCCACAGTGGTTTCCTCCTATGACCAGGGCAGTGTGCATCTCTCTGCTGGGCTCTGTTCTAAACTCAGCAAGTGACGAATGACCGGTTTCCCTGAATTCTTTGGTTTGCACAGTAAGAGTTCCTCTTCCATACTCCTCCGTTTCCATCTCTTACCCTCCCCAAAGATATGTTAGCCACTTAGGCAGATAAATCTCCCCAGGGTGATCCTTGTGAGGAATATGAATATGTCTTCGTGGTAGGAATACTGTAAGTTTCCCCACCTCTTATTTGTAGCATCTTCCTGGTCATACAAACCCCTGATGTTTACTTCCAACCAAAGCTTACAAGCTCACCCACCAAGCTTTCTCTTTATAGTTTGACTCAGGGGTTAGTAATTTTTTCTTCTTGTGATTTTTTTTCTTCCAATAGAGTCCAGCACGCTCTTTGCTTCCCTTAACTCCCCACCCCAGCCACGGCACCTTAGCTTATTTCTGGACTCATTTTTAGGTAGGTCGGAGACTTGGTCCATATCAGTTTAATCAAATCAAGAAGTTACAAGAGTGTGTTTAACAGGCCAGAAATTGTCTCTGTGAGCCAGGAGGTTGGGAAAATTGGCCAGTGGAATCCCACTTGCTGCTGAGACTTGTTTGGTGGGAAATGAGACAGCCTGCCTTCTCTGTGCAACTCTCCTGATCACAGCAGGGTGTCATGGCATTCCTAAAATTCTCTGCTCAGTCACAGGTTGTGTGAAAGTGCCATCCTGGAAACCTGTTGGGCCCTTAACCTCCACCTGGCGGCCAGGTTGCCATCTTCCTGGGAAGAGCTGCACACATCTACCCGCTCTCCTTCTTCCTCAACTTGGGCAGGAGGCACAAGATTGGCTGGAATTTTCAACACATGATGATGTTTTCAGGTAAAAAAAAAAAAGTAAATAAAATGAGTTTTATTAACTTTCTATGGAGTAAAAGAAATAAAATATACTCACATTAGCAAGATGAACCCCAAACTGGAAGATAACAGCTGTGATAGTTCTGCTTGACTTACACTGTCTCCCAAATGCTTCCTCTTCACTATAAAGCTGAGAAGAGTGGAGAAGCCACTGAGGGGACAAAGGACAATAAAGAAATATGTGGAGATAAAGAAAGGAGAGAGCAATTGGCATGAGGTAGATGGCGCAGTGAGAGTGGAAAGCATCCGACTTTATAGACGAGACCCAAGTAAGAGCATCTCTGTAGAGCAGAGGGAGGAGATAGGCAAAAGGCCACCGTGACCCTTAAAGGTGCCTCTGTCCGGGAAGGGGGAGAGGCTGTACAAGAGGCAACGTGAGTAGCAGCCCTTTACTGCCACACAGTAGTTCTTGGAGGCCTCGGAGAGTCATACTGAAATCACACCAGCAGGCACTGCTCAGCAAAGCAGTTGCTTTGTCTAGTCCTTGCTTGCATCTGCACTTAAGTACACAGCCCGCCTTAATGATTTCCTTTCACTCTGACACACATTTGTTGAGCATCCTCGTTATATAAGTCACACTTCAAGGTTGTGGAGGATACAGAAACCCACCTCCTTCCAGGAGCTCACAGTCCACTGGTGGGAGACAGGTGTACAAAGAGCTAAGTTTCTCCCGAGAGAGGCTGGTGAATCGCACAAAAGAAAAGCAGGGCCCAGGGCCATCTTCGCCAAGGGGTAGCCTTCGAACTGGACTTGGATGCAGTGGCATTTCAGGAGGTGGCAGGTTGGAAGGGCAGGAAAGCATCGCTGTGTGTGGCTTTTTCAGGGAAGGGTAGCAGTCTGGTTTAAATGTGAGACACGTGGGATAATGCAGAACGAGAGTGAGGTTGGAAAGGGAAATTGCATGTAAACTGGTGCAAGCCTTCAGGTTGCATCTGAATCACCTGTTGGGCCGGTTAATAGCAGATTGCTGGGCCCCACCACCAGAGTGTGATTCTGAGGGTACGGGGTGAGCCCCGAGAATTTGCATCTCTAACATCTTCTCGGCTGCTGCTGCTGCTGCTGCAGCTGGTTTGAGGACCACACTTCAAGAATCATTGCTGGAGTCTAGACCACAGAGAAGCTCCAGTGCTATGCCAAAGAGTTGGGCTTTTATCCAAGGGCAGCTGGGAAACGTTAGAGGTTTCTGAGGAGGGCAATGACAGACCAGATCGTCCATACATATTAGAAAAATGCCAGTGGAAAGAGAAAGATTAATTGGAGATAGCTCAGTCACCTAGACAAACTTTTAAGTGTGTCCGTTATCTTCTGTGCTAAAAGACTGAGAAGTACACAGTGCTGTTTAAAGATATCTCCTATCAAAATTATTTTCTGCTGGGAGAAATTTGGCTTTCAAAAGGAACTCATTCTTCAAGGCTGTGAAAGAAATACCTGAGGTTTCACCTTCATATTGCTTACAGTGTTTACCTAATAAAGAAGAATGGAGCACGCGCTGTCTCTCTCTGGCCCTCAAGTTTTCTTCTTTGAGACAACGTCCATTTAAAGGTTTAAATATTAAGTGGTGTCGTAGCTGGCTGTAGGATGGTCTAGATGTGTGTCAATATTTGACTAGGACAGATTAATTGAGAACATCAACTTTGCTCTGTTTTTTAATGTATATTTTACTGAATCACTCTTCTTTAGTGAATTGTTGTGAAGTTCTCAGGTTAATGAAATTGTGAAATTATTGGAAAAGGTGGGAAAATATGTGAAGAAATATAATGAGTATTAATTTTTCATTCTCATAATATACACACAGTCTTACGCATGGTGAATAGGAATTTATACTAGATAGCTATTAAAGACCATGGATTAAGTCTTTACTGTAGAACAAATTAGGAGCATGGTATGGGGAAGGAACAAAAGAGCTTAGAAAGAGAAGCTCTAGAACATAAAAATGTGGCTGTAGACCAGGGGTCAGCAAATTTGGTTGCTGCCTGTTTTCATCTACCCCACGGGCTAAGAATGGCTTTTACAGATGAATATTTGCAACCTATTTGATGACAGGGGACACTAACTTTGAAACCCAATTAACTGAAATCTCCCACCCCCAGAAGAATTCCATTCTTTTCACTAGTAGACCTGGATTACAATAAATTGGACTCATTATTATAATCATTATTATTACTTATTATAATTACTTATTATAGTTTTATAACATGGCACTTATATATTATAGTACTTATTATGCTCTTGGTTTTTGTCAATAAAATTTTGTGGAAATTTGTTTTCTCTCTTTTATGTAAGTACCTACATAACATCCTTGGTTTTTCCTCTTGGCCCACAAAGCCTAAAATATTATCTGACACTTTACAGAAAACTCACCAACTCCTGATATAGATCAGGTTATATTGTTACTTCTCTGCTTGGCTTTGCTCAGGAAATGCTGAGCTGTTTTGTGCACTTCACATACTCATACCTAGCCTGCTTCTTAAGTTTATAATGACTGTATAGTGCTTGGGTAGTACTTGGATCACAGACTTAGAGAGCTTATATGATTATTTCTTATTTATATTTCTTTTTGGTTCATGTTATTATCAGGAGAATTATTTCAGTAATAAAAGAGTATTATTATTCTAAAATGTGCTATACAAAGCGGTGCAGTGTTTTTCTCATTGCATTTGGGCATTTTGCAAAAGAAAACTTCAAATAGGAGGAAATCCTATTCCTTTAAAGTTATTTTCTGTATAAAACAACTCGACTCCTGAAGCATAAGCAGATACAATTTATTAGCCCCAGGTGGCAGCAGTGGATTTGAGGACACATTGTTATTTATCCTTATGACAGGACAGCTTCCTCTTTGGTCCCTGCAGGCCTCAGGGGAGCGATGGCATTTGCACTGGCTATTCGAGACACGGCATCCTACGCACGCCAGATGATGTTCACAACCACCCTCCTCATTGTCTTCTTCACCGTCTGGATCATTGGTGGAGGCACGACGCCCATGTTGTCATGGCTTAATATAAGGTTGGTTTGAAACCGAGGCCAGTCTCGTGTCTAACTATGTCACTATTCCCGTGCAGGGGGTGCTACATACAGCTTAGTGCATGGAAGGCTTTTATAGTTTCTTGTTTTGTTTGGGGAAGGATTAAAAATTTAAAAACAATAAATAAAAATTCAGAGTATTGAATTTTCCACGAGAAAAAAAAATCATTAAACTGTTTGTGGGTACAAAAACACAAGGAATTAGAAACACCTGGACCTTGCTAGTGCCGCGACATTAGGGCAAGAATTCAAAAAGTCTTAAAGCTGCAGGAGAGAGAATGGACATAGCTGCTGGCAATGTCTGGCATTTCACATTCCTTTGAAATCAAACCTAAGGCCTTGAAAAATAAGCTCATCAGCTGGAAATAAAGGGAGGCCATTAGAGTTTTGTTTTAGGAGGAAACTGTATGCCGTGTCTCTTCTTGCTTTAGTGTACAGAAGAGGTGACATTTCCTGCATAACCCTCACTTCTTGCAGCCTCATGGACATCCCCGGCCTGTGGTTTTGTAGCTGTGTCAGCATGGAGGGTCATTGACCTAAGTTTGATTTTTTTTTTAAGAGCATTTGAATTGCAAACTGTGCTTGTGAGCTCCAGCACCTTACAGTAAAGAGGACATTGGAACAGGGGTCAGGAGACCCACAGCCTAACTCTGACCCTGGTTTAAGACAAGCTCCTCATGTCTTTTCGGCCTCTGCATTCCTTCACGTTAAATAAAAGCGTGCTGTCACCTTTTCTCCAGGTCCCTGCAGCTCTAAGTGTGTCCTCTGCGTCATCGAAAGTGCTCTTGCCACTTGCTTCAGTTTCAGATCTGCAAAGGGTGAACATGCTGGGAATGAGAAGACTTGGGTGGCGCATAGGTGTGAAGAATTCTCTGAAAAGCCACAAGATGGCAATGTTTTTTTTTCTTTCTCTGCTGGCTGTTAGTTTGCTCAGGGCTGACAACTGCGGAGTACACCTAGCTTGAAGGAGGGAGAAACCGACAAGGATCTTGCAGTCATCCTTGGGGGCAGGGAGAAAACTGGGATTTGAGAGAATAGTCTCCCTCTTCTGGAACTTTTATATTGATGGGAGGCAGGGATTCCTGGGCGTGGCCACTGCCGGCTGCACCATTTCTGGGTTAGTGGGTCTCAGCCTCAGATCTGAGTGGGTCTGCAGAACCTGGGTGGGCTTATCAGTAAGAGTCTTACAATAGCTAACGTTTGTGCTGCAGTTGTTGGTTGAGATGCCAACACGTACATTAAGATAATCCTCATAGCATTCCTATAAGGGAGTTACTACTATTATTTTCATTTTAGAGCTGAGGAAACTGAGGCACAGAGCAATAACTTGCCCAAGGTCACAAAGCTTTAAGTGGGCAAGCTGGGATTTGAACCCAGGCACACTCTTAGCTACTGTGCTATACTGCCCGAAAGGCTTGCTGTGTTAGGGACCATTTTCATGTTGTAAAATTCAGGATGATTAAAATTTCAGTTTCCTGGCGTGAATCTCCAGTCATATTAAGGAAAATAATTCATCTGTGGAAGTAGAAATCTGAAGAAGAAAATGTACAGATTTTTGGCTTTAAACTTAAGACATAAGATGGTATCATCTTTGTTCCGTGTAGCAGAATAAGAGCAAGAAAGGAGGTTTACCCTGCACAGAGTTGAGATCCTTTGCATTTGGTGACCTCTCTGAGATTACTTCCTGCTCCTATTTATCTGGTTACCCAGTAGGTGCCCTGGATGCTCAGAGCCTGGTTAAATCGTGTTTGTTTTTCAGGCTATTTCATAAGTTCTTTGCTGACCGCCCCCCCAACACATACAGGACCAAATAACTTTCCACTGAGAGTAGACAGTTGACTTGTGACATTTTGCACTTCTCATAACCCTTTTCAAAAAATGGGCCATTGAAGTAGTCCTACCCAGAGCCAGGAGTGGGGGCTACTTTCCCTGATGTGTGCAAGCTGTATATGTACACATATAATAATTGGATTGTGAAAATATTAATGGGATATATATAGCACTTCGAACATAACAGCTAGCACATGGTGAGAGGTCAGGAAATGACTGCGCATGAGGGATCCAGTTTCTCCCATATCCTTGCCAGCATTTGGTGTTGACACTTTTTTATTTTAGTTCTAATAGGTATGTGGGGATACCTCATTGTGGTCTTAATTTGCATTTCTCATGGCTGATGATGTTGAATATCTCTTCATGTGCTTATTTGCCATTCTAATAAGCAATGGTGAAATATCTGTTCAAGGTTTTTGTCCATTTTCTAATTGGATTATTTGTTTTTTTAATTGAGTTTTGTCAATTCTTTATTTGTTCTAGATACTAGTCTGTTATCAGATATGTGGTTTGCAAATATTTTCTCCTAGTCTGTAGCTTGTCTTTTAACCCTTTTAACAGTCTGTCATAGAGCAGAACTTTTAATTTTAATGAAATGCAACGTATTTATTTATTTTTAACATCATGCTTTTGGTGTTATGTCTAAGGACTCTTCATCAAGCCCTAGGTCCCAAAGATTTTCTTCTGTGTTATCTTCTAAAAGTTTTTTAGTTGTATGCTTTACATTTAAATCTGTGATCCACCTTAAGTCAATTTTTATATTAGACATGAGGTTTAGGTTGAGGTTTTATTTATTTATTTTTTTTTGACTATGGCTATCCAGTTGTTCCAGCACAATTTGTAAGAGAGACTGTCCTTTGAATTACTTTTTCTCCTTTACCAGAAATCGGTTCGCTGTATGCATTCGGGTCTGTCTCTCTTCTGCTCTGTTGATTTATGTGTCTGTACCTCCACCAGTACCACACTTTTGATAACCGTGGTTATATAATAAGCTTGAGCATCAGGCAGAGTGGGTCCTCCCACTTTATTCTTTTTCAAAATTGTCATAGCTCTTCTAATTCCTTTCTATATACATTTTAAAATAAGCTTGTCTACATCTTAAAAAAAAACTTGTGCTGGGATTTTCATAGGAATTGTGTTAAACCTGTATATCAATTTGGGGAGAATTGACATCTTTACCTCATTCAGTCTTCCAATCCATGAAAATGGCACGTTTCTCCATTTATTTATGTCTTCTTTGATTTCTTTTAGCAGTATTTTATAGTTTTCAGCATAGAATGCCTGTGTGTGTTAGAGTTACGTCTTGAGTATTTCTTCTTCGTTTTGAGCTATTTTAAATGTTATTCTGTCTTCAGTTTCACTTTCTGTGTGTTCATTGCCAGGATATAGAAATAAGGCTGGTTTTTGTAGGTTGACCTTGTATCCAGACACCTTGCCAATTTCACTTATTAGTTCTAGGAGAGTTTGGTTTTGTTTTTATAAATTCTTTGGGACTTTCTGTGTAGACCATCAGATCATTTGCAAATAGAGACAGTTTCACTTTTTCCTTTCCAACCAGTGTGCTATTTCCTTCTCTTAACTTATTGCTCTGGCTGAGACCATCAGTACTATGTTAAATAAGAGTGATGTGAGCAGACATCCTTGCTTTGTTCCCGATCTTAAGGGGAAAGCATTCAGTCTTTCGCCAGTAAGTGTGATGTTAGCTGTAGGGTTTTTGTAGATGTTCATCATCAAGTTGAGGAAGTTCCCATCTATTGCTAGTTTTCTGAGAGTTTTATCATGAACAGATGTTGAATTTTATCAAATGCTTTTCTGTATCAATTGATATGATCATATGATTTTTCTTGTTTAGCCTGTTAATATGATAGGTTACATTGAGTAATTTTCAAATACGGAACCACCCTTGCTTGTTAAACCCCACTTGGTTGTGGTGTATAAATAAATGTTTTACATACTGCTGAATTCTATTAACTAATATGTTGTTAAGGATTTGGGATACCGGTCTGTAGTGTTCTTTTTTCATACTGCCTTTGATTTGGTATCAGGGTAATCTGGCCTCTCAAAATAAGTTGGAACATGTTTCCTACTCTTCTGTTTTCTGGAAGAGGTTGTTTAGAATTGGTGTTAATTCTTCCTGAAGGTTTTATGGAATCCTCCAGTGAAACCGACTGGTCCTGGAGTCTTCTTTTCCAGGAGTTTTATTATATAAATTATGAAGCCAATTTCTTTAACAGCTATATCTCATATTGGTGAGTTGTGGCAGTTTGTGAAATTGGTCACTTTCATCTAATTGTCATGTTTATGTTGTTCATAGCATAACCTTATTATTGTTTTTATGTCTGTGAGATCTGTAGTGATATCCCATGTTTCATTCATGACACAGTATTGGTAATTTGCATCTTCTCTCTTTTGTTTTTCTTTCACTCTTACTAGAGGTTTGTCAATTTTAATGATCTTTTCAAAGAACTAGCTTTTTATTTCATTGATTTTCTGTATTGTTTCTCTGTTTTCAATTTCAATCTGCTTCTATATTAGTTCCTTCTTTCTGTCCAACTCTACCCAGATAGTGTAATGAAGCAAAATGTGCCATTGGTGAAAAATACATATGGTGTCAGTTCATTGCGTTTTTTTCAGATGTGTATAAATAGTGATATGTTAGAGGTAGAAACTGACATTTACGGAGATTACATCAAAAGAAATTCCCTCAGAAATAAGGTAATGAGACTGATTGGTTTTTGTGGCTTGGGCTTATGGTGTTACTTAATGGCCACGGATCATTTATGTGGACCAGGTTCTTATTCTAAAATGATTCGGAAACTCCCTGAAGTTCAGTGTGGTGTTTTGACGTCTGTGACCTCAGTAAGATCAGTACCTAGTTGTTTCTTACTTCTCCAGGCTGCTGACAGAGGTCCTGATCAGCTGCTAAGTGGCTGCCCAGAAGTCAGAAGCCCAGGGTAGGACTTGGAGTTCCTCCATAAATAATTAGGAGTTAGCTATGACTTTTTTTTTTTTTTTTTTTTTTGCGGTACGCGGGCCTCTCACTGTTGTGGCCTCTCCCGTTGCAGAGCACGGGCTCTGGACGCACGGGCTCAGTGGCCATGGCTCACAGGCCCAGCCGCTCAGCGGCATGTGGGATCTTCCCGGACCGGGGCACGAACCCGTGTCCCCTGCATCGGCAGGCGGACTCCCAACCACTGCGCCACCAGGGAAGCCCAGCTATGACTTTTAACCATGGCTAATTTCTAGTCTGTGTATAATATAAAATGAATATAACCACAAATCCAAAGCCAGATCACTGCTTTCCAGAAATCCAACTTATCTTTTTAAATTGGAACTTTGTGATTGCTATTTTGTTTTTTATCATTTCTTTAACCATTAAAAAAATTGAAATATAGTTAATTTATTACAATGTTGTGTTAGTTTCAGGAGTACAGCAAAGTGATTCACCATCCATGTTGCTGCAAATGTCATTATTTCATTCTTTTTCGTGGCTGAGTAATATTCCATCTCGTGTGTGCATGCGTGTGTGTGTGTGTGTGTGTGTGGTGTGTTCGTATATCACATCTTCTTTATCCATTCCTCTGTTGATGGACATTTAGGTTGCTTCCATGTCTTGGCTATTGTAAATAGTGCTGCAATGAACATTGGGGTGCATGTGTATTTTTTTGTTTTGTTTTTTGGCCACACCACACAGCTTGTGGGATCTCAGTTTCCCAACCAGGGATTGAACCGGGGTCACAGCAGTGAAAGCCCGGAATCCTAACCACGGGGGCTACCAGGGAACTCCCGCATGTATCTTTTCGAATTACAGTTTTCTCCTGATATATGCCCAGGAGTGGGATTGCTAGATCACATGGTAATTCTACTTTTAGTTTTTAAGGAACTTCCATACTGTTCTCCATAGTAGCTGCACCAATTTACATTCCCACCAACAGTGGAGGAGGGTTCCCTTCTCTCCACACCCTCTCCAGCATTTATTATTTGTAGACTTTTTGATGATGGCCATTCTGACTGGCATGAGGTAATACCTCATTGTAGTTTTGATTTGCATTTCTCTAATAATTAGTGATGTTGAGCATGTGATTGCTATTTTAAAACATAATGGCAAAATGCTCAAATTGCTTTCTGGTAGTATACAAACTTCAAATTGCCTTCTGGTAATATACAAACTACATACTATTTTTCTTAGTCTCTTGAGCAAGTTGTTGTTATTCACAAAGGTTGTAATTTTGGCAACTTGAAAAAAGCATCAGATGCGCAGATTCAGCAGATGAGCCTCACCTATGTCCTGAGCACATTTTGGTGGCACGGTGGCTGTCCTCTTGGAAGGCCCAGCTTCAAGTGACACATCAACGAAGTGGTGGTGATTGTGGGGGGTTAATGGCATACACCCAGGCAGCCAAATGAACAGGATAACCTTCATACTCCAGAGTGCAGCAATACAATCACCCAAGGACAAGTAAGGTCACTCTGCTAGGTATAATCCTGTCACATTGAGAGTTTAAGATAAAGCTCTTTAAAGATAAATTAAGGAATAAAGGCAGGGAGAAGCCCTGAGATCTTTATGTAATAGCATTTGTTACTGGATATTTTAAAAGAATTTAAAGACGCCACCTTGTAGTCAAAGGCAATATCCTGTAAGGGGTAGAGCTAGGGCTCTGGGATCTAACAGCTTCAGTTGCAATCTTGGTTCCATCATTTTCTACCTTTGTGACCTTGGGCAACTTATTTAACCTTTCTTGCTCTCCGTTTCCTGTCTGGGTAAATGGTGATGACAACAGTGTGAAGATAAAATGTGATACCAAATAAACATGATAAAGAATTCTGCCGTTAAATGTACCATCTGGCACATGGAAAGCATTTAGTGTATTTTAGCTATGACATTATCATTGCTAATCATAACCTTAATACTGCTGCTATTACTATTATTATTACTAGTGAATCTTACATTAATGGAATCCAGCTTGCTCTTCTGGAATTTGTTACCATTTTTCAATACTGTAGTCTGGTTTAAGTCACATTCTGAACATATACCTAATTAAAAGTACCACCTTAAGAAGAAGCATGTTCTCGCTTGCTTTTTTCAGGGCATATTAGTAGCATGAGTATTTGGGCATTGTCTAGCACAGTGTTTCTCAACCTTTTTTTTCCATCACTGCCCCTCTGAATAAGAGCCTTTAAAAATGTTCTTTTTATCTACCTCTTCCACTGAAATTTTAATACCACAGATCTATGTATCTGTTTATGTACTATGGTGCTTTAGAGGGCTACAAACCACTGTAATATCTAAAAAAAAATTTTTGTCCCATAAGAACCGATTTTCATGCCCCTGGGGTCTATATCACCCCCCACTGAGAATGCAGGACTTAGAGTAGGGGTTCTCAGCTATGGGCAGTTTTGCCCTCTCGGGACATTTGGCAATGTCAGGAGACATTTTTGGTTGCTCCAGCTGGAGGGGGGTGCTACTGGTGGTATATTGCAGGTAGAGGCCAGGGCCCAAAATGTCAGTCAGTAGTGCTGAGGTTGTGAAACCCTGCTCTTAGTATGATGGTGTAATTCAAATGTAGTCTGAATAACCCAGCAGTTATTAAGGGAGGTGAAAATAGACCGTGTCAACTCTTGAAGCCGTAAGGTAAAGAGAATAGCAGAAGTTGGGTTCCTGACCTACGGGTACAACCCATGGACAGTGTGATTACTTGTCTAGAAAAAAAGGCCATTTTATCTTCTGATTTTGCTGTTTTCAGTGATACAGTGTTCTTTCTGTCAAATATGTGTAAAACTGTGTGTAAACACTTCAAATATATGTTTAATAACAACTTTCTGTTTTCTAGTTTTTGTATGGATGTGTCTTGCTTTATAAAACAGATGAATTCCTGAAAATTACATGAAGTCATTTTCTATGAGTTGCATTTATTACTCTGATTTCATTACGTTATATTTTGAGAGGCTTGTCTTCATTCCTAGTCAATCCTCATTTGACTTGGCTGCTAACATTGTTGCTTTTGATGTAAATTTAGCAGCCTCTCTGGGTTTTAGAGAGCAGGGGGACAGTTTAAGAGGGGGTGCGGATTTTATTCTTTGATGGACGTGGTCCAGGTCATGTGCCCAGAGCTCCTAGTTCCCCTGTTGTCCCCGTCACACTCACGTTCCCTTCTTCTGCTGCCCAGAGTTGGCGTCGAGGAGCCCTCCGAAGAGGACCAGAATGAACACCGCTGGCAGTACTTCAGGTGACACAGGGCATCCTCAGAAACAAATTAACTGGGCCTGGCTTTTCTCCTCTTTCTAACCTGAGATGTTTCTCTTTATGCTGTTTGTCTCTTTCTTCCTTCCCCGTGTGCGCCAACCATCTGCCCCTTTTCGAAAAGGGGCAGGAGGTCCGGTTAATCATTATTCTACCCTCCTCTGGGCTGATTAATGTGTTGGTGTTCTTGAGAGTCTGTCCCCCCTCGCCCCATTTTGGACAGTGTGTGGCACCAAAGCTGGAGTTGGCGAGTCTCTCCGTGTACAGCTGAGCTTAGTGTTAAGAGCAGCCCATTTTCAGAGCCACAAATGCTTTCCCCACAAGATTCTGCTTGTGATCTAGTAAACAAGGCTTTTAAGTCATAAAGAGAACTCGAATTTTATATTTCAGCCATGACTGGGGTATGGTTTATACCATTTTAATTAAGCACCAATGCCGTTTTACTTTTTAAGTATGAATTTGTGTACTTGTACCTTATCATGGTGAATCAGAAGATACAAAACACAGATTTTTCTTTAAATCAGAAGATAATGAAAGACTCTTCTAATGCGATTTGTTTCTCAGTGTCCATCCAAGTTTATCATTTGATTATGCCTAAGGGTGGTGATTTGGGGCTATCAGAGTAAAGACTTTAGTGTTTCTTCTTTCCTTTCCATATCTTTAACTGGCATGCTTTCTTCCTGATCTGATTCTGGGTGCTGGTAGATAAATCAAACACAAAACAGGCTTGAACTCTGTTCTTCTCTCGTGAAAGTGTTTTACTCTCTGAGGACAGTGGTAAAAGCCGCAGTACCTGTCATGGGGCATGAATCTTGGGATATTGCCAGGCCCCAATGTAAACTATAATGACATGCATACAATCATTTGAAGCATTTAAGTTCCCTGGATTCACACTTTTTTCTCCTGCTTAAAATACACACACATACTCACACACACACACACACACACACACACACACACACACACACACAAATTCATTTTCAGAGACCTGACTGTAACTACCATTTAAGTAGCAGGGGAAATCCTTTCCTTTGAAATATCCAACCTTCAAGAAGGAAGGTCCCTCAGGCAAAGTGCAAGTTATTACACTTGGGACATGAGAGAATTCAGATAATGATCTGTTTGTTGTTCAAGGTTTTATGTGAACCTGTGTGTCTCATATTCCCCAAATAATTTAGGACCTCAGCCATTCCAGTTAAAAAGTAAAAACTTGTTGATTAAATCTAGCTTCTAAAATTTCTGAGATTTCATGGCATTTTCTATGGTGGTTAATCAGAATGTACATACTATATCAAAAGGGAAATGATTCATTTTTTGTATTCATTCCAGAATGAGCACATCTGTGTGATAGCTTTATTTTCTCATTTGGTATGGGATTACCACATTTGTCTTATTCTTAATGAAAGTAAGGATAATTCAATTCATTCTGGAAGAAAAGACTGTTGTATGTGCTTAGATGAGCTCAACCCTGATGTATCAGGGGAGTGCTAAAATATGATGTAATGAAACAGCACAGAAGTTTTAGATTTATGTGGTGGCCTGGATCAAAAGCGTTATAACAGGTCAGGAGGGAAATATATATTGTGGACAGTTTCCTGAAACCAGGAATTTCAGAAAGTTAACGGACCCTAAGTCTTCTGGAGCACTGTACTTAAAATACTGTACCTGGTATTTCTTGCTGCCCAGCACACCACCACGCATCCTGCCCCAAGGGTGAGGCCCTTTGTAGGGGTCCATTACCATCCTTGGGAATTGGTCCAAGAGACCCTCAACTCTGCCAGAAAAGTAATCATTCAATTGTCCTGAAGTAAACAGCCTCGAATGGGGAAAGAACTCGCAGAACACGGTCTGTGTCGCAAGTCCCCTGGTCTGTTTTCTTTCGGCATTTAAAACCCAGTAGCAAGCTGGGAAGCAGGTCTACTTTCTCCTATTCAGCACTTATGTCAGTAGCAGGGACCTCCGAGACCCTCCAAGGGGCCCTCCCAAGTTACTCCACCTGTGGGAGGGCCCCAGAGGTCTTCGGAGGCTCCGAGTGGGCCAGGAGTTGGGCTGCATCTCAGGCAGGTAGTTGGTGGTAGCAAGTGGCTGCAGCAAGTATCAGAACTGCCATGGCAGAGGGAGGGAAAAGCAAGGAACGGGGGCTCTGGGTAGGCCTGTGCTCAGAACTGTAGGTTTCCAGGGGATGTGCAGAACCAGATCTGAGGATGGCTGTCTTGGTTGGAATTTAGTTAACCATATGTTTCAGTTAACTAGCATTTTTCTCCTTGCCCTTCACTTTTAGGAGGAAAACCTCAACAGAATATTCTAAGATTTATCTGGGATTTAAAAAACCGTGTAATTACTAGACTGTATCTACCTGTTTACCTATTATAGCACCCTATGTCCATGAATCTTCACAATTTGTGATTTTTCAGACCCTGGAGTAATATGAGGATCCCGAATCATCATTATTAGTAAATTAGATTAAATTATAGAGACAGGAAATTGTACTCACGTATTTGTGAAACATTTTCACCAAAGATATAATTAAATATTGTTTTTAAGTTGTGAAAAATTTTAAATCTGTAAAAGAAGCTGAAAGAATGGAGCAATGAATATCCAAGTTCTAACCTGGATGTGCCAATTGTTAACATTTTGTCATACATTTTTGCATCATTTTCTCTCTCTCTCTCTCTCTCCCTCTCTCTCTCTCTCTCTCTCTCAACCATTTCTGAGTACCTCAGAGTACGTTATAAACATCATGACTTTCTACCCCTAAATACTTCAGCATGTATCCCCTAGGAATCTAGTCTTCTACATAATCACAGTATATTTATCACACCTGAGAAAGTAACATGAATTTTATACACACACACAGGATCCAGGATCCAATCAAAGTTTCCTTTGGCTGTCATCTTTTTTTAAATTCAGGCCCGTGGTGGCTCCATGCCCCTCCCCCTGCTCCTTGCCACTGTATGCTCTGACTGACCTGGTTGTCACCTCTGTAGTCTCTTTTTTCTTTTTTTTTAATTAATTAATTTATTTTTGTTGCCTTGGGTCTTCGTTGCTCATTGCGGTGGCATCTCTTGTTGCGGAGCACGGGCTCTAGGCGCTCAGGCTCAGCAGCTGTGGCTCACAGGTTTTAGAGCGCAGGCTCAGTAGTTGTGGCACGTGGGCTTTGTTGCTCCGCGGCATGTGGGATCTTCCAGGACCAGGGCTCGAACCCGTGTCCTCTGCATTGGCAGGCGGACTCTTAACCTCTGTGCCACCAGGGAAGCCCCTCTAGTCTCTTTTAATCTAGAACAATCCTCCCCTCCTCCTTTTTGTCTCTTATGACATTGAGGGTTTTTTTTTTTTTTAAGGAGTCAGGATTTTCAGGATAATTGTTTTGCATAATGCCCTACAAAGTGGATTTTTAAAATTTGTTTTCCTCTTGAGTAGAGATAGATAATCATTTTTGGGGGAGGCAAAAATAATATAAAAGTGATGTTATACTTTCTTGTTGCATCATATCAGGTGGTGCATGTTGTCAGGCTGTCCTTTTATTAGTGATGTTAAATTTGATCACTTTAGACGCCAGGTCTCTCCATAAAAGCACTGTTTTCCCTTTGTAACTAAAAAGTTACCTGTAGAGTGATCCTTTAACATCATATGAATAGTCAGATTCCCAACAACCTTTTACCCACTGGTAAAATTGTCTCAAAACAATTATTACACTGTGAGGGGCAAGTGGTGATTTTCTAATCCTGTCATTCCTTTCATGTTTATGACAAGTATCTGTATAGAAGAGCTTTCAGCGGGTTTTCAATCTTATTTTCTATACCGAGGAAGTGAGAAATCTCTCCATTGTCTAAGTAATCAGTTCAAGCAAATTTTTACTTAATACGTATGGGGCTACAGAGTTGCGTCTCCGCAGGATCCCAGCAGGAATCTTGGGTATTATCACTGAGAAGGCAGAAGGAAGCAGATAGTTGGCATTTTTTTTGGCAGAGAAAAAAGTGATGCTAGAGAGACATGGCTGGAATTAGTACTTTCTAGAATCTGTACTGTGCAATTTGGTAGCCACTAGACACATGTGGCTGTTTAAATTTAAATTAACTAAAATGAAATAAAACTTAAAATGCAGTTCCTCAGATCTAGAATACTGCCATCACTGCGGAAAGTTCTGTTGGATGATGTGCATCTAGAATCATCCTCAAGTTCCCCCAAGCAAAATGTCGAACCAGTTTGGGATGAGGTTAGGGTGGCCCTGATTTTGTGAGTTTATCAGGTTATTCCAGTGTTTCGTACTCCATTGTTTGAATTCTGGCCTGGCCATGTGGGCCGAGGATAATAGATGAATTCCTCTTATGTTTCCAGGACTTGAATGAAAATAGTCAAAACCTAGTCTTTATAAGCAGTTCTTGTTAAACAGAATTTATTTTAATTCTTGTTAAACAATTTTTTTTTCTCCTAGCAGAGGTTAGTTGAAAGAATAGAGGGAGCTAGACTTCATTTGGAAGCTTTTATTACGTTTGGCTTTATTTTCTTCATTGTGGGACAAGGCACACTTAAGCCTTTTCTCTTACCTATAGGGTTCCTATTTCACCTAGGCTGATAAAATCCATATGTTTTATCTTTACGGCGTGGAAGCCACTTACAAAGGCAATACACCTGTTTCAAAATTCACAGTAGAGAAAGGAGAGACTGTCCGTGGCAGGTATGAGCTGCTGTGCTCTTCGCCATCCTGCCCGCCGTGCCCTTCAGATCACATCATCTCGTGGCTCCTGCCCCACAATAGCCTCTCTGTGGTTAGGCAGAAGGCTGCTGTGTCACCAGGCTTTCCGGTAGGCTGTCTGGGAGACAGACTAGTAACCAGTGCTCTGCCCCTCTCTCTGAGGCTTTACTGGGGAGCTCATCCATGCAAATTAGTCTGCCATGAAGTGGCTCCATGCGGCTGTAGAATCCACAGAGCAAGACCTAATGTTGGATTCCTAGCTGTTGGTCTTACAGATCTGACACCATATAGAGGACATTTCTCTATGGAACGTACATTAGAGACTCAAATCAGGTGAGAGTTAAAGATGAACAGCTAGGAATTCAGTGTGACCTCTCCTCTACCACTTCAGTATGTTAGACACTTTGGTAGCACTGAGGCTCTCGTGTGACCTCTGTGGGTAGTCCTGGGACCCCAGAATATTTCATTTCCAAAAAAATCTCTGTGAGGTTTGTTGCTCAAAAGTTCCTGGATAGGGGCTTCCCTGGTGGCGCAGTGGTTGAGAGTCCGCCTGCTGATGCAGGGGACGCGGGTTTGTGCCCCGGTCCGGGAAGGTCCCACGTGCCGTGGAGCGGCTGGACCCATGAGCCATGGCCGCTGAGCCTGCGCGTCCGGAGACTGTGCTCCGCAACGGGAGAGGCCACAACGGTGAGAGGCCCACGTACCGCAAAAAAAAAAAAAAAAAAAATAGTCCCTGGATAATGTCCAGCTATGAGATCAAGCCTCCAGGCCTCAGAAACTCCTCCCAGAAATTGACCTCTAGACACAGCAAAGTCAATCTAATTCACTACAAAGATTCCATCAAACCTCAGGCCTGTGGGGAGGAAATCTGGTGCCAGGTACACTATAGGTTTTAACAGAGTGCTCAGAACAGGGCCTGGCTTGGTAGGCACTCAGTAAATATTTGCTGAATGCATGAATGCATCTCGTGGTTTTTAAACTTTGCCTTCAGCAAAATATGGGGCAACTGTTCCCTTTCCTTCTGTATCTCCTCACCCCCATCCAGGGGGCACGCACCTTGGCTTAGTGCTCGGCAAGCCTGGAGTAAAACAGAGTGGAGGCTGCCAGTATGTCTGTGTTGTCTTCTATTCTTCCTTTCCATTAGTCTCTTTTCTCAAGATATATCCTGGGCATCACAGGCAGAGAAGCGGGAGGGAGAGGAGGAAAAATAAGGCACACATGGGGCTTTGCACATCCACTGTCTGCTCATCGGAGTCAGCACCCTGGTGCCAGACAGCAAATAACACACGTGGTCAAGGCCATTCAGCACCTCTCTTCAAGCTCAAATCAGACCTGCTGAAAGCTGTGTATTCTGTTTGGCTTTTATGATCCCAGCCACTATTTGCAATATTGGAGGAACAAGGAAAGTAGAGAATTTTCCTGGCATCTTTGTCTCCTCCTCCGCTGCCCCATGTTATCCGTGTCATCAGTGCCACAGTTCTCTGCCTTACAATGAGGAAGGTTCAAGGATAAAGAATTAACAGATACATAGGGCAACAGTTGGTATGTTGCTAAGCCAAGTCAGCTTACCCTAGTGCTTTCATGGATTTCGTTATAAGTGGATTGTGCCACCTTGCTTTTTCTTTCTGTCTTCAGTTGCTGATCTCAAACGTGTGAGTTCTCAGGTCATCTGTGCTGCAGGGGGACACATGATATGCATGCTGAAATATTTAGGGGGAGTGTATGGATGTCTGCGACTTTATTTGAATTCATCCAAAAAAATGAGGTGGATGATAGAGAGAGGGCTAGGTATGTAATAAAGAAAATACAGCAAAATGTTAATGGTAGAATCTGGGTGAGGGGTATACAGGTATTCACTATAAATTCTTTCAAAACTTACCTGGATATATGAAACATTCCATAACAAAAGGTTAGGGAATAAAAGCAGGTCAGAGGGGAGTAAGGAAGCAGCAGAGAGGAAGAGGCCTGGGACGGCAGGACCCACCTTTTGCTACCTGGGGCCATCTGGTGCAGGAGGGCAGGCAGACAGTTTGCCCGCTGCTGCCGTTCTCCAGAGGTCTTGCTTAAGGTGTCAGCACACAGGTTGATTGCCCGGCCTACCCCTGGGATCTGGTGTGATGTGTGACCTCTTTCGCACGACTTTTGCATGACAGCCTTTCCCTTCTTTTAGCTAACCACTCCTTCCACCTTGGGAAGATGGTCAGCCTCTTGGCTACTTTGAGCCAGCCTGGCCGCTATGGTCCAAGCTAATACTCTCTGTTTTTCTCCTTGTCTTTCTCTCTGATGACTTACAGAGTTGGTGTTGATCCAGATCAAGACCCACCACCCAACAATGACAGCTTCCAAGTCTTACAAGGGGTAAGTCACAAGAGATGCTTCTTCCCAGGGAGGTGTTATTAAAAATAGCTAAAATTTATTGAACGTTTACTACACGCCAAGCAGTTTACGTGGATTCCCTCATTGTGGTCTTGACAACAACCTTATGAAGTAGGAGCTGTTATCCCCAGTTTACAGATTAGAAGCTGAAGTTTGAGAGTTGAAGTGAGTCATCTAAGGTCAGAGAATTTGAAAATGATGGAGGCAGGATTTGAGTCCAAAGTCCCTGTTCTTAACATATTAAGGGGCCAAAAAGTATGTTTAAGCTGACTCCCTACCTTCCAAGAATGGATATATGGATACATCGGTGATTGGCTTACGGTAACTGGTTCTGGGAAGGAGAGGGATGTGATCAACTCTGCAGCCCAGGGAATCTGAGCAAGAGAGGAGGGACGCTGGGTGACGGCGCGGGCGTAGCAGAGCAGCAGCCCTCAGCCCCATAGGCGATGAAGGTCACAGCAAGGCTAACGGTTAAGGTTTGGGCAGGATTGTGGTGGCAGTGACAGCCTGGAGTGGAAGCTGTAGAAGCAGGTGAGGGCAAGAGCGCTATGGCCGCATCTCGTGTGACAGCAGGGAAGAGCTCCTGCTGCCACAGAGAATTCTGATGGAGACTGGGGTGGGGCGGGGGTGGGGATGGTGGGGGAAGAGGCACGTGCTGGTCCTTGGTTTTGCCATCTGCTCCGGTCACTCTTGCAGCATAATGCACTGCCCCAAACATAGGAAGGAAAGTGAACAACAATTTCGTATCCACATGCATTCTCTAGGTTTGGAAAGGGCACAGTCGGGACAGCTTGCCTTTGCTCCATGAAGAAACCTGGGGGTAACTCAACAGCTGGGAGCTGGAATCATCCAAAGGCTCATTCGCTCATATGTCTGGCACCTGGGCTGGGAGGACTCAGACTAGGACCAGCGACTAGAATGCCTGTGATGGCTTCTCCGTGGCCTCAGGGTATGGGACTTCTTATGTGATGGCTCAGGCTTCCAAAAGCCCCTGTCCCAGCAAGCAGGGTGGAAACTATGTGGCCCTTTCTGGCCTAACCTTGGGAGTCACAGAGCATCACTTCCGTGACTTTCTCTTGGTTACAACAAGTTGCTAGGGCCAGCCCAGATTCAGTGGGAGGAGATAGAGACCATCACCTCTGGATGGGAGGAGCATAAGCGAAGTGGCAGCCATGTTCTAAAGCTGCTGTATCAGCCCTGTTGTGGGGCTGGTGGGCTCATTCTGCCTCCAGGTTTTTGTTTTTTTTTGTTTTTCTTTTTGCTGTACGCGGACCTCTCACTGCTGTGGCCCCTCCAGCTGCGGAGCACAGTCTCCAGACGTGCAGGCCCAGCGGCCACGGCTCACGGGCCCAGCCGCTCCGCGGCACGTGGGATCCTCCTGGACTGGGGCACGAACCCATGTCCCCTGCATCGGCAGGCGGACTCTCAACCACTGCGCCACCAGGGAAGCCCTGCCTCCAGGTTTTGCTCCTTCCCCAGGCCAGCATTTCCTGGGCAGGCAAGGTGGGGGAAGGGAAAGTCACGATAGGAGCAGAGATGTGTTTCCAAAATGTTATTATTTGGCCTTGGGAGTGAAGAACTGTTTTGTTCAGCATACAATACCCAGTGCTGAGCACAGTGCCTGGTCCATGGCGGGGGGGGGGGGGGGGGCTGATCGGTATTTGATGGGAAGATGGGGGAGCGAGAGCAGCACAGGGCATGGGAAGCTTCACTCACCACGTGCATGTGTTGTCCACAAAGCCATGTTGAGTGTTTTTCTTTCAGTCAGCTTTGCATCACACTCGTCATTGCACTTAATCCCAAATCCAGTCTGCACGTCTTAGATTCCCTAGGATCTTCTAAATGACTCCAGCTACCGAATCTGATTTAACACATCTTGCAAAATGTGGTGCCGTGTGGGGCCCAGGGGTGCCACCACAGCTTTCTCTGAGGGTGGTTACAGCCTGATGAGCCATTCTTGGGTTGATGCCCCTTAAGGGACACAAAGCCCTGACCTCTGAAAGTTCTAGGCATTTTGGGAAGAGCTTTCAGTGAGCTTCACTTAGAGATTTGGTGCCCACTTTAATGGTGCTCCAGAAGACCTTTGTGGCTATATTAGAATTGGCCATTGTGCCAGTTGGGAACATGTGGCTTCAATGAGAAGCTCTTTTTGAAAAGTTGCTATTTGACTTGAGCTTTGATTAAGGACTTTAGAAAACAGGGGTTCAGGAACTGTGCACCTGGCAGCCAATTTAGAGTCTGACAGTTTGGGTTCCCCCAAACTGGGATCTGAGGAAACCTGGGTGAAATTCATGATGGACATCCTCATTTCACCGAAGGGAAAATAATGGCTCTGGTAGGATACACATCCTCCATAGACCTGTGGCCTGTCAAGTTAATTTTGTAAGAAAAACAGGTCACTGCCAGGTGGATATCAAGGGTTTGGGGCAATTTCATCTTGACAGTTCCAAGTTGGTCAACATCGACCCCCTCCCCCCGGCCATTTTGCTGTTTTCCATTGCTCCTGCCTCTGGACTCAAGCATCTGTGAAAGGAAATACATGAAATGGTTTGGTTGGTTTCATGTAGCTGAACTTACTATGTCTCAGAGACAGTGGGCTTGTAACTAGACTTCGTAAGAAACATGCTGTGGAAATGTTTGAAAAGCAGTGGGTCCTAAATGCTAAGGGTTCTGGCAGTGCATTTAGTCCATGCAGTGATAGTTAAGGTAGCGCCCCCAGCCTCAGGCAGGGCCAACATTGGAAACCGCCCTTTGGGCCAATTTTGACCAGGCAGGTGGTAGCCACTTCCGCTGCACTCCCAGTGGCGCCCCTTTGGCCGGCCCTGGTCAGGAGCTGTGTCACACCTTTGCTTTAACCGCCCTCCTTCCAAACCTCATACGCAGTCGTGCAGAGGGCCCTCAAAGGCAGTTTTGTTGGCATTTTGAAAGTCTTTCAAGATTGCTGTCAGAGGGAAGAGATATGGGAACATATGTATATGTATAACTGATTCACTTTGTTATAAAGGAGAAACTAACACACCACTGTAAAGCAATTATACTCCAATAAAGATGTTAAAAAAAAAAAAAAAGATTGCTGTCAGACTGGGAAAAAAAAGACGAACTTCAAGTTCAGTTCTTCGGGACACCTTCTGAAAAATGACTCATGCCCTCATGCAGAAAGGGCCTCATTTTTCCAAGTCCTTCTGACCTGACTTGATCCAGTAAGCCATTAACAACAGGGCTGGGAGCACTCAGTGGTCATGAGAAACCAGTAAAACAGAGAACTAAATGGGCTTCTCAGTTTTGGGTGAAACCCTGGGTTCCTTGCAGCTTCCGCTGAAATGGATCCAGGTCACATGCTCAATGTTGCCATGAAACTGAAATCAGAGGTGGGGGAAGTCCAGATGTTTGTTCCCCATCTTGCTAAAAGCAAACAAACAAACCAAAAAGTGATATTTGATGGGAAAGCACAATTTATAAGGAGCACGATTTTCCTCACCGGTCCTAGAAGCCCAAGGTTATAAACAGAGTCATGGCTACAGAGCCACAGAATATTAGCTCATGTGGGCGAAAGAAGGGAGCTGTTGGCCAGAACTTTTGGCTCTATGTGAGGGAAGCATAAGAATATCGTGGATAGACTTCAGCTTCATGTCCCTGGCAAGTTTGACTCATTACAACAAAACAAAACAAAAGACTCAGCTGCTTTGTTTCTGTGGAGGTCTTGGTGACTTTGCAACCAAAACAAAAACAAGCCCAGCTGGAGGCAAGCTGCCTGGTCCTGGGGGTGGCCTCCCAACCCATTCAATGGGGCATTTTTCATGCCAGATGCAGCTGAGATTTATGTTGGCCGGACACGCAGACACATCATTCACTTCCTTCCCCAAGTTTACAGAAGCGCACTCATTGATGAGGCCGCTTTGGAGTAGGCAGGAACACGAATCTGAATGTATCCCGCCTCTGTCATCTCAGCAGGACAAGGTCACAAGCAGGATATTAGTGGAACGTGGGGGAAGGGAACCACTGTGCTCGTGGTGTGTGTGTGTGTGTGTGTACCTGAAAACTGCAGAAACTCAGCTGTTTATAGTCGCATTCACATATACCTTTCTGGGCAAGTTGGATTTGTTTGTTCCTGAGTCCTCCCCCAGTTTCCTTCCAGGCTAAAATCTGACATCCAGTCCCTTAAATCTTTAACTTCAAACAGTTGCTGAAGTGCCTTTCCTCAGATTACTACTCTCTGACTGCCTTCCCCACCACACTTTTTTGTTTTTCTGATGGCCTCCCTTGGCCCCTGATTTCCCTTTCTGCTATTCTTTTTTTTTTGTCTTAGAAGTTCAAAATTAACATTTATTCATTCATTTGACAAATATTTATGGAGCATCTGTTATATTTCAAACATTCTTGCAGGCCCTGGGAATACATTTGCAAACACGACAGATGAATCTCTGTCCTTAAGGGCTTGGTGACAATGTGATGAAGGATAAGGGTGGAGGGTGGCAGAGGTGAGATGGTGGAGGGCCTTGTCCGCTTCTCCAAGAGGGACCGTGAACCTGCCCCCCTGCTGTTCCGAGTGTCCCCGTGGACAGCAGCCTGGGCATCACCCGAGAGCTCGTTAGAAATGCAGACTCTCAGGCCCCACCTGAACCCACAGAATCAGAATGTTCACTTTAACAGGGTGCCCAGGAGGGTTGTGTGCACTTTACAATTTGAGAAGCCCTGGTGGAGGCAGTGTGGAGCTCTTAATTCCCTGTTTTTAAACCCTGTGTTACCCGCTTCTGAGAAATCTTGGCCCCATCATCCCAGGGACATGAGAAAGACCCAAATCGGGTTGCATCAATTATGTACTCTTGTGCTCTGCATTAGTTTCATATCGTTGCTGTAACAAATTACCACAAACTCAGTGGCTTAAAACAACACAGTCTTATAGTTCTGTAGGTCAGAAGTCTGGTGGGTTCTACTGGTTTCTCTCTTTTAGGTCTCTTAAGGCCAAAATCACGGTGTCAGTGCGGTTGGGCTCTGGGGGAGAAGCCACTTCCAGTCTCCTTCAGGTTGTTGGTAGAATTCCCTTCCATGTGCTTGTAGGACTGAGGTCCTCTTTCCTTGCTGGCCATTGGCCGGGAGTCAAGCTCAGGACCTAGAAGCACCCGCATTTCCTGGCTCTTGACCCCCTCCACTTCCAACTATGAAAACTTCATACCCTGAATCTCTCCTGCCTCTTCTCCCACCGCATCTCTCTGACTCTCTTGCCCGCCTTGTCCACTTTTCAGGGCCCATGTGATTATACTGGGCCTACCTGGAAAACCTTAAGTCCACCCACAAAGCCCCTTTAGCCGTGTAACGTTAACAGACTCAGGCTCCAGGGATTAGGATGTAGAAATCTTTGGGGGGCAGGGGCAGTATTCTGCTCCATCTCTGAAAAAAAAATAAGCTGTTCTCATTATTGTAATGACCTTAACATAAAAAATACATCTCTTAACAATTAGAATGGAATGAAATATAACTCTACCCAGAAATCATTATTCATTAGTTCTAGAAAAATTATTTCAAAATAGGACCTTTTTGCCACTCCCCAGGTCTTCAATCTGCTTTCTTTTTCTTCACCCCATATGTATCTGTCTGTCTGTCTCCCCCTCTGGAAATGTGCTCCTCAAGTGGCAGGTGCTGGGTCTCATTCCTCTTTGTGTTTCCAGCACCCAGCATGGTACTTGGCACACAGTAGGTGCTTAATGAATGCAGGAGAAATAGCCATTCATTGTTTCATGCTCAAAAATTGGTGATAAGCAGAGCTAGTGGTATTTATTTTCCTGAAGGGGCTTCTCTATTAACAATTTCAGTAAAATGTTTTAAAATCCCTTGTGTAACTCATAAGGACAGAGAGCAGAATGGTGGTTACCAGGGGCTGGGGGATGGGGGAGGGGGAGATTTGGGGAGATGTTTAAGGGTACAAACTTGCAACTAGTAGATAAACAAGTTCTGGAGAGCTAATGTACAGCATAGTGAATGTAGTCAACAATACTATATTATAAACTATAAAGTTGCTAAGAGACTAGATCTTAATTGTGCTCACCACAAAATAGAAATGGTAATTATGTGACAGGATAGAGGCATTAGCTAACCTACGGTGGTAATCAAACTGCAATATATAAACATACCAAACCAACACTGGTGTACACCTTAAACACACGCAATGTTATATGTCGATTATGTCTCAATTTAAACTTGCCCAGAGTCACACAGCAGGGCGAAGGCACAGTCAGGAGTAGAGCTAGGACTTGGGCCCAGGTAGTCTGTTGAGAAAGCCTGTGATGGTTACACCTACGCCTCTTGGAGCACTCCATTGCCTTTGAAACATTTCTCAGAGATGCCATCCTTGTGCACAGCCTTGAAAGATGAATAGGGATCAGCCAGGTAGGTGTTGTGGGTGGAAGAAGGTGAGAATATGCAAGGGTGTTCTGGATTCTAGAAGCAGCCTGAACTAAAGACATGGGGGTGTGAACTGTCCTGGTGGGGATGGAGGTTTTGAGGAGGGTGTGGTGGGAGAGCCAAGTCCCCACTTTTCCTCTGGGCAGCCCAGGCAGGCGGCCCACCTACTGTAGGATCACCTGCACCCACACCGACCCCTGCTTGGAGCCCGCAGGAAAGGCCGGCTGGCTTGTGAATGGTAGCCGCCCAAATCATGCTAGGAAGCAGTTGTTGGTTGTCTTCTGGGTCAGCTTAAAAAAATCAGTCCTGTTCCACAGACCCTCCCCGATTTCCCCAAAGCCTCTATATGTGGATTTATCCAAGTTCTTCCTGTACATAATCATGCTTCTTGCCCCATCTCTTAGAATAAGAAGTTGTTTAACACCCCCGTTACAGAGTTGCACTTTTTATTTGCCCTGAATTTGTAACCCTTCAGGGTTGGCTCTTAGTGTCTTACATTTCTAAGGTCGCTTTATCTTATTTGTGGACTGTAGGCATATCTCTTTGTAGCCTGAGAAGACCTTTTCTTAATTTGCCTTCAAAAAAAAAGCCTTTCCCTTGCTTTACTCATTTTCATTGTCCCTCTTGGGGCTTATATAGGTCAGTCTCCTGTAGCCTCCTTAAGGTGAGATGGCAAGAACTTAAGTGTTGCAGGTGATGAGAATGCACTGTGATTTGATAATGCAGAGGTTAGGATGACAGAATAGGGGTTTGCCATTTTTATTGTTATTTTAGTGGAAGAGCAGACAAGTGACTTTGGGGAACTTGTCTTATGCCCAATGGTTTATAGCATCCTTCCAGAAGATGTTTATCATCTTGCTAGTTTTTTCTTTAGTAAGATTCTACAGACACTTAGAACCAAGAGCTTGGAGCCTATCACTTTATAAAGAAGCATTTAATTTTTTTCGTAAAACGGTCATCTCTCAAAAAAGTCATCTACCACTTTTCCACTCTGTCGTGTGGCATTTTGAAATCTCCCTAGAGTTGTCATTGGGCTAGCAATTAATTACCTGAAGGAATGATTGTTATCTGCAAATAGAGACATTTCTGTGCCCCCTTTTCCCTATGTGATTTATTAAAATGTGAAATAAAGTTGGTCTCTGGGGTCTCTCCTTTTTATTTCCTCATCCACAGAAGGGCCCATTTAACTAAGCCATTTGCAGATATGTCACTAAACATTCCTCAAATACCGTGGGGGACCCTGTTTTTAAAAGTCATCTTTGCCGTTGGAAATATTAGGAATTTAAATAGTGCTTGCTAACTTCCCTCCCTATGCTTGTCTGTATCTTCTTACCTTCTCAGAGATTTCTGACTCATTCTTGGCATCTCTACTACAGGTAGAATTTACACCCACCGAGATTTGGAACTACATACTTGTAATCGTTGACTCAACTTTTATTTGGTTATTCTTTTTTTTTTTTTTTTTTTTTGCGGTACGCGGGCCTCTCACTGTTGTGGCCTCTCCCGTTGCGGAGCACAGGCTCCGGACGCGCAGGCTCAGCGGCCATGGCTCACGGGCCCAGTTGCTCCGCGGCATGTGGGATCTTCCCAGACCAGGGCACGAACCCGTGTCCCCTGCATTGGCAGGCGGACTCTCAACCACTGCGCCACCAGGGAAGCCCTATTTGGTTATTCTTGATTGCCCCTTACTTGTAGAGCTGCCTCTCCCTAGAACATTCAAGAGGAGGATGATAATAATGGCTGCGCTTCACAAGCAGCCTGTACTTTCAGAGCTTGTCATCCAGCAACATAGAACCCCAGCACTGCCCTCAGACTGCTGCCATCAGTCCACTTTTTAATATTAATTGTGCTGCTTATACTACTCACACAGAACAGATTTCCTAAACCACAAATGAATGTTTGATTGTGCCAGTTACTTTGAAAATGAAATGATGGGGATGTTTGAGTTGGAAAGACATGAGAGGAGTAGTAAAGGAACGTACTACTTGAGGGCAGAGACAATAACAGAGATGCTGATTCTGGCTCCCTTTCCCCTGCCCACCACCCCCCCCCTTCCTAAAGCTGGGAGGGCAAGTTACTAACTGCCTGGAACACAATGCAGGTGCCTGGGTAAGGACCCCAAAGAGCCCTTGGCTGGTTTGTCAGGAAACTCAACCAAGCGTGATTTCCCCAGGCCAGCTGTGGGGGACCTGGAAAGTTGGTTTTACAGATGCTTTCTTTAATCTTCTCTATAAATCAATTTTGGCCTGTTAGGATCTAGATACTTTAGGGTAATTAACCTGCTAAAAGGCACTCTGAGGAAAATTACAGTAAAAATGCCAAAAGAAATTTTGTACTACATTGAGTTGGTCTACTCTCAGACATAACCAAGCCTGTTTCTTTGGGGATTGATTTGTCTACCTTTTGGACTTACTTGATTTCTTTTAAAATATTACCTCCTGATAAATCTTTGAAATTTTGGTGATACAGGATGTTTGACTCTGAGCTCAAAATCTCTAAAGGTTATGGTTAAAAGGGAAGCTTTTGCCCCTATTTCAATCCCTTTTCTGCAACTAAGTATCTTTCTTCTTGTTTGTTCCTAGGATGGTCCAGATACTGCCAGAGGAAACCGGACAAAGCAGGAGAGTGCATGGCTATTCAGGCTGTGGTACAGCTTTGACCACAAGTATCCTTTTAAGAGGATTCCCTGTATTTGTGCAACATCAATGATGAAATCCTCTTGTTGAGTTGTCAGTGAATGACTTCTGATGAGCAAGGAAAGATGTGTGCTTGCTGCTACAGGTGTAGTCAGTCCTCTCTTGGGACACATGCAATGATCATTCAACCACAGGCAGTCATAACTAGCATCTCTCTGGCCAAGAAGAATGTTTGCACATCATTAGGGTAGTCAGTCCACAGCCTGGTAGACTCACGTGGCACTTCAGAGCTTTGTGTCCAAGGGAAATATGCCTGTGTAGGTGAATTAGTTAAAATTCCACTTGAACCATGCTGTGGTCAGGAAGGGAAGTGGAGGTTGGCCAGTTAATCCGTGTGGAGAGGATGATTCCTATTGGCTTAACCGAGTCTGGCCAGGTCTGATCCTGGCCTTAACTGGACCACATGCAAGGCAGACTCTGTTCTAGTAGATTCACTTGGCCCCAGGTGAAAAATTAAAAACCAAAAAGTTACACTTTCATGGTTTCTTAGGTTGACATAGCGGTCAAATGGGTAGGTAGCTTATATATGGTCTTTGGAGACTTTGAAAGTGTTTAAAATTTTTTTATTGACGTAAAGAATACATATAGGAAAGTACATAAATCATAATTGCTCTGCGAGTTATTGCAAAATAAGTACACTCAATACCAAACGGGTCACGAAACACAAAATTACCAGTTCCCCTCATGCCGTAACCCAATTACTGCCCCTTTCTCCTCCCCAAACATAACCACTCTCCTGACTTCTAGCAACACTTAATAATATTACCTGTTTCTGAACTTCATATAAGTGTGATTATAGAGTGTTTATATTTTAGTATCTGGTTTGTTTGGCTTGACATTATTTGTGTGATTCATCCATGTTGTAGCTCTAGTTCATCTATTTTCATTGCTGTATAGTATTTCATTGTATGACTATATCATAATTTATTTATCATCCTGTTGATGAACATGTAGATTGTTTCTAATTTGGAGCTATGATGAAAAATACCGCCATGAACATTCTTATACATGTCTTTGGTGCATGTTTACATACATTTTTGTTGGGAATATACCCAGGAGTGAAATTGCTGAGTCATAGGACATGCAAAGGTTCAACTTTAGAAGATGATGTCAAACAGTTTTATAAAATGGTGGTACCACTTTTCACACTTACCTCTAGCGTATGAGAGTTCCATTTGCTCCACATCCTCACTGACGGTTGGTATTGCCAGTCTTGTTAATTTTAGCCCTTCTAGTGGATTTATAGTGGTATTTCATTGTGGGTTTTTTTAATGGAAGTATAGTTGATTTACATATTATATTAGTTTCAGGTGTACAACACAGTGATTCAATATTTTTATAGATTATACTCCTTTGTGGTTTTAATTTGCATTTACCTAGTGACTAATGAGGTTGAGCACCTTACCATATATTTACTGGCCCTTTGGTATGTTCCTTTGTGAAGTGCCTGTTCAAGTCTCTTGCCCACTTTTCTCTTGGGTCATTGGCCTTTTTATTACCGATTTTAAGAGTTCCTTTGTATTCTAGATATTAGTATTTTGCTAGTTATATGTGATAAAAAGTATCTTCTCTACTTGTGACTTGCCTTTTCACTTTTAGATAGAATATTTTGATGAACAAAAGGTCCAATCCAATTTCTTGATCTTATCTGTTCTGGTTATTATTGTTTGTGTTCTGTTTTAGAAATCTTTGTCTACTCCAAAGTCATAAAGCCAATTTCCTATGATATCTTCTAGGAGCTTTATTGTTTACCTTCTGTACATCTGTGTTTGTTTTTTTTTAAAATAAGTGACAGACATGAGCAATGAAAAAGTATAGAGAAAATTTGAGATGCTCTAGATGAGGTTATCATCTTTCATCTTTCAGAGGTGATTTACCTTACATCTGGTCAGTGGCAAGTTTAGGGGAATGAGCAATTCCAGATCACTTTAATCCAATCAGGAATAAAGGTGATATGAATCTGGGCTTCAGTTCCTGTGAGGGTTAGTCTGTTTTCTGTGTGCCCTTTCTTCTAGGGTTCCAACCTAGAGCCTAGAGTATTTATGTAGACTTCCTCAGAAGACCCTGGACTCCAGTTTTTGTCAGATTCACTCTGTTTTTGTGAGTCTGCCAGATGCTCTGCTTAGCTTCTCAGGTGCTTTTAGGGAAAACGTGGCTCACCGTGTGCAGGGCTCACCTCTTGGATTTCCTTTTCCAGACTCTGGCCCTCTTCACTGCCATAGTAGCTTTCTGATGCCATTAAGCAGAAAATTTTGTTGTGTTTTATTTTCCCAGCTTTTCTAGTTAGCCTCAGTTGAAAAGATGGTTCAAATTACCTTGTTTGCTATTAACTAAAATAGAACCCCCCAGGGATTTTTTTAAGTTATATGAACTTTGTCTACATTGTAATTCAGAATGCATGTTACTCACTGGGCTTGGAAAGGATGTAGAGAAAATTGGAGAGAGTTCACAGGAGAGTGACAAAATGCTCAAGTGATAGATCATTTGGACAGTAAATGAATAAGGAAACATTGGGCTTGAACTACATTTTAGACTAAATGACATTTAGGCATATGCAGAACATTCCATCCAACAACAGAATACACATTCTCCTCAAGTGCACATGGAACATTCTCCAGGATAGATCATATGTTGGGTCACAAAACAAGTCTTAGCAAATTTATGAAAATTGAAATCATACCAAGTATCTTTTCCGACCACAATAGTATGAAACTAGAAATCAGTAACTGGAGAAAAACTGGAAAGTTCACAAATATGTGGACATTAAACAACACACTCCTAAACAATCAATGGGTCAATGGAGAAATCAGAAGAGAAATTTAAAAATTATCTTGAGACTAATGAAAATGGAAACACAACACAGGAAAACTTATGGGATGCAACAAAAGCAGTTTTGAGAGGGAAGTTCATAGTGATAAGTGATACATTAAGTGATACATTAAGAAAAAAGAAAGATCTCAAACAACCTAACTTTACTCCTCAAGGAACTAGAAAAAGAAGAACGAAGCCCAAAATTAGTAGAAGGAAGGAAATAACAAAGGCCAGAGCAGAAATAAATAAAATAGAGACTCAGAAAACAATAGAAAAGATCAACGAAACTAAGAGTTGGTTTTTTGAAAAGATGAACAAAATTGATAAGCGTTTAGTTAGACTAAGAAAAAGAGAAGACTCAAATAAATAACATCAAATGAAAGAGGAGACATTACAACTAATACCACAGAAATATATAGGCTCATAAGAGACTACTGTGAACAATTATTCACCAAAAATCGTATACCCTAAAAGAAATGGATAAATTCCTAGAAACATGCAACTTACCAAGACTGGATCATGAAGAAATAGAAAATCTGAACAGACCAATACAAGCAAGGACATTGAATTAGTAATTAAAAACCTCACAGCAAAGAAAAGCCCAGGACTATATGGCTTCACTGGTGAATTCTACCAACGATTTAAAGAAGAATTAATCCGGGAATTCCCTGGAGGTCCAGTGGTTAGGACTCTGGGCTCTCACTGCCGAGGACCCAGGTTCAATCCCTGGTGGGGGAACTAAGATCCCACAAGCCATGCAGTGCAGCCAAAAAAAAGAAAAAAGAAAAAAAAGAATTAACCCTTCTTAAACTCTTCCAAAAAATTGAAGATGGGGGAATACTCCCAAATTCATTTTTTGAGGCCAGCATGGCCCTGATATTAAAGCCCACCAAGGACACTACAAGAAAAGAAAATTACAAGCCAGTATCCCTGGTGAACATAGATGTAAAAATCTTCAACAAAATACTAAAAATCTGAATTCTATAGCACATTAAAAGGATCAGACATCGTAATCAAGTGGGGTTTATCCCTGGGGGATGCCACATAATCAATGTGAACACCACAGTAACAAAATAAAAATCACGTGATCGTCTCAATAGATGCAGAAAAAGCATTTGACAAAATCCAGCATTCTCTTATGATAAAAACTCTCAACAAATTAGGTATAGATGGAATGTACCTCAACATAATAAATGCCACATATGACAAACCCACAGCTAACATGATACTCAATGGTGAAAAGCTGAAAGCTTTTCCTGTCAGATCTGGAGCAAGGCAAGGGTGTACACTCTTGCCACGTCTATTCAACACAGTACTGGAAATCCTAACCAGAGCAGTTAGGCAAGAAAAAGAAATAAAAGGCATACAAATCAGAAAGGTAGAAGTAAAATTGTCTCTGCAGATGACATGATCTCACATATAGAAAACCCTAAAGATTCTACCAAGAAATTGCTTGAAGCTTTTAAACTAAATCACTAAAGTTACAGGAGATAATATCAGCATACAAAAATCAGTTGCATTTCTATATACTAACAATGAACTATCCAAAAAAGAAATTAAGAAAACAAATCCATTACAGTAGCATCAAAAACAATAAAATAGGGCTTCCCCAGTGGCGCAGTGGTTGAGAGTCCGCCTGCCGATGCAGGGGACACAGGTTCATGCCCTGATCCGGGAAAATCCCACATGCCGCGGAGCAGCTGGGCCCGTGAGCCATGGCCGCTGAGCCTGTGCGTCCGGAGCCTGTGCTCTGCAACGGGAGAGACCACAGCAGTGAGAGGCCCATGTACCGCAAAAAGCAAAAAAAAAAAAAGAATAAAATACTTAGGAATAAATTTAACCAAGGAGTGAAGATCTATATACTGAAAATTAAAGAACATTGACAAAAGAAATTGAAGAAGAAACAAGTAAACAGAAAGATACCTGTGTTCATGGATTGGAAGAATTAATATTGTTAAAATGTCCACACTGCCGAAAGCGACCTACAGGATCAGTAAAATCTCTACCAAAACTCCGATGGTATTTTTCACAGAAAAAGAAAAACCATCCTAAAATTTGTATGGAACCACGAAAGAACCTAAATAGCTAAAGCCATCTTGAGGGAAAAGAACAGAGGTGGAGGCATCACACTTCCTGATTTCAAATTATATTACAAAGGTACCGTAATCAAAAAAGTATGGCATTGGCATAAAAACAGACACACAGATCAAAGGAACAGAATAAAAGTCCAGAAATAAACCCTTGCATATAGAGTCAAGACCAACATGCCAAGGAAACACAATGGGGAAAGGGAAGTCTCTTTAATAAATGGTGTTAGGAAAACTGGACAGCCACATGCAAAAGAATGAAACTGGACCTCATCTTATACCGCTCATAAAAATCAACTCAAAATGGATTAAAAACTTAAATGTAAGACCTGAAACCATAAAACTCCTAGATGAAAACAGAGGGGAAAAGCTCCTTGACATTGGTCTTGGCCCTGATTTTTTGTTGTTGTTGTTGTGTTTGACACCAAAAGCGCAGGCAACAAAAGCAAAAATAAACACGTGTAAAATTTTTTACATCAAACTAAAAAATTTCTGCAAAGCAAAGGAAACCATCAACAAAATGAAAGTCCTAGGATGAAAAAGAGTTTTCTGAGCTTAGAATTCTATACCCAAACTGTTAATCAAAAATGAGCAGGGCTTCCCTGGTGGCGCAGTAGTTGCGAGTCCGCCTGCCAATGCAGGCAGCGCGGGTTCGTGCCCCGGTCCAGGAGGATCCCACGTGCCGCGGAGTGGCTGGGCCCGTGAGCCATGGCTGCTGAGCCTATGTGTCCGGAGCCTGTGCTCCGCAAAAAAAAAAAAAAAAAAAAGGAGGGTGGCTTTCAGACATGCAAGAATTCAGAAAGTTTAGCACCGTGCAGACTCTAAGAAGGGGGGAAAATAACATAAGGATTAAACGAAACAAAATCCAACTAAGGGGACAGTGATTTGTTATAACCCAGAAGAAGTGAACAAGATCAAAGAGAAATTAAAAGAAGATCTTTTTTTTTTTTTGCAAGATACTCAAATGTTCTTTTCTAACAAAGTTTAAATGACATTGTATTACATTTCCTTTAATAGTATTCCAACCACTCTGCTTGGTTACAGTGAATAATATTCATAAATTACATTATTACAAGTGCTGCTTACTGGTCTTTAACATTAGGCTCAATCCATAGACAAAGCAGATATTTGCTTATTAGTTACAGAATGCAAATGTTATATATCTACAGTATAAAATTAATTATAAATAAAAATTAGAAAGGAAAAAAATTGAAAATAGGCAGGAATGTAAATGAATTAAATTTACCATCCTTCATAAGAGGGAGCTAAAAGCTGACTACAGTTTATAAATCAGGAAATAGGCGAAAAAAACTGTATTCTATAAAGCTGTAATGGTAAATTACCAGAGAGACTGGGTGGGAGGGAGGCTTGATATTTCAATTTTGCCCTTCCAACAATCTGAATATTTAAAATCTATCTGTAAATATTTTTTCTCTTTTAAAGAAGTTGTTAGAGGGCCTTCTGTATTTGAGAAGAGCGAGCTTGTCTTTGAACTGCCCAAGACGGAACTAAAAGGTAGCCTCTGGGTTCACCGGAACTCTTTTGTATTAGTCATTCTGCAAATCCAGCTGCTGTCAGCTTCTGAGCTGAAGACACAAGGAAACTGATAGGCCTGTAGGGGCTGTTTCTAGGAATGAGGACAGCAGTCAGAGGGGGCTTGTTCTGCTTGTAGAGTCCCAGCAGAGCCCGCACATCCTCCTTTGATGAGTAATTCCCAGTCAGAATTTTACCCAGGGCTCACCCTTCCATCTCCTTCTGTAGAGAAGCCTTTTCTCTCTCATGCTGCTCTGAATGAAGACAGGAAGTGATGGTGCTCGGAGCAGTCATCAGCTTGGGTACAGACAGCTGTGACTCCTTCTCACCTGCCTTTAAAGTCTCTCGGCCTTTCCTGCATTTGAGGTGGCCCTGTAGGTCTCCACCTTTTCCATATTGCTTTGGCTCTGGGTATCAGAAATGGTCCCAGCTCCATCGTAATGTGACACAGGGCTGCACATTTGCCAGCACAAATATCCGTAGATTGGCAAACCCTGAGCCGGTCTCCACAGAACAGTTGACCTTCATGTTAGAACAGGGGGCTCAATTGAGGGCAGGTTTGCTTCTCAGGGGACACTGGGCCGTGTCAGGAGACATTTTTGTTGTCACACCTGAGGGAAGTGTTGGGGGTACTCTAGTGGGTAGAGGCCAGAGATGCTGCTAGGCATCCTACAACGCAGGACAGCCCCCTACGACAAAGGGTGATCTGGCCCACGATGCCACTAGTGTCGAGGTGGAGAAACTGTGTTGGAGAGTCTGGGAGAGAGGCAGCAGGTAGAGGGAAGAGTAGTCCTGTATGGGAAGGTGGGAGGTTGAGGTCTGAGTGACCTTCGTGAAACCGTTTTGCCTTTTGCCGAGTCCTCTCAGGTCCACCTCGAACATTTCCACCATGTGACATCTGGGGGGAGGGGACCCAGGGGCTGTAACATCTCCACTCCAGCTACACGATTTCCTGTTTCCAAAACATGAGCTGGTTGTGTGTCAAAAGCTAGAAGGCTGATCAAAACCAAAATTCTCATTCAGCATAACAAAGAAGGCAGAAGGGTGTTCTAATTAATCAGATATTCTTTTTAACTGAAAATGAGGAACCGCCAACCTGAAAGTTAACAGGTAACATTTAAGGCTGTTGGGGCATAGTTTAATCTTGGATTCAGACTGTTGCAGACTACAGGTACTTTCTGTATTGTACTGGTAAAATGGGGGAAAAGAGGCTTTTGGGGGATAGAATGCCAGATGATTTACTCTTTGGGATTTCTAAACACATTTTGTTGGGTGTGTGTTTTCTTTGCAGGCACTTTTCCTTAATTCTCTTTTTAAAGTTACTTGAAGCCCATCCTCACACACAGTGGCCCCCCATTAACCACCACTCTCCCAGCCTGGTGTGGCTTGCTCGCTCGATGTCTGACCAGTCCCCAGGTGTACGACGTAAGTACAGCATGGCCAGGTTGCCATGGTAACACTGCAGTTCTTCTATGGCCTTTGCTTTGAATTTCTACCAAACGTGACAGAGAACAGCATCAATGTCTCCTTCTCTTAAAGATAGTTGAGGCTTCCAGCCTCCCCAGCCCCTCCCCATATACAAATGGAATTCCCGTGCCACCTCTGATAAATTGTTTTTAAATTACAAAAAATGGGTCAGATGCCAAGAACACCATTTCCTTAGAACTGCTCCCGGTTTTGTAAAGTGATTTTTAATGCTTATGGTGAGTTTTTAGTGGAATATGAGCCTAGGTAATAATGCCAATTACCTTTCCTTTTATGTTGGAAGGATACAGACCAATAGATTAAAAAGTTACTTTTATAATTTCCCATCCCATTTTATTTAATAAATCTGTCTTATTTTGAATGCTAAATAGTTTGCTCAGTTTGGACCTCTGTGTAAAGTGACAGTGTGGGCCATTTGGATGTGTTTTATCATCAGAAACAAAGGGTAGTGACTCGGCATCCTCACTTCTCCCGCTAAAGAAGCTCCAACTGATTACACTGTTTGATTTTGTTTCACTGGGCTTACGTGTTTCTTTGCCTTCTAGCTCTAGTCTCCTTTAACCAATTTCTAAAGCCTTCCTTCTTACTTAGGTTTTACAAGGGTCACTTTTCATGTCTCTGTAATAGTAAAGTAACTAACCCACTATGAAAACTTTATAAAAACCTTACCTAATCGGAAGCTTACCAACTATTCCTCACACATCAGTTAGGGGTATCTGGCCTACCTTGAACTCAGCATAAACTCAATATACTTCCAGGGACTTAAATTGAAAGTGCTCCCCTGACCACTTCCAGAGCCTGCCCAAGGTTTGCTTCCTGGAGTAATGTTTGGGCTGTGGACTTCCCACAGCCAACCCAAGATGCGGTGACTTGGGCTACAGGCAAGAACCACCCTCTATTCTGCCGTTACTGCCTTGGGCTGGGGTCCTGACTGGGGTCCCAGCCACCTCCAGACACGGAGAGGCCTGCTGCTGAGAGAGTGAGAGCAGAGAGTCTTTGGAAGTTTAACTGAGGAAGCCAGAGGTGAGAGAATGGAGGGGGCTCCATGTGGAGTCTAGTGCCGGGTGAGGGCATCAGATGAGCCATTCTCTGGGCTGTTTGACACACTTTTGGGTGGGCCCCCCCCATCACCTGTAGGGCGTTTTATACTTCACCAGGATTCTTTGGGAGATATGGAAGATGTTCGTTATTCCTCATTTCCACTAACTGTAAATGAAATTTAGGTTTGAGAACCGCCTAGAAAACAGTGTTCTTCCACCTAACGAAAATGATCTGTGGATATTTAAATGCACACATTCCCACGACACTCTTGCTTGCAGGTGTTTGCAGGGTTATTTCACTCCATTTCCATAGCAGCCCTCACTGGACAGCTAGTTATGTAATTACACAAACCTTCAGCTGAACAAAACTTTTGTCAATCCTGTCATCTGGAATTCAAGGGTGTGGGATAGTTTTGTCGTCAGCATAGAACATTCCTTAAGCTTCCATCTGGAAATCCCTCTCCACTGGGTTTTACTACGTCCTTGTTTCTGAGTGACCTTTCCTGGGGTACTATTTGTCTGGGCTTGTGAGTTTCATCATGGAATGGGACAATATCCAGTCTTGTTTTCTCCTGTCAGTGAATTGTGGCCCTGCTTCCCACTGCGAGGGGTCAGAGTGGGCCACGCCGGAGCTTCCATCTGGAGGTTCCTCTGTGCTGCTGGGGAGGGAGGGGCTTGGCTCCATTTGCAGAATTCCCCGCACATGCAGTTGTTCTGTATTCCTCTGTGTCCCCGTGTGGCTCCTAACCTCGAAACAGCAAAATACGTGCCAGGAGAGTCTTCTCCTGAACATTGGGAGCTAAGGAGCCCTGGGAGAGAGATTTTGACAGAGATGAACAAAAACATTACTTAGCACATGTATGAACAGGAGAAATGGAACGTGCTAAAGCAGGGAACATGATGTCATCTGTTGTTAAGAAAACCATCATGGAGCAGATGGAGTTTCAGGACTTTCAGAACTACTAATGGGGAGGAGGAAATTGGGGAGTTTGGAGTGAGCTTTAGAATTATGCTCTGCCCGAGTCAAGGATGTTTATTGAACTGTATGTTTGCTCCCTGCCTCATTCCGGTGAGGGATGGAGGCAGCGATCAAGAGGACTTGCGTGCTTGCCTGTTAAAAAAGTCGGAGCCCTGATTAAGTGGAGTCGCACTGTGGAGAGTGGAGAAGCCGACGTCACTGAGAAACAATGCAGAAAACAAGCATGTGCTTGTCACTCTTACGTGCCCAGAGATGGGCCAGAACCCACGGGTCCTCCCTAGGTCAGTGCATTTAACAGGCGTTGATCTAGCACCTCCTAAGAGGTCAGCAGCGCAAGCAAGGGCGCCGGGAAGAGGAGGAGATCACTGCTCTTCGGTGGTTTCTCGCGTAGATGGGGATCCCCGGCCCCGACACGGGAGAATCTACCCCAAACTCGGGCAGCGAGACTGAGTGGGGGCCACATGGCTGTCAGGGAGGCAGGCTCAGCATCCCACACCAAGGAGACCCTGTCGTGTAGAGGCTGAAGGACCGCAAATGCACTTTGAAGGGAGATGGGAAGTAGGAGAGAAAGAACCGTTTACGTGGAGCGGCTTGGAAGCATATGTTTGCCGTTCAAGGAAGAAGCTCCCCGTGTTTGACGGCCGTGCAGCGGGGGCCCCTTGCTTTGCTTGTTAAACCATCGGAGGGTGAAAGGTTGTGCCTGACTTGACGCTGCTTCCTGACACTCTCCCCATAGTCTCATAGTTTCAAGTGGCTGCCACTTAGCCTGCTTTGCTCAGCCTTGTCTGTTCTGCTACCACCGCTGCCTAGCATGAGATGCCCCACCGGTCCTCTTCCCGACAGGGTGATTTTCATATTTTTTATGTGGGTAGAACCAGTCTAGGGACAGCATAAATCCTAACTCTACTTCCAAGCAGCTGGACAGCCACAGGCAAATTCCATGGGTTCTCTCAGGTTTTCTTCTCTGTGACCCGAGTGTTTGTGCCCTTCATAGGGAAGGGGTGAGGATCAAATGAGACCTTCTGTGACGTTCCTGGCAGACGTATAATAGATGCTCGAGAAAACGTCCCCTCCCTCTCTGTCCCTCGCTTCATCCACCTGAGGGCTTCCTTCCCATCAGGGTGTTTCTGTGGGGACAGGAAGGAAATCCTAATTATGGCTTATCCTCTTCCCTGAATTGCTGACTAGGACAAAGAGTAGTTCAACTGTAAACCAGGTGGGTTTACGGTGGTTTGCACAGGGCAGGAGGCCGCCTCCACCCCCGGAAGACCTTCCCAAAGAAGGGAGGACCTGAAACCTATTTGTAGGTTTGCCCAGGGACCTTACTCCTTCCTACCTTTGTGGGTTGGGAAGCCGAAAATTGGAGCTGATCTCCCTTTCTTCCCTTTTGTCACTTTTTGTCCCCAAGCTGTCAGGCATTTAAAATCAGAACTGCTTTCTGGTGTTTGAAGTGCTGGTTCAGCAACAGCCTTACATTGACTAGCACTCTACAGTTTGCATCCAGTTATCATGCTAGAGGCTCAAGGCAGGCAAGTTTTATGATCCCTCTTTTCAGATGAGGAGCTGAGGTTGGGGTTGGCTTCAGCCCAGGAAAATAGTGGTCTTCCATTTGTTGTTGATGTTCGTGGTGTTTGTTGCACGTTTCAGAACCAAGAGCCGCTGAGAGAGGAAGATTCTGATTTCATCCTGACCGAGGGCGACCTCACCTTGACCTACGGGGACAGCACAGTGACTGCAAACGGCTCCTCAAGCTCCCACGCAGCCCCCACGAGCGCCGAGGAGGTGCTGGAACGAGACCTGGGAATGGGAGAGCAGAAGGTTTCCAGCCGGGGCACCCGCCTGGTGTTTCCCCTGGAGGATAACGCGTGACTCCCCGCCCCGAGCCCTGAGTGACGGGGTAGGCCCACTGGCGGGGTGAGGATGGCTGCGAGCTTGACGTGGGGCCTTGACTGAATGGAACTAAACACTTCTATTTTATTGGGGTCTGAAGATATCTTCACATTTAAAATTTAACCCAAGACGCAGCTAGTGGGGCTAAAGTGTCTCTAAATCAAGACAAATGCAGACCTATTCCCACTTTGTTCACATAGTAGTGCGCTGTTCAGAGTTAAACAAACAAACAAACTAATAGCATGCTTTAATGCTCTCTTCATTCATTCACCTGCGGACCTGAACAAGATGTGGCAGGGTGAAGAACTCCTGGGGGTTCTTCCCAGGAGAGGCTTCATATCCAGACACAGAGATGCAGGTCTGGCTGGTTGTAGGAATAGCAAGGGGGGGAACAGGCTAGAAAAAGACCGTGAAGGAAGGCAGTTGAGATTGGACCTCCAAGGATTGTGAGAAGCTGGTGTTAAACGGGCCAGAAAACATGAAAAAGCAATTTGAGTGGAGGCTCCAGCAGCGAGGCTGCGTGACTGCACCCTCCTATCAGGATTCCTGCGCTTTTTGGCTACCTGTGTTTCCTCTAGACTGAAGGGTGGAAAATATGTCCATGAACATTTCAACATGGGGGAACGAATTCCAATTCCTTCTCTGGAAATCTCTATAAAGAAGAAGTTACTGAAATGTTTGAAACCAAAGGCAAAAGAGTGTTGTACTGTTGTTTTTAATTAATCTGAGGACGGGAGAAACTGTTTAGAAACTGATGGTGATATCACTGCAAAAATCAGTCAGTTCTTGAAGGCTCCCATATGAGCTGACTGCCTGGAAAACGATTAATAGGACTGGGTTCTATTGTGGGTTTAGAAATAACACCACAATTTGTGGGGTGCCATTTTATCTAGGGAAGAGAAGGCAGTAAGAAGCCTAAGAGGGAACAAGCTAGAATTCGGAGGGAAGAAATCTCACTGCAAACAAAACTAACTGCAAAGAAAATACAAGATAGTATTCTTACGACTGAGTAGAATTCCAAACTTTGAGCTAATAAATACATGAGATTTCAGTGGCCAAATGGGGAATCAGAGGCAAGTCAATGAAAAGTTCAGCATTATTCACCTTGATGGAAGTTTCTGTCTACTATAAACAGATTAAGAATCCAGATGTCTTGACATTGAATGCCATGTAGAGAAGGGCCATTTTCTTGGTATCTGGGGAGGCTTGCACCAGCTTAATGTGTAAGTGTGCTTTAAAATTTAGGTTTTTAGTTTGGGTTCTTTGTGGATGAGCTGTTCCACCTGCCCGCACCTGCAGTAGGTGAAATACTGAGAGAACTCTTGGAAACCAAGTTTGAGATTCTCCCCATGTCTCTATGCCTCAGTGCTAGTATATTTGAAAACCCAATTTCTAAAAAATGCTTTCATAAAATGTGGGCATTTTTCTTATTATGGCAGACAAAATAGTGGCCCAGTTCAGTCTAGGACACCCATAATGAAGTCAGTCATTTAATCTTCTTGACTCGCATTTTTAATGGTTAATTTTTAAATAAGACATTACTTGATACTTTGTTTTTGAATTGATAATTTGTGCAAACCAGGAAAATTTTATTATTAGGTTAAGCCATATGAAATTGCTGACATTCAACCATTTAAAAAAAAATAGGGCAATTTCATATGGTTCAATATAATATAACTGAATCATTTTTTATTCCCCTCTTTCCTTCGTATCTACACTAAAGTCCATTTTGATTTTATGATCATCCATGGGCTTTGTCCTCTTCACTGCAAACATTTTATTCTAACCTACTTAAATATAAGTAAATGGAGATTTGCTAAGGCTAAAAGTTAGCTAGGTTTGTAATTATGTGGTTGGATTTTTTATTCAGTGGATCAGAGTGAATCACTGACCTGTCGTCCTAATTTTGGTTTGTAAGATGTGGAGATTAATCCTGACCTTACCAGGGGTCATGGGAAGTGAGTCCACTCATCAACGTGCTTCCACCTCTCAGAAGCATCATGCCTGTGCTGAGTGGCAAAAAAGTAGTCCTGAAATCACCTCACTCAAGGCTGAGTGTCTGTTGCCAGTCTGGCAGAAATCAGATCGAAACTGCTAAGTAATGGTGCATCCAGCTGAAGAAAAGTTCCCCTGAGAGAGTAATCCCAAGTCATCTTATAAACATGCTTGTTCTGGGTTAGGGGGATGACAGTTCAGTAGTCGAATGCTCTAGAGCACAGGTTCTCAAACCTGGCTGCACATTAGGATTACCTGGCCAGTTTTTAAAACTATTGATGCTAGGGCCCTACCCTCAGAGATTCAGATTCAGTAGGTTTGGGGTGGGGCCTGGCTGCCATGCTTTGTTCTAGATCCTCAAGGATTCTAATACACAGCTAGGGTTGAGAGCCTCTAGTCTAGAACTTGCAGTGGACCCTATCTGGAACCTTAAAGAATGGCCTAGCAATGAACGTTTTATTTTAGTTGTTAGTCATGTGGAACAAACAGTTGTTGATCGGTAATACAGACTGGGCAGCTATGAGAGTTTCATGCTAATCTTTGCAGAAGTCGAGAATGTACCTCTTAAAGTGCAACCTAGGGCTTCCCTGGTGGTGCAGTGGTTGAGAGTCCGCCTGCCGATGCAGGGGACACGGGTTCATGTCCCGGTCTGGGAAGACCCCACATGCCCTGGAGCGGCTGGGCCCGTGAGCCATGGCCGCTGGGCCTGCGCGTCCGGAGCCTGTGCTCCGCAACGGGAGAGGCCACAACAGGGAGAGGCCCGCATACCACACACACACACACACACACACACACACACACAAAAGTGCAACCTAAAAGGTCACTTTTGAAAACCTTAGAGCGTGAGAAGGAGAGATGGGCGACTTGAGTGTATGTTTGGCGGGGGGGGGGGGGGGATTAAAAACCTGTCATGTTTGCCCCCATCTGTGGGAAAAAAGGGGTTTTGTCTTAACTGAGCTGCAGACTAATCAAATGTGAAGGTTTCTGAGATGGTATCTTTGCAGTTTAACCTGAGATTATATTAATAGTCCCCATTGCAGTCAAGTGAACTTTCTTTCTCTTCACACTTTGCTTGTCCCCATGCCTGCATCCACGATGGACTCCTCAGGGTAAGGATGGGCCCATTTATTGCCTGAGCAGAGGCCCCGTATTAAGTGGAAAGTTGTGATCACTTTGCTGTCACGTGGGGGTGGTGTCGGTAGCAGGTAATTAAGGAGATGCAAACTTTTGTATAGCACCGACACAGGAAAGACAAAAACACCTGCAATTCCTTTTCATACTCTTTTTGGGGACTACAAGGAGAACTGAACTAAAGAAGGAAATTTGGTATTTCTTCCTAGGAAACAGGTATAGGAAGGGCATATGTGATTAAGTGGACTCTGACCATCAGGACTCAGAGTGACCAGACAAAGCATTGATGCCCTGCAGCCCAAAATCACGCTGCGACATCAAATGTTTCATCAAGCAAACAGCAAGGCGCTCTTTACGCCGTGTTCTCTAGACCTGAAAATGTCCTTCATGGTTCAGTTGACAAAATCTCTTCAGAAAACCTGAAAGAATGTTATCTCAGCTATCCGCGAACATTTCAGTCTCGGGCAAAGAAGTAATGGTTCTTTCCAAAACAGAAGTCTGCTTCACGCACACACCTCCCACCCCCCATCATAGCTCTCCCTTTCTATGTCCAGAGTGGAAGTTAATGTTATCATGTCAGCTCTTTAATGTGAACAAAATGATTGCTAAATGTAGAAACACCGCTGATGCGCTCAGGGGAGGTTGCTGGCAGGGCAAACAAGCAACTCATCAGAGGGGAAAATCATCCGCTTGGAAACCTACCTTGGTACCCATTGCGAGTTCTAAGAGGTAGATCAGAAAGCTGATTTTCCCATCTGCTATAAAATGCAATCTGGACTGAGAGCATCTGGAAAGTCAGCTTTCTGATTCAGTAAGTATATGACTCCTTATTCCACTTCAGAAATGGGACACTTGACAGGTTTCGTGCCTGCTTTTTGATGTTGCTTCTGTAGGTGAATTAGTGTAGGAGCTAGTCTGTCAAATACAGTAGACTGGTATCATTGAATTCTGATCTCTTCTGTTGTTTTTTTAAATGAGAATCTGGCTCACCAGTGTCAGTTGCTGCGTTCTGATACAGTAAATTGAGGGCATCTAGTGGCCAAGAGTTAGAGTTTAGAAACCACCCACCTGAATGCTGCTTTCACCATGTGGATACCTCAAAAGACCTTCCCTCTTTCTAAAACCTGATAAGAACAATCTACAGAGAAATATTCTGGAAACCAATGCTAGTGTCTAACAAGGAAAAGCAAGTAGGCTCTTTTGACAATCCTTTCAAAACGAGACCTAGAAATAAACCATTTTTTTTTCCAGTTCCAAGTTTCATAAGCAGAGTTTTTATAAATTAACAAACCCATCTTGTCAGCCAGTGCTAGCAGAAATTGTAAAGAGCAAAACCAAAGTTTTTGATGTCAGTTTTATTTTTGTAAGCAGGGTATAGTCTAACCATGGCCCACATGGCGCACACAGGCAGCCAGTTTTCTGCTACATGAACCTTGGAAAAGATGAGAAGGAAGGGCTGCCTGTTCTGCTGCCCTTTGTAAAGGTGTGTACCAGACATGAGAGTGCTCGGGAGAGGGAGAGGTTACCTTCTCATCCTGATGGCCACCTTTTCAAATGGGTTCACAGAACTGCCACATGTCATGGTCAGCTCAACTCTTGGCCAGTGGAAAATTATCTGGGCCTGTATGTGTTGGGGGAACTCAGGTGGAAAAGGACTTGGAAACAGCATGAAGAACTCTACATCTGCTGTCTAAAGCACTTCAAAAAAGTTAAGATCCCAGTGTTACTGGGTGAGTATCTAGCTGCATGGACATTTGGGGGTTGACTTTAGTTGTGATTATTCCAGCTTTGGGCTTTGGAGAAGCAGTGGGATGATTTTCAGTCATGCGGGTGTTAAGTCTATGGATTTGGAATTTGTCCCTGAAATCACTCATTCGAAGTATGACTTCATGGTAGGGTCACCTCCTAGGTTTTGCATTTTTTACATAAAATACATCTGGTACTTCTTACTTAGGAAGTTTTACTATGTCTATTAAAATGATTAAATGGGAAGGCCACCAAGATTCATTTAATAGCTGAAAAGCAGTTTTTTAAATAGAATAGGATGAGTTTAATTATGGGCTGATGTGACCTTCTGGGGAATTTTTTTATAGAGAGCTTACATACTGTAATTGGGGAAATTTTTGTCTTTTACTTCCATTCAACAGTAGCAAACTGGTGGCTTTATAAAATTAACATAGGATGTTATATAAACATGTTATATAAAATAATATTAAAGTATGTCTAACTGTGAAAAAGTGAAGACTTGGAGTTATCAGCAACCTTTATGTGCAATAAGAAAAACTGGAGTTAGGCCCCCAAAGTGCTCCCTTTCCCTAGCATTTTACTTAAATGTTTGCCTTTGTGTATATGTTTAGATTGATATTATAAAGCTAGCTACATGTTTTCCTGCCCTTTACTGATATTTAACACATTTTTCTCAAAGCTTTTTTTTTTTAACAAAACTCAAAATAAAAAGATTAACTGGGTGAGCTCATCTTGCTTTGTATTTCTAAAAGTATTGTCCATTAGTAGAAGAATGCAGTATGATCCTGTTCTTAGTCTGTTTCTTTCCCTCACAGAGAGGTTCTGTTCTGGGTGGAAGCTATTCCTCTCCAACTTCATTTAGAACAGAGATTGACAAATTACGGCAGCCCCTGGACCAAATCCAGCCTACTGCTTGTTTTTGTAAATAAAGTTTTATTGGCACACACTCCACTCACTCATTTGCATACTGTCTGTGACTGCTTTCACGCAGAGCTGAGGAGTTGTAACAGCAGTGAACAACTAGCTGCTCATAAAGCCTGAGCTATTTACTATCAGGGTCTTTACAGAAAAGTTTTTTGCTGACCCCTAATCGAGATGCTTGAAAATTTTTAGTTTTAAAATTAGATCTGAAAATCACAGCAACAGATTTTTTTTTAGATGTTAAAAATGTGCCTTAGGATTAAAAGAAACACTTTAACCCTGGTCTCTGCCTGTGACTTCTCCTGGCCTGCAATCATCTTTAACAGGCTTTGAGTGTTGGCTAGTTGCTAAGATTATTGAGCTCGCTATAGTTTCCTACATAGTCTTTGTGTTCTTTTGTATGTAGACTAGCTTTTCCCTAAACCATGCAATTGAACTACATCATAACAGAGCAAAACCAAATCTTGTCATTAACAGTGACTCCAGAGTCATTTAATAATATAATTTACAAAAACATCAGATAGAAAATTTAAAAGCAAAAATTTCTTTCAGTTCATTAGGGTTCTCCCACCCCAGGGAGAGAAATTACTTTTTAAAACTCCATTCAAGGGTCGGGGTGAGGGGAGCTATTTGAATTAGAGCTGGATGAGTCAGATTTTAAAAAATACCACCCAGACCTTTTATTTAATATTAAGTAATTTAATCAAGATACACAGGACTGCACTTGAACCTTATTCACATTGATGTTTTGTCCAGACACCTGCTGATGGGAAATGGTACCAAATCACGTCTCTTCTTTGTTCTGAGAACGCCTTGTTGACATGGCTCCAGCAGAGGCAGGGTCAGGCTGGGAACTAAAGCTCTTCCTATTTTATTGCCATAATTATCCACATTGCACTGTCACTTCCTTACTGGAAACTTCATTTCAACCAATGTGTCAGTCATTATTTAACAGCTCATAATATTCCTGCTCCGCAGAATGGCACAGCAGTTGGTACCAAGTCAAGCCCCAGTCTCTGACAGTGACAGACTGCCTCCACAGCATGGCTTCTCCAATGCTGGGACAACGTGCTGAGTGGCCTGGTTCGTGGTGACTGACCTGGAAGGGAAGGAACAAAGGATGTTTCAACTTCAGAACACAGAAATCCACGGAAAGCCTGTTGAACCTTGATGACATAAGGCCTCTTAAATACGAAACCTATACTCTTCCCTACCTAAGCTGCATTATCCAATGCTGTAGACCCATACAGAATCAGTATCTATCATTTCTGCTTGTGACCCAAGAGGTGTTTGGTGAGGATAACGATGGGGGCACCTCTCTTAGTGTGACTGTGCTTTCTGCAGCTGCTGCTGTGGGGCACCTGTTGAGAAGAAAACTTTCTGAGACCTGCTGGGTAGAGTGGGGTAAGGGCTGGGACTGAAGCTGTACCTTTAGGCACCGACCGTATAACCATCCACCTTTCACTTATGTACTGGTTCATATGTGCGAAATAAATCATGCCAGCAACGATCAGCTGTTCTGTAAAACTGAGGCTGTATATAAGCAACGAGTCCAGCTTCCTACCTCTGTGGGATCTGGGCTTTTTCCATCTTCCATTAAAACACATTGCTGCATCACTTTATGGGAGCGGCAAAGGGTGAACTGACGATGTTCATGCTAGTTCTGCCACCAGTTTCTGGCTTTCTTGTGATCCTTCCTCTGATCCCGGATATGTGCCAAATTTGACATTTTCTAATGTAGTAAAACTTGATAGAACTACTGATGCAGCGGAGTTTGGGTAAGGAGCACTTTCAAGGTGATTAAAAATGTGCAATAAAGACTCACATTAAGCATTAGACAGGAACTGATTTCATAAATGCCTTGAGGCCTGTCTCATGACCTTTAGCATTCTGTTAGTACTGGTTATTTACATAAAGAAAGAGCCAGCATGTCAAATTTCAGTTGAATTTAGTTTAATAAAAACCAATTTCCAGACAGGCTGACTGTGGTTCCAGGTAAGGTAGAATAGATGCATTGCTCCTTATTCCTCCCACAAAGTGTAACTAAAATTCCCAAATATATTTATAAGATGAAGATAAGACTCTGAAGGATAGGAAAAACAAGCTGGACTGACTAGGGACCTTGGGAGTTGAGGAACAACACAGGTGTGAGTTGCCTGGGTTTTCTTTTTGCCTCCTCAATATCCGAGGATGGATGCTGAAGAATCCAGCAGGCCAGAAATACCAATGGCCACAGACCATAAAAGCTCCATGAAAAGCCTGTTATCTCTAGCCAAAGGGCAGGGAAAGGGTCAGCCTAGAAAGAACCCAAGCACCTCAAAAAAAAAATCCCCCCTCCTGTCAGCAGAGGCCTAGGGGAAGCCAGGGCTTCTGGACTACCACCCCCACCTGGCAATAACCAGGTGATGCACCCTTCTTCTACCAGCACATTGTCAGTGGAGGCCTGCTAAAATAAATAAAACTCAGAGATTCATAATATATGTTCAAATGTATGCCAAAGGTTTAGGATACAATAAAAAAAAATCACTTGTCAAACCAAGAACCAGGGAGATTTTGACTTGAATGAGAGAAGACACCTGACAGATGCCAACACTGAAACAACACAGATACTGAAATTATCCAAGAAGGATTTTAAGCTACCATCGTAAAAATACTTCAATTAGCAGTTACACACTTGAAGCAAAAAAAAAAATTCCTGGCAAAGAAATATAATACAAAAACGAAAGAGGAACCAAATGGAAAATTTAGAACTGTAAAATACAATAACCAAAATTTTAAAAGCTCGCTGGATGGGCCAAATTGCAGAATACAGATGACAGTAAAGAATTAGTGAGTCTGAAAATATAACTATAGAAATTACCCAATCTGAACAAAAGAGAGAAAGTAGAGTGAAAAAAGATGAACAGGGCATCAGGGACCTGTGGCACTACAATAAATGATCTAGTGTTCATTTTTTTAAAATCAGAGTTCCAGAAAGAGGGGATAGCGATTGAGGCTGAAAAAGTACTTGAATAAATACAGCTAAAAATTTCCCACATTTGGCAAAAGACTTACAGATTCAAGAGGTTGGGTGAACCCCAACAAAACCCCAAAGAAATCTACACCAAGATACAGCATAATCAAATTTCGGGAAAGTAAAGACAAAGAAAAAATCTTGAAAGCAACTAGAGAGAAATGATGCATTACTTATGGAAATAATGATTTGAATGTCAGTGGATTTCATATCTGAAACCATGGAGGCCAGAAGGAAGTGGCATGACATTTTTCAAGAGCTGAAAGAAAATAACTGTCAACTCAGACTTCTATATTCCGTGATAATATCCTTCAGGAATGAATGTGAAATAAAGACATTCTCAGATGAAGGAAACTAAGAGAATTTATTGCCAATAGAACTGCTGTAAAAGAACTGCTAAAGGAAGTTTTTCCAGCAGAAAAGAAAGGATAAAAGAAGGAAACTTGAAACATCATGAAGAATGAACAGAAAGGATAAAATAGAAGTAAATTTAATAGACTATTCTCTTGAGTTTAAAAAATTATGTTTGACAGTTGAGGCAAAAATTATAACATTGTATGATGTAGTTCTCAATATACAGAGAGAAAATATTATAAGAGAATTATAAAGGGCACAGGATAATGGAACCTAAATGGACATAAAGTTTCTACACTTCACTTGAGGTGGTAGTAAAATGTTGAGACCAGTAGGTTGTGATTAGTTACGTACGTGTAACCTAAAGAAGCCACTTTTTTGTGCAGCAAAGAAAACCATAAACAAAACGAAAAGACAGCCAACAGAATGGGAGAAAATATTTGCTAATGATGCAACCAACAAGGGATTAATTTCCAAAATATACAAACAGCTCATACAGCTCAATATCAAAAAAAAAAAACCCAATCAAAAAAGGGGCTGAAGATCTAAATGGACATTTCTCCAAAGAAGACATACAGTGGCCAACAGGCACATGAAAAAATGTTCAACATTGCTAATTATTAGAGAAATGCAAATCAAAACTACAATGAGGTATCACTGGTCAGAATGGCCATCATCAAAAAGTCTACAAATAATAAATGCTGGAGAGGGTGTGGAGGAAAAGGAACCCTCCTACCCTGTTGGTAGGAATGTAAATTGGTACAGCCACTACGTGGAACAGTAGGGAGGTTCCTTAAAAAACTAAAACTAGAACTACCATATGACCCAGCAATTCCACTACTGGGCATATACCCAGAGAAAACCATAATTCAAAAAGACACATGCACCCCAATGTTCATTGTAGCACTATTTACAATAGCCAGGACATGGAAGCAACCTAAATGTCCATCGACAGAGGAATGCATAAATAAGATGTGGTACATATATACAATGGAATATTACTCAGCCATAAAAAGAAATGAAATTTGAGCTATTTGTAGTGAGGTGGATGGACCTAGAGTCTGTACAGAGTGAAGTAAGTCAGAAAGAGAAAAACAAAATACTATATGCTAACATGTATATATGGAATCTAAAAAGAAAAAAAAATGGTTCTGAAGAACACAGGGGCAGGACAGGAATAAAGACACAGACGTAGAGAATGGACTTGAGGACATGGGGAGGGGGAAGGGTAAGCTGGGACGAAGTGAGAGAGTGGCATGGACTTATATACACTACCAAATGTAAAATAGCTACTGGGAAGCAGTCACATAGCACAGGGAGATCAGCTGGGTGCTTTGTGACCACTTAGAGGGGTGGGATAGGGAGGGTGGGAGGAAGACGCAAGAGGGAGGAGATATGGGGATATATGTATATATATATAGCTGATTCACTTTGTTATAAAGCAGAAACTAACACACCATTGTAAAGCAATTATACTCCAATAAAGATGTTTAAAAAATCTACGTAAACTGACATCTAACCTCATTATTTATGGTGAAAGACTGAATACTTCCCCCTTAAGATCAGGAAGAACACAAAGGTGTCTGCACTTACCATTCTTATTCAACATAGTGCTAGAAGTTCTAGCCAATGAAATAAGGCAAGAAAAAGAAAAGCCATATTGATTGGAAAGAAAGAAAGAAAACAGTCCTTATTTGTGTTTATATGATTATGTACATAGAAAATCCCAAGGAATACAAAACAAACTCCTAGAACTAATAAGTGAATTCAGCAGATTTGCAGGTACAAGATCAATATTTAAAAATCAACTTTATATATACTAGAAATGAACATCTTAAAACCAAATTTAAAAACTCATGCTATTTATGATCGCTCAAATTAAATACTTAGGTATAAATCTAACAAAACAATAAAGGACCTGTATGCCAAAAACTACAAAACACCAATAAAAGAAATCAAACAATCTAAATCAATAGAGAGAAATAACTATGTTCACGGATTGGAAGACTCAAGTAAAGATGTCATTTTTTCCCCAAATTGATTTATAGTTTTAACAATATTCCTACCAAATTCTGTCAATGCCTTTTATACATACAGAGAAGCTTATTCTAAAATTTATATGGAAAGGCAAAAAAACTAGAATAGCTAAAACCTTTCTGGAAAAGAATAGAGTAGGAATAGTCACTCTATTCAATATTAAGCTACATCTAACGACATTAATCACAACAGTGTGATACTGGTGAGGGACAGGCAGTTCTTAGACATGACATCAAATGCACAATCTACGAAAGAAAAAATGATAAATCGGATTTCATCAAAATTTTAAAACTTCTGCTCTGCCAAAGATCTTGTTAGGATGAAAAGACAAGATACAGTCTGAGAGAAAATATCTGCAACCACATATCTGACAAAGGGCTTTTATCTAGAATATACCAATCACTCTCAAAATTCAAGAGTAAAAACCAATCCAGTTAGTAAATGGGCAAAACACCTGAACCAACATTTCACCAAAGAGGAGATATGGGTGGTAAATAAGCACACAAAAAGATGTTCAACATCACTAGCCACTAGGAAAACGCAAATGAGTACAATAACATACCACTTCATACCTATTAGGACAGCTAAGATACAACATAGCAACAATACCAAATGCTGGCAAGGCTGCACAGAAATTTCTCTCTCATACATTGCTGGTGGGAATGTAAAATGGTACAGCCACCCTGAAAAACAGTTTGGTAGTTTCTTATAAAACTAAACATAATATATCACACAAACCAGCAATTCCACTCCTGGGCATTCATCTCAGAGAAATGAAATTTTACATCCACACAAAAACCTATACCCAAATATGCATTGCAGCTTTATTTGTAATAGTCCAAAACTGGAAACAATCCGAATGCCCTTCAAATGGGTTAATGGTTAAACAAATTGTGGTACATCCATACCATGGAAAACTACTCGGCAATGAAAAGGAATGAATTATTGATACGTGCAACAACCTGGATGGACATCCAGAGAATTACGCTCAATGAAAACAGACAATCTCAAAAGGTTATATATTGTATGATTCCATTTGTATAACAATCTTGAAATAACACAATTACAGAGATGGGGTACAGATTAGTGTTTGCCAGGGAAAGGGGAGGGATGAGGTAGGGTATGTGACTATAAAGGGATAGCACAAGAGTTTCTTTTTGCTGATGGAACAGTTCTGTATCTTGATTGTGGTGATGTTTACATATATGTGATAAAATCACACAGATCTATGCACATACATACACACAAAATGAGTGCACGTAAAAACTGTTAAAAACTGAATAAGGCCTGTAGATTGTACCAATGTCAATTTCATGGTGTTGCTATTGATCTATGTGTAAGATGTGTAACATGTTACCTTTGGGAGAAGCTGGGTGAAGGGTACACTGGACCTCTTTGTACTATTTTTGCAACCTCCCATGAGTCTATAGTTATTTCAAAATAAAAAGTTTTCCTCTGTCACTCTTTCTTTGTACAATGCATTCAGCTCTCCATTTGGGTCATTTTAAAGACTGAGAACACTTGGCAGTAACTCAGGGTGGCTTTCTGTCAAAAACTAACCAAGTGCTAAATGTTGCCTGATCATATCCCATGTCCTGACAGATGCTTATGGAGATACTATCAGCCCAACCTGTGGACCCATAAGCACTCTTTAAGTCCTTTTATTAAAAACCTTCTTTAAAAAATTTTTTTAAATCTACCTGAAAAGCTGCTTTTTGTAAGTCCAAATTTTCTTTTTATCAAATCATCCAGCAGTACAAGGTGGGAGGAGAGGAGAAACAGGTGCCCTCAAAGATCTATTACTGCCTCTGGGGTATTTGAAGAACAATTCTGAAGTCCTGCTAAGCCGGGCTGGGCCCAGGCAGCAACCCCACAAGGCCCTTTCTTCACATCAGAAATGGATTCCTGTTCTTCTGGTTTGGTCTCAGTTCCTGAATGTCACCGCACCAGGGCAGGGATGCTCAAATACCTTCCAGTTCTCACTTCACCTCCAAGTAGACCCTACAAAAACTATCAGTTAATTTCCTCCCATTTTAATTACTTTTGGTTGTGTTTAAAACACTAACATGTCCATGAATTCTTAGTGTGATGATCCCCCAAATTCTTAAGCTCCTTAGATATAGGATTAAGAATTTAATTAACTCCAGACCCCACTCTTCTTAATACTATGGGGCCTGATTCATTTGGAGCAATGTGAAGTATTCAAGTTTGCATGCATAGTTTAAAATTGAACGCTCAGGTTATCAGCCAGCTACAGTTACCAAGTAGCCAGCTTTGCCCTTTTACAACTGCTAGATGTTTAACAATGTAGAAGTAAATTTTAAGCTACTAAACTTCTTGGTTAAAATTGTTTCCACTTGTCCAGCGTCTGGGGAGAATGACTACTGCCTGAACCACCTGAAATGGTGTAGACCCTTCTGGTCATTCTGAAGTCAAAACTATTTCAAGACCTATCCTGTATGATAATAGAGAATAGATAATTTTAAAAACTGTCTTGGTGCAATTAACTTCCAGAATTATAGAGATTTCTGTATATTGTTTTGTGAAGCATGTATAAAAGGCTTTTTTTTAATATGTGGCATTGAAGTGTGAAGTCATTCCTTAATGGCTTAATTAATACTCAAATTAATTCACTTGCAATTTTAAAAAATGGATTGTTTACTTAAAGATTCAAAGTCATACTCCCATGAGTTGGGTGTATTTTATCTCCTTTGCTACAGTTCCCCTGAGTACTTAAATGACCAGCCGGGCCCTAATTGCAGCTGGTTGACCTACTAATAGCCTCACTGCCATCAAAGGGAAACATCATTCCAGGCTGTGATTGCCTGCAATTGGCTTGGCTGAGGCTCTCCGGGCGGAATAACCCAGGAAGACACACTCTTAGCATTTTAATCAAACTTTTTTCAACGTTTGAAGCTGGGATGGGGGAGGAGGAAGAATCAACTTCCTGCCGGCTTTCAAGGTTGAGAACAGAAGATTTGGCCAAATGAACTTGCCTCTTTCAGTGGCCTTCCTGGCCGGTTTCAAGTCAGATACCGATCCCTGGGCGTCCCCGGTGGCTCTGCGAACCGGCATGGGCACCTCCCTCCCCTCCTTGAATTGCACTTGTAGATTTCTACTAGACCCTCTTTCCTTCCAGTTTTCTTGGTTTCACCTGTCCCTGCGCACACACTTGTGCCAGGTGAGGTGCCCCAGGTTCTCCACCAGAAGCCACTTCACAGATGCTAAAAGTTGGTGCAGAGACCTGGCATTTTGGCTGCCGGAGCTGAGGTTTCCGGGTATTCAGTGGGTCCCGTTATCATGGGGGGATTACTTTCCAGCCTATTGTAACAGCCTTCCTCTCGGACCCGCTGCAGAACAAATGGGCCGAGGACAGGCATTAGCCTCCTTTTCAAGGGCGACGTGTTTTGTGTGTGTGGGGGGTCATCTCCCAATATCCTACTCTGAAACAGCCCCCTTGTGAGTGATGTTACCATCTAAGTTTATGTTAACCTTGGTTAAGCTTTCTTCACCTTCCTGTTTTCACCTCAAATTAGTGAAATGCAGTGCCAAGGAAAACGGAAATAACTGACAAAGTTTGTGACAATAGAGCCATTAAGTTGTCTTTTTTTTTTTTAAGGGAGCTGCCTAGGGATAATGTTAAAATAATACTTGAAATACCAGAAATGTCAAAGTGCAAGCGTTCCCTCCCTGTGACTCTAAAGCAAAATGGAACAGGAAATATGGAGTTTGCTAATACAACCACACCCCCCAAATAGCCTAGAAATGTACTTGAAGCAGCATACATGTTATAAATCATTTCCAGACTTTGAATCTGAAAAATTAAGTAGCAGTGGCAGGGGGCACCAGTATCTTTGCATTAGTCAATACTAGTTTCAGTCCTATTTAATACATGAAACAACTCTCCCTTTAGTTGAAAACAGAGGCTGAGTTTAAAAGAAAAATAAGGGACTTCCCTGGCCGTCCAGTGGTTAAGACTTCGCCTTCCAATGCAGGGCGTGTGGGTTCGATCCCTGGTCCGGGAGCTAAGATCCCACGTGCCTTGCCACCCAGAAATGAAAACATAAAACAGAAGCAATATTGTTACAAATTTAATAAAGACTTTAAAAATGGTCCACATTCAAAGAAATCTTTAAAAAAAAACCCACTAACAAACAAAACTCTTGCCTGGGGAGTAAAGGGGGAAACTAGGGGAGAAGCCACTTGCCTGACCCTGGGCAGCCCATGTCCAGAGTTGAGCTGCATCTCCATCCCTCCCTGCCTCCAGTGGGAGAAGAGGACTCACTTCTCTGCTCCGGAATTCAGAATAAAACCTCATTCCATGGGACTCATTAGTCAAGACCCAGAGTCAGCCAGTGCAAAAACGGAATGGCCATTACATTTCCCCAACAGAAGAGAATAAAATAATAACACGTTTCCAATTTTATCATACCCACCCCCAGCTAAAACTTTCCTAAATTTTTGGGCTCACTTCAGAACAAAAGGAATGCGCTCCAAACCAGTGTTAATAAAACTTGGAAAGACGTGAGTTTGGCTAGTTGACTTTTGTTTTTTCCTTTCATTGAGCTGCTCCAAGATACAATTTTAATTGGTGTACCTACTTGCTTTTGTGAGTAAAGTCGTTCCCAACTCAAATAAAGGAACGGAGTCAGTATTTTATAATATATATTTGACCGCCCACTTGTAGATGTTTGCCATCTACCAAGTGGGGTTGGCAGAGGTTACTGAGGGCACAGGGTTGGGAAGCTTGGACCTACCATTCTACCTCTACAGGGGGCCAAATGGAGTGGGGGGGCACTAGGGCCACTCCCGATCAGCTTCAGGATTCACAGGTTAGGATGGCTAGTCAGGTTACAGAGTTTGTGTGTCACCCCAAGTCTAGCCCATCACTTCTGGTTCTCTCTCCCTGCGGAGCGAGGCACTGTGTCTGTGCCACCCTTTCCTAGCACCGTGCACAGTCTGGCAGGGATGAAATGGCCCCATGGCCAAGAGCAGGTTCACTTTCTCACAGGACGCTGGCGAGCCGTACACCAGTCTTCTCCTGGGCCTGTAGGATTGCCAGAGATTGCCATACTTAGGAGCAGGACATGGATTTTTCCTGAGCTCAGAATGTGTTCTCCTTCTCTTTGACTGCTGAGAAATAAAAATAAATCTAAAAGGCATTCGATAATGCTGGGAGTTTTGTTGGTCTTCGGTAGGGCTGTGTGTTTATTTTTAGCCAACCATCTCCTTTTTGTAAAATAGTCTCCTTGGCAATTCCCAGCTGGGGGGATGGGGTGGGGAAGGGGAGTGCACGGAAAGGCAACAAAGTTTAACTTTTTTGTTGTTTGCAGAACCTGAAAAATGTATTGTTTTCCCTTCTCACATCCCTGTTAGCAATATCCTTTATTACAGGAAGAGACAGCATCTATTTTATTGCTTCTAAAATCTGTATATTTAACATACGCCAGCTCTAGGCTGTTTGAAAGGAAGTCCTATTTTTAAAACATTATCTTGGTTTTAGTATTTTTGGCTTACTGTTCCCATAAGCTCTCTGAGGCAGTAATGAGTCCTTTTTGGTAATGTCTGGTCTCAGTCATGGGGAAAGTGACCCTCAAAGCCCTGGGACATTTTTTCCTTGATGATCACTTGATCTGTATGTATGTCAGGACTGCTTCAGCCAGCCTCCCAGTTGTGCTGTTCCTAACTTTCCCCAGTTCATCATCTTTACAAAAGAACTCAGAGTCTCGAGTCCCCACCCACTCCCCATAGTTTACAAACGCTTCTGTAATGTTCTACTTCAGCCTTTCAGTTAGGCTGCTTTCTGTTTCCAGCCTGCTGGTTACCGTGACCAAACCGTCTTAATCACACAAGATTAATCTGTCCAAGCTGGCCCTCTAAGCGATTGGATTTCACATTCTCACAACTCTCCCTGTGCCTTCGGGGCTCCTTCTAACACCTCTGCCTGAAGGTAACACTTAAAAGAAAGGGCTTCCATTCCACGAGTGAAAAACACAAGAGCTATTTGTAATGAGGTGGATAGACCTAGAGTCTGTCATACAGAGTGAAGTAAGTCAGAAAGAGAAAGACAAATACCGTATGCTAACACATATATATGGAATTTAAGGGGAAAAAAATGTCATGAAGAACCTAGGGGTAAGACAGGAATAAAGACACAGACCTACTAGAGAATGGACTTGAGGATACGGGGAGGGGGAAGGGTAAGCTGTGACAAAGCGAGAGAGTAGCATGGACATATATACACTACCAAATGTAAAATAGATAGCTAGTGGGAAGCAGCCGCATAGCACAGGGAGATCAGCTCGGTGCTTTGTGACCGCCTGGAGGGGTGGGATAGGGAGGGTGGGAGGGAGGGATATATGTATATGTATAACTGATTCACTTTGTTATAAAGCAGAAACTAACACACAATTGTAAAGCAATTATACTCTAATAAAGATGTAAAAAAAATAATGATGACAAAAAAAAAAAAAGAAAAAAGAAGAACACAGGTCTTCCCTGGTGGCGCAGTGGTTGAGAGTCTGCCTGCCAATGCAGGGGACACGGGTTCATGCCCCGGTCCAGGAAGATCCCACGTGCCGCGGAGCGGCTGGGCCCGTGAGCCATGGCCGCTGAGCCTGCACGTCCGGAGCCTGTGCTCCACAATGGGAGAGGCCACAACAGTGAGAGGCCCGCGTACCACAAAAAAAAAAAAAAAAAAAAAAGAAGAAGAACACAAGTCTACCTCAGTGGCTATTTTTAGAATGTGACTCTACAGCCAAGCCCCCTGCTGCATCCATTTCAGGGGAGGAGAAATTTGCTCACTGTGGTCATCATTGAAGTCAAACGTGGTAGTCGTCTTCCACCACCCCTTAACCCCCCAGATTTCAAAACATTCACTGCCAGCTGCCGTTCCAATGTCTTCTCAGCGTCCAGTGGACTGACGGCCTCTGGCTTGGTGCCTGTGGGCTGGGGCAGAGCTGAAGGCTTCCCATTCCCATGCAGACATCACTGAGCTCAGCAACTTTGCTCCGACTGAAACTGCTTCCTGTTCAACTCCCCAGTAGTTCTCCACTTCCCTGTGTTCTTGAACTTGGGCCAGAGCTGTTTCTTAGTCCCTACTGTTCTTATTTTATACTGCACCTGAGCAGAAATGGTTCTTTCAATAGAGCAAGTTCCTCAGGTTCCATTACAAAGTGAGAGGATGAGGGGCCAGGCTTTTTTTAAGTTTCAGTCTTTTCTGTACTGTTTGGACTGAGGAATTTTAAGCCAGCTGCTTATAAATGTTTTTTAAAAGCATCACTCCCAATTATTTATATTACATTAATATTCATGGGAAACAAATCCCTGCCCAGACTAAAAAAGCCTCTTTGAAAATCCTCTGAATCCTGCCTCAACAACTGCAAATGGGCACTTCCGCCTTCCACCTCCCTGCCCCCACCAATAAAGAGGGCTCTCAGGAGTAGAGAGAAAATGTATAGAGTTCAACCTCATTTAAAATCAGCCTCAGTTCCCCACTGATAGTGTCCCAAAATAGCTGAAGTTCAAGTCACTAGGTACAATCCCCTGCAGCAGTAGTAGGAGAAGTTCAGCTTAATAAGAAGCTTGCTACAACCTGATGTCCTGTTAAGTGTGGTTTTATAAAGGGATGATTACTTTGATTTCAAGATGTGTCCAGTCCTTCAAAAGAACCACAGAAGTGACACTGTGCAAACCCAGGTGCGTCGAAGAAGGACTAAGGAATGAATTTCATCTTGGCATCTGGTTATCACAACCTGAGGTGGGAGGCATTTGTTCACCGCCTGAGATGAACTGTAGGGTCAGAGAGGGCCAGGGCGCTGGGAGAAAGGGTTTTCCACCTATCACACTAGCCATGCTGAAAAAATAAATAGATAAAATGCTTGTTGTTGAAAGTCTAGGAAGCGGACACTCCAAGAAACAGCTGGTGGGGGCAGATGTTGGTGCAACGTTGAACAACTTAACCTCTCAAAATGTAAAAAAGCCTGTATACCTTTTGCTCTATACCATCACCCTACTACAGAAATTTTTCTTACAGATGTACTTACATGTATGCAAAAGATGCTATTAAAAATGCAGCAATGAAATGTTGGGACTAGGAACTGGTTAAATATGTTACAATACATTCCTACAATGAAATACTAGACAGTCACTGAAAAGAAGATATAGGAACTTTTTGTCTTTTTAGGTTTCATTAGTTTTATCCCTGTAACCTTTAAATCATACCTCACAAATTAGCTTTTGTCACAAGTGGATTTAGAGAAAGCAGAGGACTCGAGTTCACTATTTTCTGAAACACTGACACAAAAAAGGAAAGGGAAGAATTACTTAGAAAAGATTCTTCACAAAAGGCCCTCAGAAAAATCCCTAAACAAAAGTGAAATACTTAATCATTAAGTTTAATGCTAATCGGTAAAGGACTTTAAATCAATTCGCTGGCATTAAGTTTCTTGTTTAAGCCTACAAATCTTTCTCTAAACATTACTGACGCTTTGCCAAAGGATAAATGGATGAACTGAGCAGTACCTTATGACACAGCTAGCTGTGGGAACATTCTATAAAAAATGGAAAATAATTTTGTAAGAACATGATGGCAACAATCAGCAGCCAATATTCTCAGAGTTTCCAATTACCAAAAGCATATATAATTTTAGTCTAGAAAAGTAAGTCAATTTTATAAAATTAAGCTTTTTAGATTGAAAAGCATGCCACTTTAGGGAATTCCCCGGTGGTCCAGTGGTTAGGACTCTGCGCTTCCACTGCAGGGGGCCCAGGTTCGATCCTCGGTGGGGGAACTAAGATTCCGCAAGCCGTGCAGCCAAAAAAAAAAAAAAAAAAAAAAAAGCATCCCACTTTAACTGGCACAAAGATACTGAAAAATAGTCCCTAAAATTCTCACTAAACAATTTATAGAACGAAAAACATGCCCTTATAGTTATTAAATGTAGTCAGTATTGGGACTTTTCAAAAACAGGTGATAGGTCTTCCCTGGTGGCACAGTGTTTGGGAGTCCGCCTGCCAATGTAGGGGACACGGGTTCAAGCCCTGGTCTGGGAAGATCCCACATGCCGAGGAGCAATGAAGCCCGTGCACCACACCTACTGAGCCTGCATTCTCGAGCCCACGAGCCACAACTACTGAAGCCCGCGGGCGTAGAGCTTGTGCTCCGCTACAAGAGAAGCCACCGCAACAAAAAGCCCGCGCACCTAACGAAGAGTAGACCCCCGCTCGCCGCAACTAGAGAAAGCCCGCGCGCAGCAACAAAGACCCAACTTAGCCAAAAATAAATAAATTTATTTATTTACTTATTAAAAAAAAAACAGGTGATATACGTGCCCTCAGCTGCTGGCCAGGGACTGGTAGATGGGTGGCTGAGAGCGGTGAACGTGCCCCGTGGCCATGTTCTCTCCATAGCACAACTTCAAGTACTTATCCAAGATAGTGATTACCTCATCATTTAGAATCTGGGACTTGCGAATTCGAATTCTCTCCACCATCTTCCTCAAAGGCACGGTTTTCATAAACTCATCTTTGCCATCATGTTTCTGGACTTTAAGTAGATGACAGCAGAAATCCAGTACAACAAAGTACCCCTCCCTGTCACCCAAGAATTGTGGGAATGTGAATTGGTGCAGCCACTATGGAAGATGGGATGGAAGCGCCTCAAAAAGTTAAACATAGAGCCATCATATGATCTAGCAATTCCACTGCTGGGTATTTACCCAATGGAAATGAAAACACTAACTCAAAAAGATATCTGTACCCCCATGGTCACTGCAGCATTATTTACAATAGCCAAGATATGGAAATGCCCTATGTGTTCATCAGTGGATGAATGGATAAAGCAAATGTGGTATATACGTGTACAAGGGCCTATTATTCAGCCATAAAAAAAGAATGAAATATCACCACTTGTGACAACATGGATGGACCTTGAGGACATTATGCTAAGTGAAATAAGTCAGAAAGAGAAAGACAAATACTGTATGCTGTCACTTATATGTGGAATCTAGCCCTCCGCCTCCCACCCCAAAACCCATGAATTTGCAGATGCAAAGAACAGACTGGTAGTTGCCAGAGGCACTGGGTGAAGGGGTCAAAAGGTATAAAATCCCAGGTATAAAATAAATACGTCAGGGATATGTAATATACAGCATGGTGACTACAGTTAATAATGCTGTGTGTATGTGTGTATTATTATTTTTTTTTGGCCGTGCCGCACGGCTTGTGGGATCTCAGTTCCTCAACCAGGGATCAAACCCGGGCCCTCAGCAGTGAGAGCACAGAGTCCTAACCACTGGACCGCCAGGGAATTCCCATATATTTTAAAGTTATTAAGAAAGTGGATCTTAAAATTTCTCATCATAAGGAAAAAAACTACATAACTTTATGTGGTGATGGACAGTAACTAGACTAACTGTGGAGATCTACTGCAATATATACAAAGAGTGAACCATTATGTTGTACACCTGAAACTAATATAATGTTATGTCGGATCTCAATTTTTAAATTTTAAGGAATTAAAAATAAAAAGATTTAAGTACAAAAAGGCTACATACTTCTGTTTGAATTTGCATAAAATATTTCTAGACATATATCACAAGAAACGTAGTGGTTACTTCTATGAAGTGAGCCTGGCAGGTATTTTATATCCTCCTAAACTGTTGAACTCTTTTTTCGCCACGTGCTTATATTATTCCTAAAAAATTTTTAACACTAGTTTCAAAATAGAGAGCACCTGATTTTAATCCTCTGGCTGTGTTATCCTTAGCAATTACCCAACCTCTCTGAGCTTGTTTCACCATCCATACAATGGGGATACTATGTACCTCATAAAGCTAAGATGAGGACTAACTCGGACAACATGCACTAAGCTAGTAACACAGTACACAAAATAGGCACTCGATAAATGTCACACACCCCCACTTAGTGCCAAGAAAACTCGTAAATCCTCTTAATTCAACCTCGTCTTCTTATTGGTAGAACACTAAAGCCAAAATGGTTTAGGGACTTGCCAAGGTCAATCATGTAGTAACCAGGAAAGCCAGGCTCTGATGCCTGGGTTCCTGTCCCCTAATATAAAAACTGATTTCATATGAGCCAAGGAATGACTCTGCTACTACTCTATGGCCACACCTCAGTTCGCAGGACCAGCCTCCTCCCCTGCTTCACTCACCACATTTGGTGAGCCGTGATTTTTCCTAAACACTAAATCCACCATCAACTGAGGGGGTCCTGCCTGGGAAGGCAGCCCCAAGGGGGAGCTCCAAGAATGTCTTGGTCAAAGGCAGCACTAACCTCTCGAAGGGGCAATAATAATTTGGATGTGGATGTGTTTTTTAAAATTGCTCGCACCTTACTGCATCCCTGCCACTCAAGTACCTATCTATATGTACACACACACACACACACACACACCATCCTAACTTCTAGTCCTCTGGCTCGAACACAGTGCCTACATTAATTTACAATTAGGATTTTTTTAACATCTTTATTGGAGTATAATTGCTTTACAATGGTGTGTTAGTTTCTGCTTTATAACAAAGTGAATCAACTATACATATACATACATCCCCATATCCCCTCCCTCTTGCGTCTCCCTCCCACCCACCCTATTCCACCCCTCTAGGTGGTCACAAAGCACCTGGGCTGATCTCCCTGTGCTATGCGGCTCCTTCCCACTAGCTATCTATTTTACATTTGGTAGTGTATATATGTCCATGCCACTCCCTCACCTTGTCCCACCTTACCCTTCCCCCTCCCCGTGTCCTCAAGTCCATTCTCTACATCTGTGTCTTTATTCCTGTACTGCCCCTACATTCTTCAGAACCATTTTTTTAGATTCCAAATATATGTGTTAGCATACGGTATTTGTTTTTCCCTTTCTGACTTACTTCACTCTGTATGAGTCTCTACGTCCATCCACCTCGCTACAAATAACACAATTTCGTTTCTTTTTATAGCTGAGTAATATTCCATTGTATATATATGCCACATCTTCTTTATCTATTCATCTCTCAATGGACACTTAGGTTGCTTCCATGTCCTGGCTATTGTAAATAGTGCTGCAATGAACATTGTGGTACATGACTCTTTTTGAATTATGGTTTTCTCAGGGTATATGCCCAGTAGTGGGATTGCTGGGTCATATGGTAGTTCTATTTGTAGTTTTTTTTTTTTTTTTTTTTTTTTTTTTTTTTTTTTTTTTTTTTTTTGTGGTACACGGGCCTCTCACTGTCGTGGCCTTTCCCGTTGCGGAGCACAGGCTCCGGACGCGCAGGCTCAGCGGCCATGGCTCACGGGCCCAGCCGCTCCATGACATGTGGGATCTTCCTGGACTGGGGCACGAACCCGTGTCCCCTGCATCGGCAGGCGGACTCTCAACCACTGCGCCACCAGGGAAGCCCTATTTGTAGTTTTTTAAGGAACCTCCATACTGTTCTCCATAGTGGCTGTATCAATTTACATTCCCACCAACAGTGCAAGAGTGTTCCCTTTTCTCCACACCCTCTCCAGCATTTATTGTTTCTAGATTTTTTGATGATGGCCATTCTGACTGGTGTGAGATGACACCTCACTGTAGTTTTGATTTGCATTTCTCTAATGATTAGTGATGTTGAGCATTCTTTCATGTGTTTGTTGGCAATCTGTATATCTTCTTTGGAGAAATGTCTATTTAGGTCTTCTGCCCATTTTTGGATTGGGTTGTTTGGTTTTTTTGATATTGAGCTGCATAAGCTGCTTGTAAGTTTTGAAGATTAATCCTTTGTTAGTTGCTTCATTGGCAAATATTTTCTCCCATTCTGAGGGTTGTCTTTTCGTCTTGTTTATGCTTTCCTTTGCTGTGCAAAAGCTTTGAAGTTTCATTAGGTCCCATTTGTTTATTTTTGTTTTTATTTCCATTTCTCTAGGAGGTGGGTCAAAAAGGATCTTGCTGTGATTTATGTCATAGAGTGTTCTGCCTATGTTTTCCTCCAAGAGTTGGACAGTGTCTGGCCTTACATTTAGGTCTTTAATCCATTTTGAGTTTATTTTTGTGCATGGTGTTAGGGAGTGTTCTAGCTTCATTCTTTTACTACAGTTAGGGATTTGAACAAATTTTGTTGAATGAGAAATTCTAGGTAGGAACAATGTTTAACGAATGGCTATTCTTTAGCAGTACAGACTACTGTTTAAGCAAGAGATTTCCCTTTCAGTGATTTTTATACATAAGCCATTTGGCTTTACTAAAATGGAATGACTTTCAAAATGCTTTGTTAGGGATTTGGTGACGGCTGCTCATTTCTTTTTGTTTGGATGATTTCCTTAGAAAGAACACTTTCTGATCGTTGGGGTTTCGGCTACAGTGCACTTATCTCCCTTCCTAATTTCAATCAGAGGGTCCATCTATCTTGTGAAGAACAAAGACCAAGATGCCTTAAATGCCTAATGAAATGAAATCTTGGGTCCTACCAAGGGCAGAGGTCAAACGGATACATGCTGAAAAGGATAGGACAGCACATGAGTCTGTTCAGAATGGTAGTGGATAGTGTACCATGATGGATTATAGATAAGGAGATACAGACAACAAAGCATTTGAAGGAATGTGAGAGGGTGATAAATGGAGCCGTGAATAATTTAAGACGTTTCCATATTAACACCCTACAGCTGCTTGGTATTTCACAGCTCCAAGTTCTTTCACATAAACGACTATGGCAGACAGTTCGCTGCTCATCAACTTTAGTCTGCATCCTCATCCTGTTCCAGTGGCAAGGGCTCAGCCCAGGGGATGAAGCATGACGGGTCCAGGTAGGTGGCTCTCAACTTTGGCTGCACTATACAATCCCCTGGGGGATTATACAGTAATTATATAACTGGATCCCACCCCAGACCAATTAAATCAGAATCTCTGAGGATGGAGTATTTTTAATATTGACATAAGAAAAGAAAAGCTCCTCAGGTGACTGTAATGTTCAGCCAGGGCTGAGAACCCACTGGTCTAAACCAATCATGACAACCCCCTTCCCTTTCACCAATTACTGGGCTAGGGCAGAACACGTGACCCAGTTCTAGCCAGTGAGACATAAAAGGAAGTCGACTGGGGTAGGGGTTTCTGGGGATGGTCTTATAACTAGATTGGAGGAAAGACAGATACATGAGGGAAAACGCTACCCCTTAGTAACCACCTTCCTTCCTTTCTGCATTTTCACGGCCCTGTGTGGTTGGGTGAGGAAGTGATACTTCTTGTTGAGGCTACCATCTTGTGACAGTGGGAAGATAAGTTGGTGAACGAAAGCCAAGAAGATGGAAAAGATGGAAAGGGCCTGGGGTCCTCGGTGACTTAGTTTGGTGCTGCGGTCCCCACCCAGCCCTGAAAAAAAGCGCACTGACTCCCTCCCTGCCAAATCCTGGCTGTCAGGTCTGGAGCATCCAGAAGTCGCTCAGGTTAATTCACGTGCAGTCCCTCTTCACTGCTGAGCCAAGGGTGCCCCAAGGGTGCTCAGGTGCCCCAAGCGAAGGACAGCCATGAGGAGGACGGCTATAGAGTCAGGGGCTCTCCCGTGTAGGTGCTGTTGGCAGCGCTCAGGGATATTTTATTGGTTTGTTCAGTGTTTGTTAGTAATAAAGCTAAGTGTGGTTCTCACCCTAGAGTAGCCACTATGCCTGGCTGCAGTGCCAAAAGGGTGCCAGGGGACGGTAAAGGGGGGGGCGGGCAGGTGAGGGCGTGTTATAATGGAGAGATTCTGAGCTCTGGGGTCTAACACTCAGCCCAGCAGCCCAGGTGTGACTTTGGGCAAGGTACCTGACTTCTCTGAATCTCTGATTTCTCATCTGTAAAACTGATAATATGTCACGATGAAAGAAATGTTCACATATGGAGGTATGGGGAAGTCATTCTGGCTTATACATGATTTAACCCGAATGTGATGCTAACTAAAACAGCCTATTTGTGGCCTATCAAACGTACACGGTACTTCTACTTTAATTAGTAAAGAAAAGGGCGCATTGACCAGAAGTAAAGAATGTCTGTGTTAAAAATAAAGATTAAATGCCTTCCTTCCTGGGACGCTCATGCTGGTACTCCTTCAATGATAAGACTCCCTTCCCAGGTGCTGAGGACATACTGGCTGATCTCTTTTGTTTTGTTTTGTTTGTCTGTTTGTTTTTGGAAACCTTGAAGGAACGGATCCCTGAGTTGCTTAGTGTTCTTTGTTCTGACAAGATGTAAAACTGGTCTGAAAACCAAGCTTCTCTGGAGCAGTTCCTCAGAGTTATCTGACAGTCTTCCGGTCTTTGGGGCTATAGTCTTCAGTTTGGCTCAAATAAAACTCTTTCCTATTCTTATTATAGATCGTTTATTGCTTATTTTCATCGACAGTCACAGTAATGATATATCCACAATGCCTAACTCAACACATCGCACCTGAGGATCCATCCCCTTCCCATTCCTAGAGTGGAGTGTGACAGACTTTTGGAAACTCGTCAGTTGGTTGGTAACATTATCTTTCTCGGAACCAGGAATACAAGCATTTTGATAAATCCACTAGTTGGTGGTGACATGGTAAGTGCCCGATAATTCCAGCAGAAATGTGGGAGGAAGAGCTCAGTCACCAGAGTTTGAAAGAGCCTAAAGCTTGTTCCCAGATGTCCCTGCAGCCCTGCAAAGGAAGCCCCATTGGCTCTTCCAAACAGCAGCACCGATGTCCGGCCCCATAGTCACTGTCACGTGCACAGACTCTAACCTCCTAGAGGATGAAGACTGTGTCCTCTAACCCTCCTCTCTATTCACTTTCTTACCTCACCCCAGTCAGTGCCAAATGTTAGTAAAAATGAAAAAAAAAAAGAGAGTTTCTGGGAGATTGTCAATTCTTAAAACCATATAATGCTGCAGCCATTTGTCCTCGAGAGGCGTTCCCTCAGACCGGTGAAGGAGGATTGGAGACCCATTATGTTACATCTGTAAATACAGGATTAGCAGATGAAAGGATGTTTTTGTTAAAATGTGACAAGTCACCCTGTTCCTTTTACCTTCACTCTGGAAATCAGGAAAGAACACAGACTTCCTAAGCAATTACAGAAACTAAGAAAACGACTTGATCACTAGGAGGAAAATCAGCTTCCGAAGTCACTCTGAAACCCTGGCTCTATTCACAACAACAAAATCCATCTTCATTAACGTCTTCGACTATTGTCCTCAGAGCTTCATCCCAGAGGAATACTGAATTACACTATAAACTAATGAATGGAAACTTAAGTCATTTCCGCCCACCCGGCACTGCTTTTCCTCCTCTGGACTGTACAGGGCAGAAGGCTGCACTCTTCCAGCTCACACAAAGTTTGGGAAATCGCATTCCCACGCCACTAACTAGACTCCTGAGGTCAACGTCATGTAGAACAAACTTCCCTCATCCCAATGAACAGGCCATAGACCGACCCAGACACTGAACACATTTTGAGATCATTTAAGCCCCATTTTGGCATCTTAGGATACCTTAGGATATATGCTTTACAGAGAAAGAAAAAAATGGGAGGGGGGGCAGAAAGGGAATGTCTTTTCACAAAGCTCCTTCAGCAGTCACAGTCAAAGCTGCTACTGCCAATCCAAGGTTCCATCTCTCAAGTGGATCGGGCAGAGTGAGGGAAGCCCAGCCCTGAGGTTCTGTCCGCACTAGAGGAAGCAGACCAGGCAGCTTTTGTGACCTGATGTGAACGGAATATGGTCAAATATCCTGGGAGCGCCAGCCATTGGGGGCGGAGGTGGGAGGTGGGGGGAGCCACCCCTCGAGCCAGGGGAAAGCAAAGTCCATTCCACGCCAGTATACCAGAGCCTGAGGCACACACATGTGCAAAAGCTGTTGCAAGAGAAGCCTATGACTGTATGTTTGGTAAATCTGAAAGAAAGTCTCGAAGTCTGCACGTCAGAGAGGCAGAGGCAGAGAAATATGAAACAGATTAGGGGTAGGTAGGATAAGAGTCAATAACTTTCCCCCAAATTTTGCTTTTGGTTTTCCCTGTGCCTGCAAGCACTGCTGCAAAAGGTTTCCCCACAGGACCTAGTGGCATCAAGATAAAGTCATAATCATGGACCTCATATGGTCCCCGAAATCCTGTACTTTTCATGTCAATTCCCAGTCTCAAGTTTCATTGTGACTTTCAAACCTTCTCTACTCTGCTCAGACCCGTGATATCCCTCTTCCCTCTCCTTCCCCCATTCCTCATCCCCCACAGACGATCCTACCTTTTACTTCATAGGGGAAACTGGTAGTGTGGAGACCTGCGTTCCGCCTTAGCCATAATTAACCTCTCGCTTCTCTGGGTCTTCCTTTGAGAAGGCAGGGGGCTATGCTAGAGATCCCAATGACTCTCCCAAATGCTCCCAGCTGGACTTCCCCTACCGCTCGGATCTATTTTCATCCGGTGAGATCGATCTGAGACGGCATCCTTCCCCTCCCCCTGAAGGCTGATCCAAGCTCCCCAAGACCCTTTCCTGACCCTACCCTGCCGGGGGCCACCTTACCCGGATCCGTCCCGGGCGCGCGGGAGCGGGGCTACGTGGCGCCGTCGGCCCCCGTCTCCGGCGGCGTCTCCTCGTCCTCGGACGGCTCGGCGTTGCCGTCTTCCCAGCTGCGAGGGTAAGCCAGCAGGCGCATGGCTGGGGCGCATGCGGCCTCCACCTGGCGCACCTGCTCTCGGCTCAGGCGCTCGCGCCAGGCGTGCACGGCCTCGCGGGCATCGCGCGCCGACAGGTGGAAGGGCCGGTCCGCGCCGTAGGCCGCGCCGCGCGTCATGTTGAGCGCGAAGGCGTCGAGCGCGGCGAGCGCGCGCAGCCCGGCGAAGCGCTGCAGGCGGCGCAGCTGGGCGCGCGGCTGCCGCACCAGGTCCTCGTAGCGCAGCCTCAGGTAGCGGCGCCGTAGCCACGCTGGCGCGCCGCGCGCGAACAGCAGGTCGCGCAACCAGGCTTCGCAGATCACCTCGAGCGCGCCGGTCAGGAAGAAGTCGGCGCGCGGGGCGGCGGGCAGTGCGCGGGACGGGCCCCCGGGTCGAGCGCCCATGCCGTGCGCCAGCAGCACGCGGTGGAAGCGGTCGCCCCTCTGGCGGGTGCGCAGCACTTGGATGCTCTCGCGCAGCAGCCCCTGCCGAGACTTGAGGCGCGAGTTGTGCACGGCCCGCGGGTCGCGGAAAAGCTGCACCACCTTCAGGTTGAGGCCGGGGTCGCGCAGCAGGGGCACCAGCACGCCCAGGTCGAGGAGGCGCACGTCCTTGATGACCACCACCGGATACTTGCGGCACTCAGCCTCCAGGGCGCGGAGAGCCACGGGTGGGCAGCTGCGCTCGCAGGCGGCGTCCTCGACGAGGCCGACCTCGGCGCGGGCCCGGGGCGCGCCGGGGCACAGCGGCGGCGAGCAGATGACCTTGTTGGTCCGCCAGCGAAAGAGGGCGGCCGTGGTGAGATTGGCCGCGTCCGGGGCGCGCGCGGCGGAATCCCCCGGCGGCGCGTACAGCTGCAGCACCGAGAAGTCGCAGCGGAAGAGCGAGCGCAGCATGTCGCGCAGCGCGCCCTGCAGGCTCTCGGCGTCTCCCGGATACAGCGCCTGCCACAGATGCCACATGGGCTCATACAAGTAGAAAACGTCCGGGTGCTGGTTAAAGAGCTCGCCCAGGAACGACGAGCCCGTGCGCCAGGTGGCGTGCACATAGATGTGTTGCTTTTCGCGAGACGCCGCCTCCCCGACGGCGCCGTTGAGGTTGCCCCGGGACCTGGGGTACCGGCCCGCGTCCTCCTCCGCAGCGGGCCGCTCCTCGGCGCCCTGCTCGCGCTCGCCCGCCGCCGCCGCCTCCAGGCTCCACACTCCCAGGCTGCGCTGCAGGCCCGGGCAGTGCCCAGCGCCCTTGTCCCCGTCGCGGCCGCCGTCCAGGACAGAGGGGACGAGCAGCAGCACCAGCGTGTACAGCACCAACAGCAGCGCGAACTTGCAGTACTCTCGGCGCCGCCGCCGCCGCCGGCCCTTCATCGTTCACTGAACCCCTCCAGAGCGGGTGGGGCGCCCTTCCTCTCCCTTTCCTCGGAAATCCCGTCCCGAGTGCGCTCCTCCGGCCTCTTGGAGCCCCTCTGCGCCGGGAGGAGCGGAGTCACTGGGGCTGTGCATCCACAAGGGAAACTCTGGAGGCGGTGGTGCTAGTGGCGAATCCCCTGCCCTCTCCAGGCTCCGCGCTGGAGAGCCGCCTATTGGCCGACTAGGCAGCGGCCCGCCCCGCCTTCCACCCCGCAGCTTCTCCCCGCCTCTCTACCCGCTGGGGTTCGTCCAGGGCTCTGCCTGATCTGGGAGGGGTTGCCGCGGGGCGGGGGACGCCGGCTGGGGCGCACGGAGCCAGACCCCACCTTTCCCCAACTCCTCCGTGATGAAGTCAAGTCTTCATGAATTGAGTGCAAGCAAGGGAGGGGCTCGTGTGTACAGAATGTACCCAGTGACAGGACGTGGACCCCACCCGGAGAACTCCACTGTCTCTCCTGTTTTATGTCCCCTGCTTGGCCATCTCTGTCGTAAGCAGGCTCGCCTCCACACTATTTAGAATGGGGCCCCTGGTCACTATCTACATCCAGCGCCCCCGTCAGCCCCGGGGTGGGTGTTACTGAGCTCTGGATGGGAGCACTTCTCCACTAGCATAAAGACGCAGATTGCATAGTGCATCGTGGTCCAGAGGAATTGGAAGCACAACTGCGTTCACTCAGAGCATTTAATTGTTTAGGTGTAGCCTTTGCGGAAATATAAGTGTTGTCTTCCCAGGGTTTTGCCCGCTGAGGGCCATGCACGTTTTACCGACACCCTGAAGATCAGTTTACTCATTTGTAAAATGCGGATAAGTTTTAGTGCCTCCATACCTTCCAGCCTGAGATTTTGGGGTCCTTTGTTAGCACAGAATAACCTAGCCTATTATGACACACATGAGCAAAAGACATTTACAGAATCAGAGTGGTAGGATGCTGGAATTTCTCAGGAGCTCAGTGTTTATAAGGAGAATGGATACATGTGTATGTATGGCTGAGTCCCTCTGCTGTGCACCTGAAACTATCACAACATAGTTAATCGGCTATACTCCAATATAAAATAAGAAGTTAAAAAAAAATAAAAGGACCCATAAGGAGGAACATGTACTCAAGGATGGATGAAAAAGTGACAGGAAGTCCAAGAGGCAGATCAGAATGCCTGAAATACAAGAGAACTAAAAACGCTAATTTTTGCTCTGTTTCGGGAGGATAATGAACACCCCCTTGGGGAAGGTGTTGTAAGGTTAATGACGATAGAAAGCAAATGTACTCATCTCCACCAGGGGAAGGTGTTCAAACTGGAAAAGTGGAAATATCTCCAAAGATCTTCTCCTCTAGTCTTTTTCATCACAGCAACGACTCCACCTCTGAAATCACTAGCTCAGGCATCCTGCTTTTTGTCTACAGTTCCCTCTCCTTTCAGCCACTGGTTCAAATCCTCTCTATTTTCCAACCTCATTGACCACTACCCCCACTTACTTCTCAATTTTTCATATTCAGCTAAGAGACCCCAGACCATTACTTTTATTTCATTAATCAATTAATTATTTTGGCTGCGTTGGGTTTTCGTTGCTGTGCACGGGCTCTTCTCTAATTGCAGCGAGCAGGGGCTACTCTTCGCTGTGGTGCACAGGCTTATTGTGGTGGCTTCTTTTGCTGCGGAGGGCGGCTCTAGGTGTGCGGGCTTCAGTAGTTGCAGCATGCAGCTCAGTACTTGCAGCACGTGGGCCCTAGAGAGTGTGGGCTTCAGTAGTTGTGTCACGTGTGCTCAGTAGTTGTGGCACGTGGGCTCTAGGGTGCACAGGCTTCAGTAGTTGTGGCTCCCAGGCTTTAGAATGCAGGCTCAGTAGTTGTGGCACATGGGCTTAGTTGCTCTGCGGCATGGGGGATTTCCTGGACCAGGGATTGAACCCGTGTCTCCTGCACTGGCAGGCAGATTCTTAACCACTGCGCCACCAGGGAAGCCCCCAGACCATTATATTTGTCTTAACACCTTTATTAGAATATAATTGCTTTACAGTGGTGTGTTAGTTTCTGCTTTATAACAAAATGAATCAGCTATACATATACATATATCCCCATATCTCCTCCCTCTTGCATCTCCCTCCCACCCTCCCTATCCCACCCCTCTAGGTGGTCACAAAGCACCGAGCTGATCTCCCTGTGCTACGCGGCTGCTTCTCACTAGCTACCTATTTTATATTTGGTAGTGTATATATGTCCATGCCACTCTCTCACTTCGTCCCAGCTTGCCCTGCCCCATCCCCGTGTCCTCAAGTCCATTCTCTATGTCTGCGTCTTTATTCCAGTCCTGCCCCTAGGTTCTTCAAACTTTTTTTTTTACATTCCATATATATGTGTTAGCATACGGTATTTATTTTTCTCTTTCTGACTTACTTCACTCTGTATGACAGACTCTAGGTCCATCCACCTCACTACAAATAACTCAATTTTGTTTCCTTTTATGGCTGAGTAATATTCCATTGTATATATGTGCCACATCATCTTTAGGAATTCATCTGTCGATGTACACTTAGGTTGCTTCCATGTCCTGGCTATTGTAAATAGACTGCAGTGAACATTGTGGTACATGACTCTTTTTGAATTATGGTTTTCTCAGGGTGTATGCCCAGTAGGGGGATTGATGGGTTGTACAGTAGTTCTATTTTTAATTTTGTGGGGTTTTTTTAAACGTTTTTATTGGAGTATAGTTGCTTTACAATGCTGTGTTAGTTTCTGCTTTATAACAAAGTGAATCAGTTATACATATACATATATCCCCATATCTCTTCCCTCTTGCGTCTCCCTCCCTCCCACCCTCCCTATCCCACCCTTCTAGCTGGTCACAAAGCACCGAGCTGATCTCCCTGTGCTAATGCAACTGCTTCCCACAACCTATCGATTTTACATTTGGTAGTGTAGATATGTCCATGCCACTCTCTCACTTCGTCCCAGCTTTCCTTTCCCCCTCCCCGTATCCTCAAGTCCATTCTCTACTAAGTCTGAGTCTTTATTCCCGTCTTGACCCTAGGTTCTTCATGACCTTTTTTTTTTTTAGTTTCCATATATATGTGTTAGCATACGGTATTTGTTTTCCTCTTTCTGACTTACTTCACTCTGTATGGCAGACTCTAGGTCCATCCACCTCACTACAAATAACTCAATTTCGTTTCTTTTTATGGCTGACTAATATTCCATTGTATATATCTTTATATATAAAGATATATATCTGTATATATCTGTATAGACCTTCTTTATCCATTCATCTGTTGATGGACACTTAGGTTGCTTCCATGTCCTGGATATTGTAAGTAGAGCTGCAATTCACATTGGGGTACATGACTCTTTTTGAATTATGGTTTTCTCAGGGTATATGCCCAGTAGTGGGATTGCTGGGTCATATGGTAGTTCTATTTGTAGTTTTTTAAGGAACCTACATACTGTTCTACATAGTGGCTGTATCAATTTACATTTCCACCAACAGTGTATGAGGGTTCCCTTTTCTCCACACCCTCTCCAGGATTTATTGTTTGTAGATTTTTTTATGCTGGCCATTCTGACCGGTGTGAGATGGTATTGCATTGTAGTTTTGATTTGCATTTCTCTGATGATTAGTGATGTTGAGCATCCTTTCATGTGTTTGTTGGCAGTCTGTATATCTTCTTTGGAGAAATGTCTATTTGGGTATTCTGCCCATTTTTGGATTGGGTTGTTTGTTTTTTGCATTTTGAGCTGCATGAGCTGCTTGTAAATTTTGGAGTTTAATCCTTTGTCAGTTGCTTCACTTGCAAATATTTTCTCCCATTCTGAGGGTTATCTTTTCATCTTGTTTATGGTTTCCTTTGCTGTGCAAAAGTGGTTAAGTTTCATTAGGTCCCATTTGTTTATTTTGTTTTTATTTCCATTTCTCTAGGAGGTGGGTCAAAAAGGATCTTCCTGTTATTTATGTAATAGAGTGTTCCGCCCATGTTTTCCTCCAAGAGTTTTATGGTGTCTGGCCTTACATTAAGGTCTTTAAGCCATTTTGAGTTTATTATTATTATGTTTTGTTTTGTTTTGTTTTATTTTGTTGCGGTACACGGGCCTCCCACTGTTGTGGCCTCTCCCGTTGCGGAACACAGGCTCCGTACGCGCAGGCTCAGTGGCCATGGCTCACAGGCCTAGCCGCTTCGTGGCATGTGGGATCGTCCCGGACTGGGGCACGAACCTGTGCCCCTGCATTGGCAGGCAGACTCTCAACTACTATGCCACAAGGGAAGGCCTTGAGTTTATTTTTTGTATGGTGTTTTGGAGTCTTCTAATTTCATTCTTTTACATGTAGCTGTCCAGTTTTCCCAGCACCACTTACTGAAGAGGCTGTCTTTTCTCCATTGTATATTCTTGCCCCCTTTATCAAAAGTAAGGTGACCATATGTACGTGGGTTTATCTCTGGGCTTTCTGTCCTGTTACATTGATCTATATTTCTGTTTCTGTGCCAGTACCATACTGTCTTGATTACTATAGCTTTGTAGTATAGTCTGAAGTCTGGGAGCCTGATTCCTCCAGCTCCGTTTTTCTTTCTCCAAGGTTGCTTTGGCTACTCGGGGTCTTTTGTGTTTCCATACAAATTGTGAATTTTTCTGTTCTAGTTCTGTGAAAAATGCCAGTGGTAGTTTGATAGGGATTGCATTGAATCTGTAGATTGCTTTGGGTAGTAGAGTCATTTTCACAATGTTGATTCTTCCCATCCAAGAACATGGTATATCTCTCCATCTGTTTGTTTCATCTTTAATTTCTTTCATTAGTGTCTTATAGTTTTCTGCATACAGGTCTTTTCTCTCCTTAGGTAGGTTTATTCCTAGGTATTTCATTCTTTTTGTTGCAGTGGTAAATGGGAGTGTTTCCTTAATTTCTCTTTCAGATTTTTCATCATTAGTGTATAGGAATGCAAGCGATTTCTGTGCATTAATTTTGTATCCTGCTATTTTACCAAATTCATTGATTAGCTCTAGTAGTTTTCTGGTAGCATCTTTAGGATTCTCTATGTATAGTATCAGGTCATCTGCAAACAGTGACAGCTTTACTTCTTCTTTTCCGATTTGGATTCCTTTTATTTCCTTTACTTCTCTGATTGCTGAGGCTAAAACTTCCAAAACTATGTTGAATAATAGTGGTGAGAGTGGGCAACCTTGTCTTGTTCCTGATCTTAGTGGAAATGCTTTCAGTTTTTCACCATTGAGGACGATGTTGGCTGTGGGTTTGTCATATATGGCCTTTATTATGTTGAGGTAAGTTCCCTCTATGCCTACTTTCTGGAGGGTTTTTATCATAAATGGGTGTTGAATTTTGTCAAAAGCTTTTTCTGCATCTATTGAGATGATTATATGGTTTTTCTCCTTCGATTTGTTAATATGGTGTATTACATTGCTTGCTTTGCGCATATTGAAGAATCCTTGCATTCCTGGGATAAACCCCACTTGATCATGGTGTATGATCCTTTTAATGTGCTGTTGGAGTCTGTTTGCTAGTATTTTGTTGAAGATTTTTGCATCTATATTCATCAGTGATTTTGGCCTGTAGTTATCTTTCTTTGTGACATCTTCCTTCGGTTTTGGTGTCATGGTGATGGTGACCTTGTCGAATAAGTTTGGGAGTGTTCCTCCCTCTGCTATATTTTGGAAGAGTTTCAGAAGGATAGGTGTTAGCTCTTCTCTAAATGTTTGATAGAATTTTCCTGAGAAGCCATCTGGTCCTGGGCTTTTGTTTCTTGGAAGATTTTTAATCACAGTCTCAATTTCAGTGCTTGTGATTGGTATGTTTATGTTTTCTATTTCTTCCTTGTTCAGTCTTGGAAGGTTGTGCTTTTCTAAGAATTTTTCCATTTCTTCCAGGTTGTCCATTTTATTGGCATATAGTTGCTTGTAGTAATCTCTTATGATCCTTTGTATTTCTGCAGTGTCAGTTGTTACTTCTTTGTCATTTCTAATTTTATTGATTTGAGTCTTCTCCCTTTTTTTCTTGATGAGTCTGGCTAATTTTTTCTCAATTTTGTTTATCTTCTCAAATAACCAGCTTTTAGTTTTGTTTATCTTTGCTATTGTTTTCTTCATTTCTTTTTCATTTATTTCTGATCTGATCTTTATGATTTCTTTCCTTCTTCTAACTTTGGGGTTTTTTTGTTCTTCTTTCTCTAATTGCTTTAGGTATAAGGTTAGGGTGTTTATTTGAGATGTTTCTTGTTTCTTGAGGTAGGATTGGATTGCTATAAACTTCCCTCTTAGAACTGCTTTTGCTGCATCCCATAGGTTTTGGGTCATCGTGTGTTTATTGTTATTTGTTTCTAGATATTTTTTGATGTCCCCTTTGATTTCTTCAGTGATCTCATGGTTATTAAGTAGTGTATTGTTTAGCCTCCTTGTTTTTGTATTTTTTACAGAAGTTTTCCTGTAATTGATATCTAGTCTCATAGCATTGTGGTCAGAAAAGATACTTGATATGATTTCAATTTTCTTAAATTTACCAAGGCTTGATTTGTGACCCAAGATATGATCTATCCTGGACAATATTCCATGAGCACTTGAGAAAAATATGTATTCTGTTGTTTTTTGATGGAATGTCCTATAAATATCAATTAAGTCCATCTTGTTTAATTTATCATTTAAAGGTTGTGTTTCCTTATTTATTTTCATTTTGGATGATCTGTCCATTGGTGAAAGTGGGGTGTTAAAGTCCCCTACTATGATTGTGTTACTGTCGATCTCCCCTTTTATGGCTGTTAGCATTTGCCTTATGTATTGAGATGCTCCTATGTTGGTTGCATAAATATTTATAATTGTTATATCTTTTTCTTGGATTGATCCGTTGATCATTATGTAGTGTCCTTCTTTGTCTCTTGTACTAGCCTTTATGTTAAGGTCTATTTTATCTGATATGAGAATTGCTACTCCAGCTTTCTTTTGATTTCCATTTGCATGGAATATCTTTTTCCATCCCCTCACTTTCTGTCTGTATGTGTCCCTGTTTCTGAAGTGGGTCTCTTGTAGACAGCATATATACGGGTCTTGTTTTTATATCCATTTAGCCAGTCTATGTCTTTTGGTTGGAGCTTTTAATCCATTTACATTTAAGGTAATTATCAATATGTATATTCCTATTACCATTTTCTTAATTGTTTTGAGTTTGTTATTGTAGGTATTTTCCTTCTCTGTGTTTCCTGCCTACAGAAGTTCCTTTAGTATTTGTTGTAAATCTGGTTTGGTGGTGCTGAGTTCTCTTAGCTTTTGCTTGTCTGTAAAGGTTTTAATTTCTCCATTGAATCTGAATGAGATCCTTGCTAGGTAGAGTAATTTTGGTTGTAGGTTTTTCCCTTTCCTCACTTTAAGTATATCCTGCCACTCCTTTCTCGCTTGCAGAGTTTCTGCTGACAGATCAGCTCTTAACCTGATGGGGATTCTCTTGTACGTTATTTGTTGTTTTTCCCTTGCTGCTTTTAATATGTTTTCTTTGTATTTAATTATTGATAGTTTGATTAGTATGTGTCGTCACATGTTTCTCTTTGGATTTATCCTGTATGGGACTCTCTGTGCTTCCTGGACTTTATCAACTATTTCCTTTCCCATATTAGGGAAGTTTTCAACTATAATCTCTTCAAATATTTTCTCAGTCCCTTTCTGTTTCTCTTCTTCTGTGGGACCCCTATAATTTGAATGTTGGTTTGTTTAATGTTGTCCCAGAGGTCTCTGAGACTGTCCTCAATTCTTTTCATTGTTTTTTCTTTATTTTGCTCTGCAGTAGTTATTTCCACTATTTTATCTTCCAGGCCACTTATCCATTCTTCTGCCTCAGTTATTCTACAATTGATTCCCTCTAGAGAATTTATAATTTCATTTATTGTGTTGTTCATCATTGTTTGTTTGCTCTTTAGTTCTTCTAGGTCCTTGTTAAATGTTTCTTGTATTTTCTCTGTTCTATTTCCAAGATTTTGTATCATCTTTACTATCATTACTCTGAATTCTTTTTCAGGTAGACCACCTATTTCCTCTTCATTTGTTTGGTTTGGTGGGTTTTTACTTTGCTCCTTCATCTGCTGTGTGTTTCTCTGTCTTCTCATTTTGTTTAACTTACTGTGTTTGGGGTCTCCTTTTCACAGGCTGCAGGTTCGTTGTTCCCGTTGTTTTTGGTGTCTGCCCCCAGTGGCTAAGGTTGGTTTAGTGGGTTGTGTAGGCTTCCTGGTGGAGGGGACTCGTGCCTGTGTTCTGGTGGATGAGGCTGGATCTTGTCTTTCTTCTGGGCAGGACCATGTCCGGTGGTGTGTTTTGGGGTGTCTGTGACCTTATAATGATTTTAGGCATCCTCTCTGCTAATGGGTGGTATTGTGTTCCTGTCTTGTGTTCCTGTCTTGCTAGTTGTTTGGCATCGGGTGTCCAGCACTGTAGCTTGCTGGCTGTTGAGTGGAGCTGGGTCTTAGCGTTGAGATGGAGATCTCTGGGAAAGCTTTCACTGTTTGATATTATGTGGAGCTGGGAGGCTGGTGGACCAGTGTCCTGAATTCTGCTCTCCCACCTCAGAGCCACAGGTCTGACACGTGGATGGAGCACCAAGACCCTGTTAGCCACACAGCTCAGAAGAAAAGGGAGGGAGAAAGAAAGCAAGGAAGAAAGGAAGGAAGGAAGGAAGGAAGAAAGAAAGAAAGAAAGAAAGAAAGAAAATAAAAAGAAATAGCTATTAAAATAAAAAAATTTTTAATTATTAAAAATAAAACAATTAAAAAGTAATTAAGAAAAAAAGAGAAAAGAAAGAAAGAAGAGAACAACCAAACCAAAAAACAAATCCACCAATGATAACAAGCGCTAAAAAGTATACTTAAAAAAAAAAACAAAAAGAACGGACAGACAAACCCTAGGACAAATGGTAAAAGCAAAGCTATATAGACAAAATCACACAAAGAAGCATACACATACACCCTCACAAAAAGAGAAAAAGAAAAATATATATATATATAAATAAGGAAGAGATCAACCAAATCAATAAACAAATCTACCAATGATAATAAACTAAATACTAAACTGAGATAAACATAAAACCAGAAACTAGTCAGTTGCGTATAGCAAAAGTTGCTCCCAAACTCCACTGCCTCAATTTTGGGATGATTCGTTGTCTATTCAGGTATTCCACAGTTGCAGGGTACATCATGTTGATGGTGGAGATTTAATCCTCTGCTCCTGAGGCTCCTGGGAGGGATTTCCCTTTCTCTTTGTTCGCACAGCTCCTGGGGTTCAGCTTTGGATTGGCCCCGCCTCTGCGTGTACGTCACCTGAGGGCGTCTGTTCTTCGCTCAGACAGGACGGGGTTAAAGGAGCCGCTGATTCGGGGGCTCTGGCTCACTCAGGCCGGGGGGAGGGAGGGGTGCGGATGCGGGACGAGCCTACGGCGGCAGAGGCTGGTGTGACGTTGCACCAGCCTGAGGCGCACCATGTGTTCTCCCGGGCAAGTTGTCCCTGGATCCCGGGACCCTGGCAGTGGCGGGCTGCACAGGCTCCTGGGAGGGGAGGTGTGGATAGTGAGCTGTGCTTGCACACAGGCTTCTTGGTGGCGGCAGCAGCAGCCTTAGCGTCACATGCCCGTCTCTGGGGTCTGCGCTGTTACCCGCGGCTTGCGCCCGTCTCTGGAGCTCCTTTAAGCAGCGCTCTTAATCACCTCTCCTCGTGCACCAGGAAGCAAAGAGGGAAGAAAAAGTCTCTTGCCTCTTCGGCAGCTCCAGACTTTTCCCCGGACTCCCTCCCGGCTAGCCGTGGTGCACTAACCCCTTCAGGCTGTGTTCTCGCCACCAGTCCTCTCCCGGGGCTCCGACCGAAGCCCGAGCCTCAACTCCCAGCCCTGCCCGCCCCGGCGGGTGAGCAGACAAGCCTCTCGGACTGGTGAGTGCTGGTTGGCCCCGATCCTCTGTGCGGGAATCTCTCTGCTTTGCCCTCTGCACCCCTGTGGCTGTGCTCTCCTCCGTGGCTCTGAAGCTTCCCCCCTCCGCCACCCACAGTCTCCGCCCACGAAAGGGCTTCCTAGTGTGTGGAAACCTTTCCTCCTTCACAGCTCCCTCCCACTGGTGCAGGTCCCGTCCCTATCATTTTGTCTCTGTTTATTCTTTTTTCTTTTGCTTTACCCAGGTACGTGGGGAGTTTCTTGCCTTTTGGGAGGTCTGAGGTCTTCTGCCAGCATTCAGTGGGTGTTCTGTAGTTGTTGTTCCACGTGTAGATGTATTAATGATGTATTTGTGGGGAGGAAGGTGATCTCCGCGTCTTACTCCTCTGCCATCTTGAAGGTCTCCCGTGCTCCAGACCATTATTTTTAGTAACGCTTCTACCAATAACCTGAGCTCCCTGACCCTCTGTCTTTTTATTACTCACTTAGCAACATCCTCCCCCAATCTCTGCTTTTGGCTTTCTCTGTGCCTGCCAACGCTGTTGCAAAAAGTTTCCCCACAGGGCAGATTGGCATCAAGATAAAGTCATAAGCATCAACCTAATTGGTCCCTGAAATCCTGTGCTTTTCTTTCTTTTTTTAATAAATAAATTTATTTATTTTTGGCCTCATTGGGTCTTCATTGTTGCGCGGGGGCTTCCTCTAGTTGCGGTGAGTGGGAGCTTTCTCTAGTTGTGACAAGGGGCGGGTACTCTTTGTTGCGGTGCGAGGGCTTCTCATTGCGGTGGCTTCTCTTTGTTGCGGAGCATGGGCTCTTGGCGCGTGGGCTTCAGTAGTTGTGGCTCACAGGCCCTAGAGTACAGGCTCAGTAGTTGTGCTGCATGGCCTTAGTGGCCCCGCAGCATGTGGGATCTTCCTAGACCAGGGATCAAACCCATGTCCCCTGCATTTGCAGGTGGATTCTTAACCACTGCACCACCAGGGAAGTCCCAGTTCTGTGCTTTTCATGTCAGTTCCTAGTCTCAAGTTCAACTGTGACTATTTCAAACCTCTTCTCTGAGGAGAGGTCTACTCTGTTTTCCCTCTTTGCCCTCCACCCCCCCTCCCCATTCTCAACAGGTGACCTTACCTCTTACTTCATAGAAAATATGAAATGGTTGGAGAATCTCACTTGTCCACTATCAGATCCATATATCCACTTACTTCTGTACCCATCTTCTCCTTTGCAAGGATATTATTTTCCAATATTAATCTATAACTTTTTCCTTCCTTATATTTTCACTTTTCCCTTCTCTCCTTTTTTAAGCAAGTAAGTGACTCTGTGCTCACCTGTAGGGAGGGATGTGGCTAGGCAGAATGCAGAAGGTCGCTGGTGTTTCTTTCCAAAAGCATAAACTCCAGTACTGGAGAGTGTGGTAGGTAGGTTTTTAAAATAACCACAAAGTTTTCCCCTCCTCTCTCCATGTCCTTTGGTAGTGCCTTCCTCCACTGACTCTAGGATTGCCTTGTGACTTGCATTGGCCAATGGGACAGTAGCAAACATGAAACGAGCAGAGGCTTGAAAAATGCTTCCACTTTGGGGGTTGCCCTCTTGCTGCTCTTGGGAACGCTGAGATCACCGTGTGAAGAAGCCTGGGTAGCCGCATGGATCAGAGAGTAAGCCATCCGAGCTGAGGCCCCCAGACAAACCAGCATGCCAACCACCTGACAGGTGAGGGAGGATATCTTAGATCAGTGCTTCTCAAACTTTATACGTAACCCACCTGGGGATCTTGCCAAATGCCAAAACTGATTCATTAGGCCTAGGGTGGGGCTAGAGCGTCTACATTTCTAATAAGCTCCTGGGTATTGCTGGTCTGAGAAGCATGCTTTGAAAAGATGCGACACTGTCCAGCCCCATTCAAGTTGAACCAAACCAGGAGAATCACCAAGCTGACCCACAGAGTTGTGAGAAATAACAGCTGTGGATTTCAAGATACTAAGTTTTAGGGGGTTGTTACACAGCAAAAACTAGCTGATACAGAGAAGGTGTAAGGGCTTAGATAAAATATCTTGGAGAAGCAGAAGAAAGAGCAGCGCTCCATGGGCCCCTCCCCTAGGCTGGGGGTGGGGGAAGGGAGAGAGGAAAGTCTACGCCCCCAGAGCAGAGAGTACCTGAGCTCTTCTTCCTGGCCACGCATCAGGGAAGAGCAGTACTCAAGGAGGAGTGGCTGCATGGTTCATCTTGACAGCCACAGATGGGAGGCAGCAGAAGGGTCACAGAGAGAGTGATGGTGACATCTCAGGGGCAATCATGTGAACCAAAACCCAGTGATCCTAAGACCCCAGATTAACTGTACAGCCCTAAGAGTAGAGAAACACTAGGAATCATCAAGGTCACTTGTCTGTCACCCCAACAGTCAATTAACAAACCCATAAAGTTGTTTTCTACAAAGTGACTTCTATCACACCTAAGTTAGTGAACCTGCCAC